>NC_090937.1:747220133-747874337 GCF_040938575.1 Ambystoma mexicanum
AGGAGGTGGGTGGCATTGATGGGGTTGGCTTGTCCTGAGGGGTAGAGCGGGTGAGCTGGGAGGAAAGGAGAGTAGTGAAAGGAAGGTCCGAGGAGATCAGAACATCCCGAGTGTGCCCTGCAGATTGTCGGCCAGAGGGGAGAATAGAGCGTGAGAGAGAGTTGCAAAGGTCACGAAAGAGTTCAGAGGAAGGACAGGAAGTATCCAGGTGGATGTTCAAGTCCCCAAAAAGTAGGAGTTGAGTGATCGAGACCAGGAGGGAAGAGGAGAGATCCGCCCAATCGGAGAGGAAGGAGGAGATCTGCCCATGTGGCTGATAGATAGTAGCCACAGTAAGGGGATGGCTACGAGAGAGAGCCTGCAGACGAGGCATTCGAAAGAGGAGCAGGCCTGCATAGGCAGGAATCCACTCTGGGAAGATCAGGGCTACACCACCTTCAGAGCAGTTGGACCTGGGCGTGGAGAGGATCTTGTAGCCGTCGGGGAGGAGAGTCAAAGCTCGTGACAGAGCTGGCCGTGAACCATGTCTCAGTGAGACAGAGGACATCGATGTCAAGTTCATCCAGGAGGCGCCAGATGTAGGAGGAGTGTTTGACAGCTGAGCGAGAGTTGAGTGGCAATATGGAGAAGGTTGCTGTCCTTGAAAGACTTCCGGGGAGATGTACAACTCAGAGGTACGCCCTGCTGAGGTGTTGAAGAAGCCTGAGGGGGGGGCAGAAAGGGAAGGAGGAGAGGGCAAGGTAGCCAAGGAGGAGGCAGCAGGGGGAGGCAAGGAAGCTGTGGAGGGGGGAGGGGAGAGGGGGGAAAGGGGAGGAGGGAGAGGGGACAGCAGGAGAAGAAAGGAAATTGATGAGGTGTGGGAAATGCCTATCGAAGAGAAGGTTGGCCTGAGGGCCTTGGACCAAGACTGTACCATTCACATAAACAGTAATGATGACAGAGGAGAGGAAGGAGGCCAGGAGGGCCTCCCATCGGGTGCCACCATTAATGGGAGAGGAGGAGAGCACAGAGACCATATGTAGGGTCCATAGGTCTGGTGAGGTTATTCCCAATCCCCTTGGTAACATAGTGCGACCATCTAGCCATGCTGCAGGCCATACACTCTAGACAAACCACTAGATTGACCTGGAACCTTTGGATCCTGTGCAGCCTCCCATCATGCGTCGTTCGTAGTCTTCATGAAATTCAACAGTCAACACCCTATATAGCACTGGATGAGTTAAGGTAAAAACAGGTGATCAACTGTGGTGCTATACAGCAGGGACAGTGGTGAAAGCTGACGAGCCTGCACGATACGTACAGTAGACCAGACATTCAGGGGGTGCCATAATGACGGCGCTGGATCTAAAAAGAAAGGCCCTATGGATGCGTACACCAGTACTCCTGCAAAGACCTCGGCTGGAGACTTGCCAGAGGCTAAGCCCCTGCGTCCACTGCCACCAGAGATGACCATCTTCTCGCTGCAATGCAGAACGGCTTCCTGGCAGTGAACGTGAAACTGGACGACATTGTCTCCACTATCGGGTCCTTGAAGTCCAAACTTGAAAAGGAGGGGGCACGCATTACTGAGGTTGAAACGAGAATGAGTGAAACTGAGGACCAGGTTGTGAAGCACGGCCAAGACCTCGCCCACCTCCAGCAAGAATTCAGCAGAGTCTGAAGTAAATGTGATGACCTTGAATCACGCTCTCACTGGAATAATATTCGAATAGTCTAAATCCCGGAGGTGGCCTGCAAGGGACCTATGGAGTTATTTGTTGAAATCCTACTAAAACACTATTTCATCCCTCCAAATGCTTGCAGCACTTCCTTGTTCAAAGAGCGCACCGAGTCTTGGCCCCAGTTCCTAAACAGGGAGCCCCCCCTCGCACCACCCTTGCCAAGCTACTCGACTATCGTGACAGGGACATGATCCTTTGCATGGCCAGGGAAAAAGGGGTGCTACGCTTCGAATCCTCGGATATCCACATATATCCTGACTTCGCTGTGAATGTCTTTGCCAAACGCAAATCATATGATCCAGTTAAAAAACTCCTACGAATACGCCAAGTGCAATATGCGCTGTTATACCTGGTGAAACTACGCATACAATATGGAGGAAGATCCTGATGAGGCAACAGCATACGTTGAATCCAATTTCTCCATACCATTGCCTAGGTGAGGTTGTGACTGCGGGCGGAGCTCGCCCACCGGAATCAACGATCCAAACATTATGGACAATGACTGACTCCAATGCATTGCACAGACTTTCTATACGTCTTTAACATGGGCACAAGTAATTCTAAACATGGGGATGGTGGCAGGTCAGCAGCCATCAAGATGGTCCCATGGCTAGCACACAGTGCACCCCAAGAGTGTTCAACATGTTGCTATTGGATGGGGGAATCATCGTCAAGTTGGGTGTGATGATGTTTTGGGGAAGACTGCAGTTGCAACTTTATAGACCAGATTGGTCGACTGTTTTGCATATGTTTAGATTTTGTTGGCCTATTGCAGGCAGTTTGTGTGAGTAAATTGAAAATCAGTGAAGACTACTCCTAGACTACGACCCTTGATAGCATCCTAGATACAGCCTGCCTGCTATCGGGCCTAGATTTTATATGCCCGAGTTATGTTGAGTACTAACATCATGTTTCTATCATGGAGCGTACAGGGCTTCAATCCCCCCATCGAGGTGCGCAACATCAACAGACAGGCCCCCAAAGTGATGATGCTGCAGGATACTCATGCCCAAGGTGCAACCAATGATACATTTGCTGAATAATGGGGCCTTCAACGATGCTACACTAACTATTCGACTCATCCTGGGGAGTACTCCCTCTTATACATCGCTCTGTATTTATTCCAGGAGACTAAACGTGCCATAGACTTGCTGGGCAGGTATATCATTCTATGGGGCGCTTTGGCGGGTGTCCACAATACATTGATAAATACGTATGGCCCAAATGTAGATGACCCTCGGATTTATGGCTAGATTCTAGATATCCTACTTGGCAGCACCTACTCGCTTAAAAAATTGGAAGATGAATATGGAAACACTCAAGACCGAGCACTCCTAGGCTGCATAAAAGGGAATCTTCTAAGGTTCAGGGAACTCGCGGATAGGGAAGTCCAACTGCTATATAATCCTGTGCAGGCGAGGAGATATGATCAGGCCGACGGACTGGGTAGCCAATTGGCGAATGCAGTCAAATGTGAATCTGGGGTACAGCACATCATGGGGATTCTTGATTCCTCAGGAAACTCTAAATACCCCAGAAGCAGTTAACTCTGAATACCCCAGAAGCAGTTAACTCTGAATTTTATAAATCCCTGTATGCCAATTCTGAGAACTAGAGACCTATTTAGATTATATACCGCTTGTAAAGGTATCTGCTGAGGCCTGCCTGGCACTGAATCAGCCGCTGACCTCTAACGAAATTATTGATGCCATTAAATCCCTCCCCTTGGGTAAGGCTCCGGGACCTGATGGTCTGGGGGTAGAACTGAGCTCTGTCCTTTCTCCCAATCTGCTTTCGGATATGGGAAGAGTCACTCAAACCGGTAGACTTCCCCCCATATCCCCCCCCCCCCCCACACCCTCTCAATGTCACAGGTAGTGATCACAGTATTGCTGAAACATAATAAACCCCCTTCAGACATTGGTTTGTATAGACCGCTGTTCTTAAATTCTGATACAAAGATTTTTGCTGTACTATTGGCCACCAGATTCCTTCCACACATGTCGGACTTGGTGCACTCGGACCAATCGGGGGTTATTCCTGGGCGGACGACTGCATATTAACCTACGTAGGCTCTTTGGCGTCATGTTACAGCTCAATCCAAAGGCACAGGCGGTGGCGGCCTCCCTAGATGCTGAGAAAGCGCTCAACTCGGTCTCCTGGCAATTCCTGTTTTATGTGCTACGCCGCATGGGACTGGGAATTCTTCATCCAATGCATTTGCCTGCTGTACTCCTCCCCGATGGCTAGGGTCAGAACCGTGACCACATTGTCCCTGATGTTTTTGCTCAAACGCGGTACCCGCTATCCCTGCTCCTTTTCGTCCTCCCTATAGAGCCCCTTTCGTGCATCATGTGAATTAGACACATACATCGTGGTTTACGCATGACAGGCCCCACACACATTATTTCATTATACGCGGATGACTCGCTACTGTACATTAGAAACCCTGCCACGAATCTTGCCCCAATACTGGAAGAGATTTGCTGTATATTCAGGTTACCGAATTAATGAGGCCAAATCGGAACTGTTCCCTCTGAATGAGGCCACTACCCCCCAACTAACCTTCAGGGTTTCAGATGGGTTCAGGACAAGTTGAAATATCTGGGCATCATCCTAACACGAAAACACCACACCTTGCTACTTGAGAACCATGAAAAATATATGCACACACTGAAAGACAAATTGGACCTATGGGCTAGGCTCCCGATTTCACTTTATGGCAGACTAGTCCCCAAACTATTATACTACTTTGTCAATATCCAGGTCTGGCCGGGGCGTATATTCTTTGATAAGCTAAGGTTGTGTGTAGTAGGTTTCACCTGGGATGCTGGCACGCCGTGGATGAATTCGGAGGCCATGACCAAACCATATGAGTAAGGTGGGCCCCAAGCTCCTGACTTGAGTTATACTATGAAGTGGCGCAAGCGCACTTCACCGGGTACTTGTACTCTTCACACGGTCGACCACTTCATACAGATCTTGAGAAATACAGTGCATCCCCATCCGACCTACGCACAATAGTTCTATCCAATTGTCACCCTGACACCTGCATGGTCCGCACTACCATTAACCGCCGGTCCAGAATTTTCAAGAGGTTCCAAGTCAGCGAACCATATGCAGGTACTATCCCGCTCTGGTGTTGTCCTGGGCTGTCCCCTACATATGACAAGGCTATACAGTTTGGGTGGGACCCGACCAGCACTTTGACTCTACATGACCTCTTCCCGGGAAGCTCTTTTGTAACACTATCTGATTTTTTTCGGAGAAACTTGGTTCTGGCCCTGTTAAAACACTACAGTACTATAGAAATTATAGAATTTGGGCAGCTGTCAGAACACAATGGTCGTTGTTCTCTAGCGAACCTGAAGTGTGTGAAATACTTGATTTGGTGAGAAAATGGTCAGGAACCCCAGAGGTCTTGTTTCCAAATTATACAAGAAATATCAGGATGCACAACCACGACCTGTGAAGCTAAGGCGGAATGGGAGGCGGATCTGGGTACTCGGTTGGATGAGGTGCAGTGGACTCTGTGGTGCTGCCTCACCAAGGAGGTGTCCCTGAATGCTAGGCACAGGCTCGTTCAATTTAAGGTACTCCATAGACTACACCCCCTCGAAAAATTGCCAAGTTCACCCTTTTAGCAGATGGTTGATGTTTTAAATGCAATGCACATATGGCTGACACACTTCATGTGTACTGGGAGTGCCCCTGGGTCACCGAATTCTGACGGGAGGTTGCCGATGTACTGTATGAATGCACTGGATTCTCACCGTCTTTAACGCTACCCAAATACTTGTTCGGAGATATTGGTAAGGTTTCGATTAAACTAAGACGACTGTTTAACATTGGCTGCTTGCTGGCCAAAAAGTGCATACTGCTCAAGTGGAAGTCCAAAACTGCTCCAGATATTACAAAGGGGACTCCCGAAATGACATATGCTAATGAATGTGAAGAGGCCTATACATCCCTAGTAACACCGAGCTGCAGACCGAAAGACATTTGGGAGCCCTTCCGTGTATATTTACGGGAAAAGAAGAACTGTTTAGCTACCACTAAGTGAAAGCAATGGTATTTAAGGGGACGGCTACATGATTATAAGTGTGGGCATTGAAACCCCATGCTGCTGAATACACGAACACCCGATTGTAGACTGTATATGAGGAAGTATGTCTTTCACTGTGTTGAAAATAAAGTTTTTTAAAAAGACAGTCCATTGTCTTGCCTTTCATCACCAGACCAAGGAATCCGGAGGTCAGTTACAGAGCTGCCACATCGCTGAGGAGCCTACAAGACTTTCTTCAAACTCAATGTACTGTGGGGGGGAAAAGGTATTGCTTACCTGATTCCAAGAAGTTGCTCCAGAGCGTTAGAGTGCATGTAGAGGTGCCCAGGGAAATCCCCTCTTACCCCCTTCTCGAGTCAATTTTTCAGTCTCCTTTCTTAGTTAACTCGCTGCTTCAACAACTTTAGACACTGTAAGAAATCTGCAGGAGCTCTTCATTATTTAATTTTTGTCAAGACTTCAAGCCCTCTCTGAACTGCCTTTATCTAGGGTTGCGTTTTTTGGACTTAAAACACTTGCCAGGCTAAGAAACTCTCTAGAACCTTGAACTAAGTTCATGTTGCACTAACCACTTATTTCCCTTGTGATTTTTCCATATGTGTTTGCAGAGTAAATGTATTACCATATAACCTGTTGAAAACCGCATGAGTGCACAGTTACCGAAAAAACGATAACCTTGTCTTTTCACTTTCTAATGTTGTTACAAATGTAACCGTGAACAAACACAAAAGTGAAAGTGCCCTTCGAAGTGTTTTATCTAGTATTCCTAAGTGTTCTACAGTTACTGTCTGAATTATTTAAAGTGACTCAGGTGTAAATATAATATGTATATCTTTTATATAAATATAGGTGAAAGTGCTTCTTTGTTGTGCCCGTCTAAGATTCAGCTCACATCTTCCTCTTAAGATAAGCCTGACAGCTCAGGAACCTTGGTAGTGTGGCAGAGCAATTAGACTGATAACTAAGAGTTTGGGATCTACAAACCACTGGGATATCTTACTAAAGTCTTGCTGCAAGTAGGACTTTAGGAAAACTACCCAAATCGACTAACCCCAATTGTTTGAATGCATTGTTAAGTTGTTGGGATGGTGTGCCCCGTGGAGCATATTCTATTCAACTTCTATCCTCACATCTCAGGCTATGTTTAAATCCCCTGTTAATATAACATATTGCTCCGCTATATGTTCTAATGCCGCCAAGGTAGGCCTGAGAGAGCCATCCTATCCAGAGTTGGGTGCATACACCGTAGCTACGGTGACTATCTGTCTCACTGCGAAATTACAAATACATATCTCCCTTGCTTATTGTTCGTGGAGCCCAAAACACCAAGTCAGGAATTTCTAAGCACTATCAGAACCCCCTGCTTTTTTCGCTTTGGCCTGGAAGATCTGAGCTACCCCTTTAATTTAATGCACAATTTATCTTGCTTACATATGTGGGGTTCTTGCAGCACGAGAAAATCCAGTTTCACGCCTCAAAGTACTCCAGTTTATATCTCTGTACCAGCAAATGTAAACCTCTAATATTGTACGTGGTGATTTTAAAAGCTGTAGAAAATCCTTAACCTTTCAGATTTTGTCCCCCTACTACTGGCCCCCATTGGGAACCCCACATATAAGTATAGCCTGTGCCTCTACTAATACTCCCATATTTGGACCATTGAACTTTTTACCATCTTGCCCACCTCCCTAATCCACATCACCTCACATGCCCCACAGATCACCCTCCCATTCCCCACCCCCCAAACTACTTGCGATGACCCAGTCTAATTCATGGGTCCTAGTGACAACTACGGAGAAAATCCCCGACCATATGCCGGTAAACTACCTGTATCCTCCCAACTGTGGAGCGATAAACTAACCCTCTCCCAAGGATCTCAGTCAGGCCCCCTAACCCAACTCCCGCCCCGTCTCCACTCAACAACCCATTGTTCACTGGCACCAAATCTTGAATTTGACATCCCTCACTACCAGTACATCGGGCTCACCCCTCTGTATGTGGCGTGTCTGCCAGTTTTCCCCAACCTTTCGGGCACCAGGCTTTTCTATGGTCTCGCTTCACCATGGACCATTCCCATTCGCGCCTCTACTGGGTAGTCCTCTGTCCAGTATGCTCGCTACTTTCTGGTGCCACCAAAGCAACACATTCCTCGCACGTTGTCACTCTGAACTGCCCGCCTTTGCAGGAAAATACCAAACCAAAACGGAAGGTCCACCTATATTGAACCTTTTCCTCATTTAGAATACTGGTAACTGGTCCCATCAACCTCCTTTTAAGTAGAGTAGAATATGCAAAGTCCTGAAAGAGCTGTACTTCCGAGCCATTGATGTTCAAAGATGTGCCTGCTCGTGCTTCCCTCTGAATTTCTTCTTTCTGCCCGTAGAACGTGAATGCTGCCAGAACATCCCTTAGTTGTGCCCCTGGCTCCTTTCTGGTCAGACCCACTCTGTGGATCCTATCTAAGTGAACCTCATCCGAGGGAATCTCCAAGAGCAGATCTACATAAAAGGTTTGAATTGATTGCTTAAGATCTTTGTCCACAATCTCTTCTGGAACATTCTTTAAATGAATATTCGAGTGCCTTGATCTATTTTTGAGATCTTTACACAAGCTCTGAATTGAGGAATCCTGGAAAAACTAAGCTCTTTAACGATTCGCATGGATGTCGCACAGCCAATTCCTGCAAGGCTTGTTCATTTGTGTCCACTCGCTCCACTAATTTCGAGATTTCACCTTTCATTTCCCGTACAGCCCTTTATGTCAGTTGTTAAAGAAGATATCTGCTCCTGGAAAGATTCTTGAAGAGTTTCCTTAAGACGTTGCTTGTGGTCCGCTAAACATTGCATCAGCTCCTCTTTGGTAATAGCTATTGTATCCCAATGTTCTGGAGTCTTTGTCGTGTGTCGGCGATTGTGCGGATTCAGCCACACTTTAAATTCCTTGCACCTCCATCTGCCAACACCTAGTGAATGTACCCTTGGCCCCTGAGCATTCGACGTAGGATGTGCAGGGGTACCTTTAGTCCGACCTCATCCTTTAGTTTTTGACATTTGCCTCTGAGTGTATCCTACTTGATGATCCCCCTCGCACCTTCCAATAAGGTCCAGACATCTGGGTGTACTCTTAGGTGGGGCTGTCTATCTCACAGTGAACATACAAACGTGCGGCACCTAGCTGGCACCGCCTCATATCAGCGTTAGTTATGCCTGCGGCCGTAGGCACCTTAATGCCCACTGACTCCACCAAAAAGGTCTAATGTGGATAAAACCTAAGTTTTGGCACACATTACACCCAGTAGGTCTGTGCGCTCCTTCTAATAAAAAGCCACTTTAAGTTGCCTTGGCAAGCACCTCCTTGTCGCCAAATGTCTAGTAAGTCTTAGCCGCACTACAAATACACCAGAAGGACTCGATATAATAAAGGCCTCCCCCTTCACCGTTATTATGGGAAGTCTCAATATGGTATGGGACTACCCCTTGGCTATCCGTCCCTCAGCTTTCTTCTGGAACTGGAGCAGACTCTCCCCTGTACACCACCATTGTTGTCAAATGTCCTGATTGCCAGGGGCCTCCACACTCCCCTTCAACTATATCGCACTCCTCACTGTGGTATTGTTGTACCCCTTAATAGGCACAGGACTCAACTCTTCCTCACCTGTGCATCGCTCTGCAGTGGTTCTGGCTTGTTGAACTTCTCAACATGCAGAGACCTCAACAGGCACTTACGCCATCTGCCCCCAGTCCTCTTCAGTGTAGTAGGTTGCGTTTTGCATACATAAGAGGGATGCTGGCCACTCCTCACACCACTGGCATTAATGTCTCTAAGAAGCCTGTCGCCACTAGTCTCTGGGAGGCCACAATCCCACCACACCCTCCAAAGTGCCAGTGGGTACTCTGCTATACAACGCATTAAGGCGCTCTCCTCAGCAGCTGACTCATCTCTGTTGCTGTTCTTGCGTGCATCCACCTGTGGGTAGACTTTCTTCCTCCATCAGCCCATCTCACATACAGTGGTGCTGTGATGCGCATGGCTGAAAATGTAAAATACACCTCGACCCTCACTGATGGGGGATCTGCCGGTACACCTGTTTGAGAGCTTCCACGCCCTGTTTAGTCTGTGCTCTCGGCTGCTGTTTTCTCCATCAGAATGCACCTTCAGTATGTAAATTCATGCCCTCTGTTGCCAATCTGGCGGGAGCTGCAGACTTAGCCCTTTTTTGAGGGTGGGGGGAGAAATAATTATAGCTTAGTACATGCCTTTCGAGTGGGGACGGAGAGATGAGCTATGATCAGCACGTCCTCCCACTGCGAGTGGCCATCTTAGAATTGGCATAACTTATATTTATAGTTTACACTGCCACCAACATGGGTTGCTTATGATTATCTTAATTCTGGTACAGCTGTGCATATCTTAAATGCAGTCCCTGTGCTGTAGAGACCTAGCTGTCACACTGGCAACTGTGACCACTGGTAGAGCAGGCACTGCAAATCAGGATACTGATGCAGCAGGGCACAGATGCACCCTATGATTTTGGCATGGAGCTTATGTTATGTTATGAAGGTGAATCTGATCAGCAGTTTGCCCTTTCAGAGAGCGAATTGCTGGGATTTTCTTTAATCAAAACCTGATGGCAATTCACCAGTGTTCATATCTATTGTACTATTGCCTCTACTCTTAGTTTGTTTCGGTTCAGTGCCTGCTTGATGGCTGCTTCCAGGTTGTGGTGATGGCAGATGTACCCTGAAAGATATGGTGAGGTAATCTATTCTCACACTAACCTGCAGTGTAGTGGACTTCTGTTTGTGTGCTGGGATTATGCAAAAGTGTACCCTCAGTGGGTTCCTTGACCAGGATGGTCTGCCTCCTATTGTTATGCATTTACACTCTTCATCACATTGCAGATATGAAACTAGTAGACAAATCAAATGTATTTACAGTGTCAGAAACTATGTCAAATTGGAACTGGCTAAATCCAGTTCAAAAGCGCATTGGCGATTGGGAGTTGAGGCCATAGCACATTCAAGCTGTACCTGTGGAGATTTGCATCCGGACTGGAAGTTGGGGTCTGGAAGTACAGCCTTGAATGTACGTCTGTGGCCTCCTCCCAATTTGAACATTTCTGACGTTGTAAATACATTTTGATTGTCTACTTGTTTCATATCTGCAATGTGATGAAGCTCATACAGATTCAGCCTTGATGACGGACCCATGTCTGAAATGCATTGGCATCACTACCTTAATCTGGTTGCTTCGATTTTCCTGTCACCATTGATAAAATATAATTCTTTACTAGTCATTTATTTTCCTTTTGCTATATATAATGTTTTGATCCTTTGTAATTTATCTAGGAATCTGAATGTGCAGCCTTCTTTTGCCCACAAGTTGAGTATGTAGCACTCAAGGAGTTTCCCCGGTGATGGTTGTATGATTGAGTGTCCCCCGAACCAGAGCGCCTAATCTCCATTGACTTTTGAGCAGTAGCTTACTATAATATTTAACTCTAGTTCGGGTGTGCACCTATTGTTTTATATATATATTTTACATCTTCAGATTTTGACCACATGTTTGTGTTGGACCTCCTTGCTGTGCCGTACCTTGAAATATCGGTCTTTGTTCTATTTTTGAGATATTTTTTATTGTTTATTGAACACCAGTCACTAAAGTGACTACCGGTAATGGGAACCTGTTGCCGGTGAAGATCCAGACCATCGATGGATTTTTTTTCTCCCTGTGAGGCCTTCTTGAGTCGAGGCCCTCGGGATGCTGCTGCGGCAGACTCCACAAAGAGCCTTTTCAAGGCCTGTTCCAAATGTCTCCTGGAGAACGTGTTTGTGGGCGAACAGCATAAAATGCTTATTTTGTTTGCATTCTGACCACGATGTGGACAACTATTCCATTTGTGAGTCCTTTTTGTCGGACTCGAAAGGGTAGTCATCGAAGGTTAGTGACTTGGCCGGAGGAGGGTGGCAGGGCCTCTGACTCTGCCACTGTTTGTAGTCCTACCTCTACTAGGGTCAACAGGCCTGTGGAATGAACTCCTTCCAAGAGGTCAGTCTCATGAGGAACCTGGGAAAGAAAGTTAAAAGGGGACACAAGTTGCACACTTTGACTATTTCCCCGTCGACTCTAGTGCTGACCACTCTGTCCATGGCTACGACGTCTACCACTAGACCACTGTCTTTGTCTCATTCTTAGGAAATGCAACGTCTGTGATGACTGTCAATGAGCCACAGGCGTAAGTAGTTACTGCCCCAATGACTGCAGCGTCCACACTGACGGTCAATCAACCCCCTATTTGACAGTTGCCCCGTCGACTATTGCTTCGTCAATGACTCTATTACACCTACCATCTCCAGAATTGCTTTACTTCCCAGGCCAGCTTCACCACCTTTGAGAGCTCCACACGCCCCAGTGCTTGCTTCATATCCCATGTGCCTACAGCAATGTATTTTCTACCACTTATCTACTGCGACACCACCTACTCAGCTGCTACAAGAGGGTGGGATTTCAGAAGGTCTTCTGCAGGCTTTATTCTCAGAACATGAAGTCCAGGAAGAACCGTACCCAATTCTTCCAATTCCTCCTCAGCCACTTTGACCAGCAGTTCCACCGTCTGCAGTGCCTACAGTTCCCTTCGTAACACCACCAGCACCTGTCTCTAGATATCCTTTCTACATTGCAGACCGTAGTCACGGAACTACGGCATAGTCTCCCTCATCCAGTCCCTCAGGCTGCCTCTAGTAGGAGTCCTCTGGCTTTGCTTATACGATGGAATTTGGTTCTGCCCTGTCCACCTCAGCCAGCATGCATAACACAGGCAGTGAAGCTGTTCGATCTGGTTCCTGAAGAACTGTGGAAAGGTTTCCTGTTTCAAAGGTGGGGGGCCTCCAGAAAACCTTATTCTGGATAACATCTGGTAAAGTGGTCTATTGGTAATGAAGAATCCTTTCTGTGCTCCTCCCAAAAAATCCTCTACAGGGAAAAAATACAAGGTGTCGGATATAGTGCCTAAGTGTCTTTGCTGGACTGACTCTGGTGTCAGCAGCTGCGTGGAAAAGGTAGGCCAATCTTTCTTCCCCATGCCTGGAGGGCAAGCAACTGAATGTATTGGCAAACTGGTTATTACCGCCGCCACAACCATAAAGGCAGCCAATTAATTGGAAATCCTCTCACGGTACAACAGTTGTGGTAGAAGATGGGTTACATTTTAGACTTTCGTCCGGATGATAAAGGGGACACTGCTTCAGATCACGCCATTACTGTTGCTCTGGAAATAGCAGAGACAAGTTTCTGCCAAATAAGTAACAGAGCAGTCCTGAGATGATAAGGATGGCTGAAGGCCACCAATTTCCGTCTGGAGGTGCAGTCCAATGTGGTGGATGTACCCTTTGATGCAGGTGACCTCTTTCGAAAGCACACTCCTTATGTACCTTGCAGCAGCGAAAGCAGTCCTTTTGTTCCGGTATGGATCACTTCTCCAGGACTGCCAGAGAATGCAAGCCCTCCGATCGGCAGCTCGACAAGAAGCGTACAGGGGGAGGTTGCAAACCTACAGAGGTACTTGGCGCTGATGCAGAGCATCCTCAAGAATGAAAACTCCCAAGCAGGCCTGACCACCACCAGGATTCGTGCCCCCGCTTCAGCATTCTAGTGGGAGGTTGGTTGTTGCAGTTTGTTGATCAGTGGCACAACATCTCCACTGACAAAGGAGTACTCAACATTCGGCAGGGACACACACTAGTTTCTGAGCAAATGTCCCTCATTCCTCTCGTAAAGAAAAGAGCTACATCTACTGCTTCTCCTACAAGAAGTAACATCCCTTCTAAATGAAGGTGCTATAGAAGCTGTACCGTTGCACCTCTGGGGCTCGAGTGTACTCTAGATACTTCCTGGTGAGAAAGTCTGGTGGGTGGAGACCCATCCTGGACCTCGGACAACTCAACAAGTTCCTGAAATCATAAAGTTTCATGTGGTCCCGCTTCAGCATGTTCTCTACCGACTGGAACAGGGAGAGTTTCTCTCCTCTGGACTTGGAGGATGCTTATTTCCACATCGCCATACATTGCAGGCACAGACGTTTCCTTCGATTGTAGTACAATGGAAGCATCATCAAATCAAGACTCTGCCTTTTTGCCTCAAATCGGCTCCAAGAGTCTTCACAAAATGCATATCTCCAGTGGCAGCTCATCTCTGCCGAGTAGGCATTTACGTCTACCAGTACCTTGGCGACTGGCTAATATGTGCCTCCTCCTGGCTGCTAGCCTTACAACACGGAGGCAACCATTGAGTGCCTGACTTTTCTGGAATTCTCCATCAACCTTCCGAAGTCATGTGTATCGCCATCGCAGAATGCTCTGTTTCTGGGTTCACGGCTTAACACTGATATGCCTTGCTGCCCCCTCAGAAGAGAGAGTCGAAGCCATACTCCACAAATTCACCAACTATCCACATTGCAGGTGGCAACATTCTGCTCCATCAAATCCCTGCTCAGGATGATGTCATCTTGCATCCCTTTATTTCAGCACTGCTGGCTTCACATGAGGCCTCTGAGAGTTCCTAGATGGCAACAAGTGTTGGGTTCGTGGAGCGACAAGATAACCCTCACGTCATCCTTCTGCTGAACTCTCCTGTGGTGGAATCATCACAAGCCCCTCACATACGGTGCTCCTTTTTGCCTCCCAAGGTCACCAGGCCACTGTCACCACCAATGCTTGTTAGGAAAGATTTCAAAATTGTATGTAATTTTCCCTCCATGTGGCAATCCCCAAACTTTTTGCTGTTGTTTTACACCCTGACCTAGACTTTGCCAGAGAAGCGCAGCCTTCCGCAGCACTCCTCTGGGATTTCGCTCAATTATTATAGGGAAACTGACATGCCCTTAAGACAATCAGTACTAGGAGACTTCGTTTCCCCTAGTCCTTTCCTCATGTTGCAGCTTTTGTGCAACATGAAACAAGAGTGCCCCGTAACTTACATTACCGCGCTCTTGGGTCTCTAGTCATTCCAAAGGCCCTAGAAACTCTCTGTGGACTTATTATGAACTGTGCAAGTGTGTCACGGATGGGACTGGTGGCAGCTATCGTTTCTCTTGTGTTTTGAACCCTTTTTCGCCATGTTATCCGTGCTTACCGCGTTTGGCACAAATGAGTGGCCTGGCTCCAATATGGCCATGCCACGAGGTTCTTTGTCCTGTCCGCTGACCGTCTTGCCCCTTCACCTTCCCCCCAGGTCGAGCCGACCAGGGGCCGTCCTTATTTGACATGCACTTTCCCACGAAACACAACGCTTTCGAGGGCTTCTGCATGCCTTGTGTGCGCCTCCAGGATGTGAGCTGGGATGTCTGGTCCCAATACACATCCTGGGTGCCACAGAGTCTAGAGTGTCCTGAATGCCTGGGACCACCGTAGTCCATGATAGGTCCACGTATGGTGTGAGTGTTTGTGAGCAGATCTCCCATTGGGCCCTCTCCGGTTTGGCGCGAAGGGAACTTTGGATAAGAGGAGGCTGAAAACACCACTACCATGTCGATCTCCTGAGTTCACACCGAACAAGGGATAAGGAGCCAAGTATCCTGCAACAAGAAGCTGAGTCGAGGAACCGCTGGTGACCTGCTGAAGGTTTGGCACCCTAAGCCGCTGTCGTCCTGCGAGGCCCCTCTGCATCTGATCGTCCTAGAAGGTCTGCGAAGGCGCTTCGACCCATTGGAATAGTGGGATCAACTATTCCCGGCACCTTCATCAAACCCTGCAAGTAAGCCTCTTCGAAAGTGTGCCTGGGCCAACCAGTGGGCTGACCAGCTTACGCAGGATGCTTTGCTCTGTCACCGCCGCCGTTTCGGGGAAGCCCTCGAAACTTGGTCTACTGCTTGCTCTGCATCCACGGAACCCTCACACCGAATTCGTACACTTGGCATTCCCTGGTCTGAAGTGAGACGAGGGCGCCCGGACCACAGTAAAAAAACACGGTTGCCGTGTTGCCCTGCTGTGGTAACAATCTGTGCACGTCCGCTGCATTTGGGACACCCTCGACCCTGCATCCTGCTACCCAGAATCGACACGGTGTCAAGACGTCCTGATCATCACAGCTGAACCTGCCAGCAACGTGAACTGAACTAGAGAAGTCTGGGTCTGCCTGCGTCGGGGACCGGTGAGTAGTCCATACCCCAACCGGTGGCCCCTTGTGCAGGAGCCTGTTTCTTTTCTACCGCTGTTGCGAAATAGCGACTCTATCCCACACTCTCACCCTGCCTCTGGCTACAAGTGGAGGCCTTGCTTGAGTAGTGGGGACTTGTTCTGCATCGCTTCATTCACCTTCCTCAACTTCCTGAACTGCCTGATATCCTCGAAGAGGCCCTCTTTTGTCCATTGGCACCAGCGCATGCAGGTACTTTTGAGCATAAGGCTCCTCTCTTCGTAGGGTTCGGACTTCCTCCTAGTTAGGTGTATTTCAGATGTCGAACTGGGTCTAATGATTACTTGCACTGCCTGTTTTCCTCCCCATCTAGGTGGTCTACATATTACGTGCTCCTAACTCCTTAGACCCCTCAGTCTTGTATATATATTGTATTGATTGTAATGTGTTGGTTTACTTTAGTATTATTGTGATTCTTTGCTATGGTCGATGTTACAAAGGCCTTGTAATAAATGTGTCTATATTTTTAATATAACACCTGTCTGGAGTAATTTGTAAGTGTCCTTGCTTTGTGTGCTCATTGAGGTCTTTCCGTCACTCTCACCCCTCTAGAGACTTAGTCTTGACCACCGCCATCGCTCCCCTGATTGGTCTGGCTTGTCCAGAGGTTACCCTGTTCCAAGAAACTAGGCTGGCCTTCTGAACCTCTGCCCCTCCAGGTCAGAGTTCAGAAATCCATCTTAACAATGCTTCCCTGGAGGGATGGGGACCTGTAGCATCTACCACAGCGTTCCTGTCTGGTGTTTCCCTGCTTGACATCTGCAGGGTTGCTATGTGGAGGTCTATCCACACCTTCACAAGATTCTACTGCATTTACTGGGATTCCAGGGCTCTGCAACCTATTTGGTTGAGGCGAGTGTTCCAGAGGTGAGTTCAATTGCTTCTGTAGTGCTATACTGCTTCCCTTTGGTTGTGTATATGTACGTCTGTGTATTCGTGCTCATGAGCATGTGAATCCATGAAAGATCCAATGCTGGAGAAGCAATGTTACCTGTAACGCCTGTTTTCCAGCATTGATATCTTTCATGGATTTGCATGCGATCCTCCTGCCTACCGCGCCACTGCTCTTCTTGGTTCCTACTCCCACATTACATGCGCTTCCAAATCTGAAGATGACTAGTAGGGGTGGAGCTAAGGAGGTCTAATGTCATTGGCTGGGGTCATATAACCCAAAGTGACAGCAATAGGCTATATAAGGGACGAGCAGTTATAAACATTAAAGTTAAACTGCTTTCATTTTACAGAGGATTCCTAGCCTGATGACTGGGAATATTCATGAGCATGTGACTCCATGAAAGATACCAATGCTGGAGAACAGGAGTTACAGGTAAGTAACTTGTTCCTTATCACCTTCCCACATACAATGGATACCCAGATGGGAGTCCCCACAAATGGGTCTGTTTATTCATCCCCAGTAATTTTTCTTGCAGTTTTTTGCTGAACGTTTTTGCCTGAAGAAACTCCTTGATTTTATTTGGGGGTGCCCCCCCAGTGCCCTCCCCACTTTGTTCCATGTTCCCCACCCCAACCCTTTTATGCCCTTACCCCCACCACCCCATATTTCTCGGGCAAACATTTTCAGGGAAAAAATGCAGCAGGGATGAGGGGGGGAAGGGGGGAACTGGTGATGAATGAATGAATAAAACTGTACATGGGCCAAAGGAACATACGACCCCAGAAATGAACTTCCCTCCAACTAATTCCGTCTTTGTGCCACTTTCTATCTAACACTGCACATCATCCAATTAAGCCACACTGTACAATGGCTAAACCACTAACATATCACCCACAACAGCTCTCATCTACCCATGCTTGTAGGATGACTTTAGTATGCAATAAAGCATCACTTGTGCCCCAAATGAAAGTACAAAACCCACTTGACCAACTCGCCTTGAATCTCACCGGCAGTCGGACCAAATGTAGGTAAGACTCTGCACTCAACACATCTGGATTTGCACCTCACTATCTGCTCCAGGCGTGGGGGGATTAGGGGGGTTTAGCAATTATAAGAAAATAAGAGCTTAACGGTTTCCTTGCTAGGATCTTTATATACAGATTTAAAACAGGAGGTGTCCCTGCTATTGGACATCCAGGATAGCTTCCCCCAATTCCCTTGCTAAGCTGTTACTATACAGATTGAAAAACATGGAGGTAATACATACCCCTCTGCCTGACCAGCTATGCAAAGGGTTTTAACGTGACCTATGCTAAGATTCACTACAAGGAGGGCCTGTTGACAAAATCAAAGGTCAACAAAGTCAATATAGATATTGACCTCTTTGCCCAGGCACATAGCTGTCAGGTGCAGATTTGACACGTATTCTGTTCCTATCCATTGCAAAATCTTAGAATTCTGTGAGGACATTGTTCTCCAATGGCCAATCCAACGCCTTTTGTATTCTATACCCTACCAACCTGTGTAGATGAAGCAACAGGTGGAGAAAAGGCTGGTAACATTCATGGTCTTGCCCCCCGCCCCCACCCTAGCTTGAATACTATGACCATTATTGCACTTTGCCAGCTAGTAGGGACATTGCCAGGCCCACTTGCAATATTGTGTATTTTAAGGTGTGATCTGCTTTGAAGTGGGCTTTGCTTCTATTGTTTAGTTCAAGGTGATTTACTTGCAGCATATTATCTGTCCTTAGTGAACGGTGGGGTAATTGGCAAAACCGCATGGATCCCCACCCTCTACTGAACTGGAAATGTACTGTCCAGTTTAGCACAACCTGCGTGGTTTTCCTTCTGATTCATCAGTAGGATTGCCCAAAGAGCCTTGAAAATGTTCCATCCAAGAGTAGGTATGTATCTGTGAATTGATCCCTGCAGAAAGGCACATGCATCTATGGCCTTAAGCTACTCACTTCCAAAAACAATATTTATTTGACCGTTGGTTGTAAATGCCAGATTAAGCTTCATGCAGGTCAGCTTCTGTACCACATCCATCTGTTAATGTGCGTCTATACACCTTTCCTTTTTGAGATGGTCTCAGGTCTTTGTGGGTGTGATGGGTTAGTGCCAAAAAAGCACACTCTTGTTGGATCTACACGTCTTGCCATGCATCGAAATTGTCCTGGTCCAATATTCCTTAGTAGTTACATTTGATTTTGAGGCAGACTTCTGTTTTTGGACGTATTCTATTGGTACAAGTCTGTTGGGTTGCATGTTGCGTACTTCTATTAAATTCAAATTCTGCATTTACCCTAATCGTGTGATGTGTAATCTCTTTTCACAAGTAGCCCAAATGTAGGAACGCGTGATATTTTGCTTTTCCCTTAGTTGTGTGAGATAGTCATCCTTCACATCCTGCATAGGAACTGTACCACCACTACTAAAAACTCACCCTTCTGCATACACCACTCAAACTCTGAACTAAACACAACCATAGCTCTATAGCCCCACAAACGGCATGTACTTCACAACAAAGAAACAAACCACACAATTTCGCCCAGCACCACTTGGCAGCTTCCAAGCCGAAAAACCCACCTGCGCTCAGTAACTGGTGTATCTGAAGTGAAGCTGCCAACAGCACATCACAGCTCTTGCTCAATCCTACTAACATACCCGCTGCCCTCCTTGCATTGAAGATCCACCAGAGCGCCAAGCGAACACACAGGTGGCAACAGTGTGTGGTATTAGAACCATTAACATAACATAATTGGACTTGGTGTGTTGTCAACTGCAGAGAAGTAGGGTGCCTTATGTGGTTAGTTCTTCCTCTACACTGAAAGAAAAGGGGGGTGCTCTCCAGCATCCTTTAGGATGATTTCCATTTCAGGGACCAGCCCCATTATTGGCCGCATTATAAAAACATTAAAGTCAATGGTGCTCTTTGATTGGGTTGGCATCAACCCCACTCATACTTTTCCACCTACGTCTAGCAGCACGCATAAAGGACATCCAGGTGCAGAGAAGCTCGTCTGCACCCCAGCTAGTTCTTCCATTACGTGCATGCAACCAAAGGTCCTAAAGTCATGGGAGAAACATCGGCTCGGCTTCACCGATTTCCCCCATCCAGCAATGCAGGGTACTCCATTTTCTCCCTGCAAGCCACATCTAATTTTTGGATCGAATCCCTTTCATTAGATGAATTGTGGATTTACGGCAAGAGATACCAAACATGCAATTCCATAAGAAATCACATTTTTTAACTTTCGTCACGTTCTCCTTTAGTCCCTTTTGAATTGTAAAAATGTGCAAATACATATTTGTTATAAGCAGACTTTTGGTAAAAATCGCAGAGAAGAGATTAACAATTGGGCCCTAGTCGTCATTCATGTAAGCAGCCCGCCTGCCTATATTCTCCCAACATTCAAGGACAAAATTCTCCATTGCCCATGTATCTTGGCACATGACTTTACAACCTGAGAATTCCAGGTCTGTCACATTTCAGGAAAGATTGTAAATTACTATTCCTGGTCCCTAAACTAGCAATGCCAGCATTGTTTTCCTGAGTGGCTATTGATATTTCTAGTGCTTTCAAGGCTGACCAATCCTCATCTGCTGCCATTCTACAAACCCATAGAGGTTGCTGAATAAAGAAAGTGATCGGCTTATTCTGTCCTTGGCCATCCGAATAGTGGTATTTTAGAAATGTTCATGAGTGCCGTCTAAATAGATTGGTGAAGGCCTGTTTAAATTTGTTTGGCGGCAGAAGAGGAGGACCCAAATGGGAGAGTAGTGATTCCATTATCCCATGGGTTATTTAAAAAATGGGGTTGTATGACATGTTGAGCATTATGTTGCTCTCTGAATGTAATGATCGCGCAATTCACAAAGAGCAGTTTGGGGGAGATGACTGTAGTGCAAGTAGGCATCGTATTTTTGTTAGGAAAGCCCAGCACTGCAGGTTACTAAAGAGCAACTAGGGAAAGGGACTGCAACCTTTGGCGTTGCAGATTTTTTTTGAACTACAACTCCCATCAGACTTTGCCAGCATAGTAAATGGTGAAGGCTCATGGAAAACATAATCCGAAACATCTGGAGAGCTGCAGGTTGCAGGCCCCTCAACTGGGGAATGGCTACAGTGTGATCTCTTGAATCGACGTGTGCAGTTCTGATTGATGAGAGGTCAGGGAGTTGGCCTCTCCGATGTTGTTTGGTCCACATACCCGTTATCGGTGTTGCTGTGGGGTCACAAACACGAGGAAATTGTAGCAGTATTTGTGCCCATAGATGAGCCTTCCCGCCTCCCCCCACTTCAACCAACACTTCACCAACAGTCGGGCCAGCACTCTGGGGCTGTGTGGGGGACTCCTGAGCATAATATATCAAATGTATTTTCTGTTATTAGTTGCAATCGGGTTGATTATGTAATCACATGAATGCACGTCACTGTTTGACAGTCCTAGTAATTCCACAACCTGACAACATGCACTGAGGCTGTTCAGCAAGCAACAAGACCTTTGGTTCCCTACAGGAATGAACAGATGCTGCTGCTGCAAGTGTCTCTTCGCGGGTCTAGTCGGAGGGGTCCAAACCTCTGCAATGGAGGAAGTCCATATGCATATCTGTCACTGACTCACCCCTTCTCTTGTGAAAGGGCAGTTCAATGTGAACAGAAATGCACTATGTTATCTGTCTTGGTGTACAGAATTTCCAATGTTAAAGGTATTTGTACCGCGCACCGTCACCAACGGATTTGGTCCCCAGGCGGTCAGGCGGATCTCTAAACAAGAAGGCGAGAAAGGGTTAGTCGGGTGAAGAGGGAATAGGAAAGTGAGAAAGTGGTTTGCTGTTGACAGCTTCAGTTCGGGTTTCACCATGCGCTGAGTTTTGGTGTGAATATCGGACCGATGCGAGACCATGTGTGCTGTTGGTTTGTGTTTGTTTGTTGCTGCAGTGTGGTGAAGTGTGTGCGGTTTGCTGAGCGAGAAGATGGTTGTGTGGATTTTCGAGCGAGTTAGGTATGCAGAATTCTGAGCATAGGGTTAGTGGGCTATGTGTCTTAGTCCTTATAATTCTTGGTCTATGTATCCGGTTGTCCTATAGGTAGGCATATTTTCACTTTTTCTTCCCTGTCCATCTAATTGTTACGAGTGATGGCGTGGCATGTTCCCAGCTGTGGTTGGGTTCTACAGTCATTCATAAAGGGGCTTTGTATGTTTCTTGATATTTGTATCATGCCTTACTGCCATTGATATGGCTTCAAAGTGATGTTGGCTGAACGGCCCTTGGGCAGACTGTAGTCTGGTCAGGCATGACTTAAAAAGAGCATTACATTACATGCAAATAATGTTTATCATTTCATGTGCCTGTTCAATTCTAAGTGTAGGGACTAGTGTAGGGACATTGGTTGTATACGAATTGTTCGTATTACAACTGTCGAATGACAATTGATCTTTTCACAATTGACCGAATTGTGAAGGTCAATTGTAACAAATATGCGGGGGGAAACCCCCCGCAACCCCCCACCCAACCAAAACCCACCCAAAACCTATATATATATATATATATCTATCTATCTATCTATCTATCTATCTATCTATCTATCTATCTATCTATCTATCTATCTATCTATCTATCTATCTATCTATCTATATATATATATATATATATATATATATATACATATATACGGTCAATTGTGACCCTTTAAATTCGGTCAATTGTTTATTCGAACAATTGTAAATGAACAATTTGGGTAATGCCAGGACATTATAATGCCTACAGTATGGAGACTGTTCAGGCATGGCATGGATTGCTATGTCAGGGACTGACGCAGCTTGACCAAATTGTTTGGGACTCGACTGCATTCTATGGGGCGAAGTGCTAAAAGTAGAGTGAGCCTAGTTTAACTCACTCGTATTAACCCTGAGGGCAACTGTCTACAGTTGGTTGAGGATTCTGCTATACTTTGCAAGCTTTTTATTGTGCACGTGTTCTGCATATAGTCTCATACAAATTACATTCACATTTGTCAGATATGTCAATGGTGCATTCAATTCATGCTCACTTGTCTGGCTGTATTTGAGAATGACCAGACCTATATGGCATTCAAAGGTCAGATAACTGGTGTTAGCCGTATATGCTTACAGCATGATATATGCCAAGCAATGCAATCGTGTTTTAGTGTGCTGCTTCACACACTTCCTTGCTTTGAAGCTCCTTGAAAGTTCGCATTGAATGGACCATGCTCTGAGGAAATTACCACTTGCAGTGAGAGCTGTACGAATGGGCTTAGCATTTGGTGGGATGACTATTGTTTTCACCAAAAGAAAATGTAATCAAAAGGGATGAGCGATTCCCTTATTGGCTTGCACAAATTTAATGAAGGCCATGACTAGTGTGGTGGTGGTATTACGTTAATGCATGTTAAGGGTGCGTCATGGCTTTGCTGTGTGCTCAAAAGTTCCTAGCAGTTGTATGGGCTACTAACTGGATGATCATATTGAATTCCTTCCTGCTGATAGCTGGAGGAGGTCCTGGTAAAATGGAGTCCACTGCCATTCCCAGGAATTGTCTGTGTGCAGAATGAGTGCTGTGGACACGAAAGACAGTACAGATATGAATGGTTCTTTATAACGTGCTTAATACCCAGAGGTTTCTAAGCGTGGACCTGGGGATCTAACCTGTGCCGCTCTGTTTCGTCTTGCTTCCAAGGCGAGCACGTTGCCCCTGAGCTACCCTCCTGAGCCGCAAACTACAACACACTGCCACCAGCACTCGCCCCAGGTACAATCTCAAAGAATGAGTATTCCCAGCATTTAAACAACATAGAACAGCCATTCCCATGTGCCCGAAAAAACAAGCGGCCACGCTAGAACTACGAGTGCATCAAACACAACTGGACTAGCATAGATTGCTTCCAACCCCAATATACGGGCAAAATGTCTTTTTTTATTTTTTTAATGTATTTTTATTGAAAGTGTTCACAAAAACATACTTTCCCCCCACTGAATTAACACCTTACCCTTTGCCCTCTCCGATCCACCTTCTTAACCCCATCCCACCTCATAGGAATACACCATTATCAGTTAGGCTGGATTTATTCACTCGTTATTTAATCCCCCCTTCACCGGGCCCCCGACCCCTGAACCTTTCTCTGCAGTTTCAATGCATATTCTATATCTCCTGCTCTATCTTGTAGCATGATTGTGCATTTCCCCATCTCATAAATCTCTATCCTTAAGTGCCCATTCATTTTTGGTAGGTAGATCCTTCCTTTTCCAGTTAGTTGCCAGGCATGCTCTAGTTGCCAAAATAAGAAAGTGAGTCGTGTGTGGGGGGCGTCCCCCAAACCCCTCCTAGCCCTGCAGGCCAAACTGGACTAACATTGGGTCCATTTCGTTGGGTAACCCTTCTACATCCTTAATCCACCCCAGTATCTCCTTCTAGAAGACTTGGGCCTTTCCGCACTCCCACTAGATATGCCAGAAAGTACCTCTCGCCACACTCTCTCCTATATTGTAGGCTTGTAGTAGGGTACATTTTTGCTACCTCTTCAGATCATATTGCCACCTGTGAAGCATTTTCAGGCTGCATTTCATATTGGCATGCTAGCGAGGTCTTGAATGCATTTGTGAATATCTTGGAACAGAGGGCATCTGTCATCTTTTGGTGTATCCCTTCCCATTTTCCTTTTAGCTCTTTCCTTCCGTTGCTTCCATTATTGCCTAAAAACATGGGATGAGACCATGTGATGTGGTCTAGGAGTCCAATACTCTTTTTCAACCTGGGTCAGGTGTTTCTGCTGTTCCTGTTCCCATTTTTGTCGGTCAGTGCACCTTGTAGTTGTAGGTATAAACACCGGTAGTCTACCTATTTAGGTCTGTCTTCAGCTGCTAGATAGTTTTGAATTTTCCATTGTTCCATAATTGCTGTACCCTTTAGTTGCGACATCTTCCTTTCCTTCCTCAATGATTTCTCCATTTTGGAGGCCTTATCATTCGATTCCCTTGTAGCCCCTGCCTTTGGAACCTATGCAGTGCTTGTACTGCAGTGAAAAACTCTTGTGACCAAGCTCCCCTTTAGGTACCTGGGTGCCCTGGCTCTCATTCTGTTGAAATACTGCCACCTTCTCACTGCATGTGTATGTTACTTCTTGCGTGGTAGTCTTCCGTTCAGTGACCATTTTCTCTTTTGCCTTTCCCTATGGGGCCCCTTCTGTGCCCCTGGTCTCTCTTGCGTAAGTCTTATCTGGTTGGGGCTTCCAGTCCCAGGTGTACATTCCTTCCCCACTCCAGCTCTTTTCGTGTGGGCTCTTCCAGTTTCCCTGTGCCTTTGTCCTACGCACCCTTATTGCCACTGACTTAATTTGTTGTATACTGGTGGTTTTCTACAGTGTCCCTCTGATAATTCATGGGGGAGCGGAGTGGATCTTGATCATGGATACACCGGGTGTAACATATGCAACTCAACTTTCTCTGTTAGACACCACGTCATGGTGCAGGGGTTATGGGGCCTATTCAAACTCTTTCAGGATGTCCACATAAGCCCAGACTATGCATTCAATGAAGGTGTCCCACTGCATGCATCGGCTGAGTTCCTCCCCTTACCCTCGTGGGGCTCCTTTTTTTTTCTAGCTTCCCCTCTTCAGAGCCGTCCTGGGTTTTGCACCATGCTCTCTCGTCACTTCATCTGGATGCATGCCACCCCCCAGCCCCCTCTTGTCTGCTAGGGTCTGCACTTACAGCCTTCCCTTGCCCTTTGGTTTATCCTTTCATTGGAGGGCCACCATCGCAGTTCCTCAGTGGCCCTCCTTCCCATGAGGGGGTACACCTGCGCCAGGTGATGCTGCACTCTCATCCACTGAAATCGCAAACATCATCTCTGGCTGTACCAGCTCCCCCCCCGCCCCTCTTTCCATGCTCACCGCTTCTTGCTCCCACAGTGTCTTCCCCACTGCGTTGGCTCCTCTCTCCAGGTCTGCAAACTGTGTTTCCTCTTTGCTTGCTGCAGGTGCTGAGATTGTGCCTGATCTGCCGCAGTACCTCTGCATCCCCTGGCTTCTGTACCTCACAGTACAGGGTGTAGAGTCGGACGTTCCTCTGCTTCTTTGCCCTCTGCGCTCAGTCCTCCTATCTCCACCCAGGTCTGAACTTCTTGGCCTACTTCCTTAAGGGCGCTGCTCCAATGTGCAGTCTTCCCAGAGACAGTGGGGCAGCCTCTCGCTTGACTCAGCGACTCTCTTGCATTGGCAGCTCACACCCTCACTTCCTGTATGCCTCAAGGGGTGTGCGGAGGGGGGTGGAGGGGTAACCATCTCAAACAATCGGTTGACACAGGGAGATGTCACTGGAGCGGTTGATTGCACAGTCCGTGTCCATCTCGGTCCGTGTCCCATAGCGGGCCGCAAAACAACTTTTAGCAACGGCTGCAATAGTGATCATAAGAAATAGCCAGTGAGCCCTGTAGGGAAAATGGGGCTCCTAATTTCAGCCAGGACAAACCCAGAATCAGACAGTTAGGGGTGTGAGCCTCTGGGCTGACTCTGGTGTGAGTCACTATTGTGAATGCATGGAAAACATACAAGATTAAAGGTGGGTGGGGGTTTGAATTCACACAAAAGCTGATGTTATCATTTGGACACCACACCATGCTTCAATATGGACTGAATTGCAATGAAATAGAAGACTAATAATTTACTTACTCACAAACGCCCCTAAATTGCTACTCTATCCCCACAGTAATGTTCAAGGCAACTCAGTTTATAGCTCTTTGCTGTAAAATATTGGTACAGAACAATGGTACAAGCTGGCTCATTCTATGAAATGGTACCAGCACAGGCTTTGCAATGTGCTTGGAAAATGCAGAAGAAAATAAACATACAGAATTAAAGCTGTTTTGTAAGGAAGATGTGGGCTGAGCAATGTTATAAGCCATGTTGAACAAAGCTCCATTGTTCATTTTCTGCCGCAGGAAGCCAGCATGAAGAATTGTAACTTTGTGCATCCGTTTGCTGTTTGTTGCCTTGAATCACTGTCAAAGGAGCATGCTTAACACGTGCTCTCTGGAACCTTCTAGTGGGTTGGAAAAAGGGTGGTGTTGTTTGATTGGCATGTGACATCACATTCAATGGTCAGGCATTTTCTTACAATTTCTGTAGGCACACATACAACAATGGGCAGATCTCAAAGGCTGGTATTAAAAGGGATGTGCCGTGAACTGAAAGGGAGTGTCTTTCTTCCTGGGTTGTCTCTCGAGGTTGTCCTGGGCTGTCTCTCAGAGGAGTTTGCTGGACCATTTATGCCAAGAGGGGAGTGAAACAGACAAGAAGTTTTACGGTTCAGATTCTGTCCAGGCAGATTGTGGAGAGGGTATCCGGTCATTTTTTCGAAAACATTTTTTCGAAATACAATTATGCCGAAAACATTTAGCCGTTTTTTTTTGTTTATAGTTTTTTTGTTTGTTTCGTAAGTAAAAAAAAGGGTTTAAAAAAAACAAGGGTTTGGGGGGAACCCCCCCATTTAAAAAAAAAAACAAAACTTTTTTTTTAAAAAAGACATTCGAAATATTTTTTTTAGGCGAAATGTTTTCGACATAATGGCATTCCTAAAAATGTCATTTGAAAAAATCACTATAAACCTGTGGAAAGAGATTCTCACCAGCTGAATGCAGGGAACACCAGCCCGCCTTGCAGTCTGAGGGCACAAAGAACCAAGCGTGCTTCAGGTGAAACCACAGTATAAGTGAGGTGCACAGCATGAGTGTTTTGTTTTGGTACATGCTGATAAGCTCTTCTATTTGCACTCATAAGCGTATATAGTTTTGTGTCTTCTCTTTTGGCTGCCAAAGACAGCTGATACATTTCAAGGTCAGTTATAGCAGTGTCCTGGCCATCTATCACAAAAAGGGTGTTTGAAGTCCATTGTGAGAAAAAGCTCCTTACTGTGGGGGCTGGCGGGGAAGCCTTACAAATGAAATGTTAGCTATGTTCAGTTTAATTTTGGAATCACAGGAAATGTCATGTGAAAACACAGTATATTGCCCATGATTTATCATAAATTCAAATTGCTTATAAAGTATATACAAAAGAAGTAACTCAGCCTTAGTCTACTTGTTGTGTCCTAGTTACTTGTGATAGCAAATAGACAGGTGTAGAGCTGATGTGGTATTTTCGTTTTACTGCACATGGTAAAACACAAAGCATAACGGATCACTGTGAATTGGGTCATATCATAAAGGGCTGATTACATAGATGAGTGTCCAGGTAAGTATATTCTGAGATGCCGCCAAAAAGATACCATATAGAAAAACCACATGATGATGAAATTGTGATCTAGTGCGCGCCAGGTCCGGTTTTGGCTTACTGTTTGTGATCCTAATATAGTACTGGGGATGCTTGTGGTCTTGTGCAGAAGGGAGGAGACCTAGCAGCTCAGGCTGGACTGCCCCTTTTGGGGTAGGGCCAAGCCTGATTTGCATATGGTTTTTCCCCTTCAGCAATGGCTTGGCAGGCTGAAAAACAATGGTCTGAAGCGTTGCCCAGAGCTGTGCCCGTGGTTATGATTTATTCAAAACCTTCCAGCCATCACCTTTTCGTTTTGCCCAATATAATTTCGAGTAGCCCTGTGTATTTGGGGCTCACTAAAAATACCCCCCAAATACACTAACAGCCCCCAGCATTAGGTAGCAGCCATACCATAGTTTGAAACTGGCAGCTCTTAGGAGCCCTCCCCCTTTTGAACCCGTCAAAATTCTTATAGCCCATGACATAGTGAGTATGGCTACTTTTCCCTGCAGTACCAATCCGCAATGATAATGGCAAACTTCCAGATTGAATATGAGCTAGAAAGAGCTGGTGCCCATCCTTTAAAAAGCTAATACAAAATAATCTTGTAGCTAGTACATTCATGGAAGTTAATCTAAAAACTAGTATTTTGTTCATGTGGTGTATTATAACCACCAATAAAACATTGGGTCTCCATGTGCATGCATGTGATAACCATGTGAACGTTTATGGATTATTGTTTATTTCATGTTATTTGTATATGTTATGTCCATTGATCAACATAGGGTTTGGCCCGGAGGACGGATATTATCCGAAAAGCATAGGCATCTTTTAAACCCTTGTTAACGCCACACTGCCTTATTGCTGTATATACATTAAATCATACTGTGTTACGATTGCTTTTGAAGCTCTTTTCTTTTACTGTGAAGAGTAACAGTGCAGAAATGCTGTTTACATTGTACAATAAGTGAAACTTGACTTTTTCATCCCATTAGTAGGGCACCACTAGTGCCTGTGGTTCTTACAGGGGATTTCCTGTGAGTTTTATTGTGTTGCATGTTGGAGGCCGGCCTTTTCTGCCAGAGAGCTCCATACTTATAAGATGAAATAGCCTGGACATTGTCTTAGTTTATATTGAGAGTAATTGGAAATAGCAGTGCCCACCTGTACCGCATTTCTCTCCATGTGATCATGCCATTCTAACCTTATGCCAGTCACCTAGAATGACTACTACCCTCCCACCCCTTAAATCAAAGACATCGAACTTGCCAGCTCCTAGCAACCCCCAACATAACCTGAATAGTAGCCACATAAGCAGTTGTTATGAACTTAGTTCCCACTTTGGGCACATGATACTACTACCCCGCAGGCTTATAATTATAACCGTCTCAGAAGAAGGAATGGCTGTGGTGTCCTACTGGTAGTCAAAGCTATGCCATGTGGGTTCTATGTTCATTCGACTGTTGACATTTTATTTCTAGAGAAAACTCATGAAATTGTATTTTTTATTTTTGGAGAAGTACCCCCTTCCAAATAAATTTGACGCTATTATGATCCCCTATATATTTCGATTCGTTTTTTTCGAAGGAAAAAATCATTGGCAAAAAACCCATCATGAAAAACACTGTCGCTGAATGAACGTCATGCGGACTGCTGCATCAGCCAGGTTTACTGCCGAGCTGCACATGTGTATTTCATTCTGAAAATAGCAGACTGACTTCAGGGTCAAGGTTGGAAGTGCCATTAAATTGGGCAAATCCTATAACAGCACTTTGAAGTGTGAGGAACTTGGCAATCAGCATTACGTGAAATATTTGTAGGTGCTGCTGCTCTAAAGCACGATTCTAAAGACAAAAGACTTTGGCCAAAGCAAGACGTGTCAAATGAGAAATTATATTGTGCTTCCTATTGCAATGAATATATGTATATTGGCCTACGCCAAGCTGCTCGTAAGCCACTTGCGAAGAAATCCGCGTTGCAAGGTCCTGACCTTAGAATCAATGTAAACTGCCATTTTAGGTCAATCCGCCATTTTAGGTTCGCTCTGTAAAGTCACCCTGTGAGTTAAAATGGTGGACGATGTCATTCCAAAATACAACATGGCCATCTTGACCTCTGTGTGTAATTAATATGTAACTTGCCTGCAGGCCACTTGTTGGGGTTGTGAACTGAGACCTTGTCCTTCACTGACCTGTGTGTAAAGGATTACTCGTGCAATGAAACTAATCCACGAGCATATGTTAAGAACAATGTATCCAAATACTGAACTAAGAACACTTGTTTAACTACATTGCATTAATGTTTGAGAAGACCTTTAAAAGAAATCCTGAATACACAGTTACCGTGTAGGCTTGTTGACATATGTATTAAAGGCAAACTAGTTGTATGTGGATATGCGAGCTCGACATGAACCCTAGATCAGTAATGTATTAGAGGAATATTAACCTGAAGTAGGGTTGGACATCGTGTTCGCAAATGGTATAAAAGAGCAACGAATTTAATGTACAGCGTCTCTCACTGAATACACCGAACCAGGCTGGAGTTCACTGTGTTGCACTGAGGGCCGATAGCTATCTGATTTTGTTTTGTTCTTTGTAACTGATTCAGTATAAATTAAAGATCTTTGTATGTTCCTTTGTAACCTGTGTTCGGTGTATTTCCTTTTGGGGTACTCAGCCTCGATATTTTGATTTTATTTTCACAGGAGGACTCTGCAGAGACCTGTGTTGGTATATTTTAGGGCAATGTTAAGATAATAATGACCTAAACCTTAGACAAGGCACCAAGTGAACACCCAACAAACGAAACAAAGTTGGCACATTAAAGAGACACGCATACAAAGTAGACCATTCCAAATTTGGCGCACACCAACAAAAACAAAAAGTAGTTTAACACAAGTTAACTGTTATCAACATGAGATCAAAACTCTTTCCAATTCAAGTGAGAAAAGTGGGGAGGAGTTCATGGCAAGATAATCATTTGAACAGGGAGCGTGGTTTATGGAAGTTAGTGAGTAGTTGGACGATGATCTAAAAACAAATCCCTTCTCCAATGGAATTTTGGAAGGGGTATCGGCCATCGTAGCAGTCCGTTTTTTCATTAGCCCAAGTTTTGCTCCACCAGTGAACTATTTATTTATTTTTACATTTACAAAGCGCACCAAACCCTCAGGCATCAGGGCGCTGTTACATTCCTGGTACGGGGGCTACTGCCAAAGTACAGGTATGTGGTATTAGTCACATCTAGTGGTTACAAATAGATAGAAATACAAGTGCAACGCAGGCTGCAAGGAGTCAAATCCAGTAGTATCAGATAGGTAAGGCTGCAAGGAGTCAAAAGAACCAGAAGGAAGATTCAATCACTTAGGATTTTGAATTGCATTTGTGGTATTTTGAAAAGAAAATCCTTAGGGAGATTCATGCCCTTAGAATTTTGAACTGCAATCAAAAACCTGAGGAATGGAATCCTTTCCCCTGGAGCGAGTTGCAACACCAAAAGGAGGGGCTTATCCTATTGGGCTACAAAGATCTTGATTATTCATTTGAACTTTTGTTTTGCTTGAGAGTAACCTGGGGAAGGGAGCTACTCCCTAGAACTGTGAACATTATCCATTTGGAGACTTTGTTGGATGTATAGCTTTTTTTTGTTGAACCTCAACCTTTGTGCACTTTTCAAGCCAAAGACAATATCCTTAACACCTTAAAGTTACTTTTAGAAGTAGAGGGCTAGGATAGGATGTTGGACACAGGACCTTTCTTTTGCCTTGTACATTTTGACACAGGACCATCCCTTAGTTTTTGGTTGAGGTAGGGACGTACCTCCTAGATTAGGGACAGTGAGGCATGTTTCAATCCCTTTATTACTTAAATAAAAGGTTATAGCAATTGCCATGAGTCCTCTGTGTCCATGTATCATTCCGGGTCCCTCACTGTGTGTTAGTTGGGAATCTCCCACAGAGTTCTACTATAGAACTAGAGGGTCAACCTTCTATGCCTATTGATAGAATAAAGTGAGGCAGCCATGGATGCTATGCTGGTGAAATAGAAGCAGGAGAGTCCCCAGCATTTCCTATGCAGGAGGCTGCAGAAAACGTGCAAAATATGCATTTTACATTCACAGTCAGTTTTATGCTAATCTACAAATAAAAGCCTTTTTCTAAAAAAAAAAAAAAAGAAAAATGAAGAGTGCAGGTGGTATGTTCTTTCAGTCAGCGGTGACCCCGTATAAATTGAAATATTGCTCTGAAAGATTTCCCACTGCACTCCAACATCTCCTTTTCTTTTCCTATTCGCCAGGATTCATTCCTGGTTCATTGTTCTTTTTACTCTCGTGCTTCCTAAGTCTTCCAATTTTGAACATGGGGAGATTTTGATAGATTTTGATAGATTTGTGCGTGTGGTGTGACTTTGTTGCTTGGATTTGCACTGTGCACTACTGCCATTTCAAGTCCTGTTGCATGGATACCAGAATGTCCCATTCCATTCAGGAGATGGTAGACCAGTCCTGGCTTTAACTTTGCATTCTGGGAATCATAGTCCTGGATTTCCCCATTTTAAACCTAGGACTGACTACAAGCAAAGTTAAAGCCACGGCTTGACTAGTAGCTTCCGAATGTAATGGAGCATGTTGGCATATCTACTGTGGTTTCTTTGAAGTTAGTAGTTTTATTTGTTCCCATTGTGAATACATGTCTATCTTATAAATCAGAGTGCAAAGAAAGCAACAGGGCCGGGTCACTTTCTCATGCTGTTTCGAATACGCATGACCAAAATGCCCCCTTCCATTTGGGTATTATTGGTCCAGTCCTACATCTTTTCTGTGCATTCTGAGACTTGCAGTCCAGAATTTATTACGGGAAATCCAGGAGTCTCAAATCAAAAACAGGACTAGAAAAGCACGTCTGAAAAGAATGGGGCATGCATGCATTGGGATGAAGCCCACACAACTCCTTCTACCAGCTGCCTTCTTGTCCCTTAATCCCCACACCGATTCCTCACTTCCTGGCCTTGGCTAGTAAACTCCCAATGTAAGGCAGCCCAGTGCACCTCTGCTACAAGGAAGAGTCCACGTGTAGAAACATCTAGTGGCAACCTTGCCTTGACCAGCGGAAGGGGCAGAAGTGAGGTGGGAGGGGCCTAAGAAGGAGGCAGTGCACGGGCCGGGCCCGATTATCCTTTTGTTGGCAATCATCATGGGACAAACGCATTTCTTTTTTTACAGCTGTTATTTTGGCTTCTTACTTTTCAAAGATGCTAATAAAAAAATCAGTGACTAGTATCGTCCTGACATGGGCCTGGAATAAGTAAAACGGAAAACACTTTCCTTGAAGTGTTTTCCCAGACGTGACAACACTTGTTGAGAGTAACATTGGGCAAGGGCATGAATTTACGTTTTTCTAAGGAAAAACAGGCGCTTGCATATTAGTCCTATAATTTGCAACGGACCCATCAGCAGCAATTATAACATCTTGCGCATAACGGGAACCATAAGATAGTGAGGCACAGGTATATTACCCACCCTGAAAGTTACCTGGCTCACACTGTATGCACTAGGAAACGAGCATTCGCAAAGCCAGTAGGACTTGCTCTATCAATGTGCAGCATAGGATGTATTTGGGGAGACCCCACTGGACATAAAAGCCTTACATTCTTCATGTGTAAACCAGACCTATTGGCTTATCCAGCAGTGCTTGTTGTAGATTTTCCTTTGAAGAGAATCCCTAATACTGCCATAATAAAATATTGAGTTAATAGAAATTACAGGGATGCATAAGGAGCTGTGTGAAACAATGACCTTGACATCCATGTTATTTCAGTTTGTGTCTGTAGGATATTTTGTGTAGGTTGACATCACTTTGTAGCTTTATGTTCCCCCATCCCGAATGGGAGTCTACAATTTCCAGCATACCATCACCCTTTTGTGCGCAGCATGTTTCTACAATGATTTATACATTGTCAGGTTGGTTTATTGTGGGACTTGTCTACTTTTGAAGGCATCTCTAAAATACACTGGCATAGCTGGGGCTCACGCAGCACCCGCAGTGCACGGGTCCCATAGGCCCGCACCCTAGGAAGGCCCCCAAAGCAATCTGAACACAAGGTCCATGCTGCCTTAAACCAAAAAATTAAAAAGGTGCAAGCACCGCAAAGAACCTTTTTAATGTTTGCTTTTATTTTTTAGGCAGCACGTAGCACAGCCTTTTCTTTCCCTTGTGGGCGACACACCGTCTGTAGGTGGTTGCTAGGCATCCAAGAGCCCAGCCGCGCTGAGAAGCACATCACGTCTTGCTGTCATTGGCCCGCCAAGGTCCCATTTCCTTTTTTCCGTCCATAAGCCTTTAAGTTTAGGTGTAAAACAGGCATTCAGGTGGGCTCTAGGTTTGCCTTTACGCATTTTCAGGGGTGCTATTTTGTCTAGGGCTTGTGTAATGGTAGAGTTGTATAGATAGCTGGGCTGGGCTGGAGGAGGCAGGCAGAGGAGTTAGTAATGGGTGAAGAAGGGGCCTAAGATTGTCCAATTTAATGCTCCGTTTGTTCCTGGTAGTTATTGGAGGAGCTATGTGGTTATTCTTGATAGGCAGTGAGCAATCTTGGATGGTAAAGGTCAGTAGAAGATGGTCAGTCCAAGCGTAAGGATCAACAGAAGTAATGGTTGTCTCACAATTAAGGTAGGCTACCCAGTCTAGGGTTCTACCTTTTACATGAGTGGGGTGGGGAACTCTTTGCGTGAGGCCTAGTTCAGCGAGAGTGTTGGTCAACGCCAGGGCATGTTGGTCGTTGGGGTCGTTAAAACCAAGATTGAAATCTCCTAGGATTCGGATCTGTGAGGAAGGTTTAGTATTGGTAGATAAATAGTAGTTATATCTTCCTCAAAGGAACTGATGGGACCAGGATGGGACCAGGATGTCTATAAACCAGGTGCGTGGTTATAGTGCGAGAATTAGTGAGAGGAAGTTTCACTGTTAGTAGTTCACATGAAGCGACGGGGGGGGGGGGGGGTGTGGTGACTGAGTCCCAGGCTAGACTTGGCAATGAAGGTAATGCCACCGCCTCTAGATGATTCTCTATCTGATCTCAGGATAGTAGTTATCCGGGATAGCAAGAGAAAGGGAGGGATCAGCAGCTGCATGGAGCCAGGTCTCTGTTATTGCCAGGAAATCCAGTTGTTTGGCAGTAATCAGCTATTTCAGTTGCATGTGCTACCATTGATCTTGCATTGATCAAAGCACATTTGATTTGCACTGGTCTAATGCTTGGGGAGTCAGGGTCTGGTGAAGGATACTTCCTTCCAGCCCTGTTTTTGGCTTTGTTTGCTTTAGATGTGGCTTTCTTCTGGCAAGGAGGTTGACTAGGATTGAGAGGCTGGCTAGTGGATGGTTTGAAGGGTTTGTTGAATCTTGAACCAAGCCTGTAATTTCTTGATAAAGTGGTACAAGGGAGGTAAAGTATAGGAGATGAGTGGTTATTCTGAGTCACTTGGATGGTGGGTGGTGTGCAGTAAGCTTTAACTAGCTGGGCTGCGGCAAGGTTAAGGTGACTGGGAGGGTAAATTAATGTTTTCATTTAAAAGCATTTTCTTTCAATGTGTTTTTGTTGCTCTTGAAAGTATTGATGTTGAATATACTGGTGTGGGGGGTATCAGGTAATACAACCGCGGCAAAAATTTTACCAGTAAAAATAATTGCGGCAAAAATGCTGTGGTTTGACCCGGTAAAGGTGTACCCCTTTATACCATTTAAGGGGAGCAGGGGTGTCCCCCATCCCCCTTAAATGTTATAATGGGTCCAGGGATTGTGGGGGTTGTCCGCAGCATCCTTTACATGATTGTGGCGGCAAAACCACAGCATTTTTGCAGCGATATTTTGAATTCACAACTATTTTTGCAGCGATTTTAAGACATGGAACCGTGTGGGGATGGAGTAGAGAAAAGAAGGAAATGAAAGACCCAGGTATTGAGTGTGAATTGGGGTGGTGAGTATGTGGAGAGCGGGGGTGGGGAGACAAGAGGGCGGGCAGGGGGATCACAGTGCCACTACTCATTTCTTTTACACTTCGAACAGTGGCATAGTGCCCCCCCCCATCCCTCTGTAGAGCTGGGGGCGGGGGGATTGTAGTCTGAGAACATGCACTCTGACTTCAGAAATAAATTATTCCTTTTGCAGCACAAGATGGAGGCGCTCTGGATCCATCTCGCACCTCAAAGGAAATTATTATTTTCTTTGCAGTGCGAGATGGAGATGCCGTGAGATGGAGGTGCTCCAGCTCCAATGTCTATGTGGGGAAGCAGGAAGCTCTCCCTGCTTGATAGCTTCCTGGTTCAGATCTGAGGTGAGACCGGGAGCCACTTCCGTCGGCATGCTCGAGAGGAGTCCCTCAGGGGGCATGGCATCTGGAAATAGGTAAGAAAGAAAAAATTAAGTCTGTGTTAGTGCAAGGGTATTGCATGTATGTTTGTATATGCTTGTGTGGATGCAAGGGTGTGCATTATGTAGTGTGTGTTGGATGGATGGATGTGGGCACGTGTGAATGAGCGAGAGCATGGTATATGTGAATGAGGGAGTACCTGGGGGTGGAGAGGGCAGAGGATGCAGGGAAGGTAATAGGAGAGCGTGAGCACTACTACTGCATTTATAATGGGCATCCTTGATAAAGAAATATGTTTTGTTTTGTTTCTAGGCTGGCATGTTGGTGCAGTCTAGCCATTTCTTACTGTCACATGGCATTTTGTATGGGGCATTTATAAAAAAAAACAAGCATAAGTGTTATTTCTAGGATAGGCTGGAATTTTGGGGCAGCCAGCCTAGCTATTTCTTACTGTGGCATGATATTTTTTTACTGAGCATCCATGATAAAGCAAGCATGTAATAGGTGTTCTTATGTGTCTAGACTGACCTTTATTGGAACCAGTTTGGGCATGTTTTCATATTGTGGCATGGCATTTTCAATGGCAAAGCAACACAAGTATGTTCTTATGTGGGTGTACTACCATATATTGGCAGCTCCAGCTTGGACATGTTTTCTTAAAGTATGATTACTGGCATTCTGTGCAAAGCAAACCTGAGTATGTTCTTATATGGGAATATGGGCATATATTGCTGCAGCCAGGATGGAAATGTATGGGAACAGCCAGCACGAAAATTATTTTTATAGTGGCATATATTGTGGGTTAAAGCATGAAAATGTGTTGGGAAATGCTGCTATGAAATGTTGGTGACTTGCATCTATTGGATTTTTTCATGAGTTACCCAACAAAACTGATTGCAAATTGTCTGGCTTTTTACCCAATTTTTCACAGAAAGTGTGCTGTATAATGCCCAATTTGATCCCATTATTCAAAAATGTTCTCTGGGTAGAACCCGTCCCGACCCCGGATCTCCCTTTCATCAATTTGGGCTTCCTTGTTACATTTGGTCACTCTCGCATACGTGTGGCAAATTTGTTTACCCTCCTGTTAAAAAACAATTCACCAGTCTCAACTGGTGACTGCCACATTTTGGTGCCAGTGGCACAGGTACATCTTTCACCTAGCGCAGTGCGTGCATGCCCCTGCAGCGGCATGATCATCATGGGCATTGCACGTGCATGTTGGTCCAGGTTGGCTCGGAGTGTGGTGTGTTCCATGCTTTGAGGAGCTTGGGGTGTGGGAGGGAGCAGCCCTCAGCATGGCTCATACTTTGGAGCACCTGGAAGGGAGAGTTTGCCACAGAAAGCAGGATAAATTAATTTCTCTTACAGGAATGCATTGGGGATTTAATTATTTTAGGTGGGAGAAAATGAAAAATAGCAATATTTTAAAATCTGGATTTTTCCACCTAAATCAGGAGGGTTATTATGTATGCACCACTGCTAATATAAATATCATTCTCAGTTCACAGTTCGGCTATTCCAAAAAGCCTCCCTTTACTGCACAAGTGTAGCTCCATAGATCATAATGGTGACCAATAATATTCCCCATAAAAAGGAGCATGTGTTGTTTCCAAAGATGTGTGTCTGCCAGGCATACTTTGGTACATTTCAGTTGCTTTAGTTCCCTGGCTCTGTTGAAGGCAACACTCCTTTGCACCCTCAACTAACTGAAACAAATGCCACACAACATACAAGATTTCATTTCCACAAATCCAATTCAATGGGGAATGGACACACCTCCCTCTTCTGGAAGCAAACCTTCCCGCTTAACTGTTTACAAATGTTGGATTCTATGACTTGGAGCTAAATATACTGTACTGTCTGGAGCCTTTTCGAGGCACTTTAAAATAATTTTACCTTAAGCTTTGGCACTATGTTGTACTTCAGTGTACAGCACTGATTGCATGTATAGCTTTGTTTGTAACACACGGAATTAACTTCTCATTCAATAATGCTTACCTCTCAACTCACATCTCCAATGCCAACTCTAGTATGAAAAAGTTATTTACCATCATTAAGGAACTAGAGTCTCCAATTCCAACCCCCGACATCTGCATTAAAGATAAACTTGGTGTTCAGACATTCAACAAGCACTCGCTAACAAAGTCACACCCTCCAAAACAAAATAGCCCTAGAAAAACTTTACTCAACTCCCAGCCTAATAAGATGCCCACGGCTCCTCCTTCCAAGAACATTCCACCATCCGATTCTCCCTCATGCTTTAATTTCTCTAAAACTACTATTCGCGAGGTAGAAAAAGTTATTCTCTCACTCAAGCCATCCAACTGCCAGGGTGACCTCTGCCCAGCCCAGCTCATAAAGGATGCGGCAAGATATCTGGCCCACTTCATATCCAAACTTGCCAATGCTTCATTCGCTTCTGGCACCATCCCCACTAACCTTAAACAATCCTGGGCGCCTCCTTTGCTAAGAAAGCAAACCCTTGACCCACTTATACCCACTAATTACCGCCCCATCACAACAGTCCCTTTCCCGTTAAAAATACTCGACAAGGTTGCTTACCTACAAATTCAAAGATTTCTGGAAGCCCACAAACAGCTAGGGGCCCTTCAATCAGGTTTCCGGCCCCAACATGGAACCGAGACTGCCCTTATCAACCTGAAGACACAGGTCGATGAACTAAGAGACAAATGGAAAAAATCCCTCCTTTTACTACTCGACCTATCAGCTGCATTTGATCTTGTGGATCACAAGGTCTTATGCAGTCACCTGGACTCAGCTGCCCACTTTTCCAAAGAAGCCATTCGATGGATTGAGTCCTTCCTGGGTGACAGGACCATGAGGGTGTTCTCCCCATCCGCAGCGGCTGACTCCATCCCCATCACATGCGGTGTCCCACAGGACCCATGTCTTTGCCCCACTCTATACAATATATTCACCAAGCCCCTCTTCGACGATCTGGACCTTCTGGGTATCACCTACACTAACTATGCAGATGATACTCAGATTCTCCTCCCACTTTCTGGGGATCATGTCGAGGACTCCGCCTTGGTGAATAGAGTGTGTCTCATCATTCAGGCATGGATGGCAACCCATGGACTCTGCCTGAATGATGATAAAACCGAGCTCATCATCCTGGGTACACAAACCAACTTTAAGAAATTAGGCCAGGTTTACGCATCCTTCTTAATCGACGGTAACCTCATCAAGGTGACCAAGGAGGTGAAGACTTTGGGGATTTACCTCGATTCCACACACTCCTTCACCAAACAAGTAAATGCCATGGCCTCTGTTATGGCTTACAGATGTACGCTCATCAGGACAGGCAAACCATTCTTGTCTGTTGACAATTGCATGATTCTAGCCAGAGCCCTCATACTCTCCAGGTTGGAATATTGCAACAGCCTATATATTGGGGCCAATAAAGCAACCATTCAGAAGATACAAAGCCTCCAAAACAACTCCCTAAGAACGGCACTCAGCGTGGCAAGAAGACCTCACATATCTGCCATTAGGCGCCATAATAATTGGCTCTCTACTCACAACAAAATCCTGTTAAGAACAGCTTCCCTCACCTATCAAGCACTCAATAACGCCACCCCCAGTTACCTTACCGATATATTCCACAGGATAACATCTATCAGACCAACAAGACTATCCCGCACCAACTGCCTCACCGTCCCAAGATTTAAGCTCTCTAAAATCAGTGGTTGCAGCTTCCCCGTCAAAGCGGCCCAACTTTGGAACTCCATGCCACACCCCATTAGAGAAGACCAGCCATACCAGAATTTCAGACTTAAGTACATTAAATGGCTTAAATCCACAGATCAGTAAGACTCACACATGCTTGCAGACCGTCCAGCCACACCGGAAAACCTCCATCCATCCTCCCATCTAGCTCCACTAGATCTGTATACAGAATGTATATAATCTGCCTGCTCTATGTCAATGTATGATTGTGTTGTATCCATGTTTGTTATCAGCATCACCTTGTACCCTCTGTACTCAAGCTTTGCATATTCCTGTAACTGCTGCGCCCTGATACCCCTGGGTCTGGAGCGCATTACAAATGATTAAACAAACAAACACGCTTTTGGGGGGTGTCACCCACAGTGGAATAATTTCTCTCACCCGTAAAACTCCTGAGATGTGCATTCACGTCAGTGGGCTGTCACCAGCCCAAAATGAAATCTTCTGTTTTCATCCACCCAGGGCACTATAAAGGTTGAGGGGTATGATAATGCTGGAAGACACCTGGCAATACATGCCAACCCTCCAGATTTTTTTCACTAAAAGATATTGCCATTTTTCTCTTTCTCCCGCCTAAAGTCATTCTAACCCCACAGCGGAAGCCTATGGGAAAATTATTTCCTCATGCTTTGAATGACATCTCCCTCACAAGTGGTTCAGAATGTTGGCAAGTATGCCCGTCATACGTGTCCCATGTCCTCGATATCACTGATAATATATATAACATCTACCTGTAAAAGGGATAGATTCTAAAATAAAGCAGACAATAGCCACTGTCTAATGTAGAATAATAATGATGCTATTCGAAAACCTAGCAAAATGCAGCACATGTTAAGTAGGAAAAACACATGCAGACTAAAAAACAAGTTCAGTGCACAGCCGGAGGAGGACTGGCAGCATTTGGCCTGTGGACTGGCAGCATTTGGCCTGTGGGGCAAGTTTACTTTTGTGGCCCATATAGTGCAATGGCCCAAGCGCACAGTGCAGCGACCCCAACATCCAGAACAAGTACACTCAATAGCAACCTCTCCTCCTCCCACACATTGTCACATGTATATATAGTAGACATTAATGGGCTTTATTCCGAGTTTGCCGGTCTGGAAACAAGGGCACCAGTAAGCTCACCAGCTTGTTTCCGGATTAGCAATGTCTGAGTCTGCCCGCCGTGGGTGCTGTGCCTGACAAGTCTGACACTGCGGCCACGGTAGACAGACTGTACACGGAAGCACCATTGCTAACAGTGCCGGTGCTTCCGTGTCCCCACTCCCATACAATCCATAGGACTCGATGGGAATGGGAACTTACAATTTGCTGGCACCTGACTTCCCGGGCCGCCGGACTCTTAATGAGCCAGTGGCACCGGGAAGTCAGGTGGCAGTAAATATTACCAGTCAAGCGGCATGCCACCGGTAGCACTGGCAGGGTTACTGCCGGACCCATGATGAGGCCCATTATTTTAATTTTATGCAACACATTTTTCAGTTATGTTTGTGGTTTCTTGGAGACCTGGACCCCAGGAAATTCTTCAACTTTCCAAACATAGTAAAATAATTTCACCAGTGTAATATAATTATTGAAAAGGGAAAGCTAGGATTTGAGCCCAGTTTTCATTATGTTGCAGTTTGTAATTTGACAGCAGGCTACATCTCCTACCATCCCAACCCATCTTTAGTTTTAGAACAACATAAAGAAGTGGCAAAGCTAGAGAATCATTGGTAGAGCAGAGCCATTGCTGAACCACGGGGTATGGGTTTGCTCTCACAGCCAGACATGAGCTTGCATGGCAAAATACCCATAACCTGGCTTCCTACCTGCCCTGTCCAGCCCCCAATACCCATACCTACAGCCCTTGTACCCACCCCCCACAACATAAGACCCTCACTTGCCATCCTGCCTCCTCACCAGTATGCTTAACATACATGTTACAATTATAATTATTTATAGAATAATACTAGAGTATAAATCCATATGAGTTAGGATTTCTCTACAGATAGTTAAGGAAAATACAGCACAGTGATGAAATTATTTTCACATGATCACATACTGTGATGTGGGGGAATCCCATCTGCCTGGTTCCATTGCATCCAATTCAGAAAGCAGGAAATACTTAATCTTCCTCTATTCCATCTTCAATATTAGAAACAAAAAAATTGTTTTTTGTAAAGTTGTTAGTCGAGGGCTAAGCTAGGTGTACTATTCACTAAATCTGGTTTTCAAAGCACCAATCGGGAAGCCTATTAATTGTCTGTATCCTGAGGCAAATACATCTCAGAAACAGACTACGATTATAACAAACATTTACTATCATTATAATCTTAGTCTGTACAATTGTGTGTACTTTCAAAGCACCAAGTCACATGATAAACCTACCTGAAAAAAAATAATAGAAGTAGTAATTGAAACGTATGTTCCTAAAGCAAGTATGCATCACTTGGTGAGAAAAAAAAACAAAGGGGGGGGGGGGGGGGCGGCATTCTGGTGCAGGGGCATTCAGATCAGACATGGATATAAGCAACTGTCAACCTGCTGTTCCAGATTTGTACCTCGTACCCCAATCTCATTTACCCTATTTGCCTTACCCATCATACTCTGGTGTCCTTTGCCTGAATCACATTTTCAATGGCCCCCTATTTCTTACAATTAACTTTCAGACCTATGTTCCCCTTTTGCTCCATGCTTTAACTATTAACTCGGTCCCCTCCCCTTGCTCACACCTGCTTCCCTTGCCCACATGGCTCAGTCACCAATTTCTTGCCACTCACAACCTTTAATTATCCATCACACCAAGCCCATTCCTCGCCCCTCACCATCTTGCACTGCCCTGGCTAACAGACGGTCGACCATCTTAATTTGTCAGCCCGTCTCTGCCAGACAGGGCAAGAAGCCATGGTCTGGGTCTTACTGGTAATTGTGGCTACAGGGTCTGCACTTGGACAATGCAGAGTGAAAGATGACAAGGGCACAAGGCTTTTTTGTGCTGCCAAGTTACACTTTCAAGTCGGGTGTATATTTCAACTCATGGAAGCAGAGAGAACTGCAAGGAGAATACACCTTGGACCTGGTGATGGAGAAGGAGCAAGAGGGGGAGGGAGGTTTGTGGGGGGGGGGGTGTGTGTGTGTGTGTGTGTGTGTGTGTGTGTGTGTGTGTTTCTCCACTTTCTGTGATTGGGTTAATGAGTGTACATGGGAAAGTGTAAAGTATAGGTGGCAGGATAGGATGTATCTGTGTTCACGTGACTTTATCTATATATCTATGAATCTGATGTTCATTTGCATATGTCTCTTTTGTTGGTCACATAAAAACATAGTGTTCTGGACAAGCCCATGGAAAATGATCACAGACAGAGTTGGGTGGTAACAGTAAAATCATCAGTATTTGGCAAATACTGTTGATTTTTATGGTCCACCCAATTCAGGGTTTGATCAAATACCATTGGTGGTATTTCATGGGAATACCTGCAGTGGTAGGAGGACCTTTTGCAGAAATTCCACCTATTTCTACCTCCTTGAAGGTGGAGGTAAAAAATCCAAACTAGCACCAACTATTTAAATCTTCCATTTTTTCTGTACAGAACAGAAGCACAAGTGCTTCTCTTCAAAATAATGAAAAGGGAGGCCACCAGGGGGCGCACAGGCAATGTCTGCCTGATTCCCGAGCTCCTGCCGAAGCCAGGTCGCAGCGGGGATTGAGCCCCCTCCTCCCCCCCCGACACCCCCCAAGAAGAACAAAAGAGCCTGAGCGGGCAGTGAACCCCCAGGTCCCCCCCTGAGAGAAAAAGCGACGTTCGGGGACCCCCGAAAGGCAGAGAACCGGAACCGAGGCCTCAGCAGCGAAGACACCACAGAAGACCTGAGCAGCCGCAGGGCCAGAGGAGGAGCCGAGGCCCCCCCGTCGCGACTGGCACCCAGCCCCCAAGTGAGTGGACCACAGAACGGGGACCCCCGATCGAGGCGGCGGCGGCCTCCCTACACTTCATCCACGTGGGCAGAGACCCATGCCTGGTAGGAGGAAGGCGTATTCCCCCGGACCAGGCCCAGAGAAGAAGGGGTGGCGGTGCCGGGGCTCCCCCCTCCGCCACCGCGCCTGCCAGCCCAGAGAGGCGACCAGCATTTCGGCACTGGGCGAGGGGACCCTTGAGTCCGCACCACTGCACGCCCACGGAGGAGTGCCTCCCTCCCCTATTCCTTTGCCGGGGCCCGGCTCCCGACCCCACCACCAGGGGAGGAACAGACAGCAGGAGAGTGAGCTCGAACGGGCCCCCGCCAATATCATAAACAGGACGGGATCCCCCCGCAGCGAACAAAGCAACCTCCCCTCCCCAGAGTGCACAGAAGACGCCGAAGGCCCTGGGGCACCTGCACTGGTTGTGAGGCCCCCGCCAGAAGTCGGCCGGGTGTATGCCCCCCCCCGGTAGCGATCCCCCAAGAGCCGCAAAGGAGCACCGAGGCGAGAGGGGGGTGGTCCCTATTTGCCCCCCCAGAGGGTGCCTCCACCAACACAGCGCCAGCCTATGAGGTGATCCTGTGGCCCCCACAGAACCGAGGCATACCCTACAGCGAGCCCAGGGGGTAACCAGATGAACTGGCAAAAGAATCTACAAAAATATCGTTACCAAGAGGCAGGACCCCACGATAACGGCCTGTCCCACGACAGAGAAATGGCCCACTTTGAAGCCTCGACACCCTCAACGGCGGCAATGGAGAGGGGCTTTGCCTCAATTCTACAGGAGATAAGGGACATGCGCTTCGACATTGCCCAAAAATTCGAAAAAATGGATCAACGGGTTGACAAAGTAGAGGACAGTCTCCTTCAGATTGAAACCAACCAATCGTCATCAGCAACCCTAGAGGTAGAGACAAATATGAGGCTATATGCCCTTGAGAAGAGGGAGGAGGAGAGGTCGAGACAAATGGACGATTTTGAAAACAGGGACCGGAGGAACAACCTTAGATTTTTCGGGGTCCCCGAGGGGGAGACGGAGAGAGAGGTCACTCGAGTGGTGCGAGACATTATTGCCCTCCTCTTTGAGGAAGAGATGACTACTGAACTCACTTTTGATTGGGTGCACAGAGCAGGACGACGGGCAGGGGGACCCTGGTCAATTCTGGTCCGGTTCCATTACTACTCGGAAAAGACACAGGTGCTGGAGGCCACCAGGAAAGCTCAGGCGATTACCTACAACAATTCCCAGGTCTCAATTTTTCAGGACCTATCTGCATATACACTGGCCAAAGGTAGGATGTGCCACCGCCTTAATCATCTGCTGAAAGAGAAGGGGGTACGATACAGATGGGGCTACCCCTTCTCCCTAGCCTTCGAATACTTGGGCCAGCGGACGATGTTGATCACCGAGGAGGACATCAAGGGAGCCATCCAGGACTACGTGATGGAACCGACCCCTCGAAGGGGACCAACAAGGCCGGTTCAGGGCGGAGCAAACGACCCGGGCCCATCGGGTGGAAGAAGAAAAAAGACCAGCGCAAGGAAATTTAGAAAAATGAACACGCCTTCTCTGACGAAGGAAGGAGAGCGGAACGACTCTGAGGAATGAGCACCTAGGGGACCCAACCAGCAAAGGTCAGAGAATGAGGAAAACAGAGATGAATGGAGCGAAATTACCACTTGCAGGTCGGAACCTGAAGAATTGGAGGTTAAGCCGGAACTAGATTCCCCTTGAAAAGCAAGTAAAGCGGGGGCGGCCGAGGGGAGGAAGCTGGGGCGGGGGGGAGGCTCACAAAAACGAGCTTAGCAATGAACGTCTGGCCGGGGAGGGCAAGCTGGTGGTCTGGCCAAAATGCCAGGAATGGCGGAACTAACTGGCTGGACGCCGGGGAGGGGGGTGGGGGCACACAAATTAGTTGGGGTTTGTTTGTTTGGGAGAGGGTTTGGGGGGCAGTTGGGGCAACATTTTAAAAGTGTCCAAACGGTGAGACAATGGGAGCGAGAAGGGAGTAACAATGCGATGCTGTTAACCAATAGAGAGGGAAACATAGATTATGGCTGATGGCCGGCCAGCCCTGGGTGTGGGTACCCTGACTGTGCAGGGGCTGAACACCCCCACAAAGAGGCCCCTGATTTGTAGGGAATTCAGGAGGGCGAAACTAGACCTGCTTTTCTTGCAAGAGACACACTGGGCGAGGGGGAAAAAACTAAAATGCGAGGGGGGGGGGGGGGGGGAAATCGAAGAGGTCTTCCACGCTTCCCATAAGGTAAAGAAAAGAGGGGTGGCCATACTGGTAGCAAGGAACGTATGCTTCGAGAAAGAGGCCATCCTGAAAGACCCCGAGGGCCGATAACTGTTTGTACGGGGCTCACTACAGAGATCCCCCCTAACCCTGGCAGTAGTGTATGGCCCGAATGAAGGACAAGCCCAATTCTGGGAAGAAGTAAGGGACAGGCTCAAACTGTTTGTACAAGGCCCGTTGGTGGTGGGGGTTGGATTACAATATGGTTCTAGACCCAACCAAAGATAGAAAGCGGGTAGGTCCCCAAAACCTCAGACCCGCAGATGAAGCCATGGCGCGAAACTTTCAGAGGGTCAATGAGGATCTGGGCCTGGTGGATACAATCCTGACCCCCCCAGAACAGATGTCCCCTCCTTTACTTACTACTCGACCATCCACAACTCGTTCTCTAGGATAGATTACATCTTTGTGGACGAGATCCTACGTCTATATGTCGCAGGCTATAGGATAGACCCTGTCCCTTGATCAGACCACAACATGGGCCGAATTACCTTAGCGGTGGGTTGGTGTGGAGAACTCGGAGGACGCTGAAAATGTAATGATGCCCTATTAAGAGACACGGTTCACGCCCAGGATGTCCTGGAAGCCATAACGGAGTTCTTTGAGCTTAATGATAACGGGGAGGTGGACACGCACATGCTTTGGGATGCCTTCAAGGCAACCTTGCGAGGAGTCCTCATAAAAATAAGAGCTCGGAAGAAGAGAGAGAGGCCCAGGAGAAAGCCCTGCGAGAATAAATAGCCCGTCTCCAGCCAGGGGGCTCCTCGGATCAGGCCCTGGAGCGCGACCGGGTGGCCGCACTGGAAGACTACAGGCTCCAGCTAAAAGACCTACTCCTACAAAAAATGGAGAGGAGTCTCCAAATGGTCAAACAAAAATATTATGATAAACGGGACAAAGCGGATAGGATCCTAGCCTGGAAGTTGAGGGAAGTCCAGAGAAGTTAAAGGGTGAATAGGTCAGGGATGCCCAGGGGTCCCTTGGCTGCGGCTCTCCCCATATTGGAGAGGCCTTTCGCCAATACTACAAGACACTCTATTTGTCAGAATATAACGGTGATGATACCCAGATAGAAGACTTCCTGAACTCCAAACAGATCCCATCCTTAACGAGGGAGATGGCAGAGGGGTTGGAGGGCCCGGTGACCGAGGATGAAGTGGACAAAGTGATTAGTGGGATGAAGGTGGGAACTTCCCCCGGGGAAGACGGCTTTACTGTTTATTTTTACAAGAGATTTCGCTCCTCCCTGGCCCCGTACCTAGTGAGAGTTTTCAACGCCGTGCTGGAGGGGGCAATCCTCCCCGAGTCTATGATGGGGGCCGTAATAGCAGTTTTGCCCAAGGAAGGGAAGTATTCCCGCAGAATGTTCCTCCTACCGCCCCATATCACTGTTAAACATTGAAGTTAAGATCCTGGCCAAGGTGGTGGGGAGGCGGATGGAGGGGATAATGCCAAAGCTAGTCCATGGGGACCAGGTGGGCTTCATTAGGGGAAGGCAAGGGTCAGATAATATTCGCAAAACAATAGACCTGTTTCACTTCGCCCAAACATCGGAGCTCGATGCATGTGTCCTCTCCCTAGACTCGGAGAAAGCATTTGATAGGCTCGAGTGGAGATATATGGAACTCCTCCTCCAAAGAATGGGCTTCGGGACTCACATTATGAGTTGGGTAACTGCCCTCTACAGAGCCCCCACAGCAAGGGTTCAGGTGAATGGGAAGCTGTCCAAATCATTCCCCCTCTCCCGAGGGACAAAGCAGGGCTGCCCACTCTCCCCCCTGATATATGTCCTTACGATGGAGGCATTAGCCATAGCGATCAGAGCTCACCCTGACATCAAGGGAATTAGAAGGGGTGAGGTTGAATTCAAGCTGTCCCTGTTTGCGGATATTTGACCCTGGCTCCCCACTCCCCCCCTTCCTGACCCTGGTGGCTGCGTTTGGGCGTTTTTCGGGCCTGCAAATTAACACCGCAAAATCTGTCTTGCTCCCAATGAGAACAATAGACCCAGAGCTGGACCCCCTGGACAGGTTTCACGGGATTACAGCGGGGAAGGTCGCTTTACGGTACCTGGGGGTCCTTCTCACTAGAGACATATTGAAATTGGGCACCACTAACTATGACCCCATAATGGCAGAGATCACATCTGATCTGAGGAGATGGGGTAAGATGATCCTCTCATGGTATGGCCGGATGACTGCAGTAAAGATGAACATATTGCCTCAGCTCCTGTACCTTTTCACTGCTCTCCCAGCCACCGTCCCAGCACAGACTTTTAGAGAACTACAAAATGCGGTACGAGAATTTGTATGGCAGGGGAAAACCCCAAGAACCGGGAGGGCCACCCTGACTTTACTGAGGGAGGAGGGGGGATTTGGGTTGCCGGATTTTTACCTTTATTTCTGCACCGCCCAACTGCATGTCCTCCTGGAGCACATGAAAGAGGGACTGGGAACGTATTGGTCATACCTAGAAGATATGGACGCCCACCCTCTAAAGGTGCGGGCCCCGCGCAAGACGATCCCGAAACACCTAAAAACCCACGGACCCTGGGAGTTCTCTGGGACATATGGAAAGAGGGCCCCCAGACTGCATACCTTACCACATGGCCATCCCCGATGACACCTCTCTGGGGCCACCCCCTCAACTTGGGTAGTAAAGGGTTCCGGCATTCCCAAACCTGGCCAGACATGGAAATGGAATGGGCTGGGCAGATGTTCAGAGAGGGCGAATTCCTATCCTATGAGGACCTGAGGGTCGCTCTCGGATGAGGGTCTCTTTCCATTTTCGAATACCTCTGCCTTAAGGACATCCTCTGCGACCAGTCATGGGGTCCAAACCGGAGGAGACAGTTAACCCCCTTCGAGAAACTCCTCGACTCGGCGACCTCAAGAAAGGGTGCAGTATCTATTATGTATAAAATTTTAAATACTTATAACCTTCAGGGTAGGAGGAGTTCCCGCACGTTCTGGAATGATCTGACGGGAGAAGAGATCTCGGAGGACGCCTGGGCTAGAATATTCAAATAGCACTTCATGGGAACTTATTCACCTCAGGCATGGAGCATAATTTTAAGATCTTACAGGGGTGGCACAGGGACCCGGCAAAACTGTCAAAGATATTCCAGCGGTGTCACCAAGGTGCCCGAGGGGATGCGGCCAGACAGGCTCCAGAGGTCACACAGTTTTTGTTTTATTAAAAAATGCTAATAAAAACCAAAGTTAAAAAAAAAAAGAATAAAAAGGTTTTTTTTACAAAGGGCCATGTTGAGAGGGTAAATAGGCGAGCATCTGATTGCCTCCTCTCCACCACCTTACCCATAAAAGGGCCAGAATTGACCTTTCTGTGCCTAAAGAAAAATCATAGTAGTGATATGAGTCACGAAGTATATTCTGGGTAGTTCCTGATTTTTTTTTGTTATAGAGGGGCCTATCTCAAGTGGGAAGGAATACGAATACAATGCCGAGGGTGTAGGCTACCCTGCCCTTATACACGACAGTTTATGCGAACAGGCTACAGAAACACTGTTATGGACGACAGTAAGCGGCCATTAATAGCACGATACATGCTGTGACGACTTGCTGAGAAATACCTGCATCACAGATGGCTATACGACCTGGTCTGAACAAAGCAAGGTCCTACTGAATACACAAAGGTTTGGTTGTGCCAAGAAATGATCTGCCTGAGACATGAGAAGAAATAGAAGTGCCTGATTGGAGTGGTTCTTCAAAAGTGGAGAGATTTTTCCGAATTGTTTTGCAAATTGGGGGCCTGAGGAAGGCTAGCTCTGGGACCAAGAAATTGAAGTGCTGGTATCAGAGTCCGCACCCGTGCTGGCCAGAACCACAATGTGTCAACACTGTGTTATTCATGATACACAGATGATATTTATGGTGTAACTCACGACACAGCGATACTAATCCCACTGTTGGTGCAAGAAATTCGTGCAAGAATGTTTTTTATAGAATTGATGTCATTCCTTAGCGCAACCGCCGCTTCGGCTGTGCACATATATTGAATATATTTTTTTGTATTTCACTTGTGATGAATTTGGTATACATGGTTTTTTTATATTAACGATTTTTTGTAATGCATGTTTTCTACTGCTCCGACCACGGTACTGATAAATGGTCCAAATCAGTGTTTCTGTAGCCTGTTATACACGACAGTTGATGCTAGGGGTGTTGCTAGGTCTGGAAAAGACCCGGGGCTGCGCTGTCAGAACTGTCAGGACTGGGGGCTAGCTAACCTTTTGGTTGTAGGTCCTGAGATTGTATCCGGGGCTACAACCAAAAGACATGGGGCAATAGCCCCCTCAGCCCCCCCCCTAGCAACACCTCTGCTCCTCTGCATTGTATTCGTAGTGATATGAGTCACTATTTTAGATAATCCATTTCTGTCCTCACATTGATGCTGAAAATGTCTGAAAAAAAAATGTTGAACCTTTTTACATTACCAACCATCCGAGGTGGTATTTCTGAAATGGCAATGGAGGCATTCCAGAACTAACCTCTTCTGGTGGTAACCCTTGAGTAGTGTGTATTTTCAAAAATACCACAGGCGGAACTAGTAACTTTCTTCCGCTGTGTTAAAAAATCTGCAGAACTCTGAATGATCCCCTTAGATTGTAGTCTTCCAATAATGAATAACTCGATATTACATCCTTCTATTTTTCAACTGTGTCCACAAATAAGCACCACAAACAGTCAAGCAGCCATTTCTAAAACAAACTACTATATAAGTAACATCCATGGGTGCTATTAATCTCTTTTTGTATGAACACATTTGTGATCAAGAAATTCACCAGAACATATATGTTGTATTGACTTTAGTCTCCATGGCTCCCGTCTCGTTTCTAACAGGATGATCTTCTATTTGTGAAATATCCGAAAACAATTTGCAATACTGGGCACCTAAAAACAAGCAGTGGCATGCCACATGGCTGAGGCCTCCCTGAGAGATGAGTCGGTCGCTGCAAAGCAGACACTTAGCCAGAGCAACCAAAGCAATGTGCAATGCTGGCACAAACTGCCACGTCCCTGGGGCACACAGAGGAGAGATCAAAAGGGGACTCCTACAGGAAGTCCCTTAAAGCATAGCCTGCTGTGCCAGTTGGTCTTAGACACAAAGAAAGGACTTCACAATTTGGCCAATGGCTGTCATTGATTGGGAACTTTATTGTGTGTAGTCTGACAGTGTGAACAGAGGCAGGCATAAGCAAGCAACAACAACACAAGCGCAATGTAATGCAACACTAAAGTGGGAAAGATGATAATGCCAAGCCACTGAGGAAAAACATGCTTTTAAAACGGTTTCAAAAAGCTTTGCCCTTAGACCACAAGACTGTGCGAATGGCAAACAGGACGTCACCGAGTCACTGCTCCGCATGAGAAACGGAACAACAGGCACTACACCGGATGAATCTGACGAAATGAGTCCTTACTTGATGACAGCAGACTAGGCGGCATTATAAAAAGAGATTTTGAAGATTCACCTACACTGAAGGGTCCCCCGGTTCCAGATGCTGTGAAATACAGAAGATATCCAGTATCCATTACTCCATGGTACACAATAATACACGTCAACCATAGATTTGGCTTTTTCGTATGAGAAAAGGGGAACGAAATTAAGCTTCGATAAAAGCACGACTGTCCTGAAGATGGCCTAATACCTACCATTTTAATCATCGCAGACAACGATGGGAATTTAAAGAAGGGCCGAAACATATGTAGACTTATAGGAAAATCAAATGTTTTTTTTCGATGTCACGCATATTGTAAACAGCAAATATGCTCAATGTAGATGTAAATTGTTGAACCATAGAACGTATGAATTGGTATGAATTGGAATGAAAGGTATGATTGATGTATGAAAAAGCCCATAAATGTTTTTAAGATGTGGTTTTAAGCAACTATTAAAGTGATTTATACTTTTGTTAACCACCGGTCTCAGTCAAATAATTGGCTCCTTATAGGTGTTGGTTACTGTAGAATTACGAAGCAGTACCGCTGCACTTGCACCTGTGTTTTTTGACAGGTCTTTGAGAGAGGGGTAGTCAGTCTGGTCTGTTCCTTTTTCTTCTTAGAGCACTACGCTTGTTCTTTAACAAAACAAACATCCCAGCTGCTGGATCTGAGCTTTTAGCAGGATGTACTTGTCATGCGTCATGGAGCAGCTCGAGTCTCCCTGAATAGTAAAAGCTCTGGCAGAGAGCAAACTCTCGCGAACCAGACCTAAAAAAGAGTAACATTGCATAGCAAGTACATTCAAGACAGCGTAAGTGAGGCTGCACCAATAAAAGAAAACAAAGATAAAAACCTACATGTGCCACTATCAAAGCATGGCACTACATGGTTCACTTGTGCTGTCATTTCCTTGCTCTTTGCCCAGAGTGTTCTACAGGTCCAGGGCTGCTGCATGTTTCTTATATTCATTTTTAAAACGGTCAGTCATAGACTCCTGATAGGAGAGCAAAAAACATACTCATTGAGAAGTTGTCCTCAATCAAGGAGTGATCCTCCATTGCGTGTTTAAAAGGAACCCTTAGCACGCTGCCTAGATCAACTTTGATTTTTCTGTCCGAAACACAACTAGAGGTCAACTGGCAGTTGTGGTAATAGCATACCAAAATACTTGGACAGATCTGCAGATGTGGGTAAAATGGGCAGGCGTGTTCAAGGGTTTATGCCACCTCAACCAAAGTGCCATTTTGTTGCCCCATCTTCCATTTCCAACAGGACTAGATCTGTTTGCATTGCAAATTTAACATCGCGTGATTCTTCCCTAAAGAGCTGCCTAGAAATGCCTTTTTGTAGAATTGGCCTAAAAAGGGAACTACTGAGTCAAATGAGTTAAGGTTGGAGGGAGAGGAGAGTAATTGAGTGACCAAGTCCACAAACGCAACCTCATGAAAATAGAGCCATCTTTACGAATAAGAGGCTGATAAGGCAATTGGACGTTAACCTTTCAAACACACTCACATTACATTTCATGACTATTGTTTGAATCCTATGATTTTCTTACTCCAAGTGTGTAGACAATTAGCATAAATAGATGGGAAATACAAGTTTGTATGACAAGTTCAAATACACACTGTACCTAACATCAAAATGGGCCCCCATAGCTAATGCTCAAAATACCAAAACATAAAAATTAAAGTTATTCACCGTAGTGACTACAGTACTGTGATGGGCCTTTATCACCTTAATCCAAATAGGCCCACCATTTAAGAAGTGAATACACGGTGGTACACAAAGCAAGTGTATTGTACAATTTTCCGGGGAGCATTTAGATGTGTTGCATGACCAAACTAACCTAAGTCTCAACAAACCACATCAGTTCATATCTTATATGCCTTTTTACAACAGTTAAAACACTCCCAGATAATTACAATCCACCCTCCACATACGATTGAACAAAAACCTCTTAAAAGAAACCCCATCTTTTCCCAGTTTAATCTTAATTGTCATCTTCAGATCATATGTAGAAAACACCTCTTCTTAGGATTCACCTGTAGTAGGTCCTTTTGTCAGCAGATGGTTAAATATTGGTATTGAAACATAATTCATTACTAGCAATAACTGGCCTAAGCTCTTTAGTCTTAACTTTCAATTTGCACATGGTTCGCATAAATATTTCAAGCGATGAGAGGAAGGCTTGGTACATAGTTCAGCGATACCATCTCATTCTTCAGGTCACCATACCATTGAAACCTTCCAATCTATAAAACTGCCACTTTATCACACAATTGAAACTCCTGGGTAGCCTTGGGCACTGGATTTCCCGTGTTTTACTGCGGACCAAAATAAATAACAAAACTCCTTCTGTCACGCTCTCAGGCATCAGGAGATTACATCTACTATCTATGATATTTATCAGACCATAAACACTCATGGCTAGTTTCTACAGCTGTGCTGACTACAAAGGTTATGAAGTTACTTATTCACCTATACCCCAACTCCTAAAACTTCCCACAACCAGTTTCAAAGTTCACTTTGCAAAACAGCCCTTCACTATTGTGTTTTGATTCATTTGTGAAAAGCCCACTATATTGAGACACATGAATTCTCCATGTATTTGAATTAATGTGCATGTATGTTTTTACATTTGGTGGGTTTGATATTTTATGCTTCTACGTACATGCAAGCTAATATGTATCAATTTCTAGACAAACAGTGACGCTAAAGTAACATATCCCATCCATAATTAACTACACTTGAATACATATGGAATTGCAACATCACGCCCAGTCATTTCTTGGGGAACCACCCTATAACCATCCCTCACATCGGTCTCAATATGGGCATAATCTGCTGCTGAACAAACCCAACTGCTGCAGTCTACCTGCTGCTCCACACAAGCATGCCAATTTGGTGGAGGACACAAGACGCAGAGCAACATCTTAAGAGCATTTGACAGGAACAGAATAGAATGAGAAAAAAGACAAAAATAGGTAACAGTAGCTTTGTAGCGAGACTCAACCAAGAAGGTACGCAGTAGAACAGGGAGTTGATCCAGGATTCATTGGTGATCCCAGCCTCCGTCCCCATGATCACTTTCAGTTTATGCAAGGCAGCAATAGTTTTGTGTGAGGGTGCCATTCTCGGTATCATTGGGAGGCACAAATGTGCAACAGGTATTCACGATTTTCTGGCATACTACACCCTCCATAGCTGTGAGGAGGTTGAGTATATACCGGTTTTGCAACATCAGTGTGCATGCAATTCCCCCCGAATGGCACTGAACGCTGACTTGTAAGTGTTCATGAACAGTAATAGTTCATGCCTGGTCACCTAGAGCCATTTGGCATCGGCCCACAGGTGCGAGGAGGGAGGGCATGGTCTCAGTGTGGCTGAACAGCCGGTATCGATCAGAAATGCCCGTTAAAGCCTGTGATGATGATGCTGAAAGGTAGTTCAATCTTCTCCTACTTTGCAATTGTTTGTGATTCTCGCTGTCAAACATAGTCTTTGATTTGTCCATATAAGGGGATGAAGGGGACGCAAAGGGGACACAGATGTAACTTTGTGATTTGGACAGGCCAAAACCAGGTGTTGCCTCTGGGATTATGCGCACGGGCACATGAAGTGAAGAGAGACTGCACACACCTTGCCAGTCTGGAGACAACTGCCTATATGCATACTGTCCACAAGTTATCAAGAAAAGCAGCTGTACCTCCAGCCAGATCTGTGATGCTAAGCGTGCAGCTGCAGTTCCCATTTGTGCCAGTGCCCTTAAAACACAGAGGAAATTGGGTAAGTGTCTGTATCTTAACAGGTTTTTCTGACTACTTGAGCCACATCAGATACTGCACATTTTTTCTCCATACTGTCGCACACTCTTGATTTATTCTTGCCACACCTTCTTCTGAGAATCCCTCATTCCTCCAGCTCTGCAACTCATCACCCCTTACTCCCATCGATTCCATAGGACTCTGAACACACCCTCACACCTTTATGCTCTTTTCGATTGACTGGTATAATTGATGTCATTATTGACTGCCCCTCAAACTGCTCTCGAACCCTGCACAGGGCCAGGTGCACTAGATATAGTACATTTGCTACTTCTACCTCACTTGGTATAAATACCCTAGGAACACCAGAAGCATAGGGGATGAAAGAGCAGATGTAGCAAAAGCCTATGGATCTCTCTCTTCCCACCTTCCTCATATGCCTATGCCATGCGTTGTCTGCTGCAAAACCATGTGCAATTATTGTGGAATCTAATTCATCATCGTCATTATCAAAAAGATTATCAACATTTCTTTTTACTCTTAACATTTTCTCCTCTGACTTCACAAAACTGTACAATCGATTTACATTCATTGGCATCTTAAGACATGATGACCAAAGACCCAAGAGGACCACAAAAACATTCATTTTCACACAATTCACAATAATAAATATTTCTTTCCTAAACAAAAAATATTTAAATTCCAGATCTCTCTTTACACCGCCTTTGCACTGAAACAAGCAGTGAATCCCTAGGGCGTACTTCGCTTTTATGCCTGCTCTTGTGCCGGTTGAGTGCTGCCGGTATCTCTATGGGTATCACTCAGGTGTTGTTGCCCTCCACCTTCACAGCAGTCGCAGTTGAGAAAATCACTTGGTGCAGTCCATGAAAATGTATGAAAATGCTACTCATTCCAACGACGCATGAAAGAGCAAACATAGATGAGGTCTCAAGGAGTAGCTGTGTCTTGCGTTCATCGTCGGTAGCCTCACTGTTCTCTTCTGTTATCTATTGGTGAGAAGACGCAACCTGTAAAGATATCATTTTAACATTTTTCGTTAACGCTCTAAGGTGCTCCCTAAACCCCTCTCCTAGGACTGCTACAGTCTTGTGTGCATCTGATAACATGCATGTTGGTGAGAGAGGTGTATGTAATCTATGCCCAGTCACGATCTCGTGATGGCTCAAGTGGCGCTCCCTCCCTGCCTGATTGCATAAATAAAATAGTGCCAGTGGTAGGCACACATACCAAGATTTATTTAATTCTGCACATATTTTAGCTAACCAGGCCTTAAGGACCCCATTGAGCCTCTCCACAATCCTGTTGGCCTGCGGGTGGTACAGCAAGCACTATCTATGCTTTAATCCGAACATCAAAGGGATTTCTGCACAAACAAGGCATTAAAGAACTGGGCTCTAATATCGGATTTTAAAACTTCACAAATTCCACACCACAGAAACACCTCTCACCAGAAATTTCTCCAACGATTTAGCATGAGGATGTACACAGGGACCAACCTCAAGCCACAGAGAGAATACTTCACTTTACAACTTTATTCGGCCAAAAAGGCCATCAAAGTATAGCCTAAAAATACATTTCTCGCAGAGCTTTTGACCCATGGTCAACAACCACCTCCCCCATGTCTCTTATGGCGCCCAATGCACCTTGGGCCCAAAGGGATAAGATTTGCCCCTAAGAGGGGTTGATTACCAATGTCGACGCCCAAAGGGAACAGGTGTCCAGTATCGAGGGAGGAACGGACTGTAATCCCACTTTGTCTTGTCCGCCCATGACGGTTGCATATTTCCATAACATCCCAGACCATATAAGCGTCCCTTAGAACCAGTTTGACAATGTCCGATTTAGCAAGACATGAGGAAAGCCTGGTGCATTCTAGCAGAGAACACCTGGACACAAACCCACAGTCTCCCGAATCCAGTGAAGGCATTTATTCAGAAGAGCATCCCTTGGTTCTCTTGAAACAGGAGAAAGTTTAGGAACCCCATGGAGGAACACTGTATTATTACGACATCCTTCACATAGATGATGCCTAGACAAAGACCTCCCATAGCTGGGAGTTAATGCATTGGCTGCCCACCCCGCTGAATGCGCCCTTCCCTCAACCATCACAACAGGGTTCCTCAGTGGTAGAGACTCACCACCCCATGGCTGGGCTCCCTGTGGGAGTAACATTGGGCGTTGAACCACAGCTATGCGGCTCTTCGTGGGTGGGGAAATCAAAAGCGTGAGGACAGGGGGGGACAGGGGCAAGAAGGATTTGGCCCTATGGTACTGGCTGAATTTGGCCCCTCAAACCCGTCCCCTAACAAGCCCCCTCTTACCCCCCCTCTAACTCCCAATACCCCCTTAATCAGGGTCAGTAGCAGATTTTTAATCACAACCAACTCAGAACGCAAATCTTGACAAGAGCAAGCTGGCAGGTTGGCTGATACAATGGAGGGTAGAGCCGGCAGGCGGGTATCTCCCTTTGTATGAGGTTTAGGCATCATAAGGGGGCTAAGGCGTAGGAAAGAGCTAGCCCCTGAGGAACCATCTGGCTTGAGCTTGCTCCAGGAACTTGAAGGGAGGCTAGCCAGCTTTCTTTCGCCCACTCCCTCACAGAACGGGTCCTCAATGTCAGCAGCCATGGTCACAGGGAAAGGGGGGGAAGCAGACTTCCGAGAGTACCAATGACTGTTGTGGGACTGAGGAAGCAGGGTTTGGGGCAAAGGGTGTGGACTGTGACCAGAGATGGAGCTAAAGCAATACATCTGCCAGACACATTTGCAATGCCCCTGGAGATCTTTTCGCAACCTATGGCCAGAGTATCCAGGAAAACAGCAGTGGCTACACTGTCAAAGCCCCCCCCAGGGGTTAACAGATCAGTCAACAGGTCAGCAGTGGGTAGAGTTGCATCCAGGAGAAGACTGGCCAGTCCAGGGGCGAGAGGCGAGTTCTGATCAGTTAGCCAGGAAACCCCTGAGGGTTGAGACGGGGCCACCACCTGAGGGCTGTGGGTACAGGATACTACAGATAGAGTTTCCCCCAGGGCCCCCTCAAGATTACAGACAGTGTCCATAGACAGTTGGGGTACTATGACCCCTTTTGTACCTCCATTCCCCTGCATGTCAACACTCTGCATGTCCTGCGTGTCTGCCGCAATTTTGAGTGACAGGCCCCCCTTCCTTCTTTGGGCCATAATGGGTTTCCGCTGCACCTGGGGGACTATAGGTCCTTGTGAGTTCAAGAGGAGGGAAGATTCAATGCGAAAGAGGGGGGAAAAGGGGAGGAGAGGGCCCCTCCTTCCATAACATCTACTATTTCCATTAACGCGAGAGAAATCCAGAAAGTTCAAAGCACGGAAGATAAAGCTCACCTCATGGGGGTTCTGCGGGCACAGACCTCATGCGCCTATTGGTAATCCATCCCTGCGGGGTGCGAACACCCAGGCGGGAACAAACACCAGCGTCCTTTCACCCCCGTGGGCTTCCACCCTGGCGGCTCCAGCAGCAGTAAAATCCCGGGGGGCGGGACTTGGAGGACAAACAGCAAGGGCAGACTCCAGGGACTCAAATTCGCAGCAATAACACCCACACCCTTTCACCCCCACGGGAGAATAGACAAGCAACAACAATTAGATATCTGAAGTTACTGGACCTCGTAATCATGTCCACAAAGTCAATGGAAAGTTCTCTGAATGGACCAGAGGGCCTGGGCAAAAACCCCCTCAACAACCTCATGTTGTTACCAGGATTAAACTCCTTGCACACTACACAATTCTCTATGATTACTTACCTGCTCTTGTAAATTTGGGTTAAGCCAGTCCTCCTGGAGCTCTGCTGTGATTTTTCATTGAGAAGTATGTGATGGTTAGTGTAGTTGCTCTGGAGCCAAGAAGAGTAGCTCTACAGGCATTACCACCTTCCCTGTCACCTCCTGTCTTCAAAGCAAATCTGTGGGTGAGAGAACACATCCTCTCTTTTTCCAGAGTTCCTATTCTTCTCTAAGGATTTTCCACTGCATTCCTATTTGGAGCACTGGGACTGCAGTGTATGGGGCTGGCAAATGTACCTGTTGGGACACGGTTTCCATTTTCTGGGAATCTGTGAAAGGTAAATAAGCTGCTTCCTTCACTGACTTGTCTGTGGCATCATTCCCGAGAGCTATTGAGTTAGTGTGGTTAGTATGGGCCACGCATTTAACTAAGCCGATCACTGCTGGCAATGTTAGCGCTTCAGTTAATCGGAATAGCAGCGCAGCATGCTGGATAGAGGACCTGTTAGACCTCTTAACCCATCTCCTCTGCCATCTTGATAACACAGAATGGACGGTGGAGGCGACATACATGGAGTCAGAATCTACAGTGACTGCCCTCCCCCTACTCATCTCCTGCACCTCCGAGTGCCACTAGTTCTGCCGCTTGCACTGAGTAATGAGATGTCAACTGTCTCTTTAGTCTGACCCAGTACTCTCCATCCACAAGACCCATGACAGCTGCATCTGTATGCCTCTCACCCATCTCCTGGTTGATGGTTGAAAACCCATCAACAAATATCACTTTACCCGCCTCCAGGGCATCCTCTTTCACATTCACCCTCTCTTCCTCTTCCTGTTCATATGTGGCACAATCATGAACAATGTCCTCAGCCTGCACCAGCTTGGCTACAAATGTCTCAGGATTGACTAGGTGACATTGCACTGGATGCATCGATGCGTTTCATAAAATTACCTCAGGCCTGACACTCATTAACGTAGACTTGCAAAAACTGCAAGTTCCATGTAGAATGTCACTGGTCAACCCATAGTAATGGTTAAAGACTTTTGAATTGCAAAAGCTGCTGCTGCTAGAGCTTGCTCACAAGTGAACTGGGTCTAGGAGTCTGCTTTAGAAAGCTAAAGGTTTGTGGCCTAGCAATGTTTGCTGGGTCAGGACCAATGTTATCACCTGCCCTTTTGAATGGGAAAACAGATAAAATGGCTCCTTGTAAATCGGGGTCGCCAACACAGGAGCATTGCTAAACCCGGCCCTGAGTTCCCAAAAGCAAGTCCCCATTTCCTCAAACCATTCTATCAAACCTTTCACCTTCTGCACTTTGAGTCCTTGCAGTAAAGGCCTCACATAACTAGAGTAATCGAAGATCCACGATCTACAATAATTACAGAGCCACAAAAACTGCTGCACCTGTTTCACCATGACTGGCTGAGGCGTATTCTGAACTGCGGTGGATCTCACTGGCAATATTTTACTTCCTGCAGGCAATATTACCTGCTTCAAATATACTACCTCTGTCTGGCAGTACTGCAATTTTTCTTTGTCCACTTTGTACCCCCTTCTCCGCAAGCAGGGTGAGGAGTGTAATCGAGTCTCATCTCCAGTGCTCCTCTGAAGTCCTACAGACGAATAGATCGGCCATGTACTGAATTATAATACTGGACCAGGGCTCAAGTCGAAGGTACACGGCGTCCACCCACTATTTTTAGAGGGTGGATACTGACCCTCCTGGGTATTTTAAAGGCCATGGATGGATATGTATAATAATAAAACATCCATTTTTTTTTGTTAGTCATCCATTCCTGGGACTTGAACCGCGATCCCCAGGTTAACAGGCTGGGGTCTTCATCACTGTACAATCCATGCACCTGATAAAATAGGTGCCAACAAACACAGTCTTAAAGCAGAAAGGCCAGGTCTTGATCTGCATATTAACAAAAGCTTACTTTAATTTTATTGGCTGTTTATCAGCCAATGAAATGTGTTAACACTACTGAGTGGGTGCAGTGGTGCGTGGCACGAGATCCGTAGTGGAGCCACTTTCATTTGGTCTGGGCGTGCAGGTGATTCGATTTCTGGCTACTGTCTCTATCAGTTTTATTTCCCTGTTTTCTGCACACAGCAATGCACAGACGGCTATGAGTGGGACCCCGTACGTTAGCAGTGCAAAGGTAACCCTGGAAAAATGTGTTTTTCAGTTACAACTTTATTTCTACACATAGAAGCTCCTTTTGAAACACATGCCCATTTGTATTGCTCATCGCAGATATTGATAGTGTGAGATTGATTGTGCATGACGCGCGCAAAGGTGGAATGCTGCTGAAAGTAACCCTGCTGACCCTACACGCCACGCATGCCCCCAACCCACCCCAGCGAATACAGTGTGCAGCCAGGTATGAACTAGTAACGGAGCAGAATATGTGCCAAAGTAAGTAGTGTGCCTTATGTGAATCCTGGTTGCAACCCAAACATACAGTGAACGCAATGGAATGCGTGCTGCAAGTGCACTGACGGAGGCAGGGGGTAAACATGCCTAGGGCACATAGCGGACAGAGGCAGGGGGTACACACGCCGAGGGATCTATCAAGTAGCAATAATACATTTTTGCACCAAATATGTTCATTTTTCGCCACTGTCAGTGAGTCAATTAAGTGACGTGAATATATGTTGGTGTCTTAAAGCTTGATGCAGTGTTATATTCATTTTTATTTTCTATTTTTGCATGCATAAAATGTGCCGAACGAGCCCCAAATGGCATCAAATTATTCTGTGTTGAGAGATGTAGGAAAAACACAAAAGGCCTGATTCACAGATGCGTTTTATAATGGAATAATACCATAGGAAAACATTCTGTGAATCAGGCCCAATGTAGTTGTGAAATGTATTACATAATGTGAAAAGCACAAAACCTAAAATGTTAAATAAAAAATCATTTTGGTGAATGTACACTCCTCCCCAGCCCCGCAGCGCCAACAATACATTTGTGAAGTTGGCATCCATGGTCACCATAAGGAGTCCACAAAAGGCACTGGGTAGGGCAAACAACAATTATAATGACTAGCCCCACCTCTTGTGCAATTTCAGTACCAGGGCCTCTTCTCCTGCACTGAGGACAAAAGGAGAGACTGATCGACTACCCCTCTCTAGCGGTCCCTTTAGCACAACAGGCAGGAGGATCGAAATCTACTTACTCATTTGGTAGATTAACCACCTATTACCACTTTGGCACTTCTCTAAGTCACAACACTTTATTTCAAAAACAATTCTCTTTATTTTCCTTTTTTTTAAAAACATTGTAAAAAGCATTTCATCAATACCTTAATATATGACATTACCACTTTCATACAACAATTTTCATCACTTCTGGGGTAACTTAATTTTGCTTTACTTCAATAACACAACAATCGTTTGGTTATACACAAGAGATAGGGAAAAACATCTCAGGTTCCCTGGTTGGTCGACATATGTTTCGGCCCCTTTTACGTGTACTACACCCTATCAAAGGTTGTCACTCTATGTAATTATTGGCCCATCTTCAGGACAAAGCAATTTAATCACGAAAGTCAATTTCATTCCCCAGTGGTAGATCTTCTGATCTAAAAATACATTTAAAAAACTTCATTTAGTAACAATGGAGTGCCAAAAGGGCAGTATTTTAAAGGGGGTGTCTTTTTTTATCTTAACAATCGACCCAATCACTGACCTGTTGTCCACACATTAATTTTCGGGGCGTCTGACGTCTAATTATAGATACCTCAGAAGAGGAGGCTAAGTCACGGAACATTGAGATTGACGAGCTAGAGGCAAAAATCAAACATGAGAAGATCATAAAGGATATAAAAGAAACCTTGGAAAAAATAGAAGAAGAAATGAGCAAATTGAAAAAAACTTACATTAGAGAAAAAAGTCTGGAAATTTAAAAAGGATGTAGAACAATACAAAGAAACAAGATATCCATATCTCATAGAAACATACTATGAGGATATGAACAAACTAAATCAAGGTAGAGCAAACAACAGGGGAAATAGAAGGAAACAATATGTGAATTTCTCTAATTCCTCTAATGCATGAATAAGCAGTGGATCAGATGCAGGACAGTCAGGAACAGCTAACACATCGTCAGGACAAACTCCTGCATAGTTTTTTCAGGGTCAGGGAAAAAGAGGTCGCAACAAATATCAAGGACACCCCAGATGCAAACCAGGAACTGGCAAGGCCCTCCATTAAATTGGTAGCCCCCATCTATAATTTGACACAATATGAACTTTCAGATGCAGAGTCAGCTGTACTAACAAAAGGCCTGTCCTTTGTGCCAACTGCACAAGCAAGACACTTTGAGACAGAGGTACAACTACAAAAATTCTACAAATTCTGCAGATTGATCCGACTCAAGTATTTTTTCAGCATTCCGACTAACACCATAAAAGAACCGATGATTACCAGCTTAAAACCACCATCTAGGTTCACCCCTTTGAACGCTATGGTTAGATCAGCCATCATAGCTTTCGTAAATCGCATATCCTACGAAGTTCAAGGCTTTCTAAAAACAAAGAACAACAGTAAAGATAACCTTACAAAAACTGAAAGAGAGGCATTAAAATCACTACAAGAAAATGACACCTTTATAATTAAACCCGCAGACAAAGGTGGAGGCATTGTCCTATGGGACAGAGAGGCATATAAAATAGAGGTCATGAACCATCTAAATGATCCCAGCTCTTATAAAAATCTTGACAGAGACCCTACATCTAGGCTACAAGAGGAAATCGATAGCCTAATGAAACATGCTCTAGAGGAGGGGTGGATTGACATGGATGAAAGAGCATTTCTAGTTAATCAACATCCAACTACACCTGCCTTCTACATCCTCCCCAAAATACATAACAATCCTCTAGTACCACCAGGGAGACCAATAGTGGCAGCCATCAATTCGATACTCGAACCACTTTCGATCTATTCAGACTGGTTTCTAAGGCCTTTTGTCTCCAAGAAGAAATCTTATGTTAATGACACGACCAGCATGATAAATACCATTCAATCAGTAACACTGGGCTTAAATGATATCCTTGTAACCCTAGATGTGGTCAGTCTCTATGCAAGTATTCCGCAACAAGACTGCCAAGAGGTGATGGCCAGTTATCTTAATAGTTGTACCCACACATTGTCCCAACTGCGTTCATCTTAGAAAGCATAAGATTGGCCCTTACAGAACATTTCTTTCTTTACAACAGCAAATTCTATAATCAACTACAAGACACAAGTATGGGGCTACGTTTGCCCCAGATTTAGCTAATCTGTACATGGATAACTTTGAAAATGTATCAATCTATCACTCCAACAATCCTTTTGCCAAGTACATCACAATATGGCTTCGCTATATTAATGATATCTGTATGATATGGAGTGGGACACTAGAGGAATTAACATCTTTTCATGTGTGGCTTAACTCACAAAATTAATTTATTAAATTCACCATGGAATACAATGCAACTAAAGTATAATTTCTAGATCTTGAAATACAGAAAACGGATCGAGGCAACCTAGATACAGTCCTTTAGAGGAAGCCCACCGATAAAAACATGCTCCTCAATTACCAAAGTTTCCATCTGCAGAGCCTAAAAGAAGGACTCCCATACGGTCAATTCCTGCGTATCCGCAGAAATTGCACACAAATAGAAGAATACAAAGAACATGGGAAGATTATTAAGACTAGACTAAAAGAGAGAGGCTATCCCCCATCGACTATACATCGTGCGTACAAAAGGGCGCAACATATGAATAGAGCAATATGCCTAGAGCCAACCAAGCGGAACAACCTAGACAAAATAACATGCATTAGTACGTACAGCCCCATGAGTAATATTCTTAAAAAAAACATCCTAAAAACGGCATATGATCAAGACAGAGGATTTTAATCCTTTAACACCACGTTTCGCCTTTAAAAGGCAGAAAAACCTTAAAGACACCTTGGTACACTCATACCCGAACAAAACAATTGAAAGACAGCCACAAACATTGTTATGGGGTCTACCTCCAGTGGTAGGACATCATCAATATGGTAAGTGTTCTGTATGTGAACAAACACTAAATATGAAAAGTATTGTGTTAAGACACAGAGAAATTCAACTCATAACCTTCACAAATTGTCTCACTCAATGGGAAGTATATGCAATAAAATGCCCATGTGACCTGGTTTACATAGATAAAACCAAGAGGCAAATCCGACAGAGAATCTGTGAGCACAAATCTTGCATTAGAAATAGAATAGATTCGAACAACATGAATGCATGTAGATGCTCTGGTGCATAATTCAGGGCATTAACCATCCACTAAGAGGAGGCATTAGAGATATGAGCCTCACAAAATGTGAACAGAGATGGATCTATGATCTAGACACAGTGCAACACAGGCTCAATGTAGCTGTAGAATGGAGTGTATTCATCTAATAATATAACAAGAGAATAAACAAACTACATCTTCACCACACTGTGTCTCTATAATTCATGCCAAGGGCCGCCACACGAATAGCCCCAGTAAAAAAACAAATATGTATAACACCCTGCCTGAAGTAGCATATCACCTCATTATAAGAGTCCACCAATAGGGACCATGATTTACAAATGGTCATAACACAACTGGCAAGCGTTTTCTTGAAACTTATAAGAGAGTATGTTAGTCACCAAGGACACATCATGTGATCTGGAGTCTAATAATAAATTAATACACTGACACACTTAGAACGGATCAATCACAATATGACTTTGCATGCAATGCGCCGTAATACTGCAGGTCCATACCCATCAACAATGCAAAATACATGTGTAAGATGGGTAATGTCCTGTCACCCATGTGGAATATGGGAAATGTCCTAAACATAAATTGTCAGCAGCTATTTGTAGGTATACAGTATTCCAGGTCTCTTGAGACCCGCCCTAGACCAAATAAGATGGTCCTCTAGATCAATATATACAGTAATTGCGCAAATACCATGTGTACAAAGTACATCAAAATAATGATATTTATTAGGCAGAATGGAACCAACTAATAACTACTTCAGCCTACAGACCCATTGACAGTAGAATTGAATTAATCAATTTTGAGCGAAACACTGTCAAGCACAATACGTAACCTATCAGGTGACTCAGTGTTTCCGAGTCATATGACCAGAAGGGGTCTTTCGCCTCTTTCTCCCGATCGACACACAGCGGGACAAACAGCTAAGGAACGGGCCATAAAATATTGAGGTAAGCTCTAAACTAATCAATTCAGCATTAGTCTATAATGGCACCCTATTTTCCCCGCTCTCTCGTGTGTAAACACGACAGACCACTGTTACGTCATAAGGCAAGAAGCCACCATACATACTCGCTTTACTCAATCTGAGAACAAACGAGGTGCTCACTGACAGGCATCTCGATACATTAGTCAATATCTTATCGTGTCTGACATGACAGACCACTGTGATGCCGCAAGGCATGCAGTTGTACAGACTCGTTTCACTCTATATGAGAATAAACGAGGGGTTCACTGAGGGGCATTTAGTAGAAATAGAGAGCACCCTATTGCAAAATATGCTCATGTAACACATCGAACACCTCATTGCAAAATATGCCCAAGTGATACAACGAACACCTAGTAAAGGAGTCTTCACCTTGGTGTTTTTGCAAGGACTTACTCTAGCTTGTGAAATATATAATGAAAAACGAAAAATTCACTAAATGCCGTGCCTATATTTCTCTTATAGAAATTTAATGGCTCTAAAATAAAGGGGGTTCATCCTTGACACATTCATTGCCCACACCATCAAAATCCAGGTGGGGAGAAGTCAACATGTCAACTAATAGATGTGAAACGGCCAAAGAGGTGTGGAGCCAGCATGCAAATAAACGGTTGCATACACTGCAAATGCGTAAGTGAAGTGAAGACATTCAAATAATAATTGAATTCCAACAATGTAGGAAACAAAATGCCGGAGCTAATAACTACAGCTCCAGTTCTTTTCTCAGGTCACTAAAAGGACTGATACTAAGAACACCACATGACAGAGTGTGGCTCAGACGTCCTGAAAATTAATGTGTGGACAACAGGTCAGTGATTGGGTTGGTTGTTCAGATAAAAAAAGACATCACCTTTAAAATACTGCCCTTTTGGCACTCCAATGTTACTAAATGATGTTTTTTTAATGTATTTTTAGATCAGAAGATCTACCACTGGGGAATGAAATTGACTTTCGTGATTAAATAGCTTTGTCCTGAAGATGGGCCAATAATTACATAGAGTGACAACCTTTGAGAGGGTGTAGTACACGTAAAAGGGGCCGAAACATATGTCGACCAACCAGGGAACCTGAGATGTTTTTCCCTATCTCTTGTGTATAACCAAACGATTGTTGTGTTATTGAAGTAAAGCAAAATTAAGTTACCCCAGAAGTGATGAAAATTGTTGTATGAAAGTGGTAATGTCATATATTAAGGTATTGATGAAATGCTTTTTACAATGTTTTAAAAAAAAAAGGAAAATAAAGAGAATTGTTTTGAAATAAAGTGTTGTGACTTAGAGAAGTGCCAAAGTGGTAATAGGTGGTTAATCTACCAAATGAGTAAGTAGATGTCGATCCTCCTGCCTGTTGTGCTAAAGGGACCTCTAGAGAGGGGTAGTCGATCCGTCTCTCCTTTTGTCCTCAGTGCAGGAGAAGAGGCCCTGCTACTGAAATTGCACAAGAGGTGGGGCTAGTCATAATTGTTGTTTGCCCTACCCAGTGCCTTTTGTGGACTCCTTATGGTGACCATGGATGCCAACTTCACAAATGTATTGTTGGCACCGCGGGGGCTGGGGAGGAGTGTACATTCACCAACATGGCATAAGGAGCAGATGTGACACTGCATGCACACTAACCCCCTGATGGCATCTTAGGAACTATTGTCATATGACCACAGACCAAGTGACATCTCTTCTTCTTAGACACAATAAAAGATAATTAACCAGGTTCACAGAGTCAGTAGATGGCCTGCACAGGAGCCACCAGCCCCAAATCAACAGATAGGTTTCTTTAATATGGAAAGCCACTGACACTGGGCTACCCCACCCTCATAGGAGGTAATGGGGTTCATGAAGAAAGAAGCCATAACACTTTGGCACTGAAGAACGGCAGGATCAGTGGTATGTGCTCCACTTTTGCCAAATTTAAAAGTGGAGTTGTGAACACTCTCCATGCCGCTTGGCCTCTGCTAGTCAGATGGTGGTGCGCTCAGTGTTCTGAACAGATCAAGCACATGTCAAAGGAGGCATGCCTTCTGGCCTCATCTGAACAAAATCGTCCCATGGTGCTTGGTCTGCACTGCAAGTTCCCAGTGGAGGAACTCTTGGAGCAACTGGCTCTGCTTCCAGCTTTGCATTCACATCACTATTATTGAACATGAACCCCACCATGGATCTGACATCCCAGGGCTGGAACAAATAACTTGGTTGTCAGCATGTGGGGCAGGGTGCAGGCTCGGACTGGCCTATAGGCCAGCAGGGCAATGTCCGACCCAAAAACACAAAATGCTGGCGGGGCCATCACATTTCATCAAAACAAACTGCACCTTGGTTGGTTACTATTCAAACAGTGCCACAAAAGGAATGAATTTCCATTTGCAACTGTGGGCCACTTTTTCATTGGTGCCCGAGACTATTTTATGTCCCTGTCCGACCCTGGTGGGATGCATTTTAACAGGCGAGCCTAGGTAGGCTTAATGTGATGGTGCATCCTGGGGTCAGCCCAGTCTATTGATTTACGCAGATTTTAATTGAAGGCTGTAATGTAAAGTGGTTTTATATAGCGCCCTTGTTTGCTATTATGGTGGCTTCTGGTGCCTACTCATGCATTTAATGCATCTTTGACATATCTGACAAATGTGCATGTATTTTGCATGTGATTCATTGGGCATGTGTTCTGCATGTAAAGTAGAACTGTACACAATTGCCATTGGGGTACTTAAAGTGATTTATATTAATCTCTGTCCCACCTTTAGCATTGCTCCCCATGATAAAATTGGTCTGTCACAGTCACTGGCATAGCAATCCACACCACGCGTGAACACTCTCCTGATTATGGCTACTTTAATGTCACAACCGTAGCCATCTCTGCTAATAATTGATTAGTTGCTTAAAAGTATAAATACTATTTGCATGCAATTTAATGCTCTTTTTATTTCATGTCTGTTCAGACTACAGTCTGCTGAAGGGGCATTCACCCCACAGCTCTTTAAAGCCGTACCAAAGTCAGGAAGGTGCTATAAAAATACCAAGTAGCATAACATAGCAAATGATCTGGACAAGGCTAAGAGAATGTAAACATTAAAGGCACATGCAGGCGGAAATGTAAGCCAGAGCACTCAAGATTCCCCCGGTTCTGAACCAAGTGAGGCGTGGGGATGGGACGGCCACAGAGATGGTATTCAGGGGATTGGGTTTGGGGTAGGGATAGGCCTCAGCGTCTCGATGGAAAATGCCTCAAGGTTGCGATGGGCCTAAGCAGAAAGCGTATTAAGGTCTACTTTTCACTGAGGCAATAGGGGAGTCAGTGTATCATGTGGTCAGACATGGCCAACAGTAACACTACTGTTTCAAAACATCTGCTCATAAGAATGTATGTGCCAGAAAACATCCTGTGCTAATGGTACACTTTCCCCTCTCTCTCACACTCAGTGTACCCTCCTTTCAAGAGCATTTTCTAGACAATAGTGCAAATGGTCAATGACTTGAATGCGCCCCAATGCTAGACACCCTGCGCTGCAACCCACCACAAAATAATACAAAGTAGATCCTGCAACCGCCTAACAAAAGGAATGCAGATGTGTGGGAGTTTCTGTGATGCCAGCATATGTTCACATGCACATAACCCAGATGAGGAGATATTAGTGCATTTGAAGACTGTTAAACTTTGATTATGTGTACACTCAATAAAACAGGATGTTAATAGTTAATAATTCAGCTCGTAGTCTTGATATTATTTTTGATTCTTCACCATCTTTCTCTGCTCATGTGCTATATTTCTCCTTCCTGTCGCTACCAACTCTTTATTATTATAAAAGCTCATAGCTTTCTTACCTTTCCTTGTGCTAAACTCCTCTCCTTTCCAGCATTTTCTGGTCTTTTCTTTTTGGTCTTCCTCCATCTCATCTTGTTCCTCTTCACTCCATTTATCATTCTTCTAGTCAAGTTCTTTGTACTCTTGCTCCTCGACATTCAATCACTTCTGCTCTCCACTCCTTACATTGGCTTTCCTTTAAAAATCACTTATTTTTAAATTTTCTTTATATTGTTTTTAAGTGCTTTTACGGCCTCGCCCCTTATCATTCTTCAGTAGTTTATTGTTATTCAACAGCGTATTCAGTTCATTCTGAATCTTTTTCTGTTGGCTGTTTTGTTCATTTGCTCTTCTTGCCCCAGACCTGGACTTCTCTTCCTCTTCCATTTCTTCTTTTCAAGTCCTGTTTAAAAACATATCTCCTTGTTGATCTTTGGTTTTCGGTTTATCTGTTCATGTAAATTGTACCATTGGTTACTCTGTACATCACTTGGGCATTAAGTGCAATAGAAGTTCAATAAAAATACAAAAGAAAAAAATAATGTAATAGGTATTTTTTTCTCTTGGGGTGATTGTTTTTGTCTGCTAAACTGTAATAAATGCCATAGTCCCAATTCCTGCATAAAGCCTTTTTTTGGTTTGGATGAAACAAAACAGAGTTTGTGTCAACTGATGTTTTCTCTGGCTTGGATGCACCACAGGAAATGCAGTCTACTGTGGACAGATGTGTGCAGTAGCCCATAACACCGGTGAGGCCGTGAGGCCACTTCCTGTTGGCGATGCTAATGAGTCCACAACTTCTTTTTTTAGGACTTGACCCCTGCCCATAGCACTACGTTTCAATTCTATGTATGTCTGATCCAAAAGCATAATGTCATCAGCATACACCACCTTATGTGTCTACCCCCTTGCCCCAGTTGCAGAGGAAGGGTTCTTACATCTGATAGAATATCTGGCAGATCAGCCAAATACAAATGAAAAGGCATGGGGAAGAGCGCACAGCCTTGTTTCAAGCCTCTGCTCATCTGCAAATCTTTGACCATTCTGCCCCTGCTATCCAGTAGGTTTTTGCTGTAGTTTCTCTATGGGTCGGAAATGTAAGTGTCTCATTTTTGGTGAGCTGGCAGGGAATAGGGCAGTTAGCATTCGCGCTGGTACACAACTCAGTGGCGTGTCCAGACTCTTAACTGGGGTTGCCCAAGTAGAGCACTGACTAAGGCCGGGGTGGCATGAAGTACGAGCACACACACACACACACATTATCCTAAAGTATGATCATTATCGGGTGGGACCTGAGGTGGCCAATCAGATTCCAGGGGTAGCTCGTGCCACCCCAGGCCACGCCACTGGCACAACTCCATCATTTATGAGGGGTGTGGGTGCCCTCATTGTTGTTCCTCTCGTTATTTTTCACTTGCACCGTGTTTTCCACATTCCACTAAGAGGAGTCATTAGAGATATGAGCCTCACAAAATGTGAACAGAGATGGATCTATGATCTAGACACAGTGCAACACAGGCTCAATGTAGCTGTAGAATGGAGTGTATTCATCTAATAATATAACAAGAGAATAAACAAACTACATCTTCACCACACTGTGTCTCTATAATTCATGCCAAGGGCCGCCACACGAATAGCCCCAGTAAAAAAACAAATATGTATAACACCCTGCCTGAAGTAGCATATCACCTCATTATAAGAGTCCACCAATAGGGACCATGATTTACAAATGGTCATAACACAACTGGCAAGCCTTTTCTTGAAACTTATAAGAGAGTATGTTAGTCACCAAGGACACATCATGTGATCTGGAGTCTAATAATAAATTAATACACTGACACACTTAGAACGGATCAATCACAATATGACTTTGCATGCAATGCGCCGTAATACTGCAGGTCCATACCCATCAACAATGCAAAATACATGTGTAAGATGGGTAATGTCCTGTCACCCATGTGGAATATGGGAAATGTCCTAAACATAAATTGTCAGCAGCTATTTGTAGGTATACAGTATTCCAGGTCTCTTGAGACCCGCCCTAGACCAAATAAGATGGTCCTCTAGATCAATATATACAGTAATTGCGCAAATACCATGTGTACAAAGTACATCAAAATAATGATATTTATTAGGCAGAATGGAACCAACTAATAACTACTTCAGCCTACAGACCCATTGACAGTAGAATTGAATTAATAAATTTTGAGCGAAACACTGTCAAGCACAATACGTAACCTATCAGGTGACTCAGTGTTTCCGAGTCATATGACCAGAAGGGGTCTTTCGCCTCTTTCTCCCGATCGACACACAGCGGGACAAACAGCTAAGGAACGGGCCATAAAATATTGAGGTAAGCTCTAAACTAATCAATTCAGCATTAGTCTATAATGGCACCCTATTTTCCCCGCTCTCTCGTGTGTAAACACGACAGACCACTGTTACGTCATAAGGCAAGAAGCCACCATACATACTCGCTTTACTCAATCTGAGAACAAACGAGGTGCTCACTGACAGGCATCTCGATACATTAGTCAATATCTTATCGTGTCTGACATGACAGACCACTGTGATGCCGCAAGGCATGCAGTTGTACAGACTCGTTTCACTCTATATGAGAATAAACGAGGGGTTCACTGAGGGGCATTTAGTAGAAATAGAGAGCACCCTATTGCAAAATATGCTCATGTAACACATCGAACACCTCATTGCAAAATATGCCCAAGTGATACAACGAACATCTAGTAAAGGAGTCTTCACCTTGGTGTTTTTGCAAGGACTTACTCTAGCTTGTGAAATATATAATGAAAAACGAAAAATTCACTAAATGCCGTGCCTATATTTCTCTTATAGAAATTGAATGGCTCTAAAATAAAGGGGGTTCATCCTTGACACATTCATTGCCCACACCATCAAAATCCAGGTGGGGAGAAGTCAACATGTCAACTAATAGATGTGAAACGGCCAAAGAGGTGTGGAGGCAGCATGCAAATAAACGGTTGCATACACTGCAAATGCGTAAGTGAAGTGAAGACATTCAAATAATAATTGAATTCCAACAATGTAGGAAACAAAATGCCGGAGCTAATAACTACAGCTCCAGTTCTTTTCTCAGGTCACTAAAAGGACTGATACTAAGAACACCACATGACAGAGTGTGGCTCAGACGTCCTGAAAATTAATGTGTGGACAACAGGTCAGTGATTGGGTTGGTTGTTCAGATAAAAAAAGACATCACCTTTAAAATACTGCCCTTTTGGCACTCCAATGTTACTAAATGATGTTTTTTTAATGTATTTTTAGATCAGAAGATCTACCACTGGGGAATGAAATTGACTTTCGTGATTAAATAGCTTTGTCCTGAAGATGGGCCAATAATTACATAGAGTGACAACCTTTGAGAGGGTGTAGTACACGTAAAAGGGGCCGAAACATATGTCGACCAACCAGTGAACCTGAGATGTTTTTCCCTATCTCTTGTGTATAACCAAACGATTGTTGTGTTATTGAAGTAAAGCAAAATTAAGTTACCCCAGAAGTGATGAAAATTGTTGTATGAAAGTGGTAATGTCATATATTAAGGTATTGATGAAATGCTTTTTACAATGTTTTAAAAAAAAAAGGAAAATAAAGAGAATTGTTTTGAAATAAAGTGTTGTGACTTAGAGAAGTGCCAAAGTGGTAATAGGTGGTTAATCTACCAAATGAGTAAGTAGATGTCGATCCTCCTGCCTGTTGTGCTAAAGGGACCTCTAGAGAGGGGTAGTCGATCAGTCTCTCCTTTTGTCCTCAGTGCAGGAGAAGAGGCCCTGGTACTGAAATTGCACAAGAGGTGGGGCTAGTCATAATTGTTGTTTGCCCTACCCAGTGCCTTTTGTGGACTCCTTATGGTGACCATGGATGCCAACTTCACAAATGTATTGTTGGCACCGCGGGGGCTGGGGAGGAGTGTACATTCACCAACATGGCATAAGGAGCAGATGTGACACTGCATGCACACTAACCCCCTGATGGCATCTTAGGAACTATTGTCATATGACCACAGACCAAGTGACATCTCTTCTTCTTAGACACAATAAAAGATAATTAACCAGGTTCACAGAGTCAGTAGATGGCCTGCACAGGAGCCACCAGCCCCAAATCAACAGATAGGTTTCTTTAATATGGAAAGCCACTGACACTGGGCTACCCCACCCTCATAGGAGGTAATGGGGTTCATGAAGAAAGAAGCCATAACACTTTGGCACTGAAGAACGGCAGGATCAGTGGTATGTGCTCCACTTTTGCCAAATTTAAAAGTGGAGTTGTGAACACTCTCCATGCCACTTGGCCTCTGCTAGTCAGATGGTGGTGCGCTCAGTGTTCTGAACAGATCAAGCACATGTCAAAGGAGGCATGCCTTCTGGCCTCATCTGAACAAAATCGTCCCATGGTGCTTGGTCTGCACTGCAAGTTCCCAGTGGAGGAACTCTTGGAGCAACTGGCTCTGCTTCCAGCTTTGCATTCACATCACTATTATTGAACATGAACCCCACCATGGATCTGACATCCCAGGGCTGGAACAAATAACTTGGTTGTCAGCATGTGGGGCAGGGTGCAGGCTCGGACTGGCCTATAGGCCAGCAGGGCAATGTCCGACCCAAAAACACAAAATGCTGGCGGGGCCATCACATTTCATCAAAACAAACTGCACCTTGGTTGGTTACTATTCAAACAGTGCCACAAAAGGAATGAATTTCCATTTGCAACTGTGGGCCACTTTTTCATTGGTGCCCGAGACTATTTTATGTCCCTGTCCGACCCTGGTGGGATGCATTTTAACAGGCGAGCCTAGGTAGGCTTAATGTGATGGTGCATCCTGGGGTCAGCCCAGTCTATTGATTTACGCAGATTTTAATTGAAGGCTGTAATGTAAAGTGGTTTTATATAGCGCCCTTGTTTGCTATTATGGTGGCTTCTGGTGCCTACTCATGCATTTAATGCATCTTTGACATATCTGACAAATGTGCATGTATTTTGCATGTGATTCATTGGGCATGTGTTCTGCATGTAAAGTAGAACTGTACACAATTGCCATTGGGGTACTTAAAGTGATTTATATTAATCTCTGTCCCACCTTTAGCATTGCTCCCCATGATAAAATTGGTCTGTCACAGTCACTGGCATAGCAATCCACACCACGCGTGAACACTCTCCTGATTATGGCTACTTTAATGTCACAACCGTAGCCATCTCTGCTAATAATTGATTAGTTGCTTAAAAGTATAAATACTATTTGCATGCAATTTAATGCTCTTTTTATTTCATGTCTGTTCAGACTACAGTCTGCTGAAGGGGCATTCACCCCACAGCTCTTTAAAGCCGTACCAAAGTCAGGAAGGTGCTATAAAAATACCAAGTAGCATAACATAGCAAATGATCTGGACAAGGCTAAGAGAATGTAAACATTAAAGGCACATGCAGGCGGAAATGTAAGCCAGAGCACTCAAGATTCCCCCGGTTCTGAACCAAGTGAGGCGTGGGGATGGGACGGCCACAGAGATGGTATTCAGGGGATTGGGTTTGGGGTAGGGATAGGCCTCAGCGTCTCGATGGAAAATGCCTCAAGGTTGCGATGGGCCTAAGCAGAAAGCGTATTAAGGTCTACTTTTCACTGAGGCAATAGGGGAGTCAGTGTATCATGTGGTCAGACATGGCCAACAGTAACACTACTGTTTCAAAACATCTGCTCATAAGAATGTATGTGCCAGAAAACATCCTGTGCTAATGGTACACTTTCCCCTCTCTCTCACACTCAGTGTACCCTCCTTTCAAGAGCATTTTCTAGACAATAGTGCAAATGGTCAATGACTTGAATGCGCCCCAATGCTAGACACCCTGCGCTGCAACCCACCACAAAATAATACAAAGTAGATCCTGCAACCCCCTAACAAAAGGAATGCAGATGTGTGGGAGTTTCTGTGATGCCAGCATATGTTCACATGCACATAACCCAGATGGGGAGATATTAGTGCATTTGAAGACTGTTAAACTTTGATTATGTGTACACTCAATAAAACAGGATGTTAATAGTTAATAATTCAGCTCGTAGTCTTGATATTATTTTTGATTCTTCACCATCTTTCTCTGCTCATGTGCTATATTTCTCCTTCCTGTCGCTACCAACTCTTTATTATTATAAAAGCTCATTGCTTTCTTACCTTTCCTTGTGCTAAACTCCTCTCCTTTCCAGCATTTTCTGGTCTTTTCTTTTTGGTCTTCCTCCATCTCATCTTGTTCCTCTTCACTCCATTTATCATTCTTCTAGTCAAGTTCTTTGTACTCTTGCTCCTCGACATTCAATCACTTCTGCTCTCCACTCCTTACATTGGCTTTCCTTTAAAAATCACTTATTTTTAAATTTTCTTTATATTGTTTTTAAGTGCTTTTACGGCCTCGCCCCTTATCATTCTTCAGTAGTTTATTGTTATTCAACAGCGTATTCAGTTCATTCTGAATCTTTTTCTGTTGGCTGTTTTGTTCATTTGCTCTTCTTGCCCCAGACCTGGACTTCTCTTCCTCTTCCATTTCTTCTTTTCAAGTCCTGTTTAAAAACATATCTCCTTGTTGATCTTTGGTTTTCGGTTTATCTGTTCATGTAAATTGTACCATTGGTTACTCTGTACATCACTTGGGCATTAAGTGCAATAGAAGTTCAATAAAAATACAAAAGAAAAAAATAATGTAATAGGTATTTTTTTCTCTTGGGGTGATTGTTTTTGTCTGCTAAACTGTAATAAATGCCATAGTCCCAATTCCTGCATAAAGCCTTTTTTTGGTTTGGATGAAACAAAACAGAGTTTGTGTCAACTGATGTTTTCTCTGGCTTGGATGCACCACAGGAAATGCAGTCTACTGTGGACAGATGTGTGCAGTAGCCCATAACACCGGTGAGGCCGTGAGGCCACTTCCTGTTGGCGATGCTAATGAGTCCACAACTTCTTTTTTTAGGACTTGACCCCTGCCCATAGCACTACGTTTCAATTCTATGTATGTCTGATCCAAAAGCATAATGTCATCAGCATACACCACCTTATGTGTCTACCCCCTTGCCCCAGTTGCAGAGGAAGGGTTCTTACATCTGATAGAATATCTGGCAGATCAGCCAAATACAAATGAAAAGGCATGGGGAAGAGCGCACAGCCTTGTTTCAAGCCTCTGCTCATCTGCAAATCTTTGACCATTCTGCCCCTGCTATCCAGTAGGTTTTTGCTGTAGTTTCTCTATGGGTCGGAAATGTAAGTGTCTCATTTTTGGTGAGCTGGCAGGGAATAGGGCAGTTAGCATTCGCGCTGGTACACAACTCAGTGGCGTGTCCAGACTCTTAACTGGGGTTGCCCAAGTAGAGCACTGACTAAGGCCGGGGTGGCATGAAGTACGAACACACACACACACATTATCCTAAAGTATGATCATTATCGGGTGGGACCTGAGGTGGCCAATCAGATTCCAGGGGTAGCTCGTGCCACCCCAGGCCACGCCACTGGCACAACTCCATCATTTATGAGGGGTGTGGGTGCCCTCATTGTTGTTCCTCTCGTTATTTTTCACTTGCACCGTGTTTTCCACATTCCGCTCATTGTTTGCGATTGACCAGTCCAGTGTCCATTCTTTTTTGTCTTTCATACTTCTTTGGATAACTCATGGTGGCGGCCCTTCACCTTTCCATCCTGCTATGCGTTGTTTTTAATGTCGCCATCGTTTGCCCCCCCTTTCTTTCTGAGTGTCTGTCTAACATGCACACCGCTGTGTGCGACTGTCTCGGCTGCGTCTCTCATTTCTACCTCACAAGGAGCGGGTGGTACTGCAAATTTAAGATGGCAGGGTTGAGTGGACTGCCTGTCCTATTCCCATCCCACCCCCTTTCTATCACTGTCAGGGTGCATCTCTTCACCTCCATGCAGCCGCAGCACCCACTCTAAGCCGAGGGATATGCACCTTTCAAGGAATTTACACACACCGTTTACCTTTCCTGTTCCTCATTTCATTGTGAAGGGCCTCCTGCAGTGCAAGCTATGGCGCTGATTCAAGCCTAGGTGAGGATTGGGTCTATTTTCACATTGGCCTGGGGCTGTCTGTACTCTGTGAAAGGTGTTTGAGGCTTTTGGAAGACACTGGGGTAGATTTCTGGAAGAAACAATCAGGGGTTCCGGTCCCTTCCCTCCGTCGTCAGATGAATGCCTGACAAACACCTTTCGTTACCCAGAAAGGCAAATGTCCCAGCTCGCAACTGGGCTGGGTAGAGTCAGGTTTGAGACCGCCCTGAACCTACTGACCCAAATTCTAATGAAGGTGAAATGGGCACCTGCGGTTTTCATATCTCATATTCTCTGAAGCAAAGGTTCTTGACTCCCATAGCCCTTGCCTAGTGTTGGGGGCTGCTCCGGTCCACCGGGCAGCCCCATACTACGGTCGGGTGGCACCCGACACAACACACTCGGGTGCACCGCTCACGCCGCTTACACATGGGTGGGGGTCCATCCCACCCGCTCCGGGGACACCGGAGCTCCGCACATGGCCGGGTGGCAACCGGCTTACCTCGGCCCCGGCTCTGGAGGTACCCAGGCCGGGGTCGCCACCCTGGCCCGACTCACAGGGCCAGGGGAACACACAGGGACGGCGTTGCCCGGCAGGGTCACCGTCCGGACGGCGTTGCCCGGCAGGGGCACCGTCCTAGAGCTGGGCCCCGTCCTTGGGCCCAGCACATGTGGTGAGGCACACTCATTGTGCTCGCACAAACACACACACACACTCACGCGGAGTCGAGCTGGTCTGACTGACTAGCCGGAAGCGGCCCGTTACTTTTATTATGTTGGTCACGTGGCTACTGCCACGTGACCCATGACAACTTCCTGGGAGCTACCAGGCTCCCAGGGGTTTACATTGCAACACCACTCCATTTTTTAGCACTGCATTCTACTACTCCTAGAACCACTCTACTAATACACCCTTTATTACCCTGGGTGAGTGGTGCTAATCTTATCACACAAAACACCAGTGCTAGCCACTGGCACCACACGCATTATTGTACATGCCCAGGTATGCCCAACATCACATTGCCCAGATACTGGGCCACTTGAGACAAAGTCCTTGTCTGCAGACCCCCAGCCTTCGTGGGGATGTCGATGTCCATCTTCCACACCTGTGGAGTTGCAGCAGACACAGTCCGAGCCCTCGCCGCTGTTCACCAAAGTCACACAGGGCCGGCAAAGTCGCACCTGGGGAGGCCCAGGGGCCACATCGGCAGGTCCATAGTCTAGGGGCACGTGTGATGACATCATGGCACCCTGGCAATAGGCCCCTTGTTGCACTTCTTCCCCTTCAGGGGGGAGATGGCCGGCAAACAGTGTCATGGTGCCCGAGCTGCCGGGCGGGGAGGAACACACAGGACCCCAGCAAAACTGCCATCCCTCCCCCCTTATACCAGGGGCCGGGTTCCTGCAGCCTTGTATCACAGGCAGTTGAGCATTCGGTTCTGCCCCCTTTTTGTGTTGGGGCCCGCTATAGGGCTCTGCTGTGGCGGATGCCGCGTACTCCAATGGGATGGGGGAGGGGCAGGCATCTCGCCACAGTTAGTTAATTACTCTGTGGGCCCCACTGAGGTGGGGCCCGCCTCAATCATAGTTTTTTTTTCCCATCGCGGGACCAGGTGGAAATTGGGCCCACTTCACCTCCCTGTGGGGTGGTGAGTGCCGCCCGCGCTCGGGGTCGCCTCAGCTGTTTGGCGGCACCTGTCTGCACTCTGCCTCCCCCTGCTGTGGCGAGGGTGGGGGGGGCGCCGGGCCTCTTGTCGCGGCCGATGCCGCAGATCTTTCACCACCCGGGCAGGCGACGTCTCCATTCTTCTTTTCTTTGCAGGCCCAGTTCGTGGTGGACCCGCATCATCCTTCCCTTCTCTTTTCCTCCTGCGGCAGGCCCAGGGTGTTTGGGGGCTGCCGTGGACTTCCGTGTGGATCGTGGACCCCGATTAGAATGGGCCCGCCTTCTGCTGGGGGCAGGCTCACCTTGGTGCGACCAGGGGCCGTCGTGCCTCTCATTGCAGCCGACGCCGCCATCTCCATTGTAGCGGCCAAGGCCGCGTGCATTTCTCCCTGCGGAAGAGGCCGCCGCCTCCTGCTTCCCGGCCCTGTCACAGGCCGCGACCCGTGTTCTTCTGGCAGCTGGAGGGGCTGCCTGGTGTCTCCCGGTGGGGGAGGGGCAGTATCCCCCTCACCGCGGGGCTTGCCGCACACCTCTCCCTCACGGGCACGCTCTGCTTCTGCCATTGCAGGTGAGGCCGCGGAGCAACCCCCTTTCTCCCGGAGTTGGGGGGAGCAGCTCCCCGCACAGGTCGCTCCTTCCTGTGTGGCTGCAGCTCGCCCCCTTCCAACGCGGCCGACGCCGATCCTCCCTCGTGCAGGGGAGGACAGTCGCTCCTCCTCACGCGGCAACTGCCGCCTGCATGTGCATTCTCCGTGGCTGGGGCCGCCGGTCGCAACACTCGCACACGGTTGGGGACACCGGCTCCAACCAGTCTCTCCTTTGCTGGCCCCGTTGGAGTCGGGCCCGCAATCCTTTGTTCGTTAGGTGATGTTTGCCGGGTGGGGGAGGGGTATCACCCCCTTTGTGGCCGACGCCGCGGACACTCTTTCCTCTCCATTGTTCTTCCTTTTCGTGGGCCCAGATGGCATTGGGCCCGCCACAGCACATCTTCATTGGGGGTACACGGGGCCTGTATCCTTTTCGCCATTGTTGGGGGCTGCTCCGGTCCACCGGGCAGCCCCATACTACGGTCGGATGGCACCAGACACAACACACTCTGGTGCGGCGCTCACGCCGCTTACACATGGGTGGGGGTCCATCCCACCCGCTCCGGGGACACCGGAGCTCCGCACATGGCCGGGTGGCAACCGGCTTACCTCGGCCCCGGCTCTGGGGACACCCAGGCCGGGGTCGCCACCCTGGCCCGACTCACAGGGCCAGGGGAACACACAGGGACGGCGTTGCCCGGGCACCGTCCAGACGGCGTTGCCCGGCAGGGGCACCGTCCTAGAGCTGGGCCCCGTCCTTGGGCCCAGCACACGTGGTGAGGCACACTCATTGTGCTCGCACAAACACACACACACACACGCGGAGTCGAGCTGGTCTGACTGACGAGCCGGAAGCGGCCTGTTACTTTTATTATGTTGGTCACATGGCTACTGCCACGTGACCTATGACAACTTCCTGGGAGCTACCATGCTCCCAGGGGTTTACATTGCAACACCTAGGGTGACCAGACATCATGGTTTGGTGGTGCACATTTCCGGTTCTCTACATCATGCCCCCCTGTCCCAACAAACTTCTGCAAAATAGTCATATGTCCCACTTTAAAAAAAAAGACTGCCGATAGAACCCGCCCCGCCCCCCCCTTCTCCAAGAAACAGCTACAGGAAAAAACTGATGTGACGGGAGACGATGTAAACAAACGTGTATTTCTGCTAGAAGAGCCGATAGATCAGAAACTAAAAAGGGACGAAGAGATTAAACCCCGTTGTAACTTAATGGGATGGAGGGGAGCCCCGTTGTGTAACGGAGAGAGGGGAAGAACGTGAACTAAAGGGTTAATGAAAAATAAAATGGCACACCCGGATACAAAAGATATGTACAATTGTACACCCAATGTTGGTGCAAGTGTGCCACCCCAGAAGACATCAGTGCACCCAGTACTTTGCAAAGAATAGCCCTTACTTCCCTGAAAAAATGAAACAATTTCAATCTTTTTTTAAATGGATATGATAACCCCAATATAGCAATGTAAGAGGGTAAAAATACCTCAAATCTACCTGGAATTAAATATAAACAACTGTGATATAAGAGGTAATTTATACCTGTGGCTTTGTCGTTCTAGTCGGCCATATATACCTCTTCCCAAGACTCACGTCTTCTGCTGTAACATGGGTGCGAGCATTGGGAAAAAGTGTTGCAATATGAGTTAAGGTTTCGCTGCCAGACAAGCTGGGCCTGGTGGTCGTTATCCAACGCCTCCATTGTAACCAACGCGTGTTTGTTTCTGTGCACACAAAACACACGTGAGATTCAGCCGTTCAAATGAATTGCAATTTCTGGTTGTTGGTGCCAGTCACCAAAAAGCCTCTGGAGGGCAGCATTGTACAGAGATAGTTTCCATGCATTCGAAGATCAGCCGACATGCCTTCTACTGGGGCTTCCACAGTGCCGCTGTTTTCCTCTGTTTAGAAGTAGCAATCCTAAGAGTTAGGCGCCGGACAAGGAATATTCCTAAGAATACTGCTTTTCTACTTGGCACTTGATATAGATAAGGCTTTTGAGAGGGTCGACTGGGGGCTTTATACAATCGACGTTCAGGAATTTAGTTTCGGGCCCAACTTTATCAAGCTAATAATGGCAGTCTAAAAATACCTTAAATCAAGAATCCAGATCAACGGCCATTTTTCAGCCCCCCATGGCCTCTTCTAGAGCGACTATTCAAGGCTGCCCCGTTGGCCTTAATAATGGAACCGCGGCTAAAAGGTATTTGCCTTAACATTCAAGGGATCCTAATGCATCGGCCCAAACATAATGCTGCCCTATACGGAGAAGACATTTTACCAACAATGTCCAATATCCCGTCCACATTCCCAGCCCTGCTGAAAGAACTCAATATCGTTACTCGTGTTACGCAATCAACCCGGGGACATCGGCGAGGTTGAATGTCTCTGAATCCACACACTCGCCATAACTAAACATCCTTTATTTTTTCAGTGGAACGAGAAGGAATGTTATAAGTTGCCTATACAGTTGCATGCATTCCAAACATCCGTGGTTTCAAAACAGCTTCTACACGGAGACTCTTTACATGTGGTTTTAGTTAACCTGCTTCCCAGGTTCCAATTGAGAAGGTTGCCATGAGAGAATGGGATGAGAGTTCAATTGGAAAGGAGGGGGCCTGTGCCACTATTTGTACTTGAATTGGAATAAAGCAGGACTGTCTTGCACGCAACGTGCCACTCACCTTTACAACAGAATTCAACTACCTTGGCACCAGACTACCACCATCCTCCTTTTCATAGCTCCGACCCAATTTTCCACCTTTATTTAAGTCAGTAGAAGACTTGAAAGGGTGGGAGAAATTGTGTTACTCACCAGCGTGACTAACTTACTCCTAGTCCAAAGTCCTGTTTCCTCCATACTGTATGGCCGTCCCTCGCTAGGGACGAGAACGGAACCTTTTTCATCAGAAAAAGACCACTTTCTCTTTAAATTTATACACGCGCATGCGCGCGGCCCTGGGATCATGTGCTCCCTTAACCCCGCCCACCAACGCCACACCTCAGTCCCCTTTGACGCGTCGGCTGCATTAAACTGCTCAACCTCTCTACTCTTTATTAGGGGGAATTATGGTGGGACGTTTGGAGCAAAGGGGACTATGGACTAGGAGTATGATACAACACCCTGGGGAGGAGAGCTTGACCCTCTAGGCATTACAAAGGACAGCCTGGCCAAATGCTGCATCAGCCCTGGCACTGGCATCCAGCTAGTAGTACTTGCAGAAGGCCGAAGGGGTGGCCCATGTCGCTGTCCTGCTAATAACCTGCCACGGTACATGATGCTGGAAGGCAATAGCCGCTGCCTTGGCCCTGATCGCGAGCATGCATGCCCCTTGGTGATTCTTTGTACTCAGCTTTGTATGCCTCTTGGGTGGCTGCAATCATCCATCTAGCTATTGAAGCTTTGGACGCTTGCTGTCCAAGTTTTGCCTCACCAAAAGTGACAAACAAGGCGTCCGTCTTGCGAAAGCCCTTGGTTCTGTCATGATAGAATTTCAGCTTTCTTCTGACGTCCAAGCAGTGGAGAACCTTCTCTGCGTCTTCCTTGGGGTTTGGGAAGAAGGTGGGTAGCACAATTTCTTCGTTAATATGGAAGGAGGAGAGAACCTTTGGGAGGAACCTAGGGTGAGTGCGAAGCACGACCGTGTCCAGATGAAACATGGTGTAGGGTTTCGGAAGCCACCAGGGCCTGAATTTTGCTAACTCTGCAAGCTGAAGTAAGGCCCACTAGTAGTGCTGTCTTGAGCGTGACCAATCTGATGTCCACTGTGGCGATAGGCTCGAATCACTTGTGCGCTAGGGCGCTGAGTAACATGCTAGGTCCCAGATTGGGTGCAGGCGTCTGACAGGCGGGAACAGCCTGGTTAACCTCACCACTGGATTGGCGGATGAGAAAGCAACCTTGTTAGAGTTCCCGTATCAGCCTATAGCTGCTAGGTATGTCTGGCAGGTGTCCACCTGTACCCCTGATATGGCTAGGTATGCCGAAAAATACACCTGGTCCAGTGTGCAAGTTAGCAGGTCCACTCCTTTTTCCTTGGACCAGAAGCAGAATCTGGTCAATTTGCTTTTGTACTGTTTACAAGTAGCCTGACTCATGGCTCCTTGGATGATTTCCAGGTTCTCTGTGTATAAATAGGCGCTGTAATCACACGCCATTTTACTAAATGAAGCCTTGGCTTTGTCCACAGATATTGAACATGATGGGAAGTGACCCACGTTGCAGGACCTAAGACATTAGTATTTTTACCTCTCATTTTGTAATTAAGGCCATTTAGCCACATGCCTTGGAATGTTTTCGGAATGCAATTTATATAATTAAAAACATATTGAATATATACTTTTTTGGTCATTTCTAAAACACAAATTCTTGCAAAAAATTCTTCCAGCAACATATGCTGATGAACGCCAGTCCTCGCTATCAGTCTACTCAACAAGGTGAGCAGACGCACACTGTCTCTTTTGAGCTACGTGGACCAACTTCTTACACCCCTCTGATTTAGTTTTATTGTTATTTGTTTTAGAGTCTTTTTTGTCAACATAGGTACATAAGCCCTTGATCATCCTTCACCTGTCCTGAAGAAGGCCTCAATATTAACATCTGAAGAATCCACTACAAGAGGTGGTTCATTCGACACTAGATAGGCCGAAACACGCCGACACTCAATCCTGCTACAATACATTTGTGACGATGTCCCTATCTCTTCAATATAGAGAATCTTACATCTAGACGGCGGTGGATTATCCACCGCCGGACAAATTTGGCTTTCCTATGTATTTTTTATATTTGAAAATAAAAAACTGTTGGGCAGAAATCATTTAAGCAACTTTGTGGAAATGTATGTTTTTTAATTTTCTCTATGAAACAAAGAAAAGATAAATAAATGTTATATATTTTTCTAAATCTAGGGTTCTGTAGGTCCATTTAGTTCTTTGGAACACGTTACATATGAAATAAGAATCAAAAGAGAGTGTATAGCAAGATACAAAGCAGGAGACGGGGGTAATTTGTGTTTCATTCTTTTCCCTTACGTAGTATCCCTACTCGGCTACAACACGTTCCGCCCATTAACAAAAAATCTCGAGTACGACCTACCTTTGATGAGGATTTCCAGGTTGTCCAGAGACAGCTGAAGATGTTGAAGAGTTATATGCTCAGGTACCAGGCTGCTAGGGCTTGCCTCTCCGGATAGGGGTGGATTACTGCCTCCACACTGCTGAGCCAGAAGCGGGCCCTTCCCCAACGGTAGAGGTACCTCTGGCTGGGCTCACAGCTGCCAAAGGTCTGAGAACCAGGGCCTGGCTGGCTATTGAGCCGCTATGAGAATGAGACGCAGCCACTGGGTCTGCCTGATCTTGAAAACCCACCTTGTGGATGAGGGGTAGGAGGAAATGCATACAGCCACATCCCCTCCCAGGGGATCTTAAGCATGTCCCAGAGGGAGCCGTGCCCCCTTCCCCTCAGGATGTGAACTGTTGACAAGTACGGTTGTTCTCTGTCATGAACAGGTCTGTGGCCAGGTGACCCCCACCTGCTGAAAATGTCTTGAAGGAAACTCTGGTTAATTTGCCACTCGTAGTTGTCAGAGCCCAAGCGACTGAGTCTGTCCCCTTCCAAGTTGGACTCTCCCGGCAGGTGCACCGCTGAGAGCCATATGCCCTGTGCACTCGCCCACTCCCAAATGCGGAGGGTCAGCCTGCATAGGGGCGGGGATCTGGCGCCCCCGTGTTTGTTGAGGTAGCACATGCAGGTAGAGTTGTCTGTCCGAATGCAAACTGTACTGGTGGTTTGGTGAGAATGGCATGGGATTTGGCCACCTGCAAACTGCTCTTATCTAGGTCCGCGTCTATAGTGGAATGGAACAAGTCGCCGCCCTCGAAAGGCAGCTCTAGGATTCTGTCCTAAACGTCAGGGTTGTACCTGGTCGTCTTAAGCCAGGCCGTCCTTCGCATGTCTGTCGCCACGCAGATTGTCCTGCTAGCGGTACCTATGTGCACCACTGTGGCTTCCATGATATCCTGTGCCACTAGTTTTGCTCTGGTGAGGCCTGTCTTGAAGGAGGCTTGTTTGTCGGCTGGAATATCTGGGAGGAAGTCAGCAATTTCCTTCCACGGTCCATGATTAGCAGCCACCAGTATGGCACCTGTGTTGGCCTGTCTGAGGTAGAGCCCTGCATTCGAGTCACTTTCTTTCCATAGGCCTTGAGAATTCTTTCAGTAGTGCTGAAGTTGAGGTGCTCTAAGAGGTCTGAGGTTTGTCGTTCATAGACGCCGCCACAATGACGGATGACAGTGGGTGGGGATGAACAGACAAGAGTAGAGTATCACCCTCCACCTGCCTGAATTTCACATCTAGCCTTTTATTTATTGGCTGAGTGGAGTGGGGCTTGAGCCAATCCTTCTTAGCCAGAGCCTCCACATCCTTCTGCAGCAGTATGCCAGATCTAGATTCTGTCTTGATGGTGAGTACTTCTGCCAGTACCTCTAACTCCAGGGCTGAGGGATGCACAGGTATTCCACTAAGCCAGCGATTCTATCATGAAATGCCCTCGCTGAAGAAGGTGCATCCTGTTCCTTCTCATCAGTGTCTTGCTGGTCACCTGCTTTAGAAGGGGCCACTTGGTCCGTAGGGGTTAAGTCTGCCGCTGGAGCAGGCCCAGGTGCTGGAGGTGTAGGCGCTGTGACCGGAGCCATAAGAGGCATGGGCAGCGGTGGTGGTGAAGGAGCTGGCTGCGCAGACACTGGCTGAGGCGGCAGTATGGGCGGAAGCATGTCCTGAATTATGCCCTTAAGAATGTTCACCATCTGCAGAGATAGTCATAAGGGACAAAAACTTGTCGAAGAAACTATCCTTGCAGGTGGGCTGAGAGTGGTCCTGCACAGGTGCCGGCTGCAGAGGCGCAAAGGCCGATTGTCTGCCCCCACCTTGTGAGTGCATCCATTCATTGTACTGCGCTTGCCCTGCGACGGTCTGGTATGAAGTTATCTAAGTGATCTGAGTTGTAGGAACCCAATCCACCCTGGACATAGGTTTGCGCCTTAGTGGTTCACCATGTTGGCGGGCTTCTGTCCTGGTTGAGATCATTTCCCACTTTGGGGGTCTGGCCGCCATCTTGTCTGCACATGCCACCATCTTGTCTGTGTACTAAACACGTGGGATCGTGGCGGACACAGGCCTGTCCTTGACCTGCATGCCTGAACGCATTGGCTCTGCCCCAGCCTGCACCTCAGGAGTGGGCCTAGTAGGGTGTTGGCCCTTGGCCATGGGGCTGGTAGTGCTGTCTATGCTGTGTATAAGCAGCCCCTCAGGCATGTGACCGGTAACCCCTCGGGATGTGTCCTGGTACCAGAGCCAGTAGGCTCCTTGGCAGCGGTCCCGTATAGGGCCCTTAGAATGCTTGGTCATTAAGCTGGTAGCTATAAGAACCTCTGTGTCTTTCCTGCTGGTGCGAGGGTCTGACTGACGCCTCCCGACAACGGGCTTCCCCGGAAAGTAGTCGGCCCTGTGGGGTGCTTTGGAGAAGAGTACGCCTACCTTCTTGGTCTTCCTGCGTACATATTCCTTAATGCTCTCAGGCGGAGTCCTGGAGAATAACTCTCTCGACCGCGCAAGCCAGTTTGAGGGACCGGGGCATGAGAGCATCGCATGCCGAGCTGCCTTCCCATTCGTGGTCTTCCCCAAGGCACCGGAGGCAGAGCACATGCGAATCCAAGAATCCAAGATGGGAAAGGAACCGTTGCACAACGTGCACCTGCTGAAGCCAGCAGCGGCTGACATGCGCCGGGGACAGGCTAGGGCACTGGTGAACGGTGTTCCCAAAACCTGTATAGTAGAAAAAGATTAGGTAAAGCGCATGGAATTACAAGGCTTGAGGTCTCACCCTGGAGCGCTGGTGAAAGCGGTCCGCTCCCGTTGATGTGGAAAAGAGGACTGGGGTGTGGCGCCAGTGGGCAGGGTTAAGGGAGCGCATGCTCCCAGGAACGTACCCAGTGTGCGTATACATTTAAAGGGAAAGTGCTCTTTTTCTGGTGAAAAGGGTTTCGTTCCCGTCCCTAGTGAAGGACGCCCATACAGGATGGCGGAAAGGGGACTGGATGTAAGAGTACCAAGCGGTATCCTGGCTTAGGTGCATCACAGCCATAAAAATGAAAGTCTTCCCCCATCTGCTCTACTATGCTTCAGCGCTTCTGGTCAAACATCTGACCCTCTCCACTCCAGAAGCAGATGTTGAAATTCACCTGGGCAGGAAGGTCAGCAGTCGGGCCATACAATGAAATAGACGAAATGGGGGTCTAGGCTTTTCCCATTCAACAGAATTATATTATTGCAGCCAACCCATTGCATATCCTCAATTGGAAACCAGACCCTCGCTCATTGGGTAGAGATAGAACAATCCAGCACCAAATTGCCCTACACACCTGACCCCTCCTCGACTCCTTGCATAGGCCTTCTCCACCAGACATTTGATGGTCCAGCTTGACAAGGGCCGCTAAAAAATTCGTCATTTTTTGCCTGGAAAATTGCCCATCATTTCGCTTCTGGGCAGCTAAATTGCTTTTAATGTGCCTGCTGCCTTGCACCTAAAAAGTTGTCCTGGGTTGCCTCTCGCTTGCAAATCCTTGCACCATGCAGTGTTTTTGAACTTGGCTGCCCAGGCCTTTTCTCCATGTGGGGCACTGTTGTTGTTGTCACCTGCCCCCATCCAGGACAGTGATTGGCGGTGGAGTTTGCCTTGAATCACCAACAAGGGCCCGGCATGCTTTAGCCGGCCCACTGCCTCCAAGGCCCACTTCTAAGGCCCCTGCAAGCTTCCCTGTCCAATTACCGTGATGCTACATGATGCAGTTACCACAGCCTGACCCCCCTGGGGCTGCCAGCGAACTAAGCTATGAAACCGGACCACTAAGACTCTCTTACTTCCCTTTCTATTGGTTAGTTATCTCCTTCTGCCTACCCTTTTCTTTTGATTTCCCTTCATGGTCCTCCACTCTACCTTCTTCCTGCTCTAACTGGTCTTCCCCTCTATACTCTTGTCTCAGCACTCTCCTATAATCCTACCTCATTTCCTTCACCTTTTGGCGTGTTTCTGTAATTCATTTTTGGGTGTATTTGGGAAAGTCAAATCTGGGTGTGGTTGGGAAAGTCAAATTTGGGTGTGTTTGGGAAAGTCACATTTGGGTGTGTTTCGGAAAGTCAAATCAAATCTGGGTGTGTTTGGGAAAGTCAAATTTGGGTGTGTTTTACAATTTTACTTGGCCCTCAATTGTAACTTGCTAGCCCAGTGAGTGAGTGCTCCATACCTTTGTTCTTTATATTTCTCCCACAGTCTCCTCTCGTTACCTGCCCGTGGCGTTATCTGTCTCTCCTATCTGCTCCAACTTGATCTCTATCAACTAGCCTTCCCTTCTCACCAAGTCTGGTAAGAAGAAATTCAAAAAGGTTATCCTGGCATCCAACCCAGGTCTCCCCATTGCAGATACCTATTTCAGCGCCCCTGCAAGACACACCCTCACTGACATCCTCTTATTTCATTCCCTCACCAGATCTCTGGACCCTCATATGATTTCTATGTTCTGTCCCGTCTCCTCCTCTCCCATTAATGGTGGCACCCGTTGGGAAATCCGTATGGATCTCTTTGACTCCTCCAGAGTCTTCATTAATGTCTATCTAAATAGTACTATCATGATGCAAGGCCCTCAGGCTAATCTCCTCCTCTTCGATAGGCGGTTCCCTCGCCTCAGCAACTTAGTATCATCTCCAGCTGTCACCTACTCTCTTCCCCTGGCTACCATGCCCTCCTCCACTTCCTCCTCTTCCCCATCTCAAGCTCCTTCCACACCTCTGCAGGGCGTACCTCTGATTTGTACCCCTCTCCTGAAGGTCTTTAAGGCTGGTAACCGTCTCCATCTTGACACTCTCAACTCACGCTCGGCTGTTAAACACTCCTCTGACATCTGTCACCTCCTAGAAGAACTTGACCTTGATGTCCTCAGTCTCACTTGACACTCTCCTCCCTGATGGCTACAAAATCCTCTCGGCTCCCAGATCCAACCAGCCTGGAGGTGGTGTAGCCCTGATCTTCCCTGAGTGGATCGCTGCCTCTCTCATTCCCACTCAGACTTACTCCTCTTTTGAATGCCTAGTCTGCAGGCTCTCTCTCCTAGCCACTCTTAATGTTGCTAATCTTTACTGGCCCCTTGGTCAAATCACCTATTTTCTCTCTGAGTGGGCTGACCTCTCCTCCTCCCTCTTGGCCTCAACCACTCAACTCCTCCTCCTGGGTGACCTCAACATCCATCTTGATTCTACCTGTCCCTCATCTGCACTCTTTCGCGACCTCTGCGATTCACTCTCCTTCTCTATCCTTCCCTCTGGCCCGACCCACTCTGCTGGTCACACACTTGATGCCTTGTTCTCCTCCGGCCTCCCCCTCTCTACTCCGCTTACCACTCCTCTCTCCTGCCGTGATCACTGCCTCCTCTCCTCTCATCTCTCCATCTCCTCCCCCAAGCCAAGCCCTCTCCAAGACAGTCACCCACCTTCTCGGATATCCGGCCCATGAAGCGTGTGTCAGCCGAGGCCTTCGCTGCAACCTTCTCCCCACCTCCTCCACCCCAGGCTGACTCACACCCCGACACAGCCCTCTCTCTTCTCTACTCCCCTATTTCTGCTAGTCTCGACACTCTGGCCCCCGTCATGAGGATCAATTTGAAGTCCAAAGCCAAGTGCAATTCTTGGTATGACTCTGACCTAGCCGCACTTAAACTTAAGTGTACGGCGGCAGAGAGGAAATGGAGGGCTTCTTGCTCATCCTCTGACAAACTGGCCTGCCGCCTGTTCCAAAGGCAATACCGACTCGCTGTCCGCACTAAGAATCAAGCTCACATACAAGCCCGCGTCTAAGCGGCATCTAACAATTCACCGAACTCTTCAAAATTTGCAAGGAGCTGGCCAACCCTGCTGCAGTTTCCACCCCACCTCTCGCCTGTCAGGCTCTTTGTAAGGCCCCTGCCTCTCACTTTATCTCTAAAACCCAGGGCATCCGGTCCTCCATCTCCTCCTCACCCCCTCCTCCTCCTTCCTCTCCTTCTCGGCTGGCTGACCACCCTCATCTCCCCCTCTCCTTTCTTCTTGTCTCCCCCGATGAGGTAGCTAGACAAGTCCAATCTATGAAAACCTCTTCAAAACAGGTCCATCCCTCATCCTCTAAAACTATTAAGGACCACATCGACACCCTTGCTCCGGCCCGTGCCGATTTCTGTAACCGCTCCTTTGCCTTTGGCTCTTTCCCCTCCCCTCTTAAGCACTCCCTTGTGCATCCTCTCCTCAAGAAATCCACTGCTGATCCTTCATGCCTGGCAAACTATCGCCCAATTTCCATTACTCCCTTTTTGGGTAAGCTACTGAAAAAGCTGGCCATCTCCCAGCTAAATCTTCATTCCAACTCTGTTGGCTCCCTCCATGACCACCAATCTGGCTTCAGAGCTGCCAGAAGCACAGAAACTACTCTCCTGAACATCCATGAAGGCCAGCTCTCCAACTAGCATTCCCTCTGTCCTCATCCTACTTGATCTCTCCTCTGCGTTCGACACGGTCAACCATACCACCCTGCTCAATTGTCTCTGTGACAACCTGGGTATCACTGATCAGGCTCTGGCCTGGCTGACCTCTTTTCTTTCTGATCGACCCTCGCAGGTACAACTTGGGTCCTTACGATCTTCTATCTCCCTCTCCACCTCTGGTGTCCCTCAGGGGTCTAACCTCTCGCCCTGGCCTTTCAACCAATACCTGGCAACTCTTGCCTAGTGCATCTCCATTTTCTGCTCAACTTTCCAGTGCTATGCTGATGACACCCAACTTATTTTCAGGCTTCCTTCAGCCTCCTCCTCCTCTCCTTCCCTCATCTCTGATTGTCTACTAGCCATTCAAAATTGGTGTGCCACCAACGATCTTTGCCTAAATGCCAACAATACTGAGATTCTCCTTATTGGTACACCAACTCCATCCTTCCCGCTCACTGTGTGGACAGCCTCCCTTGGCCCTCCTCCTACCCCCACTTGCGTGGCTAAGAACCTCAGGGTTATCTTTGACTCCACACTTTCCTTCTCCTCACACATCTCTGATGTCTCCAAAAAGTCAAACTTTTTATTGCACCTCCTCAGAGGCACTCTGCCTTTCCTCTCCTTCCCTCAAAAGCTCACTGTCTCCCAAGCTTTGGTTCTCTCCAGACTGGATTACTGTAACAGCCTCTTTCTGAATCGACCTGCCTCCACTCTCTGCCCTCTACAACAAATCCGGAACAGGACCGCAAGAATTCTCCTTGGCCTCAAGCCCTGGGATCGTATCTCTCCAGCCCTGAAATCCTTTCATTGGCTCCCAGTGGATGCAAGGATTCAATTATAAACCCTCTGCATTGCCCACAAGGCTTTCTGAGGCCTGGGACCAAAATACCTTCAACTATCCTTCCGGAAATACCTCCCCTTTTGAGCCCTTCGCTCCTCTAACTCCCTCAGGCGTAGTCATTTTGCAAAGAAACAAGCTGGGGTAGATCTCTTTCTTCACCTGGGGCCTCCCCCTGCAACAGCCTCCTGGCCACCTTGAAACATGAGGAAAACCATCTCCGGTTCCGGAAGCACCTCAAGTCCTTCCTCGTTGCCTCTGCCTTTCACCCCCCTTCTCCCTTGTTGATCTGTTTCTTCTCTTGGCATTGTGCACCTGGCCACCCTCTGTCACTCGGGCCCAGGTACTTGCTCATCCTGCCACCCTCCTGCACTGCCTCCGGGCCACCCCTTGCACTGGGGTCTGTATCTGTATTCATACAGTCCCCCTCCCACTTTTCTCCTGCACTTATCAGATATCCCTTATCTGACTAACTTTCACCCACCTGCCACTTGCTGGCCGCACTACCATGGTTTATTGCCCTTATTCATTCATTCATTCATTCATTCATTTATTCTGTTCTCTCCTTTTCCGCACTCTTCACTCCCCCCCCCACTTCCATGCACTTTCCCCCTTGTCCATGCACTTGCGCTTTCTTAAATGTCACTGGGCCTAGTAACATCGCTGTTTTTCTTTTTGTTCTCCCCTGTTCCCCTCCCTTTTGCCTGGTCACGCTCTGAAACACTTGTGTACGAGCACAATATAAATAAAATATTTCATTTCTCTGGTCTTTGGTAACCCAAGTTTCTCCCATGGCCTGGTAAATGATTTTGCAGAATGGCAAAGAGGAGGCCTGTTGCACTTGTCACAATTAAATCAGGAAGGCACCGCCCTCGCATTCATAGATTGCAAGAATAAGCTCCAGGTCACAGAAAGCCAACGCTCTAGATCCCTCCAACTAAGACATTGGATTACAAACCCAATCTTTTGCAAGGCAGGTACCCATCAGGCCACCACTCTCGAACATACAATGAATGAAACAATCCCAAAAGGTAAAATCTCGTACCTCTACCAGCTCCTAGATAGGCATGACCCATCAAAATGACTTCCATACATGACCCAATGGGAGAGGGACGTACAGAGCCCCCCAGCAGACAAAGCCTGGAGTAGGATTGGGGCAAAGGCTGCTGCCTCCTCCAGCTGTGTGACTAAGAAAATGCTTACAAAACCTTGAGCAGATGGTACATGTACTTGTTCCGACGGAATAGAATAAACCCAGCTATATCCACCCCCCCCCTTTGCGAGAGGAGACTTAATGCATCAATGGTGGGAGTGTGTAAAAGCCCAAATATTTTGGATCTCTAATTAGGACTTGGGCGCAACTGCCGGTTGACCCAATAGCGGTGCCACTTGGTGAAGTGGCAAAAGACTAATGCCCCGTGAAGGGGAAATCTTCCTCATTGATCACCCACCTTTTAATTGCCATCAGAAGAACACTCTCCAGGTGCTGGAGACTTGCAGATGGTCCACATGCCAATATGTGGTGGTATAGAGTGGGAGATCGCTTCAGCAGAACAAGGCATGGCCACCTTCAGGAGAGCCGCCCCAAATGTATTAATATTTGGTCTCCACTTCATGATTTCTATTACAAGTTTCTACACCAAGGGATCAGCCCCATATTAATCAAACACTTCAGTCTGATACAGCACAGCTCCCGGTCCCCAGTAAGAGAGGGGAGTATGGAGGATATTGGGGTACTCGCAGTCCGTCATTGGGCTAAACTCTCAACTCATTATCGACTTGGTATCCTTGGCAGATTATTGAAGTAACTTTTGTAGATCTGTCCCTGATGAATCGTTGCTATAACTTTACTTGCTTTTGCGCCGGTTTGAACAACAGTTTTTCCATTACATGACGTCTGTCTTGTATTTCATCCGCATCTTCTTCACATGTAAACTTTGATAAAGTAGAAAACAAAAAGAATGCTGCAGTAGAAATAGATGGGCTTTCCACATTCAAAACTTATCAGAGTACTACGGCTACCTACACGGCTTATTATCCATTTAGATTGTTCCATTATATGTGGGAGACTATAATCTCTTTGCAAATCTCTGTAGGTTATTTCCTTATTCCAGAAGAGACAGCAACCGGCCAAGGTCGGGCCGGGACGAAGAAAGTAGTCCCAAGTACACAAAAAAGGGAGTCGGTTTCACAAATAGTAATCTAGAACTTTCTAAAACAAACTGAGTAGCAAACTGGGTTTACATATTTGGGAAAAGGAGCTACTTTAAAAAACATATTAGTCTGGTAACATTGTTTAAAACTATCAGGTGCCCAAAGTATCAAATCATCAAAGTGGCCCACATTGCCCAAAAACTAGCCCACACTGGCCGGTTAGCGCTATTGCCCTATGAAACTGTCATGAAGCAATCCACCATTAAGCATGTGGTAAGGGCCATCTAGCTACCCACGTACACACCAGGAGGTTCAGGGGCTGTCGGCGTCCCAGGGGCCTTGGACTGGTGACCCTAGAATAGATCCTGTGGTGAAATGATCGCCCCGTTTACTGCATCTGCCCGCATGATGCTACAGAATGGGGCTACCCCAAATATGTCCTGGCCCCGTCACACTGGGCACAAGCACAAGTAATATGTATAACCTGTCTAGAACACTTCTCTCACTTGCGGGTATATTTGGAAGGATAGAGGGTTTAGACGTCAAGTATGATAGAAAATATATATAATTGTATTCATAAACAATATATAAGAAAACAATAGCCAGTTCGTTAAAAAATCCAGATCATACAAATGACACTGTAAACTGCGTTATACAATATTGTGTGAGGGGCTAGTATGTGCAGAACACCATTAGATATCAAAACTCCACTTTTGTAAAAATGGAAGGACACTCCCGACAGGGTAAGATTCTGCAGGTCTCCCTATGACATTCTTGACTTTTGGTGGGTTCACAGTTGTCTCTGAGGTGTTGCTTCTCCCATCTTCATCTCAGAGCATTGTCTTGCTGCTTTCAAGGGAGATGTTTCTACTTGCTTTGGCTTTGCTGGAGCTTGTGGTGGGGGTGGAGGGCAGCTTACACCTTTTGCAGGTTCTTGACAAGATGCCAATGAACTATCCACTCTGGGAGGGGCTTCTATTGCCAAAGGCATTTCTTTATTCTAGGTAACCCTGCTTGCATCCTTCTCTCCCCACAAATTCTCTTTCTTCCCTCAAACTGCCCCTTCTGGAATCTGCCTGCTTAGAACCCTAGATTCCAGAGGTGAGTTCCAAAGGACAGCAGGACACTACAGGCACACGCAACAATGGCATGACTGCTATTCTCCGAGGTAAGGTCAGGCGTCCACTTCAAAAGTGGCTTCTGCTTAAGGGTAGATCTTACACCCCCCAGCTGTTACTAATGATGCTTCCTGGACTCTTACCTGTGGCTGCACTAGAATTGTGAGGACTGCAGTTTCTTTGCAACCCAGATTTGACCAAGTTTGGCATTCAAAATTATCAACTGTAATGGAGGTCTTATAAGTTGGGATTTTCTATTTTTTTCTGCTTTGTCCTGCACTGGGACACCAGGTCTCTTCCTCATTCCATCTTATGGTGTCCCAGGTCGATTCAGGTTCCCGCAGACCAGAGAGGGAACGTCGTCGGGAACTTCCTCGCTGATCTCCAGCCTTCTAGTTCTCAGTGTAGCAAACCCATGGCTGCAATCGCCATTTATTCCAGTTGTTATTTTACTTGGGTGGTTTTGTGGCAAACGTTCCATTTCCCAGAAACCATATCATTGAATGGTGAGAGGAAGGTTAGTGAAGGTGTTCTCTTCTTTTGCTCCTGGTTTTGATGGTAGCTCCTCTGAAGTAAAGGGACCACCAACTAGCTTTACAGCTGCTGTTTTTCCTATACAAGGCATGGGTATATTATTAGTCTGCACTTGGGTCCCTGGGCCTGAAGAGTGAGCATTTTCTGTTGATGAATTTCAATCTGGGCTGGTCCACGGATATGCTGAAGTGATATGGATGGTTCTTGGAGGGATGGTTGGTGATGGATGGTGCCAGACCAATTTTTTTTTAATATATAGATAAATCAAAGTAGACAAGGCAAATAACCAAAACAAGGTCACATTGCAAAGGCATAGTGTATCACATTTGTAGGACAGTAAATAGAAGTGAGGAGACAGATGAAAATGGTTTGTGATGAAGGGGATGGTGAGAGTCCAGGGATGCCGCACATCTAGGGCCCAATGGCTCCAGCACCATCGGGCGGTTCCATGCAGAGTATTCACTCAGTTCCAGTCCATTTCCCCCAGACCTTCTGAATTTCCCAGGGCAACCCTGAACGTTATAGATGTGTTTCTTCAAGGATGCACATCGGTCCATTTCATTGATCCAGCGGCCAAGGATCAGTATGTCTGAAGATACCCACGTAGAGGCCGTAAGCCTCTTTCCTAATCCCAGCACTACCGAGAGGAATGTATTTTCGTGCTTGGTGTACTCCACCTCTCCCCAGATTCCCAGTATTACTAGCTTCAGGTCCTTCAGGACCGGGGGCCCCAAAACACTAGAGATCCTGTGGATGCATCTACAGCCCAATCTTTTTATCAATAAAAGCAATGTTCAAATATTGTTCCGAGACAATCGGCTCATCATCTTGAGCATTACATTCAGGTAATAAAGCCATCTGGTGGCTAGGTCACATAGTCAGTAGCCTTGGGTTTAGCTTGGACATCATTTCAGACCCAAATATTTAGACAATATGCCTCCATCAAAATCTCGTTGTTCGAAGGTGGCTTTCTTTGCACTCTGGGAACCTTGTATGCCCTCCTGGGTGTAATGTGCTTCCTGGAGGTGGTACCTGGGGGATTCCACGGAGCCCCTGTGTGCTCCAGCTATTCTGGTTTAATTTTCCCCAGCGATAGATGCTGTGCAGCGCCTTCTAATTCAGAGTTGGTCCTTTAGAGTAAGCAAGTCTGGCCCTCTGGTTCCTATACCCGACTACCCATTGGTAAAGTGTCATGCATGTGAAGCTACTCTGAGAGAAACCTTCTTGAGAATAATGGCTACAGCTGCTGACGCCACTTTCCCCATTTAGCTTTTGAGCACTTCTTTTCCTGCCTGCTCACTAGCTACCCGCAAATAGACTTACCAAGCTCCCACCATACAGGCGAGAGATGGTCAATAGATGCAGGTCAGTGCTATATACCCACACAACCATGTGGGAACATCCCCAAACTTAAAAATAGCAGACTAGCATTGTCGAAAATGGAGGTGGCTGACACTAATCCAAAGGGCGTTTTATGGAACTAAAACGCATTCCTGGGTAACAAAAGCTGCAAAGTGGCGTGAATGGGGGTATATCCTTACTTGATGATAACCCAACACCAAATCTAACTTCGTGAATATTTCTGCATTGCTCAACATGTATAGCTCCACATTCAGTAGGGAGTGGTGCACCACAAATACACATTTGCTTTGTTGTCAAAAGTCAACACATACTGTTACATCTCCATCAGGCTTGCAAGTCACTACCATTGGGGAGAGTCACTGCTTCACATTTGTTCTTGCAATGACACCTGCATCATACCATTTTTGCAACTGTTTTCTTACTAGGTCCACGAGCTCAAGGGGGATGTTCCTCACTTTGGACACTACCGGCACTGCACCCTTTTTTTAACGTAGGTCCCTCTTAAACAACCAATGTTTTTAACACTTCTGGATAGGCTTTCTATTCACTGCATTCAAATGCCTGACATACAACATCATTTGTAACTGAGGTCAAGTCATATTTTTTACTTTTCCCTTTCAAACCTGGGGTGATGCTCCTTATGCTGCCATATATTTATTTATTTATATTTATATATATATAGCGCGCAGACAGCCCAGGGGCATTGTGGCGCTGTTACTTGCAGGAACTTAGTTACAGGTGGTACAAGATTGGTAGCAGCCGTTGGCACATTATGATTGCTACAAACAATTTAGTCATTACAGCTCATGCCTCTTTGGTTATTACATTATAATCAGTTTGTTGGCAAGCATGGTGCTGCGAGAGACCTTATGTGAAAAGGATGGTTTTCATAGCTTTACGGAAGGCAATGAGGGAGGGCTCGCCTCGGATTGTGGGAGGTAGGGCATTCCAGTGTGATGGTGCGAAATAAGGGAAGCTGGATCCTCCAGCTCTGGCTCTTTTTACTAGTGGTACACAGAGCATGTTGGTATATGCACTATGGGATGGGTCCACCAGTCGTTAGGCACAGATCAGCATTGAAGCCCCTGCAATGAAGTCCCCTGCCTGGCTTTGCGGACTGCTGAGTTAGTAGTTCAGGGGGCCAGGAGGTAACCCGAGTGTGTAGATGTTGGGCCTGAGGGTTAAGTCCTGTGGAACCCCGAGTCACTCTCCCAGGGTCTGTGTTGTTTGGCAGGGGGCCGCCACTGTCCTGGGAGTCTGGACCATCCCCGAAACATCAGTCCACCAGTGAAGTTTAAAAATAATACTCCTGCCTAAACCCCTTGAGAAACCCTGCAGAGTAATGAGAAGGCACCTTCTGCCCACTTGAGGCAGTCTACAGCACTTTCTCTAGACTGGAGCATGAGCTCAGTTTGGAAAACATTCTCTCCCTTAAAAGGGAAATGTGTCCCTTATCCAGATACTGCTAGTGTGAAGAGCAACATTGTTAACACTTTGTTCGAGATATCAGGGAAGTGATGTCACGACTTTTAAAACTGACTGGGTGAGTCAGGCAGCCCTGCGGATACATTGTTTAAATCCCACGGCTGACCAATCATGGATTATATCAGATGGAAAACTAAATTACAAAAACACTATCCCTCAGCAGAGAAACTATCTCCCAAGAATATGTCATCAGTTCCCCAGCGAACACATTATTCACTGGATCTAAGAATGCAGTAAGCTTACATGGTCTGTTTCCAGCATGGGATTCACATGCCGTGAAAGCAGAAGCTCTAAGCTTAATACACGAATCTTCAGGGAGAGTCGGAATAATAATTGTAAAATCCAAAATGGGGTACAGGTCAAATATAGGCTTGGTTCATTCTCTGTGCCTGCTGCCTCCCCGCCCCCCACACTCTCACCCAACCACCCTCCTCCCAATCAGCTACAGGTGCATTCGGAGAAGCCAGCCAATACCAGCCCTCAGACAATCCCAGGTGCCAGACCCTCAGTAAAATGCACACATAGGAGGTGGAGGAAACATACAACAAAAGCAACCAGCCTGAGTTGCTGAGTATTGGTCGCAGGAGCAAGAGGTTTCAGTTTGTGGAAGGCTGGCGACTAGAGAGAAGAGACTTTGTTGTAGACTGGAGAGTGGCAGAGATGGATGACAGAGTTGCAGAGGTGGCAGCAGGAAATAGGTTACATCTCTAGAAGAAAGGAAGGTGGTAAAATCAGAACAGAAAAGCAGGGGGGTGGTGACAGGAATAGTAGATGTGGTAGAAGAGAAGGAGGAGGTGGGATTGTGCTTGTATGGACGTGATTAAGCATGCATAGTCGGACCTGAGTCTTGGGAATCTTCAGTGAGCAGTGCCAGAACGCTTGTGAGCACGAGAAGCTGACTGTAGGAGTGTTTCTACAACGTCTATTGGCAGAGGAGGAGCTTAACAGCTAAAGACCCTGACTCTCCGTGGAGCGGGTGCAGAGTCAGACCTGAATCTTGGGAGTCTTTGGAGTCCTTTGAGAGTCTATGTGTGGCTCAGTGTAGAACAGTGAGCGGTCACCAGTTGTACCTTCTGTGCCTTCGGTGTTGCCATGGATTCTTGCCATAAACCGCCACCGGCGCTTGTGAGAGTGAAGATAAAACCATCTCAACCCGTGACAAGATCGCAGCTGCGGTGTGGCTTATCAGAAACAGAACAAGTACGCGAAGTAAGTCAATGTATATTTACATCATGTCTACCGACGACAACACCAGGCGCACCGCACAGCAAGGTGTTAGAGGGGCGTTCAGGCGCCGGCGAGGATGTTACACAGTGTATGCCTGCACAATGCTTTTGCTAGTGCACACCCATAGAGGACCAAATAGTAGCAAAAAATGGCTGCATTGACAGCCGAGGAAGGGTGGTCAATGGTGTTGCTGCTAAAGAAAATAGCATCAGCACTTGCACTCATACCAGTGTGAAGGAAGGGTGTGTTGTCCCTTCAGCCCCATCGCACTGTGAAGGCACCACAATACCACATCTACGAGTGCTAGCCTGGTGGGTAAGTCAAGGGCTCTCACAGGATCAACGGAATGTCCAGCTTCCGATGTCTATAGACCTGATAACAGATGTGAAGCGAAACTCGGAGCCGGCTACTACAGAGATGGGTGCACATCCTACCTTGACACGGAATTTGAGGAGTTGGCAAGATCAGAACGGCTCAACAAATGTAACAAGTAAACCATCCACCAAAGAATGCTACATAACCACGACTATCACAACTGATGAACTTGAGGGTGGCGCCAATGGGGATAATAGTGGTGACAATAGTGCCAATGGTGATAATGTTGAAGATGGCAAGCATCAAGCTCCACATCTGCAAAACAGTAAGATAAAAGACAATCTTGAGAGCGAACTAATATTAAAAGGAGCTCAAGATGAAAGGAGTGCTAGTCCTGTTCTGTTCGATCTGAAAGAGGTCTTTTAAGCTCCTGAAAACGAGACACATTCTATCAAATATCCATTAGTTTCACAGAAGGAAGTAGAGTGCCCTACCAAGAGTGTGGCGAAGAAATTCGACTGATGTACTCAACAAGCTTCTACGCAATCTAACACAAATAGATCTTGATATCAACAACAAAAATAGAGAAGACTCAGTAGGAAATATGGATGCCGAGGACCTAAGGTGTTCCACCGTATTAACAGCAGCAGTAAGACCCCCCCACCCCCAGTGAATAAGTGGAAAAGTGGGGCTCAAAAAAGAAGACGAATTGATATGAGCCTATCACCTATGTTAAATTGTTCACAGCAGTGAAATAAACATCAAAAACAATATAAGGATCATAGACATGGTGCATGGCAGGTATCTAATACAGCGGTAACAGATTCAGGCAATGCTGAATTAAGTTGTGTGGAACCAAGGCCCAATGAGTCTTCATCTAATCAATCATCCTTGGACTCTTCATTTGTGGAACCTGAATTCCCTAAAGTAAGGTGTATCCTGTCTGGGAGAAACACACGAAATATGGAGCATGGGTTGGAAGCGGGAGGAGTAGTTAAAAAAAAGCACTTCATGAACTACAGACGAATTTAATGTTGGCTTTATCAATAACCATTGCTCCATTTCTAAAAATGTAAGAGTAGATGAATGAGAATGTAAAAGACAACTACTTTGTCAGCACTAGTGAATTCCAAATTGGTAAACCTAGAATTCAATAACACCACCTTCAAACAAAAGTTCCTGGAGGAAAATAAAAGAATCGATTGCTCACTTAATGCTTTGGTGGACCAATAGCGTAATAATAGTGAGGACAAAAAATGGTTTGCCGAAGTGGCCAGAGAATGTTGGGCCTGATGAAATACAATCAGTGTATGCACTCTCGTGATATGCTAAAACCCACTCAGGAATCCAGTCAGTGTAGTCAACGTGAAAGTTCTCAAATGGCACGATCTTTGTGCACAAATGGAGAGGACGGAGTCAACAAGACTACTCTCCCTGTTACAATATATATTGACTTGAATGAATCCTCAGAAAATCTACCGTTGGATGAATTCTCAGACAATATAGTGTTGGAAAAGGAGGGTGGGCCCTCAGGGTAAAAAGGTCCCCTGCCACCACTCAAGGTGAAAGCGCTGAGAGGCCTGAATCCCCAAAACCATCAACCTCAGTAAATGGCGAGGGATTAATTGGTAATCCCTAGGTGGTGACGACTAACATTGCTCAAAACACAGTAAATAATGAAGGGACTTATCCCAAGTTCAACTCCGTTATTGTGAATGATAAAAAGAAAACCGTGAAACCCCTTCAAATTAAAAAGACAAAAAAATCTAATTAAAAAAAGGAATCAGATCACCAATCCCTCAAGAAAATGTTTGCATAACATCAAAACTGTGAATGTAACCCTCAATGCTGAGACGTTAAAGTAAAATAGCTGTACTGTTAGATAAAGAAAAAACAAAAATGAATTCAGCGGTTGAAATACAGAGTGATGAAGAAAATATAACCGAGTTGTTGAACTTGTATACATACAGAAATGAAGAAGAAACAGAACCCAAACAAACTCAATCTATAGACCTGGGGGAAGTGACATCAGCAAGCCAATAAAAGCAGATGAACTAAGCAACTCTGGGAATGAAGGGTCAAGTGAATCGAGGCCACAGAGTATGTAGCCGGTTTTTACCGAATCTGCCTCAACAAGCGCACACATTAAAAACTGTGAAGCCAAGTTTTGTAACACTGGAGGAAAAATAGGAAAAACGTCCTGAAATATATCAGGCAACAAAAACCAATAAAGAGATCACGGATTTAAGGTTGTTAAATAGAAGTAACAAAGAAAAAGAACCGGAGGGTAAGGCCACTTTAGAATCCTAAAATCAACAGGCTCAAGATCCCATACGCATACTTGATAGAGCCCCAGGCAATCATTATAGGGAGGAACAATCGAGGAATAAGAGAAGGTCTGCTAAAGCTCTTGAAAAAATATTTTTTAACAGAACATGCATATTAAATATTGTTTAATCTTGGAATGGACCCTGTCGATTAAGGATGGAATAATGTGCTACGTCTTCTTCATGACGTACCATCGTTGAGAACAATTGAATCCAATGATATCAAAACTGTGGAATTCATAGACCAACCACAGAATGATAGAGTTAAATTGCATATTGAATCGAGGTTAATATGCAATCTTATGCTAGAGGCGGTGCCAGTGTTGCTACCGCTAGGTTTTGACATCTTTGAAACAAAACATGATCTCAACAATGAGAGTGGAGATAAAAACAATAGCCCGAAAGTTCCACGTGTTGTGCCACAAAAACATAAGGCTAAGGAAAGACACATGGAGCCTATGCCGATGCATGTGGATGACAGTCTGAATTTATACAAGATGAAAATTCCTGAACACAATGGAGATGATAATCCCCTCCAAGAGGCTCAGGTAGCAGAGCAGCTCAAGATTACCGTTGAGTGTCATAATAAAATGCTTGACGAAAATCTAATTGAATAAAGAAGCTGTCAGTAAAAAACAAGAATCGAATAACTGGAATTGGTTAGCTAAGGCACTAGGAGGCTGTAACCACAGTTAATGTCAGGAATCAGGCGTGAACAAGTACTCACACCATCGGAACGTGGAACACCAGGCGGTTTCAGCACCTCTTTCAATGTACAGCTAACTGGTTGGATTGCCTGGATGTTTTATGTTTACAAGAAACGTGGCTTGAAGTCTGCTCAATTGCGGAGGAGTTTGAGATCATGATAAATCCGGCAATTAAAAAACAAAAAGGCAGTCCAATAGCGGGCTTACTGACCTTTGTGAGGAAAAGTTCAGGATTTCCAGTTATTAGCTCCCCGAATATTTCCACGTACATCCAGACAACAATTATTGAACTAAGAGGTAAATCGAATATGGAAAGCTGTCAAACCCATATTATCAACTTGTATTGGCAGCACCAGGTTGCTGGCATAATGGCATTTATCGACAGAGTGACCAAAGTAATTGATGACATCAATGCAGAGGAATCCTCGCCAACCATAATCCTGTGTATGTGAATATCAATTGTTTACACACCGAGCAAGGCGCTTCACTTGAGAATAGCAGTACAAAGCATGCAGCAATCAAATGGTGTGATGAAATGGAGATAAGAGACATGTTAATGATGAATGGGAACACAACAGGGGATATACCACCACAGCCCACGTGGAGACGAAAGAGTCAGAAATCTATATTGGACTACTTTTTTGTCTCAGATAAAGTGGCCCGACGAGCTGCAGCATTACAAGTGGTTAGCAAACCCCAGAGTACCACAACTTGGTGAAACTAACATTGGTTGCGCCGGAAAAAACATGTGCATACCTGGAAACATGATGTGGTTGTGGAACCAAGTAGGATACGTCTCCGTCTGAAAGACAATGATGTGAATACCATCATAGATGCCTACCGTAAAGATTATGACAGAGCTGAATATGGAAACTTGCTGAAACAAAATGTGGAAAAAACAAGGCCTTCGTAATTAAGCATTTAAATCTAAGCATTCTTTTGATATCCAGATTGCAAGGCGAAAAAGACAAATGCCGAAAAAAGATCAATTAGGCAAAAATACAAAAACGGGATGATTTCACTTAAAGCTGTTGTCGAACAACAAGACGCAGAGGCAATGATGGGTAGATTAGCAAACAAAAACTCCTGTGAGTTTAGGAAGGTTATAAATGATGAAAGCTGCTAGGATCATGCAATACAAATTAACATGGTGACTGAAGCTGAATGGGTGTTGCATTACAGTCAGCTCTAAAAAAAAAAAAAAATGCCAAGCTGAAGAGCCAGTGTTCCCAACATTAGATTAATGGGACCGCAAATTCAACAAAAGCAAGATCTTGATCATCATTAAATGAATAAGCACATCAAGGGATCCGGGCCCTGACGGCCTTACTAATTACATTCTTAAAAAACCCAGAGAAATGGGCTGAATTTTGTTTTCTCCTGTTCTCGAGAATTGTAATCGAATGCTCGACCCCGAAATCCTGGAAGACTGATTGTTGTATCAATTTTCAAAAAGGGCAATAGAGCAAACCCCAAAGGCTATCAGCCAATCACACTCTTAGATGTCCTGGGTAAGATCTATGCCACCCTACTCCAACAGCAGTTAACTGAGTGGATTACATTTTGATCTCAGACAAACGGTATTCGTTAAGGGTCTGGGGTGTGGTCTGAACCTTCTGATTTTAAATCTGTTGAAGAAAGAAGCAATAAGAACTGGAAGAAAAGTCTTTCTCGCATTTATAGATCTATCACATGCTTTCGGTAGTATAGATCAAGAAATTCTCTGGACCAAGCTGAAAAATTGGAACTGCACACAAAGCTTGTTATTGGCTATCAAAGAACTGCACACCAACACAGAAATAAAAATCCGGCTTGACCAGACTGGAACTCTCTCGGCCCCAATAAAAACGTTTTGTGGGGTAAAGCACGGGCTCTCATTGGCCGCAATCATATTCAATTTGTTTCTGTCAGATGTGGGAGCTACTATCGAACGTATTCCATCATTCCCTCTAAAAATTCATGGGAGCCATACAAGTTGGGTTCTCTATGCGGACGACCTGGTCTTGCTTGATAGAACACCAATAGGGCTCCAACAGAAACTCCATGCCCTTACGTTAACAACAATGAGCTGTGCATTAACATCAATAAATCAGAAATCTTACACTTCAAGATTTAAGTAAGACCAACACACGCTGTTACACATTTTGGTCGGTGGTCTCTCTGGGCTCGTAACCGCTTCTGCGGTATGCTTCGGAATACTACTTCCAAGATGGTTCCTCATTATAATCTCCGGGCGGAGTTATAATCTCCGGGCGGAGTGCAGCGGTCCAGTCTCTGCACGTTCTCCCGAGATGCAAACAATCGCTCACGTGATCCATTATCCGGAACTGAAGCCGAGAACTCTTTGCGTCGCTTCTGTTACAGACGCTCTGTGAGTTCGCCACTAGGTTTCTATTACCTTGCTATCCTTTCAAGATAAGACTTTCTCTACATTACTAAACCTTGTTTTCTCCTCTCCTCCCAGATCGCATCAGCAGGGTCTCCCGTCGGCTCTACTTTCTCGCGCCTCTCAATCCGCCATTCTAGCACTTCCCTCCTTTACCAACCCAAGATCGCCGTCCCAGGCTTTGTCATATCTGTGGCAATCTCTAGGAGTAAGTGCATCCTCTTTAAGAATCTTTTCATCCTTTCGGTGTGCTATACTTACCCTTCTATTTGTACTAGCGACCTTGTACTCCATCCGTCTTGCTTCCGTTCCACCAGTACGGTCCTCTAAGTACTTACTACAGCCGTCGCTGGTGAGAGAAATTCCCTTCCTCATATCTTTACACTATTCTGACTTCCTCCTTGTATTGAAGATCCTCTCTCATCTCCTGTCTTCATTTTTGCATTCAGAAGAAGCCTTCCCGTCTGCCATCCATTGCCAAGAACCGGAGACACCTCGCAACCACTCTGAGTCACCAGATTCCCGGATTCGACCAGGGTTTTCTTCCCCAGAGGGTTTCCCTGGCGGCCCTGTCCTTTCTCCTGGTTAACCTCATTCCGGGTCGGAGAGGGCAGGACTGTGCAGGAGGGCTTTCACCACTGCACTTGACTCTTCCAGATTGGACTCTTCTGTCTGTCAAGGTGAGATTGTTAAATATTTGCCATTCAGTTGGTGTTAATAATACACGCTCGAATAGGAAGTTTCAATGGCACGTGGGGAAAGAGTCTGAAGAGCGTATTGCATACAAGGAATCTTGGCATGATGATCAGCTGAAGTCGGAATGATTCACCGTGGGTTGAAAAAACAAAAGCTAAATGTCAGCAATTGGCGATACAAGCAGCTGTGTTACATAAGAAATTTGGTAAGTTCTCATTAAAACCAGTGCTTGACTTTTATAAGCAAAAAGCCGTTCCAGCGCTGATCCACGGCGCAGAGTGTGCATGGGTTGTCCCTATTCACTGTAGGCTATGTTGGAAAATATCATTTGGTCTAAGGTCCTATGGCTACCATAGGGAGTACCAGCTGCATGCATCAGATTTTAACTAAATTTGCTATCAATAAATACACGAATATGTTGGAATTTGCGTACATTATATTGCAAAACGACCATGGAAAATGTCCTGTCCAATTCAAAATAATACAACACCAAGGCAGCGGAGACAAAGAAAAGATTCTGACACTGTGGGCTGAACGTTGTGAGAAAATGATGAAAGATCTTGATATTGACATTGCTATTCTCCAAACAAACCTGAATCAAGTCAAAAAGAAACTTTGGCTACAGGACTGGATCGATACAGGAGATCAGAGATGGAAACATAAGATCATGCAGTATGTACCGAGCGAATCAAAAGCCCTAAATAGGATGCAGAAATATTTGGAGAAATTCCCTGACCGGTACCGCAGATCACCATATATGAAATTTCGTCTCAATTCCTGTAAAACCAAAGAGATAATAAGTCAATGGCCAAACAACATCGGCATGGAAAGTAGTTGCAGGCTCTGTAATGAAGATGGAGACATTGAACCATCTATGTCTATTCTGTACGACATTAAGGCCGGAAAGAAGAAAACACGTGGGGAACTTTACTGCAGAGTATCAAACGTTGAGTGCGAAGACTGGTGGAGACTGTGTTTTGAAGACTCCAATAGAAAATTAACAATTGCTTTGACTTTCTTTTTGGAATAAATAACAAAACAATTTCAAGATAGAACAATAGCGACGCTAATGTCTCTGTGATGTTGTTTTTTGTTTACGTGCACAGTGGAAAGTTGATATTGTATTGAATTAAGTAGAAATTGCTAGATTGGTTATATTTTAAAGGTTTGTAATAAACCATATAAAATTAAAAAAATAAAAGATCAAGCAGGTGGTGAGACCTGAGCGGTAAAGTGAGAAGGAAATAAACTGGTAGTAGTGACAGCAGAAGTGGTGTAAGTTAAGGGGAAAATGGTTAAGGGTGGTGTAAGACCAGAGTGGAAGGAAGTTGGGAGATCAAGAGAGAAGGTCGAGATGCCAGGAACACCTAAAGGTGATAGAGATGGAAGTGGTGACCAGAGCAGTACAAGGTGGTAAGGATGAGGCAGTGCCAAGGTGAACAGACTTAGTAAGTAGAGAGGTGGTAGAAGACCAACAAGTTAGTATAGAGAAGGTGGTAATGAAAAGAGTATCAGAGTGTGGTGGTATACAGAAGGCGATCTGACCAGGGTGGTACAGAGCAAGTGGAAGCAATGGAAGGGAGAGCAACAGAGAAAGGAGGCAGAGACAAAGTGGTGGTGAGAAAGGCAGAGCCTGGTGTAAGGGAAACCAGTAGGAAAAATAACAGGCAAAAGTAGCGCTGAGGAGATGGTGAAGGACAAGGTGGAGAAGAAAAGGAGATAGAGGAGAGGATGAACAGGCGTTTCCTACGAACAAGGAGATCTGAAGCAAGAAGTATCAGAGTGAGGTGAAAGAATAATTCAGTGGAGAAAAAAGCAGGCTACATGAGATGTCTACAGAGACAAGAGGTGGAAGGAGAGAGGCTTTAGAACTCCGAGACCCGGATTCTTTTGAGGAGCTGCTTGTTGAAGCAAAGATCTGTGAAGAGGCCAGTCAGATAGAGTAGAAAGGTTCCAGAGGGGCAGATCAGGGCCACGGTAGGCAAAGGGGTTTGGATGAACTTCAGAAATTAAGGGGCTGGGTGGGAACAAGAGGTTCTGTCAAAGCAAATGGGAATAATCCTTCTGCCCCGTTATTGCCTGATCCCTGAGCTATCGTGGAGGAGAAAATGGAGAGAAGTGCGCGTAATCACAGACTTTATTAGCAGTGAGGTATAGGAACCTGGAAAGTCAGCATGTAGGTTCACCTGAGCAGAAAAAGGTTTCAGGTTACCCTTGAAACAGTAACTTCAGAGTCCCTCTGGAATGTCTTGGCACAAAAACCTGGGGAACCCCACAGAGTGGAACTGTTGCTATAGAAGCTTATAGGATAAACCACTCAGGCGAAAAGTGAAAAGCCAGAGAGGAGGTGACAATAGGCGGCCATCCTGTTTTCTGTTGGGAAGCTCCCAGTTTTATTTAAATTGGCCCAACCCTGTGCATAACCCTAAAACAGAACAAGCAAACAAATCAGTGAACTCAGAGTCTGGTGTTGGTGTGCTTCTTGATACCAGGTGTCAGCCACCTGACATTACCCAGAACCTGTATCTTTTCCATGTTTAACCATCCCAGACAAATATCTCAGGTGTGCATTGTCCCCCCTAAAACATCTTCCCATTTGCTCCTGGACACTGGGGACATGTGTGCACCCGAACTGGCCATAATCTGCGCCTCATTACCATTTACATATAATTCCACATGGGGGGGCCAGCTCAATCTTCTTCTAGACTTCAGCCTGCCCAATTGCCTGTATCATAAGAATAATCATCTTGTTCACAATTCTACATCAAAGGTCAATGGGGATTAACAGTTACACATCGATGTTCTTCGCTATTGGTGCATAGGAAATGTTTTTACACTTGGTTAATTGCAACATGTTTGTTTTTACAATTTGCCTTCCCTTCCAGACAGTTGGTTGGCTGGTGCTGGCTATGCACGATTTGCTCCAACACCTAAGCATGCTTTCTCAGAGTCACCAGATGCTTCAGAGGTAACCCACTTTGCACTGCTCTTGCTTCCCCCTTTTGGTTGCATCCACTTTCAGCACTTCTCTTGGAAACTATTTTTTGTCCGCCTTATCCAAGTGTGCTATGCATGCCATAGAATGTGCAAATCCATTATGTTTTGCATGGGTGAGTTGATATCCCATAATTATTGCTAAGGTTATGAAGTATGATCCATCATGCAGATGTAGTGAATTAACAGTTGTTTGATTACGTATAGGAAGACACCCTTGCTTCAGCCGCTCTCAGCAAATCAACTGACCCCTCTAGAATCTTCTTCCTATAATGCCACCTTCCATGTGGTGATACATTGGGGTTCCAGGTCCTCTCACATTACTATGGGCTGTTAAAGGCAAGCCTGACCATGCACAACAGCAAATAGGAAGCTCCATGGCACAAAGGAAACAAGGAAGGGGAAGTGCTCAAAGGCGGAGGATAACTGCTGGGGGCTCTGGTGCTAAAAGCAAAGGTGTCCCCATGGGTCACATGATCCGCATCAGCGGACTTGGAAAGAAATAGTGGACTTCCGCAGAGCTGGTCATTGGAAGGATCGACCGCTTAGAGCATTGTCTTTTGGAAATTGGGCACACTTTTGATGTACTTTGGTAGGCTTCATAAATCGCTCTGCAACATGGTGCACAGTTGTGCCTACGATTTAGAGAACCTGCAAGAAATGCAAAAGGGCCTATTCATTTGGAGTACTGTGCACGCTCTGAAAACAATACAGCCTAACCATTAAGGTGGGTGGTTTTCTAGACAAAGGGCAAGATGCCTCACCCACAGAATGATGCTTGGCCTATGGGTGGTATGGAAACTACCCTCACCACAGACAAGAGACTGGGGATTGTCACATTAGCAACACTGTGCTCTGGCTCTTCAAGAAAAGAGTGCTGCAGAAAGTACCAGCAAAACTGAAGGGTCAGCGTGCCCATGAATACAGGACCTACGGTTACAGAAATGGTCACATTGCATTAATTTGCTCACCTTGTAGAAGGAACAGTAACAAGGGCTCACCTCTACTATCGCGAGAACTGTCAATTATTCTGCAGACACTAGGACAGCTCCACTCATGGCGTCCAGAGCTAGCATGCAAGCAAGCCTGCATGAATTCTATCAAAGCAAGATGGAGGACCAGCGTTTTAGAGGCTAGGTCTGCAGATTAAGGAAGACCCACAGAATTGAAACGCACACAGAGGTCGAGAAACGTGCAGGTCTATGAGAGAAGCCTTGCTCAAGGGAGGGTCGGCTTGTGTGTATAAAATTCGATGCAAGGATGTCATCAGTGTGGGTGTTTGAAAGTGGAGGAGGAAATTGAGGTGTGTTGGAGAATGGATTGTGGTGAGAACATGCTGCAGAGAGGAGGAAAGAAGGAAGAGGTCGGGAAGAGAAGTGCAGATAATGAGTGGTTGAACAGCAGTGCAGTAAAGGAGCACCTAAGAAGAGTGAAGGAACATCATTGAAGAGAAGGAGGAAGTTTGTTTGTTTGTTGGTTTGTTTGTGCATTTATATAGCGCTACGAACCCTCAGGTATCTGAGCGCTGCTCATTTCCCACGGGGTGTGGTGCTCATTTATCGACCTCGGAAGGATGAAAGGCTGAGGTTGGTGGCAATGAGGACTGCAAATTAGGATATTGAGTTAAGCACCCTTTAGGTCCATGGTGCAGATTTGGTCCCCATGAAAGGGAGAATTGATCTGTACAAAGTTATAGTCTTGAACATCCCCAAGGAGAGTGGGGGAGGGGAGATTGGCAGAAGGGAACCTCCAGAACATGCACATCCAAGGGCTTGGCCACTTCCTGGAAGAGAGTAGCCAAATTCAAATAAATTAACCTATTGCAAGTAGGTGTATTATTTGGGGAGAGGGAAGGAGAAGACAATAAGTAACTGGGCACTGAGATGAGCCATAGGTCTGAAGAAATGGCCCTCCAACCAACCATTTGGAGAACTATTCTGCCGAATCAGAGGAAGGCGAGGTAACACTTTGGAAAAACCCTTTAACACCTTTTCTGAGCTGTTTACCACCCTAAGCCCTCAGAGATTGGTCCGGTTGTCTCCATCCTAAAATTCAAAAATATGTTATCAAAAGGAGGGTGATCAGAATTGCAGGAGTAGTTGAAGAGCCCCTTGAAAGGGTTTAAAATAGGGCTTAATGAGGACTGCCAGTGACTTAGTTATCTGCAAGCTATTCTTGTTCAGAATGCGTTAATCTAGGACAGTTTCCGGCACATTAGATTAAACTTGTTAGCCCGCATCCAGGATTGGGGTCAAATGTCTGTCCCAGGAGACATGATTCTGCTGCCATACTAGTGTGGTGGACTGCATATTTCATGATGTCCTGAGCTACCAGGCCTGCCACATGGGGACTTGAACAGTTCTCAGTTGAGGGCAGCTAGTAAAAGGGTCAGAGTGAGCCTGCCATAGGCAAAAGGAGGAGTTTTGGTTGCTTTTCCTGCCAGCATATACTCCTTGATATGTCCCTGATGCCATATGTTGCTGTTGAAGAGTAATTTGTGATTAAGGGCATCACTTCCACTGCAGGATCGTAGTTATGGATGCGATGGTAAACACTTTCGCCTATGTTATTGGCATTTTTCATATGTCGAACCTCCAATTGACCACTGGTGTAGTTTGGAGCTTTTGCCACATCTTTCTGAAGGGGGATGCCTTCATATTGAGTTTCTCTATCAGCGAGTACTGCAGAGAGAACCCCTGGTTTCTTTTGTGGCATTTCAGGTGCAGGGTGTCCAAGAACATGAGATATTTGCCATGGAACCCAGGGGTCAGATGGCTCCTTGAGTGGGAGATGAGACATGCCAACCAAACCTGCTGGCTCAAAAGGGAGAGGGCTGCAAAAGCCCGCCAACAGTCCCTGGAAAAGTAGCCAGTGTGGCTGGCACTAGAAGAGTTACTGCTTAGTTCCTAGACAAAGGAGGAGCTGGAATGTGCTGATTGACAGGTGTCTGAGGAAGCACTTCCTTGATCGGCTCTTTGAAGTATGAGGGAAATTTGTAGAAAAAAGTACCCTCGTAAGAGAGCGGTCTAACTGGTTGAGGCAGCAAGTTGTCTCACCAAGAAGCCGTGGAAGATGTTTACCAGATAGGTGTCCTGTGAAATGAGGGACGGTCTGTATACTGCATTGGTGATGATAAGAACAGCAGACCCACTCTTCGGGATTATGGTTTGGGGGTAAAGCTAAATCTGCATAGATGCGGACCATTTCACCATGAGTAAGAAGGCCTTTAACCCCAATAGAAGCACTGGAATGAACAGACGAATCCCTCACCCATAAGGGTGTTTTGCCAGGCAGCAGATATAGGTTTTGTCAGCATCACAGACGCGATCTGCAAAATAGCGCCCAATGTTTTGTGCTCCTCAGCACAGTTTGCCAATTTCTATTGCAGGTGAAAGTGCATGACAGAATATCCAGAGGAAGAACTAGGCTGTGATGGCAAAGTCACAATTACAGTCTGTGGGGTAGGGGGGACCACTTGGAGAGCTCAGGAGCCAGGTTCCTGGTGTTATCTCTAGTTGGCTTGCTGTGGCAGGACTGAGCAGCCACATCAGCAAATTTATACAGTTGCAAGGATCTTCAGGGGCCAGCCTAGCACTAGCCCCCACTGAAGAGATGGGAAGCAGTCGCTGAAGCGAATTGGAGCAGTATGACCCCAGTTTTAGTCCAATGCAAGAACCACTAGGGCCTCTTAAAGGAATGTGCCACTTAGCTGCCTCTTTTATCCGGGTGATTACATTTCTAATGTGCTGAGGTAGAGCGCTTGAGAAAAGATCCTCACAGCCTTGCAACAAGTGCGAAAGGGTACTCACAAAGTATGTTAAAGGACAAGCAACAGTGCCAGCAGTGATCAGGTCCCAAGCACCAAAATACGTGGGGTAAGGGTGTGCGATTGGCATTTGGTGCTCACAGCTGCTGCACAGCGAAAACCCAGATTTACCAAGCATAGCAACCAGGACGATGAAAGGGTGGGAGGCGGGGGGCTGGGGAGGGCAGACAAAAAGGCTCTGCATATTGGAAAGGTATTGAATCCCACAGAGCGTGGTGAAATCAACTGGCAGGTGAGAGCAGTGCCTAGAGATTTTTATTTAGAGATCCAGGGCTTACATTCCAGTATTCAAGAAAAATTAATAGGGTTTTTGCTGGGAAAACATACGCCGACAGGTATGTAGGAAAGTTGGACAGAGATCTGTGTAAGCATAGCCCGTTCGGCATTGCTTATTTAGTGCAAGAGGAAGGTCAGCTGGGTATTGAAGAGTATTCATTAAGTGCCGAGAAGCTAGATTAAGGGCAACGCATTTGTCTAGTTAGTGGGGCAACAAAGAACACATACGTGCGAATTCCAGTGCCATGCTTAGAGACTGGATCAAGCGCATTATACGAGAATAATCAAAGATCTCGATGCAAATGTGGAGGACTGCTATGGGGCCAGTAACAAAAACCCCAATTCCCCATCATGCAATCAAAATGTGTTCAAGCTCACCAAATGGCGTTATATTCATGAGAGAATAGCAAGATTTACTGTTGAGGAGCAGACTGTACAGGATAAGGCAGCAGCCCAGAAATAACAAGTGTAGGGGAAAAGGCGATGTCTTGGCAAATCAGCGCTAACCCTTTTCTTCCTTGACAAGTTTTTTTTTCCATTTTTAGAGCAAACGGAATCTGAGCTAATGAATGCATAATTCCACTTTGGCAAGACAGAACCACTGCAAGACCTGGCATGAGAAACTTAAGACACCTGACCCGAGGCAACCGTAGAGCCTAGCAAGAGAAAGTGGACTTAAACACTTTAATCCACACACTAACTCCACTCAAAGAAGACCATTCACAGTTTAAATGAAAAAATGTGGGATTCAATCCTAGCAACGGTATTGCAAGGCAGGCATGGTGATGTAGGAATAAGAGGGGCCGCCTTTAGTGCAAGAATTTGGAATATGCTACCTGGAGTTTTATGGACTTTATCCAGATAATACCAAAAGGAGCGAAGAATCAGAACTCCAAGAACTCAGAAGCTAAAGTCTTTCCAGCTCCAATAAACATGCTGTGATTGTTGGGGCTCAAAGGTAAGCTTTTATAAAGAGCCCCAGAAACTATGTATAAACTATTGCGGCATAGCATCCTAAGAAACTCGGGAAATATCAATACTTGATGCCAGGGCATGAGAACAACCCATCACAAGATCACTGCAAAAGGACGTTCTTGTATCATTGGCAGCCAGTGCCACAAGAGATAATTCCAAAACACACATATGCTGCACTTTTTCCAATCAAGGCGGCTCACCTCTACCGAATGGGTATTTGTCTCTGCTCCCCACGGGGGAGCCAACCCCATTGAGATTAGGGAGGTGAGCCTGCTACGCAAGACCCTCCCGTAGGGGTTTTGGCAAGCAGGATCTCATTGAGACTCCCCTTGAGGTGATAAGGACGCCCAATCGTTATCAAGATCTCCATTAAACCCAGTATTCCCTGCTTATATGGGAGTACAAGAGGTTGCTGGAGGCCTGGCCAACTAGGGAGACCATGAAGATTCACTCTGTGAGCTCAGTGAATCCAAGCCCTGCCAAAGCCATGCACCCCATTAAATAATGTGCTGACAGGTTGACGATACAGCCAATGCCCCCTGGATCCCATGGTACGCTTGTTGAAGGACCTGAAGTGTGAGGATCAGGCGGATTAGACGACCATCGACAGCCGCTAAAAGGTGCAGCAACAAGATGGAGGGTGAGGGTAGAGTTGTGGAGAGTGCCACAAACCCTGTTTGGACCTCCGGAGCACTGAGGAGCAGCCTTAAGTGCGTACAGTGGTAAGGAGCCGAGATGAAGAGTGTACGAACCAGAGCTCCCCAGAAGATGGAGGCGGAGCACTACATTGGAGCGTGACCAAGTTGGTTGGTAACACTGGGAGGAGGTGTATCTGCAATACCGGGTATCATTGGAGGAGTGAAAGCCTGTATTTGGAGGCAATACATTGCTTGCCCCATATAATTTATGGGTCACAGACTGGCAAAATGGCTGGAGCGGGAGAAAGATACTGTACGAGCATTGGATTGCCCAGCTATGCTGAATAACTGATTGAGGGTGTGCCCACCCAGGTCTTTCTAGGGCGTAATACCATGCATTGGGGCCCTAAAAACGATGTTACGAGGAAGCAGTGGAGACACACCGGATGATTAGGGCTGCTAGAGTGGAGGGGACGCGACGCTATGGAGGAGGGTTGCATGAATTGCAAATAACAAAGGCTAAGGCAGCCAAACAGAAGGGTGCGCAGTCAAGGGATGGGATTAGTTTCTAAATGTTCATAAAGGAGGAAGTGGGAGAGAGGAGGAGAGGTGGGACATCATTAGTGGGGCAGAAGAGGTGGAGGAGGATAGGAGGAGTACTGAAGTGTAGGAGCCTTAGAGGCAGAAGACAATGAAGGGAGGTTGGAGAGCAGGTCAAGTGAGATCCCAGAGAGTCATAGGGAAAGAAACAAGTGTCCCCTGGGTCAAGGAGGAGAGTACAAGCCTGTGGCAAGGCATCGGGGAGATGCAGGAGGAAGCAGAACAGGGAACAGAGCAGGTCCCCTCAGGAATGAGCATGGTGTAGAGCATCAAGCAGTAATGAGACTGGACTGGTGGGCAGTAGAGCCACGTCCCTTGGGATGAGAGACGGTCTATGCTCAAGAGAAACAGGTAGCGGAGGTTTGAAGATTGCCCTGGACTGTTGGAAACTTTGGTAACAAGCGAGCTTCCCAAGAGACCGAAGCAGACACTATTTTTCTTTTGCTTTATCAGGCGTCGTCCTTCAATCGAGTCTTCAGAGTCACTTGCCAAGGAGATCAATTTGAGTGTGAGAATGCCAGGTAGCTTGACAAGTTAAGCTTGGCAAGTATTATTACTGGAGCCAGAGACCACATTGAAGGACTGAGCTACCAACGCTGGGGAGGCAAAGGGACATGTGATACAGTTCCAAAGGATTAATGATCCTATTTAGGTTGTGCTTTGTATTTCTTGAACCCTGCCCTAGCTATCACTAATGTATGGTGAACAATAATACAATTCTACTTGAGAAACAGATACCTCCAATGACAGGTTGTGTCTAACCCAACATTTTGTCACTGCTCTCTGGCAGGAGGGGCTTCTGGCCTGTCAAACCAATTCGACTTTCCCAAGATTGCTGTTAGGACAGGGAAAATTCACCCATGATGTGTGTTTATTGAGTCTGATTCAGTAGTAATGTGGCCTTTGGGGAGTTTAGGTCACGCAGGGCATGTGTAAAAGGATGGCAAATTGCTGTGATTGCATGTTAGTAATGGTATTTGCCAGGTTGGTCAACTCAGAGCTATGTAGCTAAGTTAGTGTTTGGTTATGTGTTCGTTATTTATCCATCTGAGGTGTTTAAGGTGGCTGTTCTTTCTGATGTGCATGGACACACATTGGGGTCTTGGTCAGGATTTATACGGTTAGTGACACCTTTGGTTACTGTTAATGTTTCGTAATTTGACAAGTGTACTCTAGGTAGTATTTCTTGCAAATGTCATCTTGTGACAATTACTCCTGCTTGGTTATGGAAAACAGATGCAGCGACTCGGGGGCAGGTTGCCACCCCAAGCCAGTGAATGTTGGGCCCTGGGAATATCTGAAGAGGATCCACAGGTCACTTTGCCCTGGTCACTGGCACATGACAGGGCAGTCGCATTGCCTCTCCACAACCCAGTCCTAATGGTCCAGTCCCTCCCTATCCCATTGACCCATCTGGGGCCAAACATATGGCCTGATCTTGATATGATATACAACATTTATAACGCCTCTGTACACAAGTTTTTCTAGTCACCACAAGACAAGGAAAGGAAGACAGTGGGAGGACAAGACAAATGATCCTACTAGACCTTTTGTCATTCGGATCGTGCAAGTGCGACAATGCAAAGTGCAGCGGGAAGTGCGATCAGAGCAGCACAGCTTTGGGTAAGTGCAAGGAGGCAGTGGGCTGTAGGGGTACAGTTACAGCCCCTAAGTGCACGGTAGGCCCGGAGGCAGTGCAGGGAAGACTGGTCATGGAGGAACCTGGAACCCAGTGAGACTCTAAGGGTACCAAGCAACCAGCCGGAACAGCAGACAGGTACGTTAGCAGGGAAACCAGAGAGAAAAGGCAGAGGTGAAAGGGGAGGTCATGAGCTGCTTCATGAATTTCAGGTGGTCCGGCTTAAGTCAGAGAGGCAGGGAGGCACCTGCAGAGGAGAGATATCTACCCCCCACTCAGCTTGGAGAAGTATCTGATCCTCAGAGAGTTGGAGGGGCCAGATAGACATTGAAGAGCCAGGGTGAGAGGATAGAGCCCTGGGGAACACCACATGTGGAGAGAGAGGTGGTAGAGAGAAAGGATACAATTTGGGGCTGGGAGGGTCGGTCCAAGAGGAGGGTCAGCCATGCCAGGGCCTGATCCGTGATTTCCAGGTTCTCACAGAGTCGATTGATCAAGGTGGCGTGATTGACCATGTCGAAGGTAGAGGAGAGGCCAAGGAGGATGAGTACAGAGGGAAAGCTGGAGTCAAGATTAGAGAGCAGGTCTTCACAAGTGTTCAGGAGAGCAGTTTCTGTACCTGTGGCTGCTCTGAAGCCAGACTGATGGTCATGGAGTCAACCAAGAGATTCAGTGTGGAGAGTAAGCTGGGAGATGGCCAGCTATTCCAGGAGTTTGCCGGACCGGTGTGATCGGCAGACGGCCTTTTTAGGAGAGTCTGCACAATGGAGTGCTTGAGAAAAGAGGGTAAAGATCCAGTGAAGAAAGAGTGATTGCAGAAATCGGCCAAGACTGGAGCGAGGGTTGCAACGTGGTCCTTGTTGGTTCTGGAAGAGCAGGGGAGCATCTGTTTGGATGACACTTTCATAGATTGGACTTGTCTAGAAACATCGTCAGGTGTTGTAGGCGAGAAGGAGGAAAAAGGAGGAGCAGGAGTGGTGTCCAAAGGGGGCCTGAGCGAGGGAGAGGAAGAGGAGAGCAAGGACAGGATGCCCTGAATTTTAGTGGTGAAACGAGAAGCCAGAGCCGTACAATCACTGTTCCTTCCACAATGCATATCAGCCTCTCTTCTGGCCAGAGTACTCTTTTGGCTTTTTCAGACCCACAATTCACAGAATGCACCTGGGTGCAACCAAGAAAACTCATAATGGAACCAGGGGAAGGGGACTGAGACCCATCATGGAGTGTACTGGGAGTACTCCTGCCAAACAGAGATACGACACCCAACATCTGACCCACCAGCTCCAGAGGGGCCCCATGGGCATGGTGGAACAGCAGAACACTGAGTGAAAAGGGACTGCAGGGGAGACACAGAAATACTCCCCAAATCCAGGGCAAAAGAACAATCACCACGACAGGAAGAAAGCCACCAGGAAAACAAGCAGCCTGAGCACATGGCTACGACTACACAAATGGAGACAGAAAAGGGGATGGGGCTAGAAACGGTCTTAAAACCTTCCACAGGAAGTCCCAACTCTCAGAGGGATAACTTAGCAAGGGATTGGCCAAGGGGAGAATATTATCAGGGAGACTTATGGGAGACGGAAGGCGTGTTAGAAGGAGAGGCTGGGCTATAAAAGCCCAGTCAGCACAGAGGAGATTGACAGATGTTTGGCTGAGGTCAGGTGGAATGGTGGTGGAACAAGAGCCCATGTGAAGGGCGGATGGAAGAGTGCTGAAGAGACTGTGGTAATGTTCTGAGGGAGTGCAGGTAAGGTATTGTGTGCGAGTGTAGTGTGGTGGGGCGTGCGAGTGGTGAGATATAGAAATATTGAGGGGGAGAGAAGCATAGAGCAATTGTGAGAGGGAGGGTGAGTAGAAGTGATAGAGTGCACAGTAGGAGAATGGCGAGGGAGTGCCCGGTGGTAGTAGGAGAAGTAGTGAGGGCTGAGTAAAGCAGGAGGAAAGTAGTTGGGAGGGATAGAGTCTGATGAGATCAGGACAGAGGCATAGATGGGGCATTGAGATTAGAGAGGGAGAGGAGGGTGAAATTATGAGTAGTGAGTGTATAAAGAGTGAAGGAAAGTAGAGGAGACTGGAGGTGTGGAGCTAGAGACAGCAATGGGGGGCGGGGAGTAGGAAGATTCGGAAGGGACGAGAGCCGTGATAGATGTAAAGGGAGAAACAGAGGCAGAGAGAGTGTGAGTGGAGAAAGACAAGACTGGAAGAGAAACTCTGGTGACATAGGCCAGTAATAACAGACTAGAAGTATCCCTTAGAAAATCCCCAGAGGGAGAGGTATAAGGACATTAGGGTTTTCTCTTCTAGAATATAGAAGACTTGGCCAATAGAGGTTACCTTGCATTAGAATACATTGGGACATTCTGGTGATTAGGGACATCTGAGCTAGGGAGGAAGGAGCCCACAGCCAGGTCGAGAGTGTCATAGGGACCCCCTAGTTTCAAACGGGCCACACATCAATTTTGCGTGATGGCAAACAAACAATGTATTAATTGGCTTGCAAGTAGAGGAAAACCGCATCATGCGCATTACAAAGAACCCCAGCTGATTGACCTGACCCGCCCTCCAGAACTCTTGCCTTTATAGATGGCTAGTCACTCAAACAGAGAATATTTGCAAACACCACTGCCAGGCCTTTCAGCACCTTTATAACACATCCCACCAAAACAATAACCCCATTTATGAATGGCCATTCCTTATGTGTTCACTTACCACTATGACGTATACTAGGACAGTGTCCAGTCAAATGATACTGACCTAGGGGCGTTAGGTCTCCACCTCTATGATGACTTCTGAACAGCTGGACAGGAACTTTTAGTCCTTTATTCAGTGTGCATGTCTGAATGTGTCCATAGATCAAACAAGTGTTTCCAAAGTCACTATGGGATGGGGGTGGCCTAATAAGAGTCTACTATAGGAAAACATCCAAGGGCCGTGATGAAATGCCATCATCAGAGCTGAGACCAGGACAGATTTATCATATTCATGGCTCAAAAAGTCCACCTGAAAAATAAACATTGTGTGTCCTATATTCTTTATTAGATCATTTGTTTTTTATTGGCTAAACAATCTACTCTCACACAGCCCAGCCTTCTCAAACCATTTAGTTTAAAATATTAATAAATGATCTTCAATCTATTATCCTTGTATGTGGATTTCTGAGGCCATCTGGGGCACTGCATCATGTGTGCATATGATTGAGGATAGTGTGTCATAAATGTTCGTGGGTATGGTGTGCCCGGGTATTACGGAGCACATGCATAATGGTGCGTTTTGTGGAATTGGTGCATGCTTCATAAATTGTTATCCAGAATTGAGTGCTGCGATGTGTATGGTGTCTGGTAGCAGGGGTTGTAGTGGTGTCTTGCGGTTTTATTTCCTGGCAGAGATGTAAGTGCATGAGTCAGGCTTTGAGCTGGTGGTTGGAATGGAAGACTGCAAAGGTTAGGCCTGTCATCAAATCTGCACCTGTAACACATGTGTAACATCATTCTGAAGAGTAGGACTTCATGTATTCCATGTTACCTGCCATGTGACCCCTGGTGAGGATAGATAGGGGACTAGGGCTGGTTTGTGCCCAGGGACGTTCATGGTGTAGGGCATGTTCCCCGGCTGACGTCCTATAGTTGTGTACCAGATCCCTGTGAGTATGAGGTTGCGCACACTTGGAGTGAAGCTGAGAGCTTGCACTCGGTGGTTTAGAGTGTGCTGGTATGGATTTTGCATGCAGTGTATTTGGTCAATGCTTTATGTTGTGTAGTAAGGGAGGAATGGAGTCTGGGTTTGAATGTGCGTATGAAGGGATAGGTTATGTCCTGTCCTACTGGCCAACTGAGAGTGCTGGTTAAATATAAGATGGATGGAGGATTAAAAACTTAAAGAGTAACTGGAACCTTGAATATTTTAAGTGACCAGTGTGATCTGGGGATTATTTTCATTCAGTTAAATAGAGGAATGGTACACAGCTATTTTACCGAGCACAAAACAGTGGTACATTTCACCAAAGTACATAACACCAAAAAACACAGAAAATATAAATTAAATTTAATAATATATATATATATATATATATATATATATATATGGTAGTGGGGTTAAAATGAGTTGGGAACACGTTAGAGGGGTGGAAAAACGGATGGCAATTCGGTGTTTTTCGTTATTATGGTTGCAATGAAATGTACCACTCTGAAAGTTGGGTCTGTAAAATCACATATAACCTAGATGAAGGTACTACATTTTCAATCTTATGATGTTTACAAAAAGTAGAAATTTATTTTGAAAAGTCTACAGCGACAGACTGTAGGAATGAGTACATGTATACATAAATACAACTAGGACACACTAGGTTTCACTCATAAGCCCTTCTTCCGAAACGATGTCATGTAAAGCTTTGGCTGCAAGTGGGTATAAATTCCATAACATTTCACAGAGCGCCCCCCTAGGAGCACATGGAAAGCAATACTGGCATATCAGGCTATTCTGTTACTCATAGATCACCAAATGTCTCATTTGCGTTATTCCAAAAATATATTGCAGATCACAAACTATAGATAATACAATTTTCATAATTCCATGTGTCAATAGACCGGTCTTCATTCACATTCCTTGTTCCTTAAATCCATAGGCGTGTTCATTCCAACTTGCTTTAATGTCTCCATCCCCTCTAGGACATCCGTCAAGCCGTTTGCACCCAAATCCTGTCTGATAGCACCATCCTGCCGTTTGATGATTAGGACAATAAAACGTGAACTAACAAACAGATGGAAACGTCATGATTGCCAATGTCTACAAACAGGCCTTTTTCTGCAGAAAAGTGTTTTTTTGAAGTCCTTAGTAAATCCAGTTAAAAAGAAATATCGCCCCAGACAATATATACATACATATAACAGATATATTTCCCGTGCTAGGTAAATAGTGCAAACTAATATCACGCATGATACTAGAGAGTAAACGTTGAAGTGGCACCAATCGTAGTGTTTTGTTTCTGAAGGGCATGTTATGTCTTCGTTTCAAAAAAGTCTTGTCAGTTTGAGAATGCACGCTCATCCTCAGACCCTCTAGAGAACCTGAACAAAGTTCCTTGGAAATATTCCTGATCGTCCTTGCAGTTCTCCACTCATCCAATCATCATCGATATATTTTAGCACTGTGATCATACTTCCTGCCTGCAAGACAAATGCATTCAGTTGATCATTAGGCCTATCACAGCTGAATAAGGCTGTAGAATAATTGTCAGCCAGCACATGTAACAGAGCTCACCAAAGAAAGACACCGTCACATAAAAAGAAGTAGGAAGCAGATTAGTGTGTTTTTTCAGGATGGATGCCTGTCATGTCTGTGAGCTCCCTCTTTAGTGCCATGAAGAGCTTCTTTACCTCCATATTAGTCCCAACTACCTTTTCAGTCAATAATACTTCACATATTCTAACTTATTCAGGTGGCAAACATACTTTCAAAATGGTCTATGTGGTTATGCAGTAGACTTGCACAATATCAGAAACCAGCACCATACACTGACATTTTGGGGCTTGTGGCAACACCTAACATTACACAGCTTAATCTGTGCAATTATGGCATAATAATACTCCATATAATTTGCCTCAAGTACCAATTTATCCCATCACTTGGGAGGAAATCAGAAACAGGAAAATGACTTACCATTTAATGTTCGGTCTATGGTTTCTACACCCACAGTTTGCTAATGACAGATATCCTCCAGAGCAAGCTGTTCTCTGAACGTTTCAGCATGGGGTGTAGTGTAGCTCAGCGTCTATCACTTCCGATGATGATCTTTGACCCCCAACCCCCGACATGACCTTGTCCTCTGAATGGAGCACACTACTCAACATGTCCTCAGTTCTTCCCTGCACATGAAGGAGCCTTACAATGTAGAGAAATTAAAATGCACAATTTTGAAGGAAGTATTCCAATCTCTACTTGTGCCATTTACAGGGCCAGGTTGGGAGGGTGCGATTAATCTGTGGCAGGAGAATCCTTATAACGAATATTACATGTTAAGTAATGTTTCCTTCTAACGGATTGCATCCTTCCACAGAGCCCTCTTAATAAACTACCACAGTTGTCACAAACTACTGGAAGAGGGTAGAGAGCACAGGTTCATTTAGACCAGAATATTCTGGATACCGCTCTCTCAAACTGGGCATCATTATTCTGCCAGTGAAGGCAGGCAGTAGTGTGCAAAGAGGACCAGACTGTGGCCTGACAGATTTCAACAAGTGGCATTCCTCTCTGAAGGGCCATAGAGGATGGGAACTCCCCGTAGTAGAGTGGCCCTGTAGCACCTCCTTGATTGCCTCTGCATAGTACTTACTAATACACAGCATCAGTGCAAAATGGTCTGCTTGGTACTGCGTTGCCTGACAGTACGTGAGCAAACAAAATAATGGAAGGCAGCAGTTCTTGACACGTAAAAACTCAAAGCCTGTTTGGGAACAAACCTGTGCAAACTCTCCTCATCCTTAGAAGGGTGAGGAGTCAGGGAAAAAAAAAACACTGGTAATATAATCTTCTAGTTGATATGAAATTCAGAGATTACCTTTGGTAAAGAAAGAAAGCCTCACCGTCAAAAAGACCTTTTCCGTCACAATCGGACGATAATGGGGCTTGGAAGAGAGCACTTGCAGCTCACCGACACATGTTTCTGACATGATAGCAGACCGTATTTACCGACCAAAGCATAGAGCTTGTTCAGAATAACTGACAGCAATTCAAAGTCAGTTCCAATTATACATATTTAGAATCGAACACACCTATTCAGGGGGAGTAAAACCAAAGATTACTTTCAGTAATTCAAGGGTAGTAGACCCTGTCAGTCATAGAGGGACACTCAGTTAAGAACTCCCTTAGTAAACCAACCTTGTTACCAGGGAAGTTTTCTGAACAGTGGAACACAAATTTATGGAACAGTATGAACCTATAACTACATTCAGGATAACCCTTAGTTATACTAGGCGAGTAAGACCCATTGGTGTGATAAACTATTACAGTTGCTTTTCAGATCAGTGGTACACACACCAAATTAAGCAATAACTCTTTACACTATTTTAGGATTGCACAAAGCACACCAGGGTCAGCTAAACTCACCGTATACGTATTCAGAATGGCACACAGCTATTCAAGGTAGGCAAAACCCAAGGTAGACCTATTCTAGGCAGGCTATACAGCAAGCCAGGGGAAGCAACACCCAGTTGGTGAACATATACACCTATTCTCTGAACAGAAATAAAGTGAAGCCAACAGCATTACCTTTGGGAAGAGGATCATCCAATTCACAGGTAAGTAAATTAACCCCATCTATACTTTTAAGAATGGCAGAACATATTCAAAAGAAAGTAAGAACTTTCGTAACTGCTCATATTTCAGAGGGACCTTTACCAAACCAACTCTTTCACAAGTAAGTAACCTTTCAACACTTCATTTTCTAGGCAAAAGGCCCAAACCTTATAAGTCGAAGCATGAGTGTTGGTTCTCAGTGGCAGGAGGGGGTCACTAGTGCTCTAGTGGCCAACAGCAAGGCCAGGATAGGCACAGATGTAGGAAAAGTCAGGGTTCTTGAGGAAAGCTCTTCAAACAAATTAGTATTTTACTTCAGAGTTGCAGAAAGGGTCCAGGGACCTCAGAGAAGACACCCAAGTCCAGCATTAGGCCGGGTGAACTGGATGAGAGAACTCACAATCACACAAATCACCTCAAAATATTCACAGGAATCGCACAAGACTTAAGCTAAGCAATACCCAAGCCAACACAGTACCTCAACGGAGAAGAGGAGTTTGCAGCTGGACGACTTCAGGATCTGCAGCCCAAAACCTGGTCCTTTAATTCCGTGTTGTGGTGACTGAAGCTAGGACACTGGAAGGGAATTTGCAGCAGGGATCAACGGGGAAGACTTCAGGCAGAGCTTCTTCGAGGCTGGTTGCGCGTCTGTGATTTTGGCACCCTTTTCAGGAGCCAGGAGAAGACTGAATATAACTGGTCAGATTCTCGTCACTAATCTGGTCCAACACTCTGCTGAGGGGACTTCAAGGATTAAAATCAAATCTCTGGAGGTCCAGCAGGATGCCACCAAAGTTTCGGCGAGATTCAAAACGTGGAAGACTAGGCACTGCACAGTGGCTCGAGGTCCCAGGTTAGTGGTGTATTACAGCCCGGCAAGGTTGAATCATCTCGTGGGATGGCTCAAAATGCAGGTCTTCATCAGGCTCTGGGTTGGCGTGTTCAGGACCCCCAGGTCGCTTGGAAGGAAGGTTAACAGCAGGCCCTGGTTACACAGCAGGCTCCCCGGTTGCTGGAAATCATCACAGCCGGCTTTTCTTCATCATCATCTTTGGATTTGGTTCCAGTGGTCGACTACCTCTTCACCTCCCAATATCAGAACTTTATACTGGATCCCAGCCAATCAACAGGCATGCAAAATTCAAACCTGAGGTGGTGGTTGCAAGCAGGCAGGCTGGAAGACAAAGGGCGGCAGAGTTTTGGACCCCTCTCTCACTTTGTCCTCTCAGACACTCTGGAGCCTTGATGGCTTGCCCGAGGCCTCTCGCCGAAGACAAAACTTTCACAAAGGACTTTCCTGCCCTGGAGGATAGGGGAAGGACCAAGAAAGGACAAGTAACCATAAAATGTCGAGAAAAAAAACAGGGCCATTTTGGTAAAATGGGTGCCTTAATGCAGCTGTAGAAACGGTATTGTACAATGTGACCGTATCCAAACGGTTGCATGTACAAAAAGTCCTAAAAATGCTACCACTAAAGGTTTGAACCTTTGGTGGTAGCACTGTAGCTAAGTATTAACAAAAAAAAAGACTGTGGGGGTGTCCCCCGCAACATCCTGCTCACTATAACCCTGCAGTACACCCGAAAAAAAAAAAAGAGGGGGCTGCGGGGTTATCCCTCGCAACACCCCCGCTCAATATACTTTAGAGTTTAGAGTATAGTGAGCTGGGGTTGTGGGGGAAACCTCTGCAGCACCAAAATAAAAATAAAATAAAATTTAAAAAAGAAAAGGACCCTGCAGCGCCGGATCCCGATCACAGAAGTGAAAGGGAACTGGCGTCGCAGGGACTCAGCGGGAAGAAAAAGGTGAGTAGGGTTTGTGTATGTTGGGGGCGTGGGTGGGGGTGTGTTGAGGGTGTGGGTGGGGGGTGTGTCGTGGGTTTGTTGTGGGTGTGGGTAGGGGTGAGGATATGTAGGGGTTTCAGCGTGTGTTCGCATGGGAAATGTGCAAACTTTCCGGCCGCTTTTGGATCACGTATATCCGTAGAAACAGCCTGCGAGTAAGTTGAACTGCATTAGTAAAAAAAGGTTCACTGCCACCAGCCATTAAGGTTTAAGCTTGTCTCTGTAACAGAAATGTTACAGTGGTAGTGCGAAAGGGGATACACTATCTCCCCAGCACTCCACATAAGGTGGGGTGTTCTGGTCTCACCAAATAAAGTGTAGAAGGGATTAAAATACCCTTTCGACCCTTGGAAACAGTTGCTCACCCAAGGTTAGCCAGAGAAAATTAAAGGGATGGTCTAATAAAAATTTTTATTTAAAAAATAGATAGGCAACATAAAAAGAAAATACTAGCATTCTCCGTTTTAAAACTTCCTATGTAAAATTTTGAGCTATTCAAGCTCAAAATTCGCAAAAGCAAGCACATGGGCGCATCCATTTTGTGAAATGGAGGCCCCGCCTGTGCTGGCTTTTGCGGCACTAATGAAGGAAAAGCCAGCCAGCTGTAGTAAACAAAGGCTACCTCCCTTCATTAGTGCTGTAGGCGGAGGACGGGGACCGGAGACCAGAGCAGGAAAGCTGCAACTGAATCTCGGTAAGTGCTATTTATTTTTTTTTACAAAAAATAAGCACTAGCTGCGTTTTTTTTTCTACGTTTTCCGGGCTGGATGAGCCCGGAAAACTTAGAAATAAAACCGCAGCTTTAAAAACGTTGTATTTATGTGCGGTCGCTTAGTACTAAAAAGAACATCTTACCTAGCAACACTTAAAAGTGAGACCATTCAGGAAGTCCACCAATACCAATGCTTTACTCAATTTTCAAAGTTTTCACCCAAAGGCCCTATGGGAAAATTTGCTTCTCATTCAGTTCATACGGCTTTGCCGGAATAGTTCCAAAATCTGACTTTGAACAAGCAGCAGGCATACCACCAAGAAGTTACAGGCTAAAAAATACTCTAGGATGTGTATAGGACAAGCCAAGAAAAGGGCGGCTAATATTACCAGGCAAGTGCTTTTACAACACAAGGACAAACATGACAACAAACACAGATTAGTTTGTGTCTTCAACTATTTGGATTTATCACATAAGATAAAATGCATAAACAAGCATTGGTACTTCTCGAGCAATGGTCCTTTTATAGTACCTCCTCCTCTGTTTGCATTTAAAAGAAGCCACAATAAGAAGGATATGGGCGTTATATCTGACATAAAGAGCCTAACAAAAAGAGAGCCGTCACTACCAGAAATTTGGGGAATGCAGGGACCCTTGGGACATGTTCCATGTGGCAACTGGGGTTCACGCCAAGTCACCTGAGACTCATAGCATCGACATTGGCCTTGATCGCCCATGGGAGCAACACAGTCTGAACAACCGCAATTCCAAAATGGTGATTTATTATATAAAGTGTCCATGCAATAAGAGCTACATTGGAATGTCCACAGGGAAAGCAAACATTCGAAAATCAGAACATAAAAGTTGCATTAGAACAGAGAACATCAATGCCCCACTCCATTGGTCACCCATTTTATGGAGGCCAAACATATGGCCAATGACATTTTTTGGACTATTTTTACTTCAGTGCCAAGAGGTAGAGTCCTTTGCACGCTGGGAACAAAAAAACATTTTTCTGACAGGCAGCCATTTAGCAGGGCTCAATGAGGACTTGAATTGGAATATGTAGCCATTAGCTGGAGCCGGTAAACAAGTTCCATCTACTGTCGTTACCCACATCATTTTGGGCAGGTTCGTTTTAAATGACCATGAAATCACATGAGCGTATTCATTGTTAAACTGCCAGTGCGAACCATTCCAGTATGGTGCACCGCATAGGAATTTTATGAAGGGTGGGCTGAGTAGGCCACACACGGTAAGTGTCATGTGACAAAATGCTAATCCAATAACATTGTCACAGACAATTCGATGTCCTGGCAAGCAGCAACCGCACGTCCAGTCTAGCGGGTCTTCATTACAGCCGAGAATGGGTAAGGATAATACAACTTTATAGCCGGCAGTCTCTTATGCGAGTTTTGTAATTGTACGCATTTTTACGTGTTCCCCAGAGTAATTTTTAGAATGCAGCATGTGTGGCACAGTAGTGGGAGTTGGGAGCAATATTCTTTGTTCTATCTTCTTACAGCTCACCGCAGACTGAAGATTTGTTCGAACACGCTCGTTGGGAGGCGCAGGGACTCCTCGTTTTGATGGGGATATACTTATATCCAATCATTTTGGATGTCTTCACAGTCAGATTGACATACAGAAGAGATCTGCATGATTAGTACAACATGGGTGCCATCAGCTTAAAGAGCACGTTCAGGTAATTTTATGAACATTGATGGTGTTAAAAGAAAAACTATTAATTAAGTGGAGTAACATGTGAGGTTAACCCATTGACCACATGTTATATGCATATTTATTGCAAGAGGATAAGCAAACACGCCACTACTATGCACATCAAGATTCGTTCCCTTTCTACCATTTGAAGGATTTTCTTGTAGTGAAGGTGGTCCCCCTGAAGAATGTTCAAATTCAATACAACAGAAACATGTCAGGGTTGTGTAAAGCAGTAGGATGTGTTCCATAATACTGCGCAACATTCAAGAATGTGTATTTTGGTTAAAATCATTATCAAGCTAGTCTCACAAACAGTGTCACACAGTGAGGTGTCGGGTATATATTTTTCATTCATATTTTGTAACTATATGTTCATGAGTATATTGTGAGTCTTTGTACAGTTTCCATCGTTTCATTGTATTTTTTTTAATGTTCATTTATTCATTTTAACCTTGTAAAAAACAATAGAGAGGCACAAGTGTAGAAAGCACCAACATCGTACAACCACCTTCAAGATTAATCACAGAGTATCACAAGGTAACTACCTTGAGAGTCCACACTCAATAGGGGGGGGGGGAACAAATGTCGTAACTCTTACAAACAAAGCCCTTAACAAGCGGTGCCCAGAGCATGTCCAAGAAAATATGGCTAGGGAATACCTGCCCTTCTAAAGAACTGTACATGACAGGGGTCTCGAAAAGTCCAAAGAAATAAAGAAAATCCCACAAATTGGGGAGGTGGATGCACTAGCATTCTGAAGATATACAGCCGAGACCAAACATACTATGTAGAAAGGAGATCAAGCCCCAATAGGAACAAAATAAGGAAAAAAGTACTCAAGTGAACCTGAACCCTTCATCCGGTGTCACCGTCCTGTGGCTTTGCATCGGGCACTGTCTTCAAAAGCTTCTCTGTCCCTTCAACATCCTAAAAGAGGTACTCCTTCCCATTCCAAGTCACCCTGAGCTTGGCCAGATGGAGCAGGCGCACTTTAACCCCATGCTCCAGAAAAGCCTTCTTTGGGACGTCAAGGGCCTGTCTTTTCTTGTTGGTGGCTGGAGAAAGATCAGGAAAAAGAAGGATTCTATGATCTTGATATACCACTGCTTGCTTAGCCGCTGCCGCCTTCAGGATCCTGTCCTGGGAATCACCCAGGCGCTCCAAAAGTGTAGGACCCACCTCTGATGAGAGCTTTGCCTTAGATCCAGCTAACCTGAGCCGATAGCATTTGTCAACATATAACGGGTCATCTTCCATGTCGACATCAAGCTGCTCAGGAAGCCATGTCAAAACAAAGCCTAGCGGGTCATCACCCCCTGCACCCTTTGGGAGACAAATAATTCACAGTTGGGATGCATGCATTGCATTTTCCAGGAATTCAAGTTGGTTATCTGTCACCCTGCTGCATTTCAACACCGACTCCATTTCTTTGCTGATTTTCTGCACAAGATGGAGAGATTGTGCGCATTGCTCGTCCAGCTCAGTGGTCTTCCGTTCCAGCGTAGATCTTCTTGTTTCCAACTAGGCCACATTGTTAGTTTGTCCAGTTTACCCTTCAACCGCAACATTGATTGTTCTATATGCACCAGCAGGTACAGGCTTCTTCAAAGTACGTTGCCCACTGCGGGGTCTGGAAAAAAATCAGCATCTTCCACAGCATTTTTCTTCTTTCCCTTTCCCGATGCCATGTCCCTCCACCTTTCTGTTTATTGGCTTGTCTCCAGGCGAGCTTTCCAGCACAGCCAACTTCCCACTTATCCTCCACAGACCCTCACTGCATGTAGAAAGCAAGGGAGGTATAGAATAGAAAGTAAGGATGCAAGGATTTCACCAACGGCTACCGGTGCGCTACGATCTCCACCTAGAAAAGTAGCGGAGGAAAAAAGCTGATCAAAAGGACGGCGTGCTGCGTTTGTACTTCCACTGGACTCCGCCAAACAAAATCCAGATCTAATAACAATGTATAGGATTGGTTAGAAGTAACTTGAAATGCGCACTGCCAATGGAGATACGTTTCTACGAAATAAATCCTATTTACAAATCATGTAATAGTCACAAATACACTTATATGGTTTGCATGGGAAATGTTAATCAGGTAATGAACAGCAGACGCGTGTTTCGACCTAAACAGGTCGTCCTCAAGTCCTGATTATCAGACTAAGGAGTGAATACCATATAATGGTGTAATCAGGAAGATGACTTCAGTAAGCCTCTTAGGATTGATGAATGAAGAAAAGTAGGTCACAAACACTTGTCATGAGTTTAGAACTGTCTGATAATGACGCCATTAGAGGCACGACATTCGTTCGCCCACTCGATTTGACAGAAAAACTTTTTGTTAGCATAGAAATCTCCCACTCTGCATCCATCATACAAGCTTTTTTCGTCATGACACCACTGAATCCCATCAGAAAGTTATAAACTCATGACAAGTGTTTGTGACCTACTTTTCTTCATTCATCAATCCTAAGAGGCTTACTGAAGTCATCTTCCTGACGACACCATTATATGGTATTTACTCCTTAGTCTGATAATCAGGCCCTAAGGACGGCCCGTTTAGGTCAAAACAGGTGTAGGCTGTCCATTACCTGATTACATTTTCTCATGTAAAACAAATAAATGTATTTGTGACTATTACATGATTTGTAAACAGAATTTTTTTCGTAGAAACGTATCTCCTTTGGCAGTGCGCGTTTCAAGTTACTTCCAAACCAATCCTATACATAGGTATAGAATAGAGCCTTCACTTGGCCACAATACTCCGTAGTGCAGACGCTCACCTTCTCAAGAGCCCGCCTGATCATGGTATTCCAGAGCTCATTGACTGGCAGCCCGCAGTTCATTGAAATGATCATGAAATAGCCCCCTGATTCGTGCACCGCTTATCTCTATGATGCAGTAGCGTCCTGCCATTCAGGCGCAGGGATGTACCCTGCACATGCTCGGCACATGCAGCAGCAGCCCAGGTCCTCAGCCGAGTTAGTGTTTCCAGAGCCGGAGCTGCATCAAGTATGCCGGGCGGCAAGGGTCCCAACCCTCCCCAGGCTACCAGAAGAGAGCAGGTCCAAGCAGTACAATGCCGTAATACCAAAGCGACCCCTCCTAGATTCCCACTGGATGAACCCGGAGTGCACCCCACAGCTCCTGCAGCCTTGCCTGCTGGGTTTACCTGTCATCACTCGCCACCGCCGAGATCCTGGGTCCGGGGCAGCCAATGAGCCCAATTTACGGGCCACCGCTGCACAATAAGGGAGCCCCTGCCGGAGCAATTTTCACAGCTTCTTCATATGGTACAACGGCTCCTTTTGATCAGGGCCTAATCTCGCTTTGGAGAGCTTCACTATAAGGCTGGCCTCGTTTTCAGGCTTGCGAACGCCCCCCTGCCTCCTTTATTGTATTTTTTTATCTACTTCTTCATATACTATTTTGGTAATGTGGCGTCTTTAAATTGTGTTTGACATTGAACCCAGTAATGGTCAGATGTTTTAAGTCATTTGAGTCTTTTACTAACAATTTATAAAATAAAGACATATTAGTAATATTTGACCCATGGGACTCACACCTCATATGATAGTGTTTGACTTGCTCACATGTTGTGCTACAAAGTGAGGGGATTTTGTTAATATATGCTGACATGATAGCTACCAGAAACAAGGTCTTCATGGCTAGAAGCATCATGGAATAGGAATTTCAAGGCTAGAAGCTGGCGGAAAAAGAATGAATGGGCCCATAAAGGAGAATCCATTAGGAGCAGAAGGTCTAAATCAAAGCTCGACAGAGAACCACAAACTGTAGGCGGAAATATGTTTGTCAAACCCTACAAGAATTGGGCAACCAATGGAATGGAGAAACATTCACAGTTACAATGAAAAGATGCCCGACATGCAATCATGTCGGGCAGCGTTTAATTGTAATCGTGCACGCTGCCTCAGGCAATGTGTACAATGGATCCCTACGGGGTCTGTCCGCTTTACTTATAAAGTGGGCGGACCCCATGGGGATCTTCAGCATTTGTGCTGGCCAGAAAATTAATGTTTGAGCATTTGTATGGTGGAGAGAAAGGAAGGTGGTTGAAATACAAGTTGCGTACTGTCCCTCCTCTCTGCCATACAAATGATTGAAACTGTGGCCTGACCTAATGAAAGATATAAAAAAGTCTTACTCAAGGCTTTTATGCCTTTCATTCACATCACACCACTTTGGAATGAGCTCCATAGTGGAGTCCGAAAGTCCAATCCACCTGAAAACCATCTCCCAATTCAGTATTGGGAGGAAATTCCCTTGAACAGTAAAGGCTTGCACTTCATGCTGTGCTTCATCGCAAAAAGGTCAACAATATGAGGATCCACCAAAGGTTGAAAGGACCTCCAGAAATGTTTACACCCCGGATAGATCAAGTTCTGCCTACTCACGAAATCTGCCATTATATTCTCAGTCGCTGTTAGATGAGCCACCAAGATATTGCTTTCTATCACCCAGAACCAAAGCTGCATTGCTTCCCTGTACAGAGGCTGTGATTATACACCACCTCACTTGTTGAGGAAATGCATGGTCACTATGTAGTGAGTCAGGATCAGGACACTTTCTGTGTATCGAGGGAAGAAAGGACATCAGTTTCAGTCTGATTACCCACAGCTCAGGATTATGTGCCAACTGCACCTCACCCAGGACCAATGCCTGCTTACCTTGAGATTCTAAAAATGAGTGCCCTGGCCACCTAGATATGGGTCCGTGAAAGCTTTGATCTCCGTCCAGAGCTGCTACAACAATTCTCCCACCATCAAAGAGTCCCGATGATACTACCGGCGAAGAACATTGGCCACATTCCTCAAAACTTGGATCTCTAGAAATATCAATGGAAAACTGTGAGCACTGGCTTTGCAGAACACACTGAAGAGATAGCATCATCAATCGAGCCTCCAGTGCCATGAGCCATGAAAAGATGCCATGATGCGAAGAAAGTCTGAGGCTGCAGCATGCACAAGTTCTGGAATATTCACAAAAATTGAGACAAATGCTGGTGACGTTTTTCACCTGGAGGTGGAAAAGCCTTCCCCGCTTGAGTGTCCAGGACTGCTCAGATGAATTGAAGCCTCTGTGAAGGTGTGAACTGTGATTTTTTGAAACCGAGAGGAACGCCAAGGCTATGGAGCAGCCGACAGGTGTCCCCCGAGGTGACGCGATGTCTGCTCCAGTGAACAGCCCTGGAGAAGCCAGTATAAGTAGGAAAACACATGGATCTTCTCCCTCCTGAGACGAGTCACCACCACTGCCATCAGCTTGGCCTAAACCTTTGGGGTGGAGATTAGGCCAAAAGAGAGCATCTTGAATTAATTAGTAATGGGTGCTACCTATCATGAATCTCAGGAACTTCCTGCAAATTGGATGGATTGGCCATAAAAATAAGCGTCCTGAAAGTCAAGTGGCACCAACCAGTCACGGCTCTGCTGAATCTGGATGATTGACTTCACTGACTGCATCCTGATCTTGTCCATTCTCAGGACCATGCTCAAGTCCCCGAGTTACAGGACTGGGCACAACCTGCCCCCTTTCCTGAGCACCAGGAAGTACAAACATGACCCGCAACTTTCTCTAGAAGGGGCGCCAGTTCTTCCAGAAGCGCATGCTCTGGGCCCTGACGAGAATCTAGCAGAAGTCGTTGTAGAGGTTTGTTCATAAAGGGAACCAATATCGCACCTGTAACAATTATAACACAAATGCGTCTGAGGTAGTGGCTCACCACTCCTCAACCAATGTTAGAAAAGGTTTTCTTTTTGCTACTTTCCTCCCATTCGCATTGATGTGGCAGAATTGTTATGCAATGCTATGTTATGCTAAGATTGTTATACAATGCTATGTTATGCTTGGATTGTATGCTATATTATGCCATGCTATACTACATTAGGATCTCTCATACATTAAGGCCTCAGATCTTCTCTCTGCCTCCTTCCGCCTCCGTCTGCATGCAGCACCCCAGCCATGCCCAAACCCCTCCTGGGGCAGATGACACCAGACCTTCTCTTCCGATTATTCTCTACAAGTATAGCATTAGCACCATGTACGGAGTTAACAGTAGGTTTTCTGCAAATGCCACTTATCCATAATACAACACGATGTCCCTGCAAGACTGCCTCACAAGGTCACAAGTGAGATGTCGACATTTCTTGACAAATGTCTGCAATGTCGTGCCAAGTAACACCCCCCCTATTGTGAAAGTGCTATAATATATTAGGGATTGCTTATGATATGCTATATAGCCTGCAATCTAAGGGTAGTCCAGAGAGAGGTCTGTTTGCCAACTGCCTGGACACATGTCCTGCTGATCAGCTGATCACTCTGTATGCTGTGTATTTGCTATCTATTACAAGAAGCTTGGTTTACCACCAGTCTGTGTCTGATCTCCTTATTTACTGCAAACTGAGGCTGGTCCTGGCAAGGCCCTTGGGAAGGGTTCCGATCTTGGCCACTACAGCTTCAATGGGACACCCTTTAGTTTTGCTTGTTTTTGAACTGTGTACGGACGTTTTGGAGAGAAGTAAATCCTTCTGCTTTACTTCCCTTGCCCTTTTGCTCATTCTTATGGGGAATCTGATCAGTCTCTGAGACTATCAGTATTGAGAGACTATCAGCCTCATTACGCGTCCGGCAGTAACCCTGCTGGTGATACCGGCGGGTTGCCGCCAGACCTGAAAAGAATTACCAGCGCCTGACTTCCCGGCAACTCCAGGGGATTACAACCTCGGCGGTCTGGGAAGTCAGGCGCTGGTAATTTGTAAGTTTCCATTCCCATAGAGTCCTCTTGGACTCTATGGGAATGGGGACCACGGAAGCACTGGTACCATCGTGAACGGTCCTGGTACTTCCGTGGCGGCTTGCCTACCATGGCCGCTGTGCCCAGCAGGGTCAGCCCTGACGGGCACATCGGCTCGGGCAGGCAAACCCATAGTGTGCCGGTCCAGAAACAACGGTGTCGGTAGGCTTACTGGCACCGTTGTTTCCAGATCGGCACACTTGTAATGAGGCCCTATGTCTCTCTTTGTGAAATTCGTGTATCGTTGCAATTGCACACAACTTCAAGTGAAGTGTGGTTAGGGTATTTTTTATCCTCATAACCTTTTTTGTAATAGATTTTTGGTTACTTATACAATGTGCTTAGGAGGAGCTAGTGGCAGCAGTTATTTTCCTACCAGGTTTCGATGATTTTACCTGTACACTTTTGTATTTGCCGCAAATGGCTACTAAGGTGGCTAGCACCCTAGGATTGCCTTGCCATGACCTTTTTGCTTGTCCTTTAACCATCTTGTTCTTTGGCCTTCTTCCTTCCTTCTCAGGTCAGAAAATGCCATATATGGAATTTCGTTTCCCTGGGACAGCTGCTGCTTTACGGCAAGGAGTGTTTAAGTGCGAGCGGGTGTGGGGGATGGGTTGTCTGGTCCCAGTACACATTCGAATGCCTGAATGTCTGTTGCAGGACAGATGCTGTGGCCAGTAGCTATCCATGATTGGACAGACACTGCCTGTTTGAATGGTGAAGATCCTTACCACTGATGGCCTTCGGCATGCTCCCATCCCAAATTTTGGATAAAAGGAGGGGTCCTGCAGCCATTCGAGAGATCATTGTTGGAGTCAAGGCCTATGCAAAGAATAAGAGCAGCCCGCTGACGACAACCTCTGAAGATGACCAGCATTGACTCCAGTGCTGTCCCAGTGATGCCCTGCTGCTTCTCTGTCCTGATCTCAAGGAGGCCCTCGTTGATAGGTCCCCTGGACCGATGGGAATAACCAGTCTCGACCCCTGCTGGAGGATCCGTGCCTTCTGAAGTGTCCCTGGACCAACCGCTTGACTGACCAGCTCTCTCCTGGGCTACCTCGCTCCAGCTGTCCCCATTCTGAGTGCATCCTTGGAACTTGGAGGATCTCAAACTTGTCTAACAAGACAACTGCTCCTGCATGTTCAGCCTCCTTGCATGATTGGAAGCTCTGCTGGGCCTTCTCATTTGTTCGTCCATTGAAGATTGCCTGTCACTACCTGACTGTGGTGAATCCCGTTGCAACTCTCCTTCGATTCCTGGCGGTGTCCTGAGGTGGTCTGCCCCGCAGAAGTCTTCATCTTTCTTCGTTTGAGTATTCTACTTGAAGCGTTCTGGAACAGATTCCCGAAGCACCACGGCCAACTGTAACTAAATGCCACGTTTGGAAGTGACCTCTGGGCCTGAACTTTATCTTGTTGGCTCTTATTAATCCTAACCACTGGCATCACCAATCTCTTAACAAACCTACCTTATCTACTTTGGAACTGGTGACTTTTTGGCACAAGGCACCAAAACATTTTAGGATAAGACTTTCAAAAGAGCTAGGGGAGCTGTTCTGTGATTCCTATTCAGATCCGCCAGGGCACCTGTAGACCACAAAAAGTGGCTTTGATGCACGGTATAAGTCACAATAACATAACATTATTGTGAAGTGTTCTTTCTATTTGTAATTCATCTGAGTACTTAGTAGTGTTTAATGTACATATCTGTTTGACAGTGTTAGTGCGACAATATTTGACTAGAAGTGTGTATTTTAAAGGCCCAATAAACTATTGTATGTTTTCTACTCGCCTGTCTAACTAGAATTATTGGTGTTGCCGTGTGTGTACTCTTTGTAGCCCTAGACCACTCTCACAACCTTCCTGAGACCTAAGCCTTGCCGCTCTGCTACCTACCTTGATTGGGTCTGGCTAAACTCTGAATGCCTTCCTTGTTCACCATAACAGAATGGCCTCCCGGAAGCCTCCCTCCAAGGCTGATTTTGGAAATCCATCTCAACAACAAACATGGAGCGAAGACCCTCCAACGGTCCAACAATGCAGGACATGGCCTCAGAGGGGCTTGGATGACACAGGTGCTGAAGGCACTGAAGCTGTTGAGGGCTTGCTTTTCTGAGCTCCACTACCTCTGCTGAGACAGTTGTGCCTTCTATGGACAGACTTAGTAGAGACAAATTATGCCTCAGCCCCTAATGCCTGATGAAAAAGCAGCATTTGAGGGAGCAGCATGCTGGACTGCTAACTTAAGAGATTTGGCAGTCAGTTTAGAATCCTTACATTTTTTTGCGGGAGTATTTGCAACCAAATTTGTTTACTCCAACAGCATATCGAACAATGTGGGCTGCACATATTGGGCAAATCCTGACAGCATGAAAATCTACTGCACACCAATGCCAACAGTCTGCTGCATCTTGCACAGCGTACAGTGACTATCACGCTGCCTTTTTACCATCCAACATTGTGTCAAGGAATCCATTCCAGATCTCCTAATTTGCCAGATGCGCAGTAGCTTTGCAATAACAAATCGCAAAATATGTGTATACTTGGCGAGCAAACAGGAGGCAATGAATGACTTCAGGGCCATGCTCCCAGAAGGAAAAACCTTCCTTAGAGCATCCACTTTTTTCCTGTCTCTATCGGGAGGCAGAAATGGAAAAGAAGACTACTTCACATTAGCCGTTGATGCCTGCACCACCAAGCTCATTGTTGTAGGGTTCCTTAATAGGAAAACCCGATCCCGAGTGCTGGTTTGAATTTCTTTTCAGTTCCTGGTCAACCGCAGGGGTGGCACAAGGAGCCTTCTACAACATCATGATTGGGTCTGCTATTGCTGCACTGAACATCAACACTATATAGAATATCTGTCAATTCTTATTGGACGAGCAGCTTTGATGGTGATGCGAGGTCTAAGGCCTCCACAACCTTCTCTATTGTCTGGCAGTAAAGTGCATTAGGGTGCCCTTAAGGAAATGGCTCTTGCAGTCCTAAATCTGACAAACTAAGCCACTGGCCTCTTGCAAATCGGTCACCAAGTTGAGGATGTCTGCCGCAGCACCCATGAAATCGGGCACGGTCAGAAGTTCCAGATCCAAGAGGGGCTCCCATCCGTGGAAACGAGGTCACCCTCGTTATCTTACATGGTCTGGAAATATTGAGTTATGGGGACATAGTCTTCGATAGTGTGGTCTCTACCGGTCCAAAGCGCTGACCGCAATCGGCGCTGGGTCTCGAAACGGACAAGCAGTCCCCAACTGAGTTGGTAATTGATTAACTGGATAGTGAGTGAGACTGTACCCCTCCTGGTCACCTCCACCTTCCTGAAAAGGTGCAGTGGGCTGACGAAGTTGATTCTGAGGCCAAAGCCACACCCATCAAGTTCTTAGCAAAAATGTCCAACATCTGCTTCTTGAAATCATCCCACTTGTCCCTCGAAGCATACTTAGAAGGAAAGTAAGACTTGCCGCTGTGGGAGTTGGAAGAGGACTCTCTCACACCCTTCCTCAATCAGCGCTTCCTCTTCTTTTTGCACGAATTAGAAGAGAATTGGTGAGATATGCTGCAGAAATTGGACCTCTTTTTAGCGATTGACTTTTTCCTCTGCTCCTTTTCAGGAGTCAGGCCGTCTGTATCCAACTCGGAGGACAGCTTCTCAAATCAGGCTGGGACTTTGGGGGAGGACCTCTGCTGAGATGAGGCTGTGGACTTAGAGGGAGTGGCCCAGCGCCAATTTAGCAGCCTGTCCTATGACCTTAGGATTTATATGCTGACAGGACTGGCATTGCTTAACAGTGTTCCACCCTGAGACACGACACAAGTTATGTGGATCGGGGAGGGACATTTTAGTGTTGCAGTCCCTAAAGCAATTAAATCCCCGAAGGCTTAGTAGCTGCACGATAGTGCGGCCGAAAGTATTAATGGGTGTTCGAGAAATCAGCATGCTGAGCACACAGAAAAAGGAACCAAGGTCATGGAGTGTAGTGTGCTCCATATATAGGGCCACATCAACTCCAGGGCCATGGAAGCAGGCTGTTGGAACTAATCGGCACCGAGCTACGCTATGCCCCCTGCTGAAAGTTTCCATGAACAACTTGTGCTGGAGGATATCAGGAAGAGGAATCTGTGGGAGAATAGAATTAATTAGAATCACAGTTTAATGAAATGACAGACTGTAATAATGTGAAATTGCATAAACTAATCAAAGCACACACTCTCGGCATGAAAGAATATACGTTTAGTAAAGGTACAACGGTGCATTCAACAAGGTACACACACACATGAGCCAAGTCTTATGAACGTTTGTCTGTATTTAACAATTGTGGTGATCACTGCGCAAAAATGCCTTTAGCCAAGGTGTTAAAAGTACCTGGAGCGAGAGGTGAGAATATGGAGGGGTGGGTGGTCCAAAAAACCAAGTCCCGATGTCCAAGGGATGGGTTGGATGCCAAGATTGGATAGAAAACCACAATGCTTTAATCTGGAAATGTTTAATAAGTGACTAAGGTGCAGGTGTATAGTGTTGGGCAGGCAAATGGTCACACCACTGCTGTGCTTATATGAGTTCCTGTGTAGAAAGATGTTTAAATGCAGCCTGCAGTGAAGTGGGGAGTTCCGAAAGGTTGCAGCCTCTAAACTGGGATCTGCATCTAAACTGCCTCCAAACTATTTGTACTTAGATATCCTCACTTGGCCATTGTAGGGGATTTAAATTTACATTTTAACTGTCCCACTACCAAGGTAGAGAAGCAATTTTTTGACTACATGAATGATGTGGGTCTGACCCAGCTGGTGTCTGCCCCAACTTATTCTCCTGGTAATATGCTGATTTTAATCTTTGCCAGGATTCCTTTAGCTACGGTTCCCCCCCACACCCACTTTCCCTATTTTATGGTCCGACCATTTAGTTGTGCCTTTCCTTATCCAGTCTCAATCTGGGCGGCTTGTGGGAGAAGCCAAATAACATTTTTGAAACTGGTTAAAAACCTCTAATGTGGATATCATTTCTAATATTCAGGCACAATGCCGTGTTGCAGATGCAATACATTTTACTATCCTAACAAACATTTTTACTGATGTGGCTGATACTTTAACTCCACTTACCCTCTGAAAATTGAGAGGACGCCCATCTCAGCCTTGGCTCACAGATGAACTTAAGATCCTGCGGGCTAATAAACGACAGGCAGAGCGGAAGTGGCAGAGAACTTACTCCGCCAGTGCTAAGTCCGTTTTTACTCTGGCTTGCAGCACTTACCATCTTGCCATTCAGATGGCAAAAAGTGCTTTTTACACCTGTAGGGTTAAAAAGGCTCTTAACCAACCTCGGGAACTATTTGCGGATGTTGGTCCACTTTCTTCTCCCTCGGACACTGCCTCTCAGGTCGTTCATTTGCAAGCCTTTTGTGATGATCTAGCAGCTTTCTTTGTTAATAAAGTCAATCTGATTCGAGAACAGATGTGTTCTTCTTCTGCTGTCTTGGTGCAGCAGCCATCTCTTCCTGTTTCAGATCATACTTGGTCAGTGTTCCCTACTTTCACAGTACAGGAGGTTGAGCTTACGATTGGCAAACTGAAATCTGCCTCACCTTCGGACGCGATTCATTTGAGAATCTTGAAGGACATTTCTCCCCATGTTTCATCTTGGGTAACAGAAGCGGTTAACGACTCTTGTCAAAGGGGAGCTATTTCATCTGAGCTTAAACAAGCTGTTATTCCACTCCTGAAAAAGCCTTTGTTAGATCCTTCCTCTCTGGAGAATTTTCAGCCTATTTCCTTACTCCCCTTCTTTATGAAATTGATGGAGTCCCTTGTTTCCCCCTTGCTTACTTCCTTTTTGGAACACTCTACTTTCCTCGTTCCTTTCCAGTCAGGGTTTCGACCGGGCCGAGGGACGGAAAGTTTACTAATATCGGTGTATGATGATCTTCACTTGTTGGCTGATGGAGGTGGAACAGGTGCCCTTATTTTGTTAGACCTATTGGCTGTGTTTGATATGGTGGACCTTCAGGTACTACTGGACCGGCTAGGGGGGGCTGGCATTTCTGGCCAGGTCCTGGTCTGGTTTGCCTCCTTAGCCGACCGTACTCACAGACATTGGCTTCCTTTATCTCTGCTGCCGTGGTTCTGCTGTGCGAGGAGCCCCAGGGCTCGGCCTTGTCCCCGGCCCTTTTTAACATCTATATCCGGCCTCTGATTCTGCTCATCTGCTCCTTCGGCTTCAGGTGTTACTCCTATGCTGATGACACGCAAATCATCGTCCGGCTGGATTCTACTCAGCCGGGCATCGCGTCTCAGCTTAGGAGCTGCCTGTTGGCCGTGAGTGAGTGGATGGGCAGTAACTGGCTGAAATTAAATGGGGACAAGACTGAGGTCCTGGTGGTTTACCCCCCCACACAGCCCACGGGCGATTGATCCTTTGTTCACTCTGACCTGGCCCCCAGCTTTTTGGCCTACGGAGCTTCGGTCATGTACCTCTCCGGTTTCCCAGGTAAAGAATTTGGGAGTGATCCTCTCTGCCCGGCCACCAAATTGTGGAACTCTCTGCCTGCCCCACTTAGAGCTACAAAACAAATCTTCTTGCTTTCTGGCAATTGTTAAAAACGTATCTGTACTGATATCTTTATTCTTTTTGTTAGCTGGTCTTTAAATCCCTCCGGATTACTTCAGTGCCAAGATGCTTCGGCAAGCGTGCGCTTTTTTAAAAGTAATTAACAGAACAAACATACCATTATTACCGGCCTTAGAAAACGCTGAAATCTGCATGTATTTGTATATCATTATCAACTAAGTTTGAACCGAGACGGCTGCACTATTTTGCTGGATTCACTGAAATATCATAATCATGTTATAGTGGAATGCAGCATTCAAATTAAGTATAGATCACGTTGTAAACAGGGAACTTAGTCACCATACATGGTATTAAACTAAGCCCAGCCTTCATAAAGACCTAATGAGGAGGTGAGGCAGCTCATTACCCCAGGATGAGCAGTTCTTTCTTGAAATGCTCAATTTTTTATTTTTATTTTTTATTTTTTATGGTTAATAAAATCAACCTTTCAAATATCAAAAAATATCACAATATCAAAACACTACAATTCATAAAAGATTTACAGTTTGTTCATTCACTACAGTTTAAAATTCAGAATTTAGTGCCTCACAGTCACACTAACTATGGGTGTACACTAAATATTTCATCCAAAAATCGCACAATTGCCATTTTGGTCCTTGGGGCAGTTGCTGAAAAGATACAATGCCATAGGTTCTTATTAATATGTGCATTTTGATCTTCAAAGAAATTTCCAAAGCATTTTTGGCGAATAGTGGCTAAGTTTGTACAAAACACTAAACAATGCTCCAGCGTTTCTCTTTTGTCAATAACCTTACAAAAATGACATACATTTTCTGATTGCATAATTTGATTTCTTCGTGCCTGAACATCTAATGTCGGCCAAAGGTTCAACCGAAAACGGAGAAACTTCTGACGAGTCTTTGAGCAAGGAAATTTGGCCAAATAGTCAGACATTGTTCTACATTGCTTGTGCCCAAATAGCGCTCGATCAAAATCTTTGTAGTTGAGGCATTTATTTTGGGTCAGAATCCAATCGTGTTGCTGAACTTTCATTTTGGCACGAGCTTCATTGTTCAAAAGTAACTCCAAATCAACTGAGGCATCAGACATTGCATTCATAGTAAAAGTACACCATTGTTTGGAAAAGGCCTGATTTTGTTCTAAAAGATGACAGGCCACCTTTCCCAAAATGTCTGATCGCTCTAAGGATAATAGACATTTACGGAAAAAGGCACAATATTTCCAAATTACGAATGAAAACATTGAAAGAGATCCCAATCCCAAATGCTCAATAGTAACCACTTACAAAGAGTTGTCTCCATGAGAAGTCAATGACCCCTCTGAAATCAACAAGTGCTGTGAGCAAACACAAATTTGAAACAAACACATCAGACCACAAACTTGAACTGCAGTAAGTAAATGAAAGCGAATAGGGTTATTCTGTCTGTTGGCCATAGCATTTCAGCGTGAAGAAGACACAAACACGCCATTATCCTGGGTAAGACCATAAACACACCATCTTGATTAAAGGTGTATGTGCCTCAGAAGAAACTATACAACAATTGCAATGAGAAAGGGGCCTTCACCTGACTGAAAAAAGGCGAATCCTTCTTTAATGCTTGGTCAGAGCCATCTGCCCTCTGTTTTACTTCATGGCAGTTTGTCGCACTGAACAAGCACTGGGAGTTAAGTACATTTAAATAACCAATAAAACAGCAAAATAAAAAGGAAACTAAAAAAACAAAAATATTTGCTCAAGTCAGAGATTCCTCTTCCTACTTATAACTTGATATAGGATCCTCTTGTCAGAGATTTAAACATTTTGTACACACAGTACAATTAGATATAATTGATGAATACCTTAAAAGAGAGTTCATCCTCATTCTCCCCGGAGAAGTCATACAAGGCCTTGGCCCTTGATTTTTTCTGTCCCTGAGGCTGTGACGATGACCTTGATGCATCTGTTGAATGCAAGCAACACAGAAACAATTCAAAACAAACTAAATTAATGTTTGAAAGGCAAACTTGCATACGCAAGCAGAGATAGCTCTACCATGAAAAAGCTTCAATAACATAACTCAGACACTGAAGCGTCTCCTTGTTGCCACACAATGTAGACAAGTGTCCTGTTTTGAGAGCCTTTCATATAAAGGCGCTGCAAAAGCAGTGAAACAGTGTATTTTAAAAGCAACAACACATAGCAAAAAACGAATTAGCCACATTAGAGTACAAAAAATCTTTTTATGATGCCTGACACAAAGCCAATAATGGACTATGAAGTTCTCTGCATGATCCTGCTTGTGGGGTCACCAAGGAGTTGGGGGCTGTCTCAAAGCAGGTGGTGCTGGCCCTTGGTGGTGTGGGGATAATTCCCTGGCTAGCGCCACCAAGCCACATACAAGAGGCAGGGGCCTGTCACATTGCCACCTTAACTGCTCCTGGGCACATAAGGGAATCAAGTGAGAGCAGTGATCCTGAGAGCCGGCCTCACCAGCATGCTCGACTCCCTTCAAAGGGGCACAGAAATCTGACACAAAACCAAAAGGTGTGTGGGGGTGGGGTCAGGGGGAATAGCGGGACCTGAACAGAGAGCTAGAACCCGAGCAATCCAGTCACCTCACAAGGGCTCCACACTCAAGAATCGGGTACGCCAAGGGAGTTCATATTGCTTCTGACAAATTGTTCCAAACTAGTCAGGTCTGGATCAACGTCATCTGACACTTTGCCCATGCCCTTTGGTATGCCACTGGTGTCAACACCATGCTGTTTAATTTTAACATACAGATTCTGGGAGATCTGGTGGGCATCATGGGGGCCCTGGTCCACAAATGCCATGATATCATCCAATTACAGCTGAAAGTGCTGCCCATCTAAAACGCCACTCACACCTCAAGACCTGTCAACAAAGCATTGAATGTTGAATGTCATCGAATCACTCTAAATTGAGCACACCAGAAGAAAAGTTACTTTGTCTTTCACATCCTAATCCTCACAGGTGACTATTCTACATTGGTTAAATAAATTACATTTTCTTCCTGCATATAGCTGCAAAAACTCTGGCTTCAATAACGCTGGGGGAAAATTAGCAAACTACCATCTTTGACACCGTAAAATCAAAACATTTATTTTCTCTTCCTGCTTTCACTCACTTATTTAAGTACTTATTCTTGTTCCGCTTGTATGTGAAGTGAGAATTCTATCCGAGGCCTGTCCTGCATCGTCTCAAAAGCTGGTGGCAAGAAAGATTGATAGCATTGTTCCTACCTGCAAAACATCTTTATTGGCTTCTACTTGGTGCCAGTTCCAGTTGAAACTAGCCTGCCAGATGCAGGAAGCCATGCATGTATTGGCCCAACTACTTGGCATCTACACTTTATTTCTGGTGCTCCAACTCTGAAGCTACAGGAACAAACAGGGATGCCTAACTGTTGTTGGATGCAATCATAAATAGAGCTGTTCATTGCGGAGCTTTAGCTTGCTGGAACACCCTTCCAGTATTTAGGTGGATTTGCATTTATTTGTGTACCCTGTGAGGGAAAAAGCCTTTAGTATCTTCATCTTTTCTTTTTTGTATTGCATTTACTATTTGTTCTTGATTGCCATCTTGCTGCTGTTTACTTCAATTCCTTTATTTGTTTATTATTAACGTTGTACTGTACAGAACTCCAATGAACATGGGTGGCACTCGTGTCAAATAAATATTCAAAATAAAAATGAATGAAAAGCCAGACAGCAACCCGACTTCTTAATGCCACCCAGAAACTCCTGCAGCTCCTGTGAACGGGGCCGAGCAGCTCGCGGCTGTGGGTCTGATTGCATGCACCGGGCCGTGCAGTGCTGGGCGACTATCAAAAGATGCTAGCCCCTGGACGGGAGATTATGGATTGCTGATTTGCCCTTTGTCGCCTCTCCCGCACTGAGTTTGCGTTTAAAAATACAACTTGCAACTTAGAAGCCTGCAGCAATCGATGCTCGGGGAAACTGTTGGAAGCAAATTGGAAAGTTTTAACCATTTCATCTATAGAAACGGGGACACGTAATTAAGTGTTTTAAGTCATCTGTTTACGTGACGTGTTCTTTGGCAAACCCAGGTCTCCTGCATCTACTGACAAAAGATTTGGAACACAGGAGAAACTATCACACGGCCCGCTTTGCTGCCTGCCCCATGTGTTCTTTTCTATATGTAACCTAACGTTTGGTTCACACCATATATTTTCCACTTTACGGGATTTTTTTGGATTCTATTTTTGCGCCCCATTGGAGCTTATCTGACTTTTTTATTTTATTTTTTATTTTTTTATTTTTATTGGCATAAAATGCCTTTAAAAAGAGAAAGGAGATGAATGTTTCACTACAGTTTGTTCATTCTTCTCTCCTTGAGTGTTCGGGTATCTCTCATCTGTTGGCACCTTAGCGTCATGAGTTTGTAAATCGCTTCCGATCCTTCGCCTTTGGTTCACTCTCACAATTTTGTCCTTGTTTTGGGTGTTATATCAGTAGTTTTTTCAACAGGCTCAAAAAGCGAATTAACGCATAATGCAGGTGTTTTTCCCGACTGTCGAACAGAGCTTGCCACCAATCGTCCGCACTTGGCGTTTGAAATTTCATTAATTGAGGCCCTAATGTCGATATTCTCTCCCGGTGTAGGCTTTTGCATTCGAGTGTTAAATGTTTTAGAGTTTCTTCCTTCTTGTTGCAGAATCTGCAAGCTGCATTGGGTTCTTCTGTTTTACGTTGCTCTCTAGTCAACTCTCTTGTTTTAAATGCATTTAGTCTGAAATGTAGAAACAAGGCTCTGCTGCCGTTGTCTGGGGACAGATCGATGTAAGGCTGTAGGTTGTTTAGATTTCTTGCTTCACTCGGCACCTCCTTCATTAAGTTGTTGGCTGATCTTAGGTTCCCAGTCACGATCCAATCTAATCGCCAGACCTTAGTTTTTGCAGCGTTCGGATTGTCGTGTAGGATTTCTAGGTTGATGTCGTAAAAAGCCATAATTTCCTCGCAGCGTTTGTACCACATTGATAGCAGACAGTTGGGATTTCCTTTGCTGGGATTTTGTAATATTTCGAATTGTAAGGCCACTTTCTTCATGGTTATCTTTCTAAAGAGGCTCAGCAGATTCCAACTGACTTGTGCATTAATTGATGTTAGGTTTAGCTCGTATCTGATACAAGCAGTTGATGTACCCTTTGGTAGTTGCAGAACTCTTACCCAGAAGATGTTTTCTAAGGTAGACCAGACATCCGCGGAGCATCCGAGGGCATTTTCAGCACCAAAAATCAGGGCCGGCACTACCTTTTGGGAGTAAAAGTTCCTTACTGGTTTTATTGAAAATTTTCCGTATTTCTTGTGTAAAACGCTAGCTTGGCATGCAAATTGCCGACATTTGGATTTGGCTATCTGTTCCCATTGACTGTCGTTCAGGCTCGAATTAATTTGCATGCCTAGGTATCTTGTGTTTGTTGTGTTATTTAGCCACTCTTTTCCCAAATGCCATTTAGGTTTTTTGTGCTTTGTTGTTTTCAAGTTTTGCAATGTTAACACCTCACACTTTTTTTTATTGATTTGTAAGCCATTAGCTCTCACGTATAGGTCTACTGCGTCGATCTTTCGCTGTAGGCCTATGGGTGTTACGTCTAGCAATATTAGGTCGTCGGCATAAAGCATCCAGCTTAACGGGGCTCCGTGTATTTTTGGAGAGAAGGAGCGTACGCTGTCAATTGCATCTCCAATGTCCGATAAGAATAGGTTGAATATTATAGCAGCCAGTGGGCAACCCTGTTTGACCCCGCTATAGGTGTTTATCGCTTTGGACAGGGTGCCCTTTTGGTCCAGACGGATTTTGATGCTTGTGCCAGTGTGTAGCTCTTTGATGGCCGCTATCAGATCTTTTGGACATTCCCACTTCTTCATTTTCTCCCATAGTAGTTCTCTATCTATACTGTCGAAGGCATGTGAGAAGTCTATCAGTGCGAGATGCACTTGGGTTCTTGTTCTTATTGCTTCCATTTTAAGGAGGTTGATTAAGAGAAGATTCAGGGAGCAGCCTACACCCTTGACAAAGCCGGTCTGACGTGGGTCCAGATGTTTTGTTTGAGTCAGCTGCCCATTTTACAAGTTGTTGTTGGAAAAGAGTCGCGTACACTTTGCCTAACACATCTAGCAGCGCAATGGGTCAGTAGTTTGTTGGATCAGATCGATTCCCTTTCTTGAAAATAGGAATGATTATTGCGCATTTCCATGAGTCCGGACTCTTGCATTTAGCTGCTATTCTTTTGAACATCATGTGGCATAGCTCTGCCCACAGCTCTGGGTTTTCTTTGATTGTGTGGTTTGTTAGACCATCCGGGCCTGGGGCTCTAGAGAAGCTGGCTCTTTTTATTATTTCCTCAATGTTTTTTTTGTCGAATTCTAGCTTCCATTTTTCTAAAGTAGGTGGTGGTGTCTCTGCTGCAGTTGTTCTTTTGCTATATAGCTTCGAGAAGTGTTGTATCCATTCAGCTTCAGGAATTGCATTTGTAAGTAATGCCATTTGCGGGGCTCCTGCGTTGTTTATTATCTTCCAGAAAGCAGAGGAGTTTTTATTTTGCAGTTTTTGCATTATTTGTTCTGAATCGTTCTGCATCATAACTGCTTTGTGTGATCGTAACAAATTTTTGTACTTTTGTTTACAGTTTCTTTTTGCAGTTAAGTAGCTTTTGGAGTTCGTTTTCGATAGATTTCTTATTTGCGCTCTTAGTTCTCTCTTTCTTTTTCTCAACTCTAGATCAAATTTGTGTCTAGCAACAAAGCCGTGAGCTTTGGATCCTTGATGTTTTTCTTTGTAGTCGTCTAAGAGATGGATGTATTCAGTCTCCTTTTGATCGTCTACATATGTGGTTAGTATGTTTTTGACCTCTGTTTTCTTTAGTTTCAGTCTCACCCTGTTGGATTCGATCATTACCGGGAATGTCCAAGTTGTGGGTTTGACTCCATAATCTGTGGTGCATGTCAGGATGACTAAGTCATGATCACTATTAGTCATAGGGTGCACCGTGAGGGATGTTGCATGCTGATGTATTTTCTCGCTGACGTAAAAGTAATCAAGTGTCGATCGTTGGGTGCCTCTAGACCAGGTAGGTTGAGCTGGTATGTCACCTGCTAAGTTTCCGTTCATCAGCATGAGATTTCTTAACTCCATCTCTGTCGCCCATTGGCTGGCGAGTTGTGTTTTGTTGGGATTTTTTGGATTCGATTCGTTGTTTGCTGTTAGGCAATTCATATTCAAATCTCCACAGATCACAATATCAGCACCAACGTCTGTTTCGAGCCAATCATCTATTATAGTTGTAACTTGATCTATATATCCATTACCACTTATAGTCTTGTGGTTCCAGTATAGGTTCAGGATATAGATTTTCTTATTTTCTTCGTAATTATGAGCAATTGTCGTTGCCTGAATATATGGAGTCACGTTTTCAGTGTTGAAGATTTGATATCCAGATCTTTTTTTGATCATAGTAATAAGGCCTGCCATGGGCCTACCCGTCAGTTGTTTGATGGCTGGATTAAAGGCGATCTCATATTCTCCAGCAATGGGGCAGTTATCCAGCCACGTTTCTTGGAGGCACACGACATCCAACTCTGGGAAGCAACTCTCTTGGAATAGGTGCACAAATCCTCTGGTGTTCCAGGATCCAAACTTAATTGTTAGGGGCGAGTTTTCTAGTTGGCGTTAGCTTTGAGTTGTTTTGTTCAGGGCCTTTGCGAGCCACCCCCATTTGTCCGATGAATCATGTTCATTGTTTTCTAGTTCCCCCTGTGCCATTTTTCTTGTTGAGAGCTTTGGTGCCAGCGACTGTGATTTGGATGTGTTCCACCGAGTCGTTTTGGACGTGTTCCACTTTTCTCAGGCCGCAGACACTGTTGGTGCACTGATTTCTGTTGTGTTGGCCAGCCTCTTGCATTTTCTCAGGGCTCTTCACTTCGTTACTTTTCTTCCAGAAGGATGAGACTGGCTGTGGTTCTGTAGTTTTATTGGAGTGACTTTTGTGGGTATCTTCGTCGGTTAATTCCAGAATGTCAAATCCGAGCGACAACAGCTCAGGCATAGCTTCCAAGATACTATTAGTTATAATTTTTGATTTCAGATGTAATATAACGAGGTCGTTTTGGCCTTCTCGTGGGAATTCCACTGTTTTGATGTCGTACGATTGTATCGTTCTCAGACGCGGGACGCAGTGGAGTAGTCGTAGAACATTGTTGCGATTCATGATCACGTCGTCTTGACTTTCTAGACTTTCAATCTTTATTTTGTAGATGAGTATGGGTGTTTTAATACCTAGTTGTTCATTTTGGTGGGGTATAATTCTTTTATAAATGCCAGGCACTTGTTTTGTTGCGGGAGCTTTGGTTGCCGAAGGTCCTTTTCCATAGCACTTGTTTGGTGCAAACTTTCGAACGTCGTCATAAGGCTCCCGATTTTCGTTCTTGCGATCTGGTTCTGTCAGGCTTTTGAGAGTTTTTGTCTTTTGACAGTCTCTATCCTCGTTTTTCTTGAGCAGCCTTTCCCGTCTTTCCGTCAGAGTGAGGAAGATAGGACTGGCCTCCACCGGTGAGGCTTTTTCAATGTTTACATTCTTGGGGATCATTGTACAGGTTCCTTGTAACGTGGAAACATGTGAGGGCAACAATGTGGGTTCTGATTTTTGTTCAGTGATCCTGTTTACTGTGTCTCGTTCAAGGTCGTTAGAACTAGAAGGTGACCCAATTGGAGTCTTAGGATCGATTGGCTCCAATTCGTCAGTGTCCTCGTACGTTGACATATTTATCAACTCATTCAATAGTTCAGCTTCCTTGTCAGATTCCTCGCTTTTTTGATTTGCATGCTCACTTATTGCCTCCTTTTCTGTGATCTTTTTGTTCGGGGTTAGATCCACAGATTTTATGTTCTGGTTTACAGTTACATTTACTGTTTTTATGTTACGTAAGAACTTTCTGGAGTTGTTTCTGCGTCGAGTGTTCTTGGTGCGTTGATTTTTTGTTTTTTTAATTTGAGGTTCCTTTCTAATTTGGTTTGGCTGTGTCCTCGTGGTCTGATTAGTGTTTTGCTTAAAGATCGCAAAGATTCCTTTATTTCTTTCAGTTTCAGTGTCGAAGTGCCCAGAGGGGCAATCTTGTAATCTAGCACATTTCTCGATGTCAGTTGAGGTAGTCGGTGTTTGTGGATCGAGGGAGGCTGGATTTAATATCGATCTTGTTTTATCTAAGATTGTTTGAAAGCAAGGCTTGTTTAGTTGATCTTGTGGGTGCGTGTTAGATGGAATAGCTTTTGATGCGTTATCGTGTACTTCAGGATTACTTGTCTCCACCGATCTGGTATCGTCGTGTAAACAGGTCTGCTGTGTGGTGTCATCTTTGGTTAGATCTATTGGTGGAGGCAGGGGGCTAGTCGCCCCTTGGCTTTTGATTGTTGTGCTCTCGAATTGTTGCAGTGGAGGAATTTGTTTATTCGAATTGGGCTCCAGGTTGGTGCACGCCTGTAGACTTGTTTTGTTGTTCGTACATGTCAGCTCTTGAGAATCCAGACGGATACTAAAGTGTTCATCGTTGGCAGACTGCGTTGGAGTTTTCCTTGTTTTTAAAAGGTTGAGTGCTTCTTTTGCGATTTCTGCCAGTACCTTTTTTTCCGATCCGTTGGATTTCCTTTGGTCCAGGAGAGTGTTCAATTGAGCCTCAATTCTTTTGTTGGAGTCTCGTTGCGCTTGATTTGTTAATGTGGTTTCCATGTCCAGACCTACCAGTTTTGAGTTGATCATTGCAACTAGTGTGGACAGGTCTCTGAGGTTCCCATCTACTTGCTCATACAGTTTTAAAAACGGAGCTATAGATATTGCAAGAGAGGACATTACAAGCGGTTGTATTTCTTTCATAATGCAGCTGACTATGTCAGTAGAGGACTCTGCATGTTTTTTTTGTGGGGGTTGGGGTATTCGAGGACTGTGGCAGCTTGGTTTGTTGAGCTGAGACTCTGAGTAAGAAGAGTCAGATGAAGATGTCAGAAGAGGGGTGGATGATTGTGCCATTTCTGAGAGGCCTCCGTGTCTAGATGGTGGCGTTGATGGTCTCATTAAAATTTGTGTAGAGATCTTGGTACCCTTTCTCTGTGAACATGGAAGGGTAGGAGATAGGCTGTGATCAATGCGCCTGCGTTTCCCATAGGCGTTTTTCCATTGTGTTAGTGGCGGAGCTCCCAAGGTCTCCTTCATTACATCTACAATGTCTTCAATGGCCTCGGAGACACTGGGCTCTTTGTTCAAAGTGACCAGTTTGTCTTTTGCTGTGGCGCTTCGTGCTTTATTTATTAGAGTGATGTCGTTTAGTATCTTGTTAACGACCTCCAGTGAGTTCCTCCTGTTGGATCCCGTAGCGATTGGCTCATTGGTGCGAAGGGTCTCGATTATGTCATGATGTGCTTGGTGGAAGACCTCATCGTCTTTTGAGGCACCGACCCAGTCGTCCGTATGTCCCGTTTTTTGTGTTGGGTACAGATGCTCTTCTCCGTTTGTTAGTGAGCTCCTCGGGGTGGATATGGAGGAGTCATGTCTATTGATGTGTGGGCTTTCCTTTAACGCTCCCATCTCAGTAGCCTGTGATAGAATGCTACATTCATCGTGGATCGCGCCCTGGCTCCTGTCGCTTTGTAGAGTTGAATTGCTAGGAGAACCATTTGTGCCTAGCTCGGCGTCGCAGATATCGTTGTTCGAGGGGACGATTGAGGGGTCACTTTCTGGAACTCCTTTTGTGTTAGAGGGAGAGAGACCTATCACAGCTGGGCAACTTGCTATCCGATTGTGGCCCGCATTCTGCAGATTTATGGTGTGTCGCTGTTTATTGATCCTAACATCAGGAGTTTTTGGTAGATCTTCTCTTGTTTGTGTTTGATCTAGGTCTTTATCTAGGTCTTGTCTAGGTCTTGTCTATTTTCAGGCTCAGATGCTGGTGATAGACGGCTTGTCTCCCCCGTGTAGTCATCGTCACAGTCTGTCTTGCGTTCAGATTTGCGATAGAGCTTGGTCGACTGAGGCGGTGGGGATTTACTTGAAGTGGCCAGCGAGTTCCATCTTCGTAACTGTGATCTTGTGTGTGGGTGTGTCGGGTTTTCCACATGTGTGCGACCAGCAGACGACATTTTGGACGATGCTGCTGGGTCTGCGTTAAGTTTTCCAATATGGCCTTGTGTGTCAGCCATTCTCTTTTTGGTAAGAATACTCTAGACTTTGCAGGTGTGTGGTTAGCTCAGCTTAGTTTGAGAGTGTCCTCTGAGCTGTGGGGGATTAGGGATGTAAGGTGTCCGGCCTCCCACAACTCTCGGCAACACCCCGCCCAGATGGTGAAATGTTTAAATCCAACGTTGTACGCTATTGATTGGCGTTCGTTACTAAATAGAATTGAGTGTTTGCTAAGGGTGCAGGGTTAGCTTACCTGATTTGTCCGGTGTACGGTGTTCAGCCGATCTCCGAGCTCAACTCTGGATAAGGTTACCCAGATGTTGTTTATCCGTCAGTCTAGCGTTTGACCTGTGCGCCTCCAGCGCCAAACAGCCGCACAACAGCCAACGTCCTTTACCCCTCCGGGCTTAACGCCGCAAGGGTGGTAGCCTCGGTCTTTTGAGGGCGGCCTGTGTCACGTGATGAGTCACGTGCCCGCTGTGGCCCCGCCTCCTCCAGGAAGCGCAGGAAAGCTGACAGGAGCTTCGTTCCTGCTCGCAGTGCCGGGTAGATGCGGGTAAAGGTATCCAAGTGAGTGAGTAATCTCCTTCAATTAGCCGGAGCACAGCGCTCGGGCAGCAGCCTCGGTCTTTTGAGGGCGGCCTGTGTCACGTGATGAGTCACGTGCCCGCTGTGGCCCCGCCTCCTCCAGGAAGCGCAGGAAAGCTGACAGGAGCTTCGTTCCTGCTCGCAGTGCCGGGTAGATGCGGGTAAAGGTATCCAAGTGAGTGAGTAATCTCCTTCAATTAGCCGGAGCACAGCGCTCGGGCGGCAGCCTCGGTCTTTTGAGGGCGGCCTGTGTCACGTGATGAGTCACGTGCCCGCTGTGGCCCCGCCTCCTCCAGGAAGCGCAGGAAAGCCGACAGGAGCTTCGTTCCTGCTCGCAGTGCCGGGTAGATGCGGGTAAAGGTATCCAAGTGAGTGAGTAATCTCCTTCAATTAGCCGGAGCACAGCGCTCGGGCGGCAGCCTCGGTCTTTTGAGGGCGGCCTGTGTCACGTGATGAGTCACGTGCCCGCTGTGGCCCCGCCTCCTCCAGGAAGCGCAGGAAAGCTGACAGGAGCTTCGTTCCTGCTCGCAGTGCCGGGTAGATGCGGGTAAAGGTATCCAAGTGAGTGAGTAATCTCCTTCAATTAGCCGGAGCACAGCGCTCGGGCGGCAGCCTCGGTCTTTTGAGGGCGGCCTGTGTCACGTGATGAGTCACGTGCCCGCTGTGGCCCCGCCTCCTCCAGGAAGTGCAGGAAAGCTGACAGGAGCTTCGTTCCTGCTCGCAGTGCCGGGTAGATGCGGGTAAAGGTATCCAAGTGAGTGAGTAATCTCCTTCAATTAGCCGGAGCACAGCGCTCGGGCGGCAGCCTCGGTCTTTTGAGGGCGGCCTGTGTCACGTGATGAGTCACGTGCCCGCTGTGGCCCCGCCTCCTCCAGGAAGCGCAGGAAAGCCGACAGGAGCTTCGTTCCTGCTCGCAGTGCCGGGTAGATGCGGGTAAAGGTATCCAAGTGAGTGAGTAATCTCCTTCAATTAGCCGGAGCACAGCGCTCGGGCGGCAGCCTCGGTCTTTTGAGGGCGGCCTGTGTCACGTGATGAGTCACGTGCCCGCTGTGGCCCCGCCTCCTCCAGGAAGCGCAGGAAAGCCGACAGGAGCTTCGTTCCTGCTCGCAGTGCCGGGTAGATGCGGGTAAAGGTATCCAAGTGAGTGAGTAATCTCCTTCAATTAGCCGGACTTTTAGTAGATCTTACTGCATTTTACCAGTTCTTTTAATGGTTCGCTAGTTGATAGTTCTGCTTCCTTTAGACTAGAATGGGCCTGTCTTGGGTCGAATAACCTATAGCATAAGGTTATTTAATTCAGGAACCATACCTTGTATTTCGTTTTATTTGTGTTTTCATCTGTGTTTTAAATGGCATCAGGTTTAAGACGTAAGGCAGGAGGCCCGAAACTGATGCCATGGTTGGGGAGATGGATTTTTCAGAAAATTCAATAACGCCGATTAATCCACCTTTACATGTGGCAATAAATCAGGGGGAAGCACATAATCAAGCCAATACTGAGAATGGGAGCACCAGCCTGGCAAGTCATGTCAGAACTTCTGTTATTACTGCTCAAATTCACACGCAAACAGCCTCAATTTCAAAACAATTGAGCAAACATTTAAGCTCTTCCTAACACACCTGTTATCATGCGAGGAGAGTGTAGGGACTGTTTTTCCAATTGGCCGAACGATGGGCAAGGAGAAGGCCAGCCAGATCTTTCCATGATCTATTGTTGGCAAATAAAGGCCTACTAAAAAAAACAAGCACATGGAACTCTGCTCATTGTAGTGAACAGGAGTCAAAACTGTAACATAGATTACCCCGTGCGCATAATGTACTGAACAGGTATTTATGGTAGAGAATGCTTTGTTGGAAAATGGGGAAATAAGCAATTACGTACCTAGGCTAAGCTCTAAGAGATGAGTGAATGTGGAGGATATTGACCCAACTGGATGTACCACAAAACCGGCATTAAGAGGGCTGCATGAAAAAAAGTGGATATCTATAGTAGGATCAATGAGAGGGTCACCACTAGAGGGTCCTGACTTAGCACTGGACTGGGGAGGAATCCAGGGGCCTTACAATAAACGGGCTAGCATTGGGATTAAGAAGTTAGGCCGTCAGGGGAGGGTGGGGTGCTAGAGAGCCCGCTTAAAGATGGTTGCAGGCCTGTGAGATCCAGGGCAGCCTGAAACACATCCGGAATAAGTCCTGCGATATCCGCAGTGCTACAATCCCAGTTGGCGGTGCATGTACTGAGCAACCCCCACGGAAGGTGTGTCGAAACTCGGAGCTGGAGGCGCTCTAATCACTGAGATACCGAGCCCCTTCGGAGCTCGGTGAGCAGGACCGCAGTGAGCTGTGATGGCGGACTGCTGTGGACGCACAAAGGAGGAAGAGAAAACTTCCCAGCCGCAACCAGGAGCCACGGCTGGGAGCGCAACGTGAAGAGGGCATCTGGTGCTGTGTGGCGCCGTATCGAGTTGGCATAAACAGGCAGTGCGGCAACGAAGTGGAACGAGGGAACATACACTCGCAGGAAAAAAACACGTGAAGCTGGAACCTTCCGAAGGAGGAGCAGACCTCCCTGGTCCTCAATCTGTACCCCAGAATCGGCAGACAGTAAGGGGGATCACTGTCTGGTGTCCCCTACCCCTCTGGCCCGGGTCGGTGTGACGGCTGTGGGGAAGCAGCCCGTTCACCAAGCAGCAACTGTGACACAACGAAGAGACAGTGGTATCAGGGTGACCGGGGCATAGGCCCTTGGCGGTGCAGTAACCCTGCGTGAGGTGGCGGAGGGGTGAAGATGAGGAGAGAGGCGGGCGAACACTCTGGGATGGCACAACAAGTGCTGACCACAGGAGCCCCGAGCACATGCACAATAACAGATATATAACGTGTGCAACAAGAGGAGAAAAGAAGTGCCCCAGGCAGATACAACCCACTGGGCTACGGTGTGAACCCTGGTGGCATCATACATGGTCCAGAACCACCAGGGAGGCCCCAGAGTGCGTTTCGCTGCGGCAACGGGTGGCACTCTGCCACAATGGATCTAAATCCTAAAAAGGGGGTCAGAGGAAACAACAGTCGAAACTCCACTTTGAGTCCTCAAACCTAGTTAAGATGACAAAAGGGAAAACCCGGTGGAAGAGGCTTCGCAATCCGGGATCGCAGACCTAGGGGGAGCGCGGGGGGGGGCATTAAAAGTATGATGGGGAGCATCCAGTCGTTGGACGGTAAAATGGATACCCTCACATATAAGGTGGATCACATGCAGGTCCGCCTAGACAAGCATGGTGAGCGCCTGGATGAGGTGGAGGGCCGGGTCCCAACAGTGGAGGATGATCCTAATACAGCCACAAGAGACTTCGCAATCAAAGGGGCAATTAAGGAGCTGACAGAAAAACAGGATGACCTTGAGTCTAGGTCAATGAGAATCAACATACACATAGTCAGAGTGCCGGAGTCTCGGATCAGAAGAACATGGAAGGTATGGTGGAGAACCTACTGAAAGAGATCCTGGGGAGAAAAGAGTTCTCCACGATGTTCATCGTAGAAAGGGCTCACCGCATACTGAGCAGTAGGAAACCAGGGGGGACGAGCGAGGATCTACAGAGAATGTTTGTGAGGCATCAAAATGGGGCGAACAGGGATGGGGGAGAGCTGCCCGTAGACTCCAGGAAGATCAATGCATGATGCAGACTTGGCCAACTGCACACACATTGCTAAAACAATACTAATAGCAAGAGGCGAGGCACTCGGAGGATGGCAATATGAGAAACGACTGATAAAACCACCAAAATGTTCAGGAGATGTTACTCCTTGTAATGTTTTTGCTTTCTGTTCTTGTGCTGTTGTATGGCGCTAATGCAGCGGCAAATTGTTTTTTCAATATAAAGACATTTAAAAAAAAAAAAAAGGAGTTAGACCGTCCAGTGAGGGGACAGGGGCGTTTCTGTGGATCTAAAAGTAGTGTGCCAAATGGTAAAAATGGAACAGTTTATGTCCTCCCAAGTCAATACCGTTCATATTCGCTCCACCTCCGGTGCCTCCAAGGCCTTTATCGTCACTGCCACGTCGAATACGCATTTATTATGGGGGAGTTCAGAAGTGTTGGACAAACGTCTAATGAGAATGAGTTATGTATAAACGCAGACTATTTCGGCTAAATGTAAGAGAATGGTGGCAAACGTTGTCTCATAGACAGATAAGGGAACAGAGGTGATTAAATCGGAAGGACTCTATGGCAGAATCAAAAAACGGTCAATAGCCCAACTAAAATGTCTGAAATTCTAGACATTAAGGACCTGATGAACTACATGGTAAACACTAGTACATCTTTGGAATTAGCTCTTAGAGCACTCCTAAATCTGCGTGAGAAAGTGGGTAATGTTTTAAATGAACAATGCACAGCAATTTCAGGCAATATAGATACATTATTGAATGTTGAAAGGTTAATTTTAGATATGTAAAAAGGGCCACTTAGGGGCCTGTTGAGTAAGGGAATTGCCACGCAAATAGTCCCTGAGTTTTACACAGTGAAGTGTGGGTTAATAGCGGATAAAGTCTTGGGCTCCACTCAACTTAGAAATTCCTGCGAGCTGCCCATGCGGAGGCAGAGGTAATACACAAGGGCACTCAGCCCCTGTCATTGCCACGCCAAAGTATTGTGCACGTGGCGGAGGAATTATTGGAGGAAAATTATGATCCTAGTTTAGTGGAAGTCCAAGAGGAAGATACAGAATGCAGGATTTGAAATCTTCAATCGGACAAAAAGCTCAAAAAAGGTGGGGGTTAAATGAGAACCTCCAAGTCAAAAAATAAAGATCAATAAAAAGAAATGTGACACAGGGGTCGAGAAAATTCCTAAGCAGCCTGTCGGTACTGTTGCCACAAAAACACCCATTAGGTGTTGCCACAAAAACACCCATTAGGGTGACTTCTGGTGGAGATTGATAATGTGATCGCGTCCCAGGTAACATGGGAAGCAAACCTTGCAACGGCAGTACCCACGGCTTGGGAGAAGCATCAATAAACAGAACAGGGAGACCTTATGCTGCAGGAGGTAACTATGATTAATATTAAAGAACTCAGAGGGGGTACCCAAACTGAGTGGCCTCTATCAGCTGTGTTTTATCTCGTCGACCATCAGTTTCTCTGTGATCACCTCACCACCACAGCAAACTTCTCCATTGTAGCCACTGACTGGACCAAATCCTTCCTAGCGGACAGATTCTCTTGAGTCTTCATAGACTATCATGCCTCCTCACACATGCCAGTTACCTGCGGCGTCCCCCAAGGATCTGGCCTTTACCAGACTCTGCATAACATCTATACAAAACCCCTCTTCGATCACCTGGATGTCCTCGGCATCTCCTACATGAACTACGCAGATGACACCCAAATTCTCCTCCCCTTCTCAGGCTCTTATCACCAAGACACTGCTACCATCAACTCAGTCTACATCGTCCAAAACTGGATGGCAACACAAATACTCTGCTTAAACGAAGATAAAAACGAGGTTCTCATTGTTGGCTCCCCCACTACTCTCTGCAACTTGGATCCGGCCTACAATTCCTTGAACATGGACAGCACCCTAATCCCCATCTCACCTTCTGCCAAAACTCTGCATGTCTATCTAGACGCCTCACTCGACCTCTCACATCAAGTTAACGCCATCTCCTCCGCTGCCGCCTACACAGCCAAACTGATCAACGCCCGTAAGACTTTCCTCTCCATACCCAATCGCCTCAAAATTGCCATCACCGGGGCCAAGTTGGACTACTGCAATGCCCTCTTTGCTGGTACTATGGAACGCAACCTGAAAAGTTTACAAATCATCCAAAAGAATGCCCTCCGAGCTGCCCTCAGACTTACCAAAAACGCACATATCTTAGAAGCCAGAAAAGACACCCATTGGTTGCCTATTGGCTGCCGATCCAACTTCAAGATCCTCTCCATCATTCACAAGTACCTCTCTGAAATGACACCTGCCTACCCTTTTCAGCGCGTGGAAAAATACACCCCTTCTCATCCACTAAGATCCTCACACAACCACTTGCTCAAAGTGCCCAGTTTCAATTGCCAATCTGCAGGAGGCTCAAGCTTCCCTGTCGCTGCCGTCAAGCTGTGAAACAATCTCCCCTTCTTCTTGAGAATGGAACCCTCCTACTGGTCCTTTAGGAGAGACTTGAAAATCTGGCATTTCGCCTAAGCTACTCAGAGCCAAGACACTATATTACTGCTGAACGTCCTGAACATATGCTTCCTACTTTCCCGGTTTACATTTACCTGTACACCACTTCCCCTTTCCCTAATGTAACTAGCGCTTCGATACCTGAGGGTTCAGCGTGCAGCTACAAATCCAAAAATAAATAAATAATCTCACAAAAACCTGTCCCCATGGGAAAAATGTCATCATCCAGAGAGAGAGAGAGAGAGTACAACACCCAATTAACGAACATGAATAAAACGGGATCTATAGAGAAGTCGTTGATGAATCTTGAGGAAAGAAGATGTATAGTATGTACAGGGGAGCCCAGCGATAAGAGGAGGGTCTTCCGGGGTAGCGCTGGTTCCAACACATTCGAATAAACTGATTTTTGAAAAACTGCCAGTATATCACGAGGTGGTGATTCTAAATGGAGCGAATGTCTTCGACATTTTGAAAAGTGTATCAACCCTATTTCAGTTAAGATCATAGGATATAGAATGGGTGGAATATTTGAATGATTATCATTTGGACAAAGTCTTCGTTCCTTTCAAATCCAGCTTAGTTAGAGACTCGCAGGGTTCGACATTTGTGCCTGAACGACAAACAAAAGGGCCAGGAGCCTTGTAGAATCCAGGTGCCAAAAGCCGACCGAAGGTTTAGCATGGATTCTGCTCCATCGTTTCAAATTAAGTGCTTTAAAGACGCCAGTTCTAAACATCAGATCTCTAATAAGGTGATTGAGGAGGGAAGGTTAGAAGAGTCAGAACACGAATTGGCTGGATACAAGGCCTACCTGCGCACAATAATGAAGAACCTCCATCACAAACAGGGAGATTAACTTACTGTCGTGAAACTACAGGGGAAGTGTAAATATAATGGAAGTAGATGTCTTCTGTTTAAAGGAAGGAGACTTGGTTGTCAATTGCTCCAACGGTAGATGGGTTCTCTTTGTTATTGTCCCCGGCATACAAAGGACTAGCAGGGAGACCTGCAGTGGGGTCACTGGTGGGGATTAACAATCTAATGAGCATAAGTGCGTCAGTATTTGCACAACCTAACCCATTTATACAAGCTATAGAGTTGATTTGGGACCTGCACACTTATTCAGGGAAGGTGCCAACTCTCTTGTTGAATTTGTACTGCAATCCAGTGAACATTTCCCAAGAGGAGTGTTTTGACTCGTTCGAGGAGATCTTGTTTGCCTGGCAATCTCAAACAAACTGAGTGTTCGTCTGTGGGGACTTAAATGCAAGGTGCGTTACCTGGACAGAGGTGAAAAATGTTTCAGCGGCTGAACGGCAAGTGGGGAAAAAGGGGAGCGGATGGTTGTCTTTGATGGAGACCTGGGGGTTGATTATCTTAAATGGCAATGTTAAAGGAGACAAACTCCCCCATAACACTTGGTTGAGAGGGAAACAATCCAATATAATAGACTACTGGGTTGTCTCTGAAGGTGAATTTGGAAATTAAATAAATGTACATTGAATTTAGGGATGCTTGTGACCACTTACCTCGACTGATAAAGTGATCTTTACAGATATCTAACAGAAATTTAAATATACCATACTGAGTTGGTTGTAAACACAGGCAAAACCAGGGTGGTCTGTAATAAGTAAAACAGACACATTTAATTACATCATGATAACTATGTATGCGGATTCGCCCTTTTCTGAGAGGTTAAAGACCTGTCCCTACCAACAAATTCTAGATGAGTGTACTCGCAAATGAGAAAACCAATAATGACATACATAAACATCCCTGTGATAGAATTGATAGTCAAACTAAAAAAAAAAGCCGTGGAAAGCACTAAAATGGTGTGCCCAGCAAACACCAAGTTAAAACAGAGTATACAAAGTAAATATAAAAACTGGGCAACCCAGTGTAAATATCAAAATCTACTAACAGACGCTTGAAATCTCCTCGCAACCCTAGAAGGAAAACACCAGAGACTTCTGGGGCATGATCAAATCTGTTGATGAACAGCAGGCAAACTTGCAAACCAATCCCATTTCAGAAGAAAAATGGACAGCACATTTTGAATCCATCTATGAATATGGAGTCGAGTATTAATAGTCTAGTAACTTGAATAATCCTTCGACATGGGACTTGAAATGGGACATCGGGGACCTGGTGTACCGGATATCAAAGAATAAGAATTCAAAGGCCCTAGGGCCCGATGGCCTGGCAACTACAGTTATGAAAGGTAATATAGAATTCTAGCGCAATGTCTTGGATAACGTCTTTAAATTGGTTATTAGATCCCAAATAATCTCGACCTCATGGGCAACTTCCATTACCATCCTGACTTATAAAAAGGCCCCGAGAATTGACCCAGCAAACTATAGGCCCATTTCACTATTGGATATCCCCTCAAAGATGTTTTATTCATCGCCTTTATAGACTTCTCCATGGCTTCGATAGTGTTCCAAGAGATATCCTGAGCACTCTTTCTTCCTCCCCTCTTCCCAACCCGCGGCCACCCCTTGCCTCCCATCCTCCCTTTCTCCTCCTCCTCTCCTATCACATCGATCGAGGTCACTAGGGTTGTCTGCTCTATGAAGGTCTCCTCCAAACAGGTACCCCCCTGTACTTCAGAACTATTAAGGACAACATCGGCTCCCTTGCCCCTGCACTTGTTGATTTTTGCAATCTCTCTCTTACTACCGGGTCTTTCCCCTCTTCCCTCAAGCACCCTCTTGTGCACCCCGTCCTGAAAAAGCCTTCTGCTGACACCTCGTGTCCGGCTAACTACCATCTTATCTCCATCACTCCCTGCCTTGGGAAACTTCTGGAGAAGTTGGTCTTCCCCCAACTAACCCAGCACACTGAGCTTGCTGGTTGCCTACACGACCATCAAGCTGGATTCTGAGCATCCAGAAGCACGGAAACTGCTCTCCTGAACACCAGTGAAGGGCTGCTTGAATCTCTTGACTCTAACTCGCCCACTGTTCTGATTCTACTCAATCTCTCCTCTGCTTTTGATATGGGCAACCACTCTATACTCAAAGAAGCTCCACAATACCCTGGGCATCTCGGGACAGGCACTAGACTGGCAGACCTTCTTCCTCACTGACCGTTACTCTGGACTTTTTCTCCTCTCCCACCTCGATCGCCACCTGTGGCGTTCCCCAGGGCTCCAACCTCTCACGCTGGCTCTTTAAAGTAATCTTGTTCCGCTCGCTCACCTTATTTCCACTTTCTCCCCTCACTTCCAGTGTTATGCAGATGACACCCAACTCTTCTTCAAACCACCCTCTGATCCTCACCATACTTCCTCTACCATTCCCGACTACCGATCCGTTCTCCAGTATGGTGTACCTGTAATGATCTCTGCCTCAATGCCAGCAGACTGAGATCCTTTATTGGCACTCCTGCTCCGTCTTTCCATCCTTCACCCTGGCCACCCTCTATGGGCTCTCCCCCTTCTCCTTCATCTGAAGCCTGGAGTCATCTTCAACTACTCTCTCTCCGTTTCCTCCCTCACATCCTGGACCTTGCCAAGAAGACCCATTTTCAACTTCACCTCCTCAGAGGTATACTTCCTTTCCTCACTTTTCCCCAGAAGCTCAATGTCTCTAGAGCTCTGGTACTCTTCTAGGCTGGACTACTGCAACAGCCTCTTCCTCAACCTACCCTCTTCCTCTCAGCGCCCCCTCCAGCTTATCCAGAATAGGGCTGCAAGACATATCCTTGGCCTCAAGCCCAGGGACCTGATCTCTCCAACCCTAAAATCCCTCCATTGGCTCCCGGTTGCTGCAAGGATCCAATTCAAATCCCTCTGCATCATCCATAAGGCTGCTTGGGGCTGGGGACCACGCTATCTACAACTTGCTATTACCAAATACTCCCCCTCCAGATCTTTACACTCCTCTGACTCTAACTCTCGGTGTGCGGTGTGTCAAGCGCTTCTCTAAGCAGCAAGCTGGTGGCTGATCTCTTTCCTCAGCTGGCCCTCTCCCCAGGAACAGCCTCCCCCTTCCTCTCAGTCTTGAGCCAGATCTCCTCAAATTCCGGAAGCTTCTCGAGTCCTTCCTCTTCACCTCCCTCTTCCCCCTCTCCCCTTGTGCTAAATCCCACAGTTCCCGAGATTGGTGGCCTGTGTCCTTATGGGTCCTTCTGCGCCCTGGCCTTCGTCCCAATCGCCATCAGCCTTCCGCCCTCTCCCAGCACTTGCCTTTGGGCACCCACTGGCCTGTGTTGCTCACAGACCTGCACTTGTATTTGCAAGTTATCACTCTTAACCAGATGATCCTACAAGGCACTTAACTGTTGCTTGCAACTGACTCCCTGGAACTTCCCTCTGTGGAACTCCAAGCACTTACCTCCCCCTTCCCTTGTCCTTTGTCCCTTCTCTCTCTCTCTCTGCATTTGAACATTCTGAATGCTCCCAACGCACAGTAGGACCGCCTCTTTCCTGTACATCAGTTTATTCCATTTGCCTTTTGTTCCCATGTTCCCTCCCCATTTGCCCTGTGGGCGCTTTGAAACACAATTTCTTGATATATAAACGCCTTACAAATGCACAATAAAATAAAAACTGTGGATGAAGCTAGAATCATGAGGTTTCCCTACTTATTTACTTGAAATTCATGTAAGTTTGCATTCAAACACACCGTGAGAGTCCACTTAAATAGGTAGGGAAATCTATCAGCCCTGATAAAAACAGAATGAGGTTTGAAACACTGCTGCCTCTTGGCGCTGCTTTTATTTAATCTTTTCATTTCAGACATTGGACCGGTATTTGCAGACGATATGATGTGGGTGGATCAAACATCAATAGGTCTACAATGACAACTGACGGACCTAGTAAATTACACAACTGTGAATGATCTCATCATCAACGTAACAAAAACAAAGATTCTGACTTAACGAAGGGAATAAAAGACCATATGGGAATTTTGCACGGTATGTAAACGAAAAGCCCATTGAAAGGGTTGATCATTTTATTTACTTGGGCTTCCATTTAGTCGAGGCTAAAAATAATATCGCTCTCCTGCAGCAAAAGGAAGCAAAGATCATTGCCATGGCAGCCCAGACTAAATATATTGACAGGAAATAGGGGTATTTTTTCTTTACCTGCAATTGAATATCACAAAAAAAAAATAGTACCTGTCATAACTTATGGGGTGGAAATGCTCCTGTTTGACAAAAATTGGGTGAGGTTAGAGGGTCTCTTCTTGAGAACAGTCCTGAATTTGCAACGGAGAGTTCAATGTGCTGCTATAAAGGTATGAACTAGGGTTAACCTCATTAACCCCAATGGTAATTTGGAGGAACCTAAAGTTTCCTGTAAACATTTGTAAGGCAGAAGAGGGCTCTATATGGTGGTTACTGCAGCAAGTAATGATTAACGGTCATAATGCCCCAATGAATGGTTGGGTCTTAAAATGTAAAGCTTATGCTGAACACTTTGAGCTAATCTGGAATATAACATTTTATTTCTGAGGTCTTCTTTTTATGTATCAATTTGACTAATGATGAGACCATGGAGGGCTTTTAACTTGTATAAATTTGATGACGATGTAGCTGTGTTTTGTTAGTTTTAGTACTATGCTGATAAATTGTAATGCTGTTTCTGCCTGTTTGTCTAAAGTGAAAACTCCCTTGTGAACTGTAAATAAAATAAACTAAAATATGCATGAGTAATCAAATTGTTTTATCTGGGGGGCGCTGTTGCGCACATCGAGCATGGCTGCCTGAAGGGAGAGCTCTGGCTCGAAAGCAATCCTTATACTATATATATCCTTCCAGCACAGCTCCAGACACGCAAAGAAGCTGAAGTTCTGTGGCGGAGGGTTAAAGGCACGACCTGGGGAAAAAACGGTGTAAATCTGTGGTTGGACCGTCGAGATATTGCCTCTGAAACTCCTGGCGGCCAGGAGGCCTCTGCGTGGCTGCCTGGCGGCTCCACGAGAACATCAGCTGCAGGCCGTGCTGGGGGGAGGGGCGCCATGTTGCCTGCGACACCCTAGGGCCGGAAAAGGACGCCAAGCGGCCATCCCGCCCTGGAGCGACTACAGCGACATAGGCCGACACCGCTCGAGACCTGCGGAAGGTGACGGGAGAAGGAGAGAAGCAGGGGAGAAGAAATCCAGAGGCCGTGTGCCGCTCCCGCCGGGTGCGTGGCTGGCGGCGCTGCGGCCGTCGCATGGGCCTGCCTCCGTGCCCGCATCTCCACACGGCGACAATCCGCAGCTCCACTGTGAAGAGCGGGCCAGAGACGAGACCCCGGGAGGAGGCCCGGTCAACACGTAAAACGCCCGGGAAGGTGCACCCTTCAACACACGACCCACTGTAGAAACGGCCTACATTATATATTGAAACTGAGAATCCAAGCAGCACATCAAGCTGAACCCCGATAGACTCTGGTGGAATCAATATAAAGCCTCAGGCGCGGAACAACTACCTGCAACCCTAACGCATCCTAAATAAAACAGACACGACCAGACAGCCCCCGCAGGCGAGATACCAGCTGCTCTAGAGGCGCTACTAAACGCCCCAACACGGCAATCATTCGAACAGGCCTGGAGTGAAGCCGGGGGGGGGGGATCTGGCCACTAAAGGACCGACAGGGCCGCTCCTGGTGCACGTGCAAAATATCCTGAGCTAGGAGCGGGTGTGAAGGGAAACACTCCCCCCATCTTCTACTGTGCAACATTGCGTTTGGTGGTAATACTTGGGAGAACACAGTCCACCCTCAACCGCAAGATACAACACAACACATGGGCCGCAAAGAGAAGAAGGGCACAGGAGGGAGGAAAAAGACCGGCCCGATGGATACCTTCGCCAGCTCGCAGCCACACGGGGTGGCTCTGGGGGCACCGCAGACACCTGATAGGCAGGAGGGAGATCCACTATATCGCCTGGCAACACTGGTGCAGAATGGGTTCATGGCAGTGAATGTAAAGTTGGATGATATAGTGGCAACAATCGGATCCCTGAAAGCACGAGTGGAAAAAGAGTGCGCGTATCACGGAGGCGGAAAACAGGATCAGCACGAATGAGGATACGATTTCACAACACAGCCGCGATATAGCCCACCTTAAAACGGAACTGCATAAAATGCAAAACAAGTGTGAAGACCTAGAATTGAAATCCCGGAGGAACAACATCCGGATTGTTGGGGTTTCGGAGACCTTTGGTAAGGGACCCATGGAGAGACAAGTGGGAAAGATATCCTAGAAGCCGACTCTTTTTCGGAACACTTTCTAATTGAAAGGGCCCACCGTACCCTAGCACCACCTCCGAAACCTGGAGCTCCCCCACGCACCATAATCACACGCCTCCTGAACTACAGGGACAGAGATACTATACTTCGATTATCCAGGGAGAAAGGAACTTTACATTACGAACAGAATAGAATCCACATATACCCGGACTTCTCAGCTAATATACAAACACAAAGGAGATCCTATGAAATGGTTACAAAACAGCTGCAGATGCGCAATGTACCCTATGCTCTCATCTTCCCGGCGAAAATGAGAATACAATACGGGGGAAGAGCTCACTTCTTCGAGAACCGCACAGAAGCTATGGCATATATGGAAGCTTTCATCCCGTTGCCTCCTGGAAATCGGGCGATTGACCAAAATGCGAGACCACAACCGAGAGATGAGAGGCGAGACTCTGCAGACTGACAAAAACATGTCAGCTACCTACCGCCACAAGAATTAAAGTACACTAGCATGGACGGCCTGGACAAAGACTTATGTTTAATCGAGCCGTGAGCCTCCGTGGGGGCTAGCAGATGGCTACAACAGGTGACCCTCAGGAAAGCTCCACCAGTTGAAGGGAATAAAAATTGAAGGGCAGCATCGTCAAGTTGGGGGAGATGATGTGGGTGGGGGGCCAAAATGTTACAGGATGTTCAGCTCCGTTGAGCAATGTGGGAATGGGAGGTGGGGGGGTGGGGGTGGGGAAGAGTGTTGAGGTTCTGGGACTCAGTTGGAGGAGTCCTACAAGTTAAAAATTGTGGTTGCGTCGCAGCACATGGCACACCTCTGAGCAACAATAAAACAAGAGACATATTGAGGGTATACAGATATGGCTCACCCTAATGTGACAGCTCAAGGGCTAAAGCTAAAAGTTCTTACATGGAACGTCCGTGGTCTGAACAACCGTGCTAAGTTGAACAAGGTGGGAACTTATGTCACCAGACACCACCCCCAGGTAATCATGTTACAAGGAACGCACGCACACCAGAGGGTTAATGCTGAGCTCTTGAGAGGGTGGGGGCAGCATAGATACTAGACTGAATACTCTTCACAGGCAAGAGGGGTACTCACCCTGATCCACCCCTCCGTTGGTTTTCAATTTGGGAAAAGTAAAATAGACTCCCAGGGCTGCTATATTATAGTGTGGGGCAGTATTGCAGGGGAAGAACTAATATTGGTGAATACATATGGGCCAAATGTGGACAACCCTGATTTCTATACAAATGTGATGCATGAGATGGGCTACTCTGGGGGCGAGCAGATATTGTGGGGAGGAGACTTTAATACCATCTTGGATATTACTTTAGACCGCTCCACCTCTAAACACAGAAATCCCACAAAAACATCTGTTATCCTCCAACACATCCTATCACAACTAGCAATGGTGGATGCCTGGAGAGCGCTACACCCGCATAAAAGACAGTACTCGTTTTACTCCTCAGTAAATGACACCGAATCTCGTATAGATTACTGGCTGGTGTCCGCATCCCTTATGAACTAAATTGATAATAGTGAAATACTTCCCCGTACCCTATCGGACCACTCTCCCATCCTATTAGATATGACATTAGGAAACCTGAAATCCCCGGTCAGAAGATGGAGGATGCCATCTGACATCCTTAAGGACCCAGCAGTAGCGGACGCACTACATACTGAGGTAGAATACTTCCTTGAAACCAACAAGGGCTCAGTCAATAGATATGCAACCCTATGGGAGACCTTCAAGGTATGGGTGAAAGGGAACCTGATTTCCAAATCCACGGGGCTGGCGAGGTCTGTCAGGGTGGAACTGGTGGAAGTGGAGAAACGGCTGGGAGAGCTAGAAACGCAATATACAGCCGCGCATGAAGACCACACCCTGTCAGACATTAATAGCAACCTGCAAGAGTTCAATAGATTAGCTACCAGGGAACTACTGTATATGGCAACTCCAATCAGAGCACGCCGATATGGCGAAGGGAACAGGGCGGGTCGCACCCTGGCCAACCTGTTAAAGGCCGAGAGACATCACACACCGATCTCCAGCATAATAGCGGGGGACGGCACGGTAACCACAAGGGAGGAGGACATAAATAGAGAATTCACCCATTTCTATACAGAATTATATGCTAATCACGACCGGAAATCAGCCACTGGCACCAGAGAATATCTAGACAAAAATCACACTCCCGACATTGTCTATAGAGCATAGATTGCTGCTGGACCAGCCCCTAACGATTGATGAGATAAAGGAAGCAATAAAATCATTAGCTAATGGAAAGGCACCCGGCTCAGACGGATTGGGAGCCGAGTTATACAAGGAGCTCAATGAAGAGCTGGCCCCGGTATTACTGTCCGTGTGGGAGGAGGCCATGGAGTTAGGAACACTTCCAACATCATTGAGTTAGGAACACTTCCAACATTGAGAGAGGCCATAATAACGGTGCTCCTCAAGCCCAGGCATCTGCCGAATGAGATGTTCTCTTAACAGCCCCTATCCTTAATAAATTGCAATGCAAAAATATTTGCAAAAATTCTGGCCACGAGACTCCTACCCAACATGTCCATGTTGGTGCATCCAGACCAATGCAGGTTTATTCCCACCAGGTCAACTGCACTAAATCTCCGAAGGCTGTTAGGTGTCATGGCCCAGATCAAACCCGAGGCCCATGCAGTAGCCGTATCCCTGGATGCCGAAAAGGCGTTCGATTCGGTGTCATGGATGTACCTGTTTATGGTACATGAGAAATTTGGACTAGGCCCATACTTTCTAAAATGCGTGAGGCTATTATACACTAACCCGGGAGCCAGGGTACTGACTAATCGCACCATGTCTGAATGGTTCGGGCTGGGAAGGGGTACGAGACAGGGTTGCCCGTTCTCCCCCATACTGTTCGCCCTTACAATGGAACCGGTCGCAGCAGCAATTAGGTAAAATCAGGGACAGAGGGGTATAAAGATGGCTGGCCTAACCCAGTCAATATCACTATACGCAGATGATACTCTGTTATACCTCCGAGAGCCGGACGTACACCTGGTGTTGGCAATGGAAACCGTACACGAATTTGCAGAATACTCAGGTTATAGAACCAACTGCTCCAAATCTGAAATCTTTCCCTTGGCCCCTGCCACTAGACGTCTGAACAACACGCACGGCCTACAGTGGTCTCCTATTAAGATAAGATACCTGGGTATTATTGTGTCGGGGGACAAAGTATCCCTGTACTCGAACAACCATGACTCATTGTTAAATACGATTTCCACTAAACTCTCCATATGGGCTAAGCTTCCCATTTCGCTTATCGGCTAGGTCGCTATATTGAAAATGGTTATTTTACCAAAGCTATTATATATATTTACCAATATCCTGATATGGCCTGGTAGACAGTTCTTTGACACTCTTAGGTCCCTGGCGGTAGAGTTTGTTTGGTGCGGGGGGGCGGTCAGAATGAAATGGGAAAAAATGGTGGAACCCTTCATCGCAGCCCCGGACTTCGAATTGTAGTACCTGGTGGCACAGGCCCAGTTTGTCAGACACTGGTACGATGAACAAGATACCTCACCTCACATCTGTTTAGAGAAACACGCAGCACACCCAACCGACATAAGGTCCGGCATTTTTAAAGATAAACACAAAGATGAATGTCCATTTGATCCAGTCAGTACAACAGTACACGCTTGGTCCAGGATCTACCAAAGGCTTGGATTGGAGACACCATATTATTTGGAGGCCCCGTTCTGGAACTTCCCCAGTATAGCACCCACATACGATCCAGATGCACAGAAAGCATGGGACACAGAGGGGGAATTTAAAATCAAAGACATTTTCCCCAACGGCAGATCTATAACATTAGAAGAGTTCAAAACGAGGATGGGGCGAGACCATTTGAAGATATTACAATATCACAGAATGAGAATGGCCTTTAAGGCTAGATGGCCACTGTTCCCAGACGAGCCCCCACCGCACCCATGCCTCGAGGCTCTGTCCACCCGGCCGGGAACCAGTATCTCTGGACTTTACACGGCTATACAGGCCAACACTCCGACGGTAAACATGATAAAGACCTCCTGGGAAACAGACCTGGGTACTACCATAACAGACAGATCCTGGGCGAGGTACTGTGAACTGACCAAGAGGGTATCCATGAATGCAGGCCTCCGGTTGATCCAATTTAAGGTGTTGAACAAGTTACATTACACCACCCAAAAAATTGCGAAATTCACACAAAACTGCCCCGGTAGATGTCAGAAGTGCGGGGCTGAACAAGCTGACTCGTTCCACATGTACTGGAGCTGCCCACACATATGCGGATTCTGGGGGGAGGTGGTGAAAATTCTGGAAGAGGTCACGCAGGTTCCGGCAGACCTCACACCACAAAAAAACCTGTTAGGGGATATAGGAAAGTGATCTGAGGTAACCAGAAGACTCTTTAATATCACGTGCGCAGTGGCCAAGAAGTGCATTCTGCAGAAGTGGAAGAGTGCACAGGCACCACACGTAAATCATTTCCTCAAAGAGCTAATGTATGTTAATGAGTGCGAGGAACATTATGTAATGTCACTGCTGAACACTAGTAAACCAAAGGACATCTGGGCCCCGTTCAGGTTGTATCTATGTGAAATGGACTCGACCAGCGGTAGCCCGACAGGACACGGAAATACGTCAGACCTGTAACACCGTATATTATGTTATGAACTTGAACTGAACGTCTCTGTTATAGATATGTATGGAATGCCGTGTTGTTGCAATGTTGTGTACCACAATCAAAGTTTTTTAAAAAAAATATTGTTTTATCTCATATGAATTGCATTTTGGCTGCAACTGTTTTATGTGAGTTTTAAATTTTCAATTCTTCTAAGAAATCTATTCACAAAGTACCCAGCTGTTTATACTTAAACAATTGTACATCAACAAGCATACTTGAAATGACATGAAGTTATACTCAGAAATACGAATTAACAGAAAATTGCCTTTATTAATCCATGACACCCAATAAACTAGAGTTCGACCAACGTTGATGTCTGCGTTAACCAAATACTAATTTTGAACTAGGGTAACTCCTGATTTTCAATAACTTTCTTATTTTTTAAAAAAATGATTATGATCAAAATTGGTTCCAAAATCAGTCATTTCATCACAGCCACTGATTTTGTAGAAGAAACCATGTGGAATGGAAAATATTAATGCTAACTCCAAAGTTATCAGGCCGGAATGTCATCAGTAGGCTGATTGGGGTGTCAGTTAAAACACTATTCAAGAACAGCACTGTCTTGGTTCAGGGCCCTCAACCCAATCTCCTCCTTCTTAATAGGCGTTTCCCGCGTCTTATTAACATCCTCCCTTCTCCTGCTAATCCTTCCGCCACCTCTTTGGCACCCTCATCTTCCACCTCTGCCCACCCTCGGGTCCCTCTATCACCTCTACAGGGTGTACCTCAAGCCTGTACCCCTCTACGGAAGTCTTTCAAATGTGGCAACCTGCTCCAAATTTGAAAGCACTCTCGATTCTCGTTCTGCTGTCAAACACTCCTCTGACATCTGTCCCCTTCTCGAAGAGCTTGACCTAGATGTCCTTGCTCTCACCAAGACATGGTTTACGGCAGGTTCTGTCATGAGTTTTGACACTCTTCTCCCTGTGGGCTACAAGATCCTCTCCGAACCCAGAACCAACCGATCTGGAGGTGGAGTAGTCCTATTCTTTCCAGAGTGGGTCCCGGGCTCTGTCATCCCTACACAGGCCTACTTCTCCTTTGAAAGCCTGGTCTGCAGGCTCTCTATCTCTCCTGACCTCTCTCTAAATGTGGCCACCATCAACAGGCCACCTGGCCAGGTCACCCTTTTCCTCTCTGAATGGGCCAACCTCTCCTCTTCTTCTCAACCTCGCCTCCTAGATCTCAACAACCACATGGATGCTTGTAATCCCTCCCTATGGAGTTTTCCGCAACCTCTGCAACACGCTCTCTCCTTCCATTTTGCCCTCTGGCCCGACACACACTGCCGGACTTTGGATGTTCTCATCACCTCGGACATCCCCCTCTCCAACCCCCTCACCACTCCTCGCTCTTTGACTGACCACTTTCTACTCTCCTCTTATCTGAAACTCTCTAACACTCAGGCAAAGACTCCCAGCACTGCCCACCTACCTTCTCGGTCATTCGGCCCATGAAGCGGGTCAGTGGATGCCTTTGCCTCTACTTTCTCTGCTCCTCCTATTCCTGCGGCTGACTCACACCCTTTCTAATCTGCATCTTTCTATTTCCAACACCCTGGACATCCTTGCCCTTGACATGAGAATCCAGCTGAAGCCTACCTCCAAGTACAATTCTTGGTATGATTCCAACCGTGCCGTCCTGAAACGCAACTGCAGGGTGGCCAAGAGGAAGTGGAGGGCTTTGGGTGCATCCTCTGACAAACTGGCCCGCTGCCTGCTCCAAAGGCAATACAGACTCTTGTCCTGTCTAAGAAAAGAGCACACATTCAAGCCTGCATCTCTGCGGCCTCTAACACTGCCAAAATCTTCAAAATCGGCAAAGAACTGGCCAATCCTGTTGCAGTCTCTACCTCGCCTGTTCCCTCCCAGATGTCTCACTTCTCTGGTAAAACTCGGGTCATCCTGTCCTCCATCTCCTCTTCCTCTCCCTCTCTTGGCCCTCCTTTGACCATCCCTCCCTCTCCTCATTCTTTCTCCTCTTTCTCTCTGTGAACACTTGACAAGGTTTCTAGGCAAGTCCGATCTCTGAAAGTGTCACCCAAACAGGTGCTTCCCCTGCTCCTCCAGAACGATCAAGGACCATATTGAAACCCTCGCTCCAGCCTTGGCCTATTTCTGTAATCACTTTCGCCACTGGAACTTTCCGCTCTCCCAAAAAGCACTCCATTATGCACCCCCTCCGCAAGAAGCCGTCTGCCGATCCTACCTGCCTGGCAAACTATTGCCCAATCCCTAGCACCCCTTTCCCGGGCAAACTCTTGGAAAAGCTGTCCATCTCCGAGCTTACTTTCCACACTGAATCTGCTGGTTGTGTCCATGACCATCAGTCTGGCTTCAGAGTTGCCAGAAGCAAGGAAACTGCTCTCCTGAACACCCATAAAGATCTGCTCTATAACTGATTCCAGCATTCCTTCTGTCCTCTTTCCTCTACTTTCGACACAGTAAACCACACCATCCTGATCAATCGACTCCGTCAGAACCTGGGCATCACGGATCAGGCCCTGGAGTGGCTGACCTCATTCCTCTTTGTGGCGTTCCCCAGGGCACTATCCTCTCACTCTGGTTTTTCAATTTCTACTTGACCCCTTTGGCCCACCTGGTCTCTGCCTTCTCTTACTTTCAGTGTTATGCAGGGGACACTCAGCTTTCCTTCAGGCTCCTCTCCTCTTTTGCTCATTCCTGACTGTCTAACCGCGATTCAGGATTAGTGCACCTCCAACGATCTCTGCCTTAATGCCAGTAAGACAGATTTTTCTAATTAGAATCCCTGCCCCTGCTTTCCCTCTCTCACTCTGGCCGCCAGCCATAGGCCCTCTTCCTTTGCCTTCCTGCGAGGCAAAAAACATTGGTGGCATCTTCGACTCCACTCTCTCTTTCTCTCCTAACATCTCGGATGTCGCCAAGGAGTCCCACTACCAGCTGCACCTCCTCAAAGGAAATCTGCCCTTTCTCACTTCCCCCGTAAGCTCACTGTCTCAAGAGCCCTGGTTCTCTCTAGTCTGGACTACTGCAACAGCCTCTTTCTCAATCTGCCATTCTCTACTATCCGCCATCTGCAACTAATCGAGAACAGGGCTGCAAGACTTATCCTTGGCCCCAAGCCCAGGGATCGTAGCTCTCCACTGTATTCCGGTGGCTGCAAGGATCAAGTTCAAGACTCTTTGCAATGTCCACAAGGTTTTCTGGGGCTAGGGCCAGCACTACATTCAATGCTCTCTTCCAAAATACCTTCCTTCTCAAGCTTTTCACTCAGCTACCTCCAACTCTAACCATCTAAGGGTTAGATGCTTCTCCAGGCAGAAAGTGGGGGTATATCTCTCTACTCTGCAAGTGCCTCCCTCTGGAATGGCTTCCCTGCCCTCTCAAACTTGAGCCAGACCACCTGAAGTTCCGGAAGCAGCTCAAAACGTTCCTCTTCTCCTCTGCTTTCTCTCTCTCTCCCTCCCTCCCCTGCTGACCTACCCGTCTGCTGTACCGACTGGTTTCTTGGCTACCCTCAGAGTCTCACTGGGTACCAGACTCTTTCTTGATCAGTCACCCTTGCAATGCTTGCGTGCCTACCAAGCACTTAGGTGCTGTAACTGTAACCCTACAGTCCCTGGTTCTCCTTGCACTACCCAGAACCGCGCTGCCCTGGCTGCACTTCCTCAGAGCATTGCTGCCCTGTTTTCCCCTCCCCTCTCCCTTGCACTATCCCCCTCCCATTCCCCTTGCACTTCTCATTCTCACACTGGCACGATCTCAATGAAAAAAGGCTTAGTAAGATCGTTAGTCTTATCCTCTCTCTGTCTTCCCTCCCTTGTCTTGTCGCTCCTAGAAACACTTGTGTTCAGGCGTGTTATAAATGACTTATATGAATCCTAATGGCCAACAGATAGTAAAGTTGGAGAATTTAACACAGCCCGCTATCTTGGAGCAGAGGGCAAATATTCTAGCTAAGAAGATGGGAGAGGAAGGCGAAGACTAAGGTGAAATTTTGCCTGCACTGGTAGCCCATCCAACTCAGCTCCCCCGTCCCCTTTGCTCCACTCATCCCACTATCCCGAGATGAGCACCAAACATGCAAATGACTCTACAAAGAGGAATCCATTAAACTGTCCCATTTCATTTGCACCTCAGCAAGTGACGACAGTGATGGTGCACCAAACTTGTTTGAAACTTAGCTCCCATCATCCTGTTGTAACAGCAGACTTGATACAGGAGGTAGAATCAGGAATCCACGGCGGAACTGACAAATCCCTGATTTCAAAATCTGGGCAAGGGGAAACTTCACCCTTATACCATCACTCGCTGTTGCACGAGACATTTTTTGCCCCGTACATCTGCCTTAGTGCAAGATCAAACGCCCGAGATTACCCCGATTGTTCCCAACAAAAGGGCCATTGGAGGAAAATGAAAGGTTATTGGATCGCTTCTTCAACGACTGCCCGGATCGACTTCTCCTTGAGAATGAAATTCTCTTAGAACCGCTGGCTGTCTCAATTGAGTTACCCAGGAGTGGCGCTCCTACACTGCGTGTACCAGAAGCTGAGGCTCGACCTCGCTGTAAAGGGAGTTTGGGGGAGGGAGAGTGAGTGCAATGAAAATGAGCTGTTGCTAACATCTACTTCAAAGGTGGCACAAAAAAGAAGGTGCGTTGAGTATATCAGAGGCCACACTTGATCAAGAAGTATGGTGATCGATTAGCCACCTAAAATCATGGCCATGTCAGGGGCTGAGTTGAAATCAGAGAATGTACGTCTAATCAAGGACATCACCTCAATATCTCTGCTTGTTACAAACCACAGATCCACTGCATCTACTAGAAACATGGAGGTTCATATCAGCTGGCCCCAGCGATGGAGCTATCCAGGGGGCCGAAAATTATGCTTAACAGTGAGAAAGACTTTCATTGCTCTGCTTCTCTTGATTCAGACTCTGATTCTTTCTTATCGTTGGATCAACGGCAATGCCCTTGCAGTATGGCAAACGGAAATACATTTGCCCAAAAAAATAAATTGGGAGCCAACATTAATGTTGACCAAAATTATTTTCAAGCGCAATGCAGTTTGATGTGGGCATTGACCATCACACTCGCCCCCTTTATGAAGCTCTACAAAGCAATCAACGAGAGCTACAGAGACCAAGCTACTGTACTGGCCATGCCGCATTCCAGGCTGATTCACAATGAAACATTTGTAAACGCACTGGAAAAGCGTCTGGATAGAGAGGGAACCTCTGAAAATGTATTGCAAAAGCTATTGTGCAACCATATGGCAGAAGTGGGGGCAAATAAACTGCAGCTCGAAGCAGCAAGGGAGATTCTGAAATGGGGAAAAGACCCTTCTAGGAAATTGATGAAGGGGCCGTCAAACCACTGCAGAAAATTTAACGGATCCAACAGACAATACTTTGGAAAATAACAACAGTATACACAGCGACATAGACTGGTAGATGAGCACTCGTGTGAATACTTTGGCCCTGCCCAAAACATCCAGGTTGGATAGCTCTGTACCCGCCGATGGGATTAGGGAAATTACTATAATACATTCTCTACCAGAAGTGGATGAAACTGTGAATACCACAATGACAGAGAGATGAGGCTGAAATTATGGATTTCATATTGAATGAAAAAGATCGACTAGAAGGGAAAAACTACGAGATCTTCAAGGAAAAAGAAAAAGAGGCAGGCTAAGGCCAAATAAACTTCAATTCAAGTCCAACACCAGAAGAAATAAGAAAATATGCTTGCTAAGAAATTACGCAAGTATTACCTCCTCATGAAGTACCGAGTGGAAACATAGATGACTCTGATCAAGATGAAAGAGGTGGAAATTCATCAAGAATGTATACATTTATCAGTGTATGATGTGGAAGACGACACTCCGAGGTCCCACCCGCCGATTAATATATCGGCTAATGCAGCAGCCCGAGAGCTTTCCCAATTGCCACTCGAATCTGGAAAGGCTACGCACCCTAAACTCACAAATAAGAATGAGGCTGCTGAGCGTTTTATAACCTTGGAGGAGAAAAGGAACCTACTGTTAGAGAGTGGCCATTCAAGGGAAAATCACTCTTTCACCTGATCCACCTGTGAAAAACATAAGAGAACCAGCATGTGGTTCGAGGGGCCCGAAAAACATACATCAAGACCTTGAGCCAGAGAGGAGACAAACCATGAATATGGAAGCCCCAGATGGCCCAACCCACAGCCGCTGGGAAATCTTCCAGAATAAAGACGCTGCCCTAGAAAATGAGGCCAGTACTAAGGCGCAAAAACAGAGTGGGGTCCTCAACTCATACAGACATTGAGCCTCCTGTGACAGGGGTAAGGTACCACAAAAGCTATATCTGGTAAGAATGTTGGCGATTAATGACAATTTGAGGAGGAACCGTACTAACATTCTGAATCTTTTACATCACATTCCAGCCCTCAGAACAATTGAATCGAGTGATAAAAGAAAGAACAGTGGAATTTCCTATCCCTCTAAAATATGATTTTGTTTGCTTACAAATTGATTAAAGACTGATTTGTAGCTTATTAATTAATTCAGCTCAACACCTGTGGCCCTTGGGCTTCAACATAAGTGATAATTTACCATCTTATGACAAAGCACAAAACTGACAGGTAGCCTGCAATAAACCATCTAGCCCTAGTAGAGCAGACCAGAAGAGGATCCTGGGTGAAACAAATGGGAGCGGGTTGAGGTTTCCAGCAAGCTTAGTAGGACCCAATTGTAAGGGGTTTATACGAATAGAAAAAAAGTCCCATCCGTATCACATTAAATTTGCAGCAGGATTCAGAAAGATCTATAATGATGCAAAAGAATCCTAGAGTATCTGTATTCAAGGACAAAAGCTGGGGTTGGTTAGTGGGCAATTTAAATGCAAACCAAAACCGCTAGCCCCTCGTTTGAGATCATGTAGTGTTCAGGTCTTGGAACACAAGGGGCTTCAGTCACTTTTTCACTAAGAATGGGAACGGTGTGCGGAAATATGACATCCTATGCCTTCAGGAGATGTGGCTTTCCGCTGCCCCGGGGTCGAGGGTTTTAATTTATTAATAAACCCAACCCTAAGAGGAGAGAAAGGGAGACCCTCATCTGGCCTCATGATTTTGATTAAAAGGGATTTGGGACTCAGAATCAGAATCATGGCTTCATCAAACCCAAAACTGTATATACAATACGGAATGAAAATTGAGGTGGTTAGCATTAGACATACCGATCATTATGTGGTAGAGATGTCACTGGTTTTTGTGAAGTGTAATATGGGAAGCCAGTGGCAAATTGAAATAGAAGTAGTCCCAGGAAGATATTGTCTGCGCCTAAAGCGAAACAATGTGGTCTCATTGTGTTATCGTTATGCTGCTCCTTTGAACATCAAATCTATGTGTTGTAATTACATACCCCTCGAGAGATTACTGGGAGTTTAAGAGAGCAAGCCCCACTTTAAACTCAAACATAAGTATGACGAAGAAGTAGTGGCCAAAAAACGCGAGCTAAGATGCGATACCAAACAGCTTTACCATAAAGGAAAACCAGATACTGTGTCCCTAATAAGAAAACGCAGACAAAAATAAAAGAACTGGTTGAGATCGCATAGGGCGATTATGGGGCAGAATGATGCAGAAAGAATGCTGGGAGTACTCTGCAATAGTGACTCACTGGGCTTGTGGCGACTTCTAAATGAAATATATGGTCCCCAGAAGGCTCCCTTGGTACTGTAATTGAGGTGGCATGGGAGCTTTTCTTTGGGGCTCTGTATGAGAACTCAACAAATCATGTACTTTGCGCCATCCCCCCACAGATAACAGGAACTTGGGACTTAAACATAGCAAAAGACGAAATCATATATTTGATTAAAAAGGTCAGTAACTTTAGGGACCCCGGGCGCGACCGCCTGTCAATCTTTGTGCTCAAGCAGGCCTCCAAAGAATGGGGGGAGTTCTCTATGAAGCTCTTTCAGGTGATCACGCCTCGGGGAGAGATTCCAGACTCATAGAAAAACAGTAGTAATCCCGATCTTCAAGAAGGGCTCTTGGGCAGTCTCAAGAACTATCGCCCGATTGCCCATCTTGATGTCTTGGGCAAGATCTTTGCTCCTGTGCCGATTGAGGAGATGGGAGGCTGACTCAGGCCAATTTGACACAAGACAATCTGGGTTTGTCAAGGGGATGGTGTGCATCTTAAATCTGTTCCGACTGAGCATCCTCAAGGCAAGAGCCTTGAAGGAGGGCAGGAAAATATACATTGCTTTTGTCGATTGTGCCTAGCCGTACGACAGTGTAGATCGAAATTTACTCTGGGCAAAGTTGGCTCAATAAAAATGTCCCACGGGCATCCTATCCCCTATTAAGGCCTTATATATGGATACTTCAATCCAGGTAAAACTGAGTTGCGAGGGACTTCTCTCTAAAAGGGATGCCCTTTAGCGCCAGAACTTTTCAATTTGTTTATTTCCGATATCAAATCTGCACTGAGTGAGGAAAGATCATCGCCACCGCAGATAAACAGTGATGCGCTAGGGTGGATGCTATATGCCGATGATTTGATTGTCTTGGATCAGACCCAGATTGGTCTAAAACATAAATTAAATTCATTATGTAATTATGTGCAGACCAACGGCCTAAAGATCAATGCCTCAAAATCAGCCATTTTAGTGCTCCAAGGTGCAAGAGGAAAAAAAAAAGAAAAAAGCATTTTACCTGCCATTTGGCGAATGAGGAGATCTAACTAATGTTAGATACTTGGGTACTGATATCAATCAAAGTATCTGTGGTGCACAAAGAGTCGCTAACTTGAGATAAAAACTGAAGAATCTAATAACTCAAAGCAGGGTTATCCATACAAAATTTGGCATGTTTTTCTCGGATTCCAACTCTAAACTTTTATAAGCAGAAGGTTTGTCCAATATTGACATACAGTGCTGAAGTTTCATTGTGTATGCCCTCGGAAATCTGGATGCAGCTAGAGGGCACATTTTGGAGGAACATTTTACAGCTCCCTCGGTGCATACCAATATATATGGGCCTTCTTTCTTTGCATACAGTTGTTGTGTGGAATTCTTTACCTTTGTATCAGAAGTTGATCATTGGAAATTCCCTGGCTCAGTTTGACATCTTTAGAGGAAAGGAAGGTGCAGGGGTGGATTGGGCTTTGTACTTGTGGTCAAGGCGATGCTCCGATATCCTTCAAAACGCAGGGATAGCAGAGGACCTGTTAAAAGACAACCCATAGGCAGTAAAAAAAAAATAATTTGGCAGGAATTGGATCAGGACCCAATCAGAAAAAACAAAATGTGTCTTATGTTCCTGTCTCACTGCAGAAACTAAAGCACTAGATAGGGGCCCGAGTTACCGGACCAAATGTCCAAGTCCAACGCACCATAATCTTTTTATGAGATTTAGATTTAACTTGTTTCATACCAAAGACATCCGTAATGCACGCAAACAGGTTGGGGAGACAACCTGGTGTACCGTTTGTGCAGGGGTCTAAAGAAATGCTGAAGCATGTGAAGCTACATTGTCCTTTTGTAAAAGATCTGAGGACCAATTATCTGGGTTCTTTTGTGAATTCTTTCCAAACAAGAATAAATGAGGATTGGTGGTTGGAATTGTTTAAGGGGAAACATTTCTGTTTGATATTTGCCTCACACATTTTTGTGGGAGAGCTCTTTAAATTGCCCCTGTGGACTAAAGATACAATTGGGCTTGAATGTGAAGATACCTTCTAAGGAAAAGAGGTTACCTGACCATAATGGTTGTTGTAGGGCCTATGACTACCTATTGGCTTAAAGCTTAATAATCTTTCTTATTAAAGTGGCTAATCCATGCCTTAGACCAACTCTCAGAATTGTTTTAAACTTTTTTTTTAAATGTATATTTCTTTTTGTTGCTGGTGTAAGAATATTTTAAACGGACTGTTTTCTCAATGTATGATAAATGTATTGTATTTTAAGCTTTTGTATATGTCAAGGTGGCAAAGGTTTGAAAGAAAGTAAATGCTGAAATAAAACAAATTAAACAATTTAAAAAAGACTGCCCAACAGGCAGCCAACATCGATAAAATATGCAAAACAACTGGGACAATCATCGTTTTAATTATATCCAAATGCCCCCACCAAGAGAAATGCAAGTGAGGCCAAGTCCATATACGATTTTTTATTTTTTATTTTTTTTATTGATACATAATTAGCAGAGATTGCAGAGAACCAATTAATAGTGAAATGAATACACAGATATTGAATATGGTTGGGCTGCCACAAGACCAGAGCCAATAACATTAGATTACAAACAATTAATATTAAGGGGCAATATTTCAATTGACCTCTAACAAACGGTTTGCCAAATATTTATTTATTTATTTTTGTATTTGTAAAGCGCGTAGCAGCCCGGAGGCATCGAGCCGCTGTTTCAAGAAAGTGTCTTAGTTACAGGAAAGGGGGTCCATGCAAAGGTTACATGTTGGCATGACGAGCAAGGCCATATGAATAATACATACATGTAGTAAAGTACATTGTGGCAGTTTTACACGAACAGCATGGGTTTTATTGCTTTTCTGAAGACCGTGTGGGATTCAATGTCTCTGATAGAAGGAGGAAACAGGTTCCAGTTGGTAGGTGCTAGGACTGGGAAGCTAGAGTCGCCTGCTCTAATCCTGAGGCTTTTGGGAATGGTTAGTCGGTTGGTGTGACTGGATCTGGCAGGTCTGATTGAGGGGAGGTGCAGAGAATCTTTGCACGAGGTAGTAAGGTGCTGTGTCATAGCGACATTTGTGGGTAAGTGCCAGGGACTTAGAGGATACGTTCTTTGACGGGTAGCCAGTGGACGGATTTCCTGGTGGCCGAGATGTGGTCTCTCTTTGAGACCCCGGTGGCTGCTCTCAGAGCATTGTTCTGCACCGTTTGATGTTTCTTGATGTTCCTTGCTGAAGTGCCCAGTAGGAGTTTGTTGCAATAGTCTAACACGATCTTATGATTTCTCTGGCGATGGTGAGGGAGTTTTGTTGTGTTAGGAAGGGCCTGGGCGGCTGTGATAAGTTTCGAGTGGTAGGCTGCTGCTGATGAAATTGCATTCACCTGTCTGGTCATGTTGATGTTTGAGTCCAGGTATACTCCCAGAGTTTTGACTGACTGATACCGGGATGTGGGAGTTGTCAATGAGAAAGGAGTCATATGGGAGTTTTGTCTTTTCACTGTTAAGGCAGAGACAGTTATCAGCCATCAAGCCATCCATGTCTGGATGGTGGTGTAGATGGAATTGAGAGTTTTTTGGTCGGCCTAGTAATCGCCCGTAAAGGGGTTGAGGACCTGCGTATCGTTCGCGTAATTGGTGTATGTGATGCCCATCGAATCGAGGTATTTGAATAGTGACCTTGTTAATAAGTTGTACAGGGTGGGTGAGATGCAAGACCCTTGATGATTAGATGAGGTCGGGCGCAAGCTTGGTCTGAAAAGACTTTCATTGCTCTACCACTGAGGAAGGATGCGATCCATGCAGTGGCATTCGGTGAGAAGTTGCCAGCCGTTGAGAGGTGGTGGCATAGGGTGTCGTGGTCAACCAAGTCGAAGGCCACAGAGAGGTCAAGGAGTAGTAGGAGGGCCGGTTTGCCTACGTCTCTGTGGTCATCAATTTGGTTCTTGAGATCCAATAATGCTATTTCTGTACCATGGTTGGGGCGAAAGCCAGACTGTCTGAGACCAAGCAGATGATGAGCTTCTAGGTATTTCTGGACTTGGAGGTATGCCGCTTTGTCCAGAATCTTCAGAAGGAAGGGAACCGTCGTAATGGGCCTGTAGTTCCCTAGTGACATTGGATCTAGTGTAGGTTTCTTCAACAGTGGGCGCACCCAGGCTTCTTTGAGGTAGGAGGGCACTTGCTTTGAGTTGAAAGAAGAGTTGATGAAGTCAGTGAAGAACGGTACATGTGTAGGGGCACTATCCTTGATGAGCTGGGCATGAGTCACCCTTACAGTTGGAAGGCTTGATCGAGTTGAGTATAGTTAGGACGTCCTCTTCTGTCATCTCCTGGTGATTCAGTAATACCATATATTTCAGTCTCATCATTGTTTCACACTCTATGTGTTCCAGGAGGGGTTCAAAGGATAAAACAAAAAACAAAGGCGGAAAAAAAGACACCCATGTGGCAAACACTGGGACAAGAGGCAAAGAAAGCAATACAACTGGTCAACCATTGACATAAACCCGAAACCAAAATCACTCCAAAGATGCCCTTGAATAGTTTCAATCCAAACGATTAAAAGTTTTCTCTGTGTCAGAAGCAATGGCTCCCCATATCCTACAGGAGGAAGAAGCCATTGTAATCCTTTCAAACAACATAGCATTTGAAATTGAACTTCTTCCTCAAATAAAACCTGTTTGGTCTTTATTAGCAAGCAAAGCAAGTATGGTGTTCAGTTCAGAGGCCAACAATGTATTAATATAATTGGTCTACAATAGCTTTATGTATAATTCACGTTAAAGCCTCAAGGAAAATACTGTTTGTCCAACTCTCTTGTAAAGCGGACAACAGATGCAATAGTTTTAGAGTATTTTTTTAAAAGATAACTCTTTAATCTACATCAGCTAGAACTCTTCTGCACTTCATCCCAATCAAACAAATCTACACCAGGTGCTTGGTAAGTATTGAATTAATTTCCACTTTAACAAGGACCATGAGTAAATGACTTACTAGTAAATATATAGAAAGGTGGTTGGCTCTAGGTATGGAATCAACCTGTGCTAGGCTCTGTTGATTTTTGAAAGTATACTAATAGGGGGCGTGGCCTGGAGCGGACTCGACTGGTATGCCTGCCTGAGAGCTCCTGCCTGGCCCAATGTGCCTCTTCATATAAATGCTGTTTTCCGCTCCCGTTTGGGCCCGGAATCGCCTCCACCGGTGAGGGAGACCCCTCTGCACCTCTCGACCGAGTGGGTCCCGGTTTCATCCCTGGACTGCCTGATGCAACCTCTCAACAGCCCCCGGGACCCACTCGGCGGAGAAATGGCCGCCGCAGCTCCACGGCCCGGAGTCTGCCCAGGAGGGGGCGGAGCAGGCATAACGTCTCTGCCGAACTACCGCCGTATGGATTAAACCTGCCAGAGCCTGCTCGCCGATCGCTACTGTGCCCCATAGCCTCCGGACCCAATAGCCAGCTCCCAACACCAGTGCCGACCGAAGCTGCACCAAGCCAGGAGGACCGCCGACTCCCCGCCATCCCTCACCTACCGGGACGCTGTCTCCCAGCTCCACTGTCCCGGGCTCTGGGGTCAGGCGGCACTGCAGTGTGCACATTCGAGCAGCCGACTTACACGCAGCCTATCGTAGGAGTCCGCCAGCCTCCCTCTCGCTCCACCCGAGCCTGGGCGCCTCAGCATCAGACCAACCCGCCAAGAGTGAGCGCTCTCCTCCTCCACGAAGCAGAGCAGCGCAAGCGCTACCTCCGCCGGGGCTCCGGTCCAGGAGCTTCACCCCCTCTGCTTTGGGCACCGGACAGTTTGAAAAGCTTTCCTCACACAACGTCTCAGCCCACCCGGGCTATCCTGTCACTCTCGCATCCAGGGGCACTCACCATTTAATCTGGTCCTGTAAATCCTGCAGGCCCCACGGCCATCTTGCTTCCCCCCGCCGGGACCTGGATCCCCCGAAGCTGCAGCAGGGCCTCCTGCCCACTTCACAACAGCACCAGGGGAAGATCTTTCCCCCTGCCACCCTTGTCACTGTTTCCACCACGGCCCCAGCTGAGGGCTCAGACTCGCACCTCAATCCCGGGGGCAGCCACCTGGTCTCGATCTCCCTTCACCCCTCAGCCTTCTACACCCCACTGCGCAGCATCTCTAGCCCTTGATCCCCTTGGACCCACGATCCACAGACCTATAGGGGTTGCAACCCCCACCATCTATACAGACTGCCCTTGGGTCGCGGGCCCCCCCCCCACTGACTTGGTCCCCAGCACTGTGCAGGCCCCCGCACCCACTACGCTCCGGGGTGTTCCTCCCCATCCCCCCTGCTGGGGACGCGGGAGAACCTCGGAGCCATAGCATCGCACAGCAGCGCAGCAGCACACCAGTGCCAGCATCAAGAGGTGAGGAGTCGGGGGGAGGAGGGCATCCTGCCTAATCCGTGCAAGCCCCTGGAGTGGGCTCCCGCCGACGCATCAGGCCCCTTGGGATCTAATCCGCATGCCAACACACCCCCTCCCCGATCATTCCGGCACCGCCTGATTTCCCTCAAGTCCCAGCTATACATTCTGCAGTGCAGGCGGCTGTCGCCTCGGGACTCAGAGCCCTACTATTAAAGCTTCATCCAGCCTCACAAAGTCCTCATTGTCTCACCCACACTGTGGTGCTTCCAGTCACACCCTCCCACTCACAAAAATGTCTAGAAGTGGGAAGGCAGCTAAACAATCTTACATCGTCGCCCTCATGGCTACCTCGGCAGCTGAAAGGGCCAAGAAAGCCGACCCACCGGAGGACACTAGCACGAATAGCACTCCTTCATCTGCAGGATCAGATACCATTCCACCACAAGTTGCAACCAAAGCCGATCTGCAAGACCTACTAGCGGCCCTAACCAGGGAAATCCAAAAAAGCACTGAGGAAGTCACCAAGAAAATAAACTCATTGGACAAAAGAGTAGGGGAAGTGGAGCAGCGGACTACCGAAATAGAATCTGAGCTCTGTGACCAAAGGTTTGAAATTGAACATGACAAGGACACGATAGCCGCCCTTGATTCGAGATGTAACACCCTCGACGCAAAACAGGAGTATTTGGAAAATCGATCGCGGAGAAACAACATCAGAGTCCGAGGCATCCCAGCCTCTATCCCAGAGTCAGAACTGAAAGCATACGTATCGGACCTATTCAGATTCATCATCACCCTTCCGGACAATTCCTCTCTAGAATTAGACCGGGTACATAGAACAATTCCAAGGAAGACTTCCTTGTTCCCCCTAGATGTACTGGCTACGATACACTTCTTTCAAATAAAAGAGGACATTATGCGGGAAGCAAGGCAAATGCGGCAGATCACCTTCTGAGGCTCCACAATCTCCCTTTACCAAGACCTAGCGAACTCAACACTCCAGAAACTGAAAGCAATACGACCCCTGACAGCTTGGCTGCAAGATAAGGAAATTACATATCACTGGGGATTTCCCACCTCAGTGAAATTCAAATGGGAGGGATCACAGAGACAAATACAGTCGATGAAAGAGGCAGATAAACTGATGGGACTAAACAACGCAGATGCTGACTCAGAACCCAAAGAAACAGCCCACCCTCATCGGGACGGCTCTCCGGGGGGGTGTGTGGTCCAAATCCACCAGACGGCGCAGACTTAGGGGCCCTCCGTAGAAAGACGGTGACATGGGATGAGCGTACAGCAACAACCCACTAGTCCAGGAGATCGCGGACCCTTCATATAAGGTCCATCTAAGGCCACCCAAAGCCTCTCCGGAGCTAAGACAAGCAGCCCACAGGTATGCGCAGTGTGGCACGGCCACCGGCAGACTTCTCCATGGTTCATCTCGGCAGCCCAGTTGGTCCACACCGAGTGCATTGGTGCCACTAGTTCCCCGGTGGCAGTAGAAAGATGTTTCGCCTACCAGTTCAATGTTGGGAAGGGGGAGGTGAGGGGGGGGGAGCATTGGACTTACACAGACAATTCCACCGCTACGGACATCATGCGTCCCTAGCTTTACCCAAAGACACTGCAATACAACATGCAACAACAACCGAAAACAGATCTCCAATTCAATACATCCGATATATGCATTCCAAGACTCGCAGTCTAGGCTGAGGGAAAGATCCACGAGACACACTAAATACTATATCGCAAGAGTTGGCTAATACAAACGAATTAAGAATCCTCTCCTGGAAGATCCAGGGGATGAACTCACCAAGAAAACGCTGATCAGTTGAACACCGCCTGGGTCATCTATCCGGAGACATTGTCCTATTTCAAGAAACGCATCTACTATCGGAAGATGAACACTGCATAAAATTCAAGAGATTCAAGCAATCTTCCTTCGCCCCATCTGGATCGAAGAAAAGGGGAGTAGCAACAGTGACAAAATCCAACTGTCCAACATCACAATAAGGAGAGATCCAGAGGGCCGGTACCTTCTACTGAAAGGCCTCTTCGAGGAACTTCCCGTCACAATTGTTTCAATTTACAGCCCCAACTCCTCAGGGAAATCCTCCCAACCATCTTGGCCTTCCGTGAAGGTCACTTATTCATCGGTGGAGATTTCAATGCTATTCCGAACCCGCAGCTAGATAAAACGCTTCCCCCCATGAGTGCAGACTACACGCAGGCCCTGGCCTTAGCCAATCTATTCAGAGAAACAGAGACCATAGATGTCTGGAGACTACACAATGATACCTTGAGAGACTACACGCACTACTCCAACGTCCACAAGGGATATTCAAGAATTGACTTTATTCTAATCCCTGGCATCCTTTATCCATGTGTCAACAACGCAGAAATCCACACATACATGATCTCCGACCATGCTCCAAGTCTCCGTGAACCTAGCCATTTCAGGCCAAAAAACCCCATCCAGAGGTAATGGAAGCTAAATGACTTGCTCCTACTAGACATCAGCATAAGGGCTGAAGTGGAGGACTCAATATCCAACTACTTCAAGGAAAACACCACGCAAACATCCCCCATCAGCATAATCTGGGATGCAATGAATGCAGTGGTCAGAGGCGTCCTGATAGGGGCAGGAGCGGAACAACGAAGGGTCTCAAACATAGCCACAGCCAAGCTTGAAAAAGAAGTACTCTTTCATGAATCACAGCTAAAAGTCCAATACTCTAGAAAAGCCGAACGAGCCCTGAGGAAGGCGAAGACCGCCCTGGAAATGCATTGTGCCGACCGGACAGCCAAATTCCTAGCATATACACAACAGTTCTATTATAATAAAGGGAACAAAGCAAACAGGATACTAGTGCAGAAGCTAAGGGCGATCCGTAGTTGAAACAACATACTGAAGCTACAAGGGGAAAACGGAAAGCTGCTTTTCACTGAGACGGACAAAATCAATGAATTGATGAGATACCATGAATCCATAATGACCAGCGAACCTACGAACCTAGACGACATACCAGAATATCTGAGAGCGCTACCACCCCACAACCCATCTCAACTAGAACACCTGGAAGCTCCTATTGCAGACGAAGAAGTCATTGAATCCATCAAAACCCTCAAATACTCCGCTCCGGGCCCAGATGGCCTGACCGCAAACTTCTGCAGGAAATTCGCCAGAGTGCTGGCACCCCAGCTATCTGCTTTATTCAACTCCTTGTCCACGAGAACAGCCACGAAATACATGGGCGAATCAATCACGGCCCTACTATACAAACCTGGGAAGGACCCAGAACTGCCTGATTCCTACCGTCCGATATCACGCCAAAGTGTTAGCCAGAAGGCTAGGCCCGGTCCTCCCAGGCTTAATCGACCAAGATCAGACAGGGTTCATTCCTGGTAGAGGGACTCACGACAACATTCGGCGAACGATAAACTTAATTGAGTGCACCCACAAATCAAAAATAGGGATGGCGGTAATCTCACTAGACGCCCACAAAGCCTTCGACCGAGTGGACTGGGGCTATATCCAGACGGTCCTTCAACGCTTTGGCCCCAACTTCACCTCATGGGTCATGGCCAACTATCAAATCCCCACCACACAACTCCGACTTAACGGCACCAGGTCAGATCACATACATATCTCAAGAGGCACCAGACAGGGCTGCCCATTATCGCCCCTAGTGTTCGCTCTGTCAATGGAACCCTTCGCTGCCAGAATCAGACAAAACGAGGGCGTAAAGGGAATTCAGTGGCTCCTGTTGGGCCCTGTGAGCTGTTCCGAAGTGCTGGTCTGTGTTGTCTCTACAGGACAGCCACCCATCATCACGGACCAGGACCCCACATGGGGCTAAAGACTCTATACAAAAGCCTTGATAAAGACCGACAGGTCGAAACACGTGTCAGCTGACAACCAGGGGACATAATTGCCCCTAAATGTACTTAATGCATACCAACTGAATGTTGAACAACTCAGCACTAGCAATAATAAAAGCGAAAACTGTATCGCAATAACCACTGTGTTCGAACCTTTCTTTGAACTACTGAAGCAAGATACTATTAAATATATAATTGAGTCTAGACCACAAGTCATGAATACACCAAAAAAGGAAAACTAAGTCATCAGGGTCGAATATTCTCTGTTCAATGTTCAATGAATTCTAAAAACCCTTACTTTCGTGACCTATTGGATTGGACTCTGCAGCTTGGCTTCCTGTCTGAAGCCAGCTCAAATCACCAGCCACAACCAGATGAGAAATATCTCTTCTTTTAAGTTGAGTCAGAGAAGTTAAGCAAAAATGTAAACTTTGCTGATTTGTACTATAGATTTTAAGTAGTAGAATGTCACAAACCTCAGTGGAAAAAAAACTGGTAAATCAATCTGCCTCCAAAATCAGCAATCTAGCATTTCACTACCAAATTAACAACCGTTTCTGTCATCACCCTGAGGACGAGAGGGGGGGAGAAATCACAACTAAACGTCTCCTAAGTTTCAGTGTCTCTGCTTGTTTCTTTAATCAATGCTACGAAGCATTGAACATGGAGAGATTAAAACACATGTTTTTTTTTCATGGTGTTACCTAGGCCTGTAACATCCCACGTGATTATATAAAACATAGTAAAGGATGCTTTTAAAGATAGAAAATTCATGTATCACAATAAACCACCAAATGGCAGATAATTAACACCCATAAATCAGAAACTACAACACAATTATGTTGCAAGACATGCCAAAAAAACAAAATGACGAATCAGACACACAAATAAAAAAATGGCATAATTATATATATGAAAACTAAATGACAAGAGGAGATATTATAGGGACGTGCCCAGATTTCATTAATCAAGGGAAATAAGAATACATATTGGAGAGCTGGCACACTGGCAGATGGACCACCCAGCAGCAAGCATGTATAAATAGATTGTGAGGAGCGAAATAAATAGCTCAATATGCAGGAAATATGTGATTAGAAAAAATGAATATAAGCAACCAAAAATTACAGCAACTCTATTTTAGAACACTGAAAGTCAAAACCACAAATCGTACCTAAAGAGTACTAGAAGTCAACACAATACACAATAGTGAAACAACTTTCCAAAATAATCGTAGCATTGTAGGATTATATTAATGCACCTTGAGATTACAAGAAAAGTGCATCGGGTAACAGACTATTTCTACACAGCTTCGATATAGCTTGTGGTTGGAATTGTGGTATCCAAATATTGCTGCTTATGATTAGGCAAAAACTTGTGAAGGCAGTCTGGGTGAACGGATATAGTAATATTTGTCAATATTCCATGAAACTATATGGGTCGAATTAGCCACATTTGACATATATAGTTTCATGGAATATCTGGTGGCAAGAAAAGCCTTCCACTTGTCAGCAGTTTCTTTAGCGTCACTTTGTTAAATAGAAATTCAGTGAAGTTAGCAAACTAGCTGATCCATTTTCTGGGCTGCATTCAAAACTGGCATGATTTGTTGCAAAAATAGAGTCCTTCTTCTAGGGTTGGATGTGAAAGTTGGTCTATTGGCTCTTCGTATGTTGTGTGTCCTGGGAGGCAATTTCATAACTGGACAAAAAAAAAAAGAAGAGGGCTATATGCTCCTACCGTTCGGTCAAACTCAGATTGTTCCTCCCATTTCTGTTTTCAAAATTGTCACAATGGGACTTAAAAGCCTTCCTTGTCCAATGCCCTCAGCCGAGGGGTGGAATATTCCAGGTTTCCTACTGTCAGCTCCAGCCCAACAGATCTATTACTGACCTTACTATGTTTCGTTGATTTGAGCATTGTTATCATTTATTTCTGCTATGAAAAATGTAATCCATAACAGGGTCAGGAAGAGTTGGCTGGTGGTGGCAAATCACCTTTGGATCTCAAGTATTACTACAACTGCAACTACTACTACTACTTGGAAGACAAAAAAATAATCTACAAATTTAAGAACAGTCTGTCTACAATCGGCCGTGATACTAAAACATAGCTTGGACAAGTGGACGCATTGAAGACAGCAACGGTGTGAAACTCTGCACCACCGAATCTATGCTAGACAATGCAAAGGCTTCCATAACCACCATTCCCCTTGGCTAACAAGATGGGCCAGTGCTAAGTTCCATCCACCAGAGAAAGGATCCTTGTAATCACAATGGACAGTACCCTCATATTTGAAACACCAGTGTTAATTATTCTCCTCTGGTTGTCCATCAAGGAAATTATTAATTCTGCAACACTGTTTCTATCATGGAAGTGGTCTCCTCCCATTCAGACATAAGCTCCAGCAGCACTGCACCATACCTAGGCCTGAACTTCTATAAGAAACTACAAGGGACATCTTTATTCTTCTTTCTGACCACAAAACTCTGGAACACCCTGCCTAATCATCTCTGGCTGTAAGGGAATGACCAGATGTTCAGGAAACGACCCAAGTCTTGGCTCTTCAACCAGCCAACTTGAAAGATATGAAAGTAAACAGCAACCAACTAAAATCTATGCAACAGATACCCTCCCAAACCCAGCCCAAAACAAATGGACAAGGGGTCCAGTGCATAGCACCATCATGTAAGCTTGTGAGAGCTACCCCTTTTCCTCCTGCTAGAAAGGAACTTTCACATCCAGCAACTCACTGCTCAATATGTATAGGTGCACCTGGTAAATACAATTCCCCTGCACCGCCATATCAGAATTCTGGCTAACTCTTCTGACTACCATTCCTGGAATACCATGCAGGTTTGTGGTTCCTGCTGCTTGACATCGAACGACACCAGATTTTCTAGAAGGATTCTACAACTAAAAGCCAGGAAGCGACAATACCCCAAACACTCCCATTCCACCAGCCACTGCTCTACCTCTCAACCCTCAACTAAACGCCCCATTTACTAAAATCTTGCAAAACTACGCTTCATGCACTCCCTTCAGATAATCCACAAGGTCTAGGGTACTTAAAAGACTCCAACTCAACCCATTTTTTATCAACAACCACGCTCTCAATCTATGCTTTGCATCCTGAGGGCTGCCCTTAACCTGTGCCTGTCCATACCCATCACAAAGAACACAGGTTTCATATCGCACAAAGGTAATGGATACTTCTGACCTGCACCCGTCAACACTACAGGTTTTCCTCTATCTGCCTTTCCCGCTTGTAGACTAACAACCCCACCCATCCGCCTTTCTTATAGCCATGCACAGCAAGCCCAAGTTTATTGGCAGAAGGGCGCTCTATAAGACCACTTTACTTACCTCTCTACTGCCAAGAAGAGACCACAGGCAGTATGCAGCACTTTCAAAGTAAATACAAAGAACCAACACATGGTCATTGATCAAGGAACTGAAATAGCACATGTCTGAATCGGATGTCTTCAAGTTGGTATGAGGTGTTGTAACATTGCAGAAGCTTCCAAGTCAATAATATCCTTGCTGCCCACTGCTTCCCAGTCACCCCATTGTAAGACCAGTTAATGGGCTTGCAACTCTCAGTCAAGAGCAAAACACAAAGACACAGGGATGAAATCTGCATTGGACATCAGGTGGTTAGCAGAGGCTGCTACTTGCATTTCACAGCAGTATCCAGTCATACCACAAATGGCAAAAAACAAGGGCCTTTTGGAGTCATGGAAACTGTGCATGACACCGTGGAACAGTTATACTTGTAGCAATATTAAAGAACAGCTAATAAATAATCAATTCTTACCTGCTAAGGGCTGAACAAATGCTGTTGGTAGAACTCCTTCTCTGTTTTTGAGTCTTCCACGATACCACTCAGAATCCAGTCGTTCAGTTACGAAAATCCGCTCTCCTTTCCGAAAAGGGAGGTCCTCGTCCGTTTCTGCTGTGAAATCAAAAAGAGCTTCATACCATTCTCCAGAGGACCGGTTTGACTGGCAAAAGGAATGTGGAAAAAAATGTATCACCAATTAAACAAGTTTTAAAAATGCCTTATTTATCGCAAGGGGTTAAATGGGCAGCATAACTAATGCAGGCCGACACGAATTACTGACCTAACAAATGCTAATCATAATGTGTTGAACTTAAAAATAAACAACAGAAGAAAACCAATATTTTCCACAACAATCCCTCACCCCCTGTCACAACTGCAATATGGGATAAATTACTCACCGTAATCGTATTTCTGATGCTTGTATCTGCTTAGATTCACATGCTGTGCATAGGCCGACATCTAGTGGAAGCTGCAGAGTATTACAGTTTGTTTTTTCGAAATTCGAAAATGGGCATCGACACAGGGCCTGCCAGTAATACTATCCCTAGTGTGACGTCCACTGTACCCAAGATCCCTCACACGTCTAGGATCCTCAGATTGTATTTTTTCTGACATGAGGTAGCATGAGGAGTAGCGTGAGTACAGATAATCCAAGCAGATAGACAGAAAGGTAAGACTACAAGCAATCATGCGCCTTCTCTCAGAGGGGAGGAAGGGTGGGTCACATGTGAATCTAAGCAGATACAAGCATCAGAAATACGATTACGGTGAGTAATGTATCCCTTCTGAGGCTTGTGGAATCTGCTTAGATCACATGCTGTGCATAGATTAGCGAGCATTACCTGAAGAAGGAGGTGGGATGTGAGAAGGGTCATGAGCAAATAAGTGTCTTAAAACCGCTTGTCCCACTTGTGTATCTGCCTTGGAATGGGTGTCAATGCAGTAATGCTGAGTAAAAGTGTGAATAGAGCTCCAAGTAGCTGCTTTGCAAATGGTGTCAAGGCGTACATTTGCAATGAAAGCCAGAGTGGCCCCAATGCCTCTAGTAGAGTGGGCTCTTGGCGTGAAAGGCAGAATTCTTTCAGAGTGTGAGTAACACAGCTGGATACAGTTAATAATCCACTTCGAGATGGCACCTTTAGAGACGCGATCCCCCTCTCTGCCTGCAGCTACGGAGACAAAAAGTTGATCTGTTTTTCTTAGCGGTCTGGTTTTATTTACATAGTAGAGGACTGCCCTACGCATATCTAGGGTGTGTAGAGTTTCACCTCAGCCGAGCTTTGCGGGTCCTGGAAGAAAGCCGGAAGCTCGATGGACTGGTTTACATGGAATTTTGATATAAATTTAGGTGAGAACCTAGGGTGTGTGCGTATAACCAGTTTGTCTTTATGGACAGTAAAGAAGGGATCCTGCACTGGCAGAGCCTGAATTTCACTGACCCTTCTTATAGAAGTAATAGCTACTAAGAAGGCCGTTTTATAAGTCAGGTGTTTGAGACTGCTTTTATGCATGGGTTCGAAAGGGGGGCCCATGAGCTTGGCTAGCACCACATTAAGGTCCCACCCTGGTGGTGGGTTTGAAATAGGAGGGTGAAGTCTCTTTACTCCTTCCATGAAGGCTTTAACTACTGGTACTTTCCACCACGAAACCTTGCTATGGGAAGTGGTGTAAGCCGACAGGGCTGCCAGGTGTACTTTCAGTGAGTTAAAAACCAATCCTGCATCTAGCAGGTGGAGCATGTATGTAACAATAGTGGAAGGAGTGCAATCAACCGGGTTGATTTGTCTACTCTGGCACCAGATAACGAACCTCTTCCACTTGTCAAAGTAACAGTGCCTTGTGTTTGGTTTCCTAGATTCCTTTAGGATGTCCATACACCTCTGTGGCAAATTGAGATGTCCAAACTCTATGACCTCAGGAGCCATGCTGCCAGGTTCATTGAGTTGGGTTGCTGGTGCACTGTTTGACCTTGGTGCTGGGACAGTAGGTTGTACCAGGCTGGAAGTTTGATGGGCTCGCACACCGCCATCCTGCGTAGGTGTGGGAACCACGGTTGTCTTGCCCACATGGGAGCAACTAGGACGAGCATCATCGACTCTGTACATCTTGTTCACCACTTTCCTGATGAGAGGAGTTGGTGGAAAAGCGTACTCAAACATCCCTGACCAGTTCATCCACAGGGCGTTCCCCTGGGAGTCTGGTTGGGGGAACCTGGATGCAAATCCTGGGCATTGTCTGTTTTCGCTTGTGGCGAATAAGTCTATAGTGGGGAAACCCCACTGAGAGAAGATATCTTCTACGACCTCTCTGTGTAGAACCCATTCGTGTTCCTCTGGGAGGGAGTGTCTACTCAGAGCATCCGCTAGGGAATTGAGCTCCCCTGGAACATGTTGTGATGACAGGAAGATGTTCCGTCTGAGTGCCCATATCCAGATTTTCTGGGCAAGCTTGGACAGATTTGGCGATCGAGTCCCTCCTTGCTTGTTCAGGTAGAACATGGCTGTTGTGCTGTCCGTCCTGATTTGCACTGACAGGTTTAGTAGGTGGGGCTCGAACGCCTGATGCGCTCTGAATACTGCCAGAAGCTCTAGCAGGTTGATGTGGTTCTTGGCCACTGAGTGAGACCAGAGACCCTGAGCTGTGTGGTGGAGATGGTGAGCTCCCCACCCCGTCAGACATGCATCTGTAGTGACTACTGCCTGTACTTCAGGATCGTAAAAGGGCTTCCCCTGTGCGAGATTCTCTCTTGTCCACCAGTGAAGGCTTTGTACCAGTGTTGGCGAAACGACCACTAGATCGTCCCACTGACCACTTGCCTGAGACCACTGTTTCGCCAACCATTCCTGCATGGGACGCACGCGCAGGCGCGCGTGGGGGACCAGGTAAATGCATGACGCCATCACGCCCAGCAGACGCATTGCTTTGCGTACCGTTATTTGTTGACTGGACTGAGAATGCAGAATTTGCAGTAGTATATTCCGAATTCTTTCTTCTGAAGGAAAGGTCAACCCCTCTTGAGTATCTAGGATTGCTCCTAGGAATTGTTTGGAGGTGCTTGGCACCAGGCTTGACTTTTTCTCGTTGATTGAGAAGCCTAACTCGTGGAGGAGGTCGATAGTCCTTTGAATGTTTGTCCTGCAAATTCCTGGGGTTTCCCCCGTTATGAGCCAGTCATCCAGATAAGGGTACACTGGGATTGCCTCCCTGCGTAGGTGTGCAGCCGCCACCGCCAGTACCTTGGTGAATACCCTTGGTGCCGAAGCTATCCCAAAGGGCAGTACCTTGAATTGGTAGTGTCGACTGTCCACCTTGAAGCGCAAATACTTTCTGTGCGCTGGGAACATGGAAATATGAAAATAAGCATCTTTCATATCCAAGGTTGCCATGTAATCCCCCTTTTTTAGGAGGGGGATTACCTCTTGTAGCGTGGTCATACGAAACTTTTGGGGCTTGACATACTTGTTGGCAGGCCGTAAGTCCAATACTGGGCGCATTGTCAAATCTATCTTTGGCACAAGGAAGTAAGTTGAATAAATACCCTTGTTTACCTGGTGTCCCGGGACGAGTTCTATCGCGTCCTTTTCTAGCAGAATGGCGATCTCCTCGAGGAGAATCTTCTGATGTTCTAAGGAGTGTACTCTTTGTCGTGGAGGATGGTTCCGGGGACGCTGCAGTAGCTCTATACAATATCCTGTGGATACTGTTGACAGCACCCATCTGTCTGATGTGATCCCTTCCCAAGCCTGGGTGAAGTTGGAAATGCGTCCCCCTACTGGGGTTGCGTGAGAAGGGACCCTGAACTGAGCGTCACTGCTTTGGTGGCGGCGTGCCGCCTCCCTTGCTGGGACTGCTCTGCCTTTACCACGACCTCTCCTATTACCCCTGCCGTAACCCTGGGTAGACTGTTGGTGGTTGTTCCACTGTGTACCCTGCCCCTGGGAATAGTTAGATCCTCTCTGGGAATTTTGGCCGCGTGGGCGACGAAAATTACTATTCCCTCTCTGGTTAGGGGGTTTATTGGTTAACTGGCCAAGGGACTTGAGTTTCGTATTCGTCCTTGGCATTCTTCAGTGCGTCTTCGACCGCCTTACCAAACAACAGATCGGTTTCCACCGGTTTGTCCAACAATGATGCCTGGGTTTCTGCCTTAAAACCAGACTGCCGTAACCACGCATGTCTTTTGATAACAGTGCCTTCTGCTATCAATCTGCCTGTGTTGTCAGCGGCGTCAAAAGTTGCTTTCAAAATGCAACCAGACACGGCTCTACCCTCTGCGGAAATCCAAGCTAACTGGCCCTTTAAAGGTTCAGGAGCAGAGGCTATGAGTGCCGCAACTTCTTCCCACTGATGGCAGTTGTAGCTGGCCAACAGGGTGGTGGAGTTTGCAATCCTTGCTTGATAGGCGGACGTTGAGGCTACTTTCCTGCCGAAACCGTATAGTTTTTTGCTCTCCTTGTCGGGAGGAGCTTCGGACGATAAGGGTGTTCCTGCCCTCTTACGAGTGTTGGTGACAACTAGGGAGTCTGGCTTCAGATGTCCTCTTATATAGAGAGGGTCAGACTTGGCCGCCCTGAAAAGTTTTTCAACCCTGGGATTGACTGCTCTGGTGAGGTTCGGGTTCACCAGGGACGGGTCTATTCTTCGCTGAATGGACTTAAGGACAGGGATGGTCTGGGCAACAGGCCTCCTTTCTCCCACTAACTCTTCTGCGAAGTCCCTCTCCTCCTGGACACCCTGGGTGTCAATATGGAAATGTTCTGCTGCATGTGCGAGAACCTCGTTTAGGAGGGGTTGGTTATCGACCGGGGAGTCGGTAACCGGGGCTTCGTTCTCTACCGGGGAATCTACTCTGTATGTTTCCGGGTCTTCCTCTTCCTCTTCCTGGTCCTCATCATCCCCATAATAGCCCGTCCCGGTTTGTTCTTCTACCATGCCAAATTCTTGGTCCTCACCAAAGGAAGCCTCTCCTTGATACAGTGAGTATGGTCTTGAGTAAGGTTGTACCTCGAAGGGGTCTGACCTCATCAGTGTTTCAAACCGGGGCTTTTTACTCAGGGGGATAGGATCATTAGAGCCTGAGGGTGTCGCCCCTTGTGGATCATAGGAGAGGAAATGTTCTGGATTTTTATCATAAAAATCAGCCAAAGAAGACATCCTTGACATGACCCTATCTATGTCTTCACTCGACCATTTTCTGGAACTGGGAATGACTCTCTCAGCAAGTCTATGGGATTTATCTTGAGTAGATTTACTGGTTTTAGACATATCAGCAGACCTGGTTTTGTCTGTCTGTTTAGGGGGAGTGATGTGTTTCACAGGTGTGGAAGAGAGCAAAGGCTGCTTCTTCTGCTGTTTTCACCCCTCCCCGTGAGTGGAAAAATGTTTTCCCTGTCCTTTAGTGGCTCTGGAGGTTTTCGACGCCTGGCGTCGAGGATCGGGGGTGGGGTCCCTGTCCTTCGAGCGTGGGGCCTCGCTGATTTTGACTGCGGGCTCCGACTCTTGGAGCGCGGCCTGGGGGTGGAAGTCGTCTTTGTCTTCCGACGATCGAACTTCTGTTAGCCTAGGGAGCGAGGCACTCTTGGCAAGAGTGGATGATTGCCTGGAGTCATGCGGCGATCTTGATCGTGAGCGCCCAGAGGACACCGAATCGGACCGTTCTGTTTGTGCCTCTTTCCGAGAACTCGACGTCGTCAAGTCTCGGTTGGACTTTGTGTGTTTAGTGTGTGTAGTGTGTGAAGCGCTTGTGTCGCCGGGGCTCTTCCCCATAGCCGCCCTGCCGGACGACCTTCCGAGGTCGGGGACCTGCGCTCGGCTGTCTTTCAATGCCGTAATGCCATCGCCATCCGAAAGTACGGCGTCGCTGCCATCGCTGAAGGCGCCCTCCGCTGCCATGGCCGCCTGCCTGGCGTGGTGGGCCCAACGCTTCGTCGAACGGTCCTTAAGTCTTAGGTTTAAACCTACTACACGCTCTGCAGTTCGCTTCGGGGTGGTCCCTCGGCAAGTATGTCGACCCAAGGGTATTTGCGATTGCACTTGGGGCAGAATTGAAAAGGGGTACCCTCCATACGCACCTTGAGGCAGCGGGCTGTTAAGTGTAGGAAATGTATAAGGTGTACCTATATACCACGAGTGTAGAGTATGTACAACCCCCCCACTCTCCCTACTTGCAGCGCCGAGGCCAAAGGCCTTCCGAGGCCCAAATCCGTCGTGCAGCAGCCGACGGTCGATTTCTTCTCCAGCCGGCGTCGAGTGTCGAAGTTCGACGTTGGGGTGGGGAAGGATGTCAATAGATTAATATTTTAAATATTTTAGCAAAAGTATGGCTAAGGCCAGGGGACTCCGCAAAATGCTTCCGACCAGTATGGCGGAAAAAAACAATCTGAGGATCCTAGACGCGTGAGGGATCTTGGGTACAGTGGACGTCACACTAGGGATAGTATTACTGGCACGCCCTGTGTTTACGCCCATTTTCAAATTTCGAAAAACAAACTGTAATACTCCGCAGCTTCCACTAGATGTCGGCCTATGCACAGCATGTGATCTAAGCAGATTCCACAAGCCTCAGAAATTCTGATACAGAGAAGCATTCCCTCAACCATGTTCGTTACTCTTTTCTACAGTAAGATGCCTGGGCCTGAAGGACGCATACTATGATGGCTTAGGATGAAAGGTGGCTGGCTACACAAGTTTTGATTACACAGAGAGGAAAGGGAAAGTAGTGGCAGGTAGATGGTTGGCTTTACAGGAATAATTGTTTTTCACAGTATTGCACATACTGGGAACATGGAAGGAAGGCTTTCTAATAGCTTAAGATGAGGGCTAGAAGGAAAAAAACACTGTTGTGGTGATGTTCACTAAGAAATTACAAGTTACTCACCGTAGCGATTAACGCACTCTTAGTCCTTAGTGCCCTTTCCTCCATACTGCATGGGCGTCCCTTGCTAGGGATGGGAAACAGAACCTTTTTCACCAGAAAAAAAACCTTCCCCTTTAAATTCAGAGGTGTGCAGGGGTGTAGTCCTGGGAGCATGCGCTGCCCTGACTCCGCCCACCAGCGCCACACCTCAGTCCCCATTGAAGCGTTGACAATATTTAACATTGCCTAATTACACCAGTATTATTGGGGGAGGATGGTGGGACACATGAAGGAAAGGGGACTACGTTAGTCACTACGGTGAGTAACTTGTAATTACTCTTACATTCCGTCCCCTTTCCTCCATACTGCATGGGGCGATTATAACTGAATGTAGCCCCAGGGTGGAGAGGACACTCTCCTCAAGCACACATGTTCCTTGGATCCACCTGTCCGAAGGCCGCGTCTGACTTAGAGCCGACGTCCAAACCGTAATGCTTACAGAAAGCCAAAGGGGTGGCCCAGGTGCCACGACTGATTATGACCTGCCATGGGACATGCCGCTGGAATGCGATGGCCGTGGCCTTTGGCTCTGACAGCGTGAGCGTGCATGTTAGCTGGCAGTGGCTTGTGCTGTCCCTCGTAGGCCTCCTTGATTGCTGCAACCATCCACCGTGCAATAGAAGCCTTGCATGTCTGATACCCGGACCTGGATCCCCCGAAGGTGACAAAAAGTGCGTCCGACTTGTGGAATCCCATGGTCCTGTCCAAATACAATTTCAGAGCGTGTCTGACATTGAGACAGTGCAAGACTCTCTGAGCCTCGTCCTTGCTGTCAGCAAAAAACGCAGGTAAGACTATTTCCTCGTTTAGATGGAAAGCGGATGGTACCTTAGGTAGAAACGCCTGCTTAGTCCGCAGGACCACCTTATCCCTGTGGAAAGTGGTATAGGGTTCTGAGGCCACCAGAGCCTGGATCTCGCTGACTCTGCGAGTGGAGGTGAGGCCTACCAACAAGGCTGTTTTAATGGTGACCGGCCTGAAGGGGGCGTGGCCTGGGCTCATGGAGTGAAGGCAGGTCCTGGGCGAGCTCCGTCCGGAGACTACTATGATCCTGAATAATTACAGCCACACGCAACTTTAAGCCTTAAAAACACCAGGCGCCCCGCGGACGCTGCGAGAGAGCGACAGCCCCGCCGCACTTCGGGGTACCCCCGCCCGGACCACTTGTCGCTCCGCTGCGGAGCGCAACACAGCAGAAGGACCAGATCACAGCACCGGGGGACCTCCGGAGCGGACACGGAGGAGGCAACCACCCACGGGGGCGCCGGATGAGTTGAGAGGCCAGAGGGCGAAAGAAACGTTGGCAGCCGCCAGAAGCAAAGTGCGAGGACGCCGAGCCAAGACATCCCGACGAGCCCACGACACATAGGGACGGGTGCAACCGCACAGAGACAACGGCTGCTGCCGGCGCTCAACGGTAAGCACCGATATAACAATAAGGGCCGCAGCATACGCCTTGAGAGAAACGTGAAAATTGCAGGACATCGGGGCACTGTAAACAGCAGGAAAGGGCTGAAGGGCTGCGCTGAGGACTGGCCCAGCACACAGGCAGGGAGATGGCCTTGAACTCAGGAGGAGTGACTACCTGCAAGAGGTGGCCCTGGCCCACGCTACAACCCATGTTGCCACCAGCTCGAGTGGCCATGGCTGGGCACGACAAACTTGGAGGCACGTCCCGAACTTAGGAGAACGCCGGCTGAAAGGGAAGCACTGGAGGACCTGGAGGGGGCCGCTGAGAGGGCTTTCGGGGGATACCAACGGCTCATGGCCGCACAGACACCAACGGCCAAACACGCCGAGACACAGCTAGTGTGGGCACACCACTCGGCGAGATCCCGGCCCTGGTGTGGGAGCTCAACTGAGGCCGCGCCCGGGCCTGCGGACAGGCCCCATTGGCCAGTATGTAGCACAGAGGGACCGGACCCCTCCAACACTGCATAACACCAACACCGGACACAAGGCTTTGGCGTCTGGTCCACTACTGAAGCCTTAGAACTTGCGAGGGAGGAGGAAGACCCGCAAGACCTGGAGGGACACTACCGAACACAAGCTGGAGCACACCAATGGAATTGAAACGCGCCAGATACGGCAGCACAACATAACTGGGTTCCCATACCGGATAAAGCCCCTGAGATCGCACCCGGGACAACACCACCACTGAAGTGCCGCTGCACTGTACATGGGCGCCCAAGCCCGCCCAGGACCAGGCGATGCTTCTCTGAGGCCCATCACAGCGACTACATATCTGCCGGACAACAGCAGACCCCCACCTGAGCCAACACCAGAACGGCAACTTGCGAGGCCACAATAAGGATGCCCCCCCCCAAAAAATAAAACTAAAGCATCTATAATGGACTCATTCGCAGCAACAAAGCCCAAGCAGCAACCACAACATGAAGCTGCCATGGGCGAAGAAACACCTGCCCCTAACAAAGACCCTACGGACACACAGGTCCTCCAAGCCATCGCATCGCTTAGGTCGTTCATTGACACCAAAATCGAGGAGGTTAAGTCGGACATGCAGCTGATGCGTCAAGACGCTCGTAAACTAACGGAAAGGGTAACCACGGCAGAAGCCAGTCTGCAGTGCACTGTTATGAACACCTCTGACCTGCAAGCGAAGGTCCAGAAGCTCGAAATGAGGGTAGCACAACTTGAAGCATGATCTGAAGAAGTGGTGCGGTATGCCCACCGCAGCAATATACGTATACTAGGCGTACCAGAAGACATGGAGGGACCGAACCCAACTGACTTTGTGGAGACCCTGCTCCTACAAGAAATCGGGGCTGGAAAACTTACTCAAGGATACTCTGTTGAACGGGCCCACACATCTCTGCAGAAACGGCCCCCGCCAGGATCACACCCACGCCCAATAATTGCGAAAATCCTAAATTTTCACGACAGGGAAACGATCTTGAGATACTCAAGGGAGGGAGGGGAGATCACGCGAAATAACTCCAAGATAGTAATGTATCCAGACTACACCCCCACGGTGCAATGCGCCAGGAATTCATTTGTGCCAGTAAAGGTGAGGCTGCGGAAACTCAATCTTAAATATATGCTGCTTTACCCCTCTCGCCTGAAGGTCATCTCCAATGGAAAAGCGACATTTCTGGAGACCCCAGCTGCAGCAAACATGTGCCTGGAGCACAATAACTTAGCTGATGAAGATGAACCCATGCTGCAATCGGAGGCTAGAAGACACAAAAGAAGTAAAATGCACCTAAACCTAGACTCGTCACCACAAGAAAGCATGCAGCTGGATGGCCGACTTCGACTATCACTGCAACAACGTTAGCCGCAAAGCAGAAGTAAACATGAGTCAACACACAAGCAATTGGCTGCAGCATAACTACTAGTTCCTCCGGACGGGGCTCCAGGAGCCACACATGAAGTGCACTACGACCCACCCCTCTTAAACCGGAGCTGGCTGGATGCTGGCATAACACCCGCGCCTGACGACCTGGAATGGTCCAGACGATGTGGGAAACTCTGAGCGTTGCAAGTTGCAAGCACCTGCTAGAGGCAGTTCTTTGTGGATTGTTTTTTTTTTTATCATTCACCGGAATGAAAGTTAACACTGTTGAAAAGTCTCCAAACACCAACACAGAAACCTCAGGAGGACCGGAGAGGTGAGTGGGCCGGAACGAACGGCACCATGGGATGACGCAACACCCAGCTTGCTCAGGGACCGTGGCAAATATCCAAGATAGGGGGCCAAAGAGACCCCAGGAACACCTCCCTGGAACAGCATGGCGACAGGGATTAATGTGCTGACGTGGAATGTGCAAGAACTGGGCACCTACCTTCGCAGAAATCGAATCAAGTCGTACCTCCGAAGGAAAAAGGTTGGAATAGCCCTGCTACAGGAGACCCACTGCACTGAGGAGTCTGTGGCAAAGCTGAAAGACCACTGGTGCAGACAAGGGTTCGGAGCCACCTATTCCAGGTATGCGAGGGGGGTGTTCACCTGGATTGATCCTCATCTCCCCTTTCGATTGACTGAGTTGGAGAGGGAACCGGAAGGCAGATTTGTGATACTACGGGGCCACATCGAACAGACAGAGGTATGCATTGTGAACTCGGATTTTCCCAACACCAATATCCCAGCCCACCTGAACTGAATGTACGCTAAAACTGCACAACACAGAAACAGTGTTCTTATTTGCGGGGGGGGGGGGGATTTCAATTGCGTGCATAACCCAAATCTGGACAGATCCCTGCCCCCCACAGGCGGCCTGACGGCAGCCTCATCGGCATTCCGCTTCATGCTCGAACGACTGGAACTAGCCAACACCTGGCGAGAACTGCACCCGGGGGAGAGAGGATACTCCCATTTCTCATCCCCACATGGTCTCTACACTAGGCTTGATTATATCCTCGTCGGAAAGGAACATGCATTTCAAATACAAAAAGCCCATTGCCTGGGGAGAACTATCTCTGACCATTCACCCTTGCTGGAGGAGTGGAACAATACAGGACCCAGACCCCCTATTCCCATGTGGAGAATGCCGACAGAAGCCCTGAAGGACCAGGCGTTCAGGGAGAAACTCCGAGATTCCATAGAGAACTACATAAAATTAAACGTGGGAAGTGTAGACGGGGCGGGCACTGTGTGGGATGCTCTGAAGGTGGTGATGCGAGGAGAGATTATAGCAAAAGCAGGGGGGATTAGAGGACTACTGAGGTCGGACCTGGAGAGCCAGGAAAAGGAAACCGGGAGGCTTAAATCCGCCCCCCCCCCCGGATGGTGCACAGGGGGAAGACGCCCTCAGAATGCTAAGAGAAGAATGTAAAATGGCTTGGGGGCAGACTTGCCCAATTCGATTATACCACCAGAACCGCTAGGGCACACACTGAAGCAGACAAACCCAGCCACATGCTGTCCTGGCTCTGCAAGAAAGAACACCCCAGACACCTAACCACAGCACTGAAAGATGAGAATGGTACCTTACAGCAAACACAATCAAGCATCAATGACATCTTCAAACACTTTTACGCTACGCTATACTCCCACGAAGACCAGGTTCCCCAAGAGGAGATTATGAACACACTAGATGAGATAGGGCTGCCCAGATTACCCACCGCACACGTCGAAGCACTAGAAGCAGACATTACCATACAAGACATAACGGAAGCAATTAAATCCCTAGCCACAAGCAAGGCACCTGGCAGTGACTGGCTCCACTCAGAATTTTACAAAACCTACGAATCGTCCCTAGCACCTATACTACACAAGGTCTTTCAAGAAGCATTCAAACAGATAGTCTTACCCAACAGCATGAAAGAGACACTAGTGGTCCCAATACTTAAGCCCAACAAATCTGCGGAGGAGTGTGGCTCGTATCACCCTCTCGCAATGCTAAATTACGATGTCAGAATCCTTACCACAACACTGGCCACGAGACTGTCCAGAGCCATAAGCGAGATAGTGCACACCGACCAAAGCGGCTTTGTGCCGGGCTGCAACACCACTGAGCCTACGCAGGCTCCAGCATATAATAGACCAGACCAATCGGGAAAAAGGCTCGTACGCATTATTGTCTTTGGACGCCATCAAGGCTTTCGATTCTATTTATTGGGAATGGCTGATAATGGTCCTCAAAAGGTTTGGGTTTGGACAGGGGTTCATTAGGTGGGTAAAGGTGCTTTATACAAAGCCACGAGCGCGGGTGAAGACCGGGAAATACGTCTCTGCAGCATGGGACATAGGCAGGGCTTCCCGCTTTCACCCATGCTCTATATACTGGGACTGGAACCCATTGCCATTTTTTCGAGTAAGCAATCTTTTGACGCAGGCATATGAGTGGGGAGGGGGATAGACCACAATCTCCCTGTACGCGGACGACGTACTCCTGTATATCAGGGATCCGCACCTGAACATACCAACCATACTGGAGGTCCTGGACAACTACTCCAGAGTATCTGGGATACAGTTTAGCAGACAAAAATCCTGGCTGTTCCCCCTGACAAACCTGAGGGGACAGAACGCTGCAGACCTCCCCTCGGTGGGAATACAGTGGCAAACTAACTCATTCGTTACCTAGGAGTCAACATCCTGCACACTCCCACGCTAATGCACGAATATAACACTAATAAGGCAGCGCTTCCCACCCTGTGCAGATAGATAGGATTCTGGTCCAAGCTTCCCTTATCCATGATGGGCAGGGCATCAATCATCAAAATGATTTTCCTCCCCAGATTCCTATACGGGTTCCAAAATGTGCACTACTACATCAACGCCCCCTTCTTTCGCTTGCTAGACACATTGCTCCGCGACTTTTTATGGGGAGAAAAACAGGTACAGACTTGCACTCTCCGCATTGGTCCTGCCACATAGACAAGGAGGGATACAACTCCCACTTCTGGAGAAATATTATTTAGCGGCACAACTCAGCTACATAACTAAGTGGCTGGCTGATGACACCACGCCTGAAACGACCCTACTACGACAAATAGTCTCCCCAAAACAATTAAAGGAACTAATCTGGGTGCCCCGACAGCTTCTGCGCGAGGAACCGTTACTTGTCGAACTGGGCAGGAAAACATGGCGCAGGTCCATAGCACTCTTGCATATGAAGCACCCATATTCACCAGAAATCCCACTGATGGCTGACATATGCAAATCTAGCATAGACCTGAGCAACATCAGACTCTGGGAGATAATCAGAGTATATACCTGGGGAGACCTGTATGCTGGGGGTACTTTCCGGGAGTTCGCCTCACTACAGGAGGAGGTTGACATGCCCGGCGGCCAGTTCTTGCGGTACCAAAGGATCCGTGAGACAGCACGGGCCAAGTGGGCGACCTGGCCTGAAGAACCTGAAGCAGATCCTCTAGTCACGCTGTTATATAACCTTGGGGAGGGAGGAAGACCAGTGTCCCAACTATACAGCCAACTAAATGACACCCCAAACCCCCGCAGTGCTTTGCTGCGGTCTAGGTGGGAGGAAGATCTGGGAACGGCAATGACCGACAAAGAAAGGGACAGGGCGCTTATTTACCCCAAAGAAGTGTCCAGGAACTCCAGGTTCCGCCTCGTACAGCTGAACGTACTATACTGCACGTACTTAACCCCACACAAAATAGCGAAGTTCAAAGCGCAGACACCACCCAACTGCGTTTGGTGCAACATGGATGATGCAGATCTGTTTCACATGCTATGGGCATGCACAAAGGTACAAACCCTCTGGGTGGCAGTGGAGCAGGCCTGCAAAAGGGCAGGCGTGACGAGATATGAATGATCCCCCAGCGAATTCCTACTAGGAACCTACCCCAGTCTGGCTAAATCTAAACACACAATGAAACTCATGGACACAGCGTGTGTGCTAACCAAAAGGACAATTGCGATGGCCTGGAAACGCCCCGCTGGTCCACAGTACAACACGTGGTTCAAAGAGCTGAAACGATGGGTGGGCACGGAAACCAAAGCCTGGGAGGACAGCGTTGCTAGATCTGCAGACGGCACAAGCGAGGCTTTGGACGCCTGGAAGGAACTGACATGGAGCATGTGCCACCCCTCAGATGATATGCCTCCATGAATGCTCCCACATGAACGCCATGACGACCTGCCATCCGTGATGGCACCTAAGCAGGCATACCTCAGAACGTTGCCCGGAACCCCCCTCTGCCCCCTGCTCTCCAGCAGGTCCTCCCTGAGCTGGGACAGCCCACACTGGAACACACAGTCAATGTACGGAGACAGTTACTGTTGTTTATGTTACCTTTTTGTATCTTTCTCTCTTTCCTTCTTATCTCCTTTCCGCTTCTCATGAATAAAACATCAGATCTTTTATGTATCTATGACAAAATGCCAATAAAGAAATTTAAAAATAAATTAATGGTGACTAGCCTGATGTCGGCAGACGCCATTGGCTCGAAGGGTTTGTGCGCCAAGGCGCCCAACACCACATTGAGGCCCCACACAGAGTGTGGCCTCTTGATGGGCGGGTAGAGCCTGGACAATCCCACCAGATGTTTGACTATCGGGTTGGAGAAAGCAAAGACTTCCTCCTCTGAATTTCTGTAGGCCCCTATGGCTGCCAGATAGGTGCGACCTGTGTCCACCTGTACGCCTGAGTGCGCAAGGTGTGCAGAGAAGGAGAGTACATCATCCAGTGTGCACGTAAGTGGGGAGGGAGCTTGATCTCCTTAGAGTCTGCCCAATGACAGGACCTAGTCCATTTACTCTTGTATTGGCTCCTGGTAGCCTTGCTCCTGTCCCCCTGAATGATCTCTAGGTTAGCCTGAGAGAGGCTCAATTGCCCGAGGGTGACCTGCTCAGGAACCACGCTGCAAGGGCTAATTTCTGGGTTGTGGGGTGGAAGACCCTGCCCCCCTCTGCTGGGACAAGAGATGGGCTGGACCCAGCGTAAGGTGAATGGGTGGTCTGTCCACGAGGCTGAGAAGCTCGGAGAACCACGGTCTCGCCAGCCACAATGGAGCCATCAGAATGATCCTGAGGTGACCAGCTTCTTTTATGCTGCGCATTACCCTGTGGACCAGGGGAGTGGGAGGAAAGACATAGGCTGCCATGCCCTCCCACCGAATCTGTAATGCGTCACCCAGGGAGCCGGGTCCCTGTCCCTGCCAAGAAGCAAACTGATGGCACTTCCTGTTCTTGTGGGAGGCAAATAGATCCACCTGAGGGTGCCCCCATTTGTTGAAGACCTCCTGCAGTACCTGGTTGCTCAATTGCCATTCGTAATTGTCCGCTTCCAAGTTGGCCTCCCCGGGAGGTGGATGGCCGTGAGGTAGAGGTTTTTCTCCAGGGCCCATTCCCACATGCTGACCGCTAGGCTGCACAGCAGAGGGGACCTGGTACCCCCCTGCTTGTTGACATAGTACATGCTGGTGGAGTTGTCAGCCTGGATAAGGACGGACTTTCCTCCAATGAGAGGAAGGAAAGCTCTGAGGGGTAACCAGATGGCCCTGAGCGCCAGCCAGCTGATATGTGATTCCCGCTCCCATCGGGTTCAAAATCTGTTGACTGTGTAGCTGTCCAGAGTGGCCCGAGTCTTCCAGGGAGGAGTCCGTAGTGAAGGTGACCTGCGGCACCAGCTGCCGGAAGGGCTTGCCCGTCCGCAGGTTGCAGTCCTTAACCACCATGAGAGGTCCGGGTGAAGAGAAGGAGGTATGGTGATAAGCTCCGCTTGGAAGCCCCTCTCCCAATTCCATAAGGCTGCGAAGTGCAGCTGTAACCTCCTCATCAGGAGTCTCGTGTGGGGCACGGCCAGGACCACCTCTGCCATGATACCCAGTAAGTGTTGGTACCACCAGGCCGAGGTCACTGCTCTATAAGGAAGTGCATGGTGGCTCTCTTGAGAGCTGTAATCTTGTCCTCAAGGGAAAGACCCGCTTGGAGCTCGTATCCCAGGTGAGGCTCTGCGTGGGCTGCAGCTGGGACTTCTTGAGGTTGATAGTAAACCCCAGGTCATTGAGCATGTTGATAAGTATGGAGGAAGTATGGGTAACCCCCTCCTGAGATCTTGCCCTGACGAGCCAGTCGCCCAGGTATGGATAGACATGGTGGCCCTGGGCCCTGAGGAGGGCTGCCACCACATTCATGAGCCTGGTAAATACCATGGGGGCTGAGCTGAGGCCAAAGAGTAGCACCTTGTACTGAAAATGGCAGCCCATGATCCTGAAGCCTAGGAAGGAGCGATGCGGTTGGCAAATCGGGACGTGTAGATAGGCATTCTTCAGATCCAGGGAGAACATCCAGTCTCCCTTGTTCCCTTGTCTAATGTCTCCACAATGAGTGCTGGTGTAACCATCTTGAACTTCTGAAGAAGGATGGAGGGAGAGGTTGAGGGTGGATAGGTCCAACACTACTCTCAGGCCAGCCTGGTTCTTTTTTTGTATGGCGAAAATCCTGGAATAGAAGCCCAAACCTCTCTGGGAGGCTGGGACTTCTTCCACGGCCTGGCTCTCGACGAGCGCCCCGAACTCCGCCAACAGAGTTGCCGTCCCAATCTATCTAACAGTGGTACAGTTAAAGAAGTTGCTACCCTCGAATGGAAGGTCCAATATGTGTTCAATTTGGGTTAAATTTAGTAGCCCGAAGCCAGGCGGTCCTTCTCAAGTCCATGGCGATGCAGATGACCCAGCCAGAGGTATCAATGTGGGCCACAATGGACACCATGATATCCTGTACTACCATCACAGCTTCTTGTAGACCCGCTTTGAAGCGTGCCTGGCTCTGCACCGGAAGGTCTGACGGGAAGTCCTCTCTTTCCTGCCAAAGCCTCTGGTTAGCGGCTGCCAGCATGGCATCCGCATTGGATTGACGCAGGTGCAGCGAGGCATTGGAGTAGAGCTTCTTCCTGTACGCCTCTAAGATCATCTCCTCCTTGCCTAGCAGTACAGAGGATGAGGTGGCCTAAGATGGCTGAGGCTTAGAGTAAAGTAACGCTGCAGCGATCACTGAAGAGTGCGGTTGAGGGTGCGCCAACAGCAAGAGTGGATTCCCCTCCATCCGTCTATATTTGGCGTCGAGGCGCTGATTGACAGGTTGGGCCGAGTGTGGCTTCAGCCACCCCTTCTTGGCCAAGGCAACAACGTCCTTTTGCATCGGGATACCCGTTTTGGTAGGGGGCCCTAGGGTGAGGACTTCTTCTAAGACCCCCTCCTCAAGCAGCTCGACCTTAGGTTGAAGAAGGCCCAGATATTCAGTCAAACCTGCAAGCTGGTCATGGAAGGCCTTTGCGGATGATGGCGTGTTATGGTCTTCCTCCTCGTCTGTGTGTACCAGAGTGTCTGGCTGGTCCAGAGCGGGTGGAGGAGTGCTGGGTGCCGTGGGCTGCGTTGTGGAGACCGGAGCCGGAGGCTGGTGTGGAACCTGTACTGTGGGAGGCAGGGGAGCCACAATCGATGGAGTCAACAGGGGCAGCGGGGGCTGCGGTTGGGCTTGTGGCGCTTGAGCCATGGGAGGAATGACTATGGGCGCCAGTGGAGTGACCAAGTCCCTGACTGCATCCCGCAAGCTGGCCCCCATCTGGGGGGTTCGCATCAGCGCCAGGAACCTTACGAAGAACCGGTCTACGGAGGCAGAAGAGGAGGCAGGTGATATTGACGGTGTGGCTGGGGGCTGCTGGGGCCGGAGCGCACCTGGTCTACGTTGCAGGGGAAACCTGCCCTGTGCTGCTGAAGGATAAACTGTAGGCCACGTACCTGGTTGACACCAGTCCCACCTTGAAACTTGTTGAACCGCCTGCTCTGTTCCTAGGAGTGGCATCGGACAATTGGCCATGTTGGCTGGCACGGCGGCCATTTTGTCGAGCTGCGTGCCAAAGTCGTGGTGCATGACTCCCTGGGCCCGGGCCTCCTCCAAGACTCTTTGTGGTGAGCATGAAGCCTACCCTGCACCTGAGGTCTAGGCCTGGAAGGCGTATTGCCCTCGGCAGTGTCGCCAGTAGTGCTGCATGCAGGCGCCCCCTCGGACATTGAGCCCGTACTAGGGCGTTGTGCCTCGGGTGTACACGTGGTAAAAGAACCTTGCGGTCCCTCAGCACTGATTCTGGAAGGATCTGATGATCCCTCGACCGTGAGGCCGGTAGCTGGACTAGCCCCAGTGCGTGTGCTGGTACAAGAACCCGAGAGGTTCCTCCTGCTCGGGTGTTTCCTCAGGAAGGAGTCGCCCCTACGGGGTGCCATGGAAAATAGTGGCCCTCCCTTGGACCTCGATCTCTGTCTGACGAAGTTCTTCAAGTCCTCTGGAGGCGACTTTTTCGAAGAGCTCCCTCCACCTAGCTAGCTTGTTCTTCAGTGCGCGTAGAGTCAGTGCGTCGCACGCGGTACAACCTTCCCAGCCGCGGTTGGGGCCAAGGCAGCAGAGGCAAAGAGCGTGGGGTTCGGACGTGGGAAAGAGCCCCTCGCAGGCTGGACACCTGCTGAAGCCCTCTGAAGTCGACATGCGCCGGGGAGGAGCGTGACGCCGGAGGACCAAGTACCTGAATTACAAAAAGAAGACAAACAGATAGAAGAATCCGGGGAAGAGCGCGTGGTATTACATGGCAGAGCCAAACCCAGGAGTGCTGGTGAAATTAGCCCGTTCACGTCGATACGGAAAAGGGGACTGAGGTGCGGCACCGGTGGGCGGAGTCTGGGCAGTGCATGCTCCCAGGGCTGCACCCCAGCGCGCCTCTAAATTCAACGGGGAAGAAGGTCTTTTCTGGTGAAAAAGGTACAGTCTCCCGTCCCTAGGAAGGGAGGTCCATGTAGTATGGGGGAAAGGGGATGGGACGTAAGACTAAGGTTGTTACCCTGCGAGTTGCATTTTTTAACTATTTATTTACCTCTTGTTCCCATGTAGGTTTTTTTTTACATTTATTTTTGATTATTTGTTTTGTATGTTTCTTAGATTATTTTGCATGCCTTTAATATTGTATGTTCATTGCCTGGGCTGTGACTTAAAGAATATGACAAAATAAAAAAAACATTTCTTGGAAAAGGTAAACACACTTCAAGGGCCATGCAGTCAAGAGCCCCCTGAGCTAAGGTCAGAGGGGCATTGGACGTTACATACTCTTGTTCTTCCTTTAAGTGACCAGTTGTCTGGTGGTGTGTTGGGCTGAACTGTTTAATGGTATCTTTGCATAGAAACTACAAGCATGAGACCACGGGAATGGAAGGAGACATGGTAATTTGTGCCATTTTAAAATATATGACCATTAGTTCATATTCTTTTTGTGGTTAAGGTGGTGAAAATGTCACATAGCTCAAGGATACAGCATCACAGGTACACGACACTTCCCACTGCCACACTTCAGCAAGAGCATTCAACCTCTAAATCCTCTCTTGACAAAGGAAACCAGGAGAAATAAACAAGGAACCCACCAGGACACAACAAAGCAAGCAGCAGAAAATAAAGTACTGAACGTAGGAAACAATGATTTAAGTCATAAATGAGATTGCATTTTTAATCGATCACTGAACGACAAAGACATGAAATCGCATTTGCAATGACGCCTGCATTTGCATGTTTTTTTCTCATTCTCTACCAACTATGCACATTTATTTGGGTTCAATACCAAACTGAAAAAAAAGAAAACATTTTGAACAATTCTTTCACATTTAGGAAAAGATTTGTCATATCATATATAGGCATTGTTGTTCAATATTATTGTCCAGAGGGACAGTCAAATTTGGCAGGACACAAATCTAGCGAGGGAACAGAGCAAAGTTGTGGTAAAGTCTCATCCAACAGAACCAGTAGGGTAATCCATTTTTGTAGAACATGAACGTAGACTACCTGAGAATCCATGCCCCAAGAATCCCTCTTGCTCTTCAGCTGTGCCCCAAAACCTAGAGGGAAAAAATAACTCAATTCAAACTCCCAGTGTAATCAGAGCGGGATGCAAGTTTTACATACCAGGTTTCCAACAAACCAAAACTGTAAAATAATGAAACATGTTGAATATCAATTCAAGGTTTAGAAACACTTTAAACCCTCTAACAACAAATATTATGGTTGCAGAATTGTGGTACGTGAATTGGCAAACGGCGGTAGAATTAAAACAGGTCAAATGACTTAGCTAGCTATTTGTCTGTAAGCAACTACTTAATAATTAGGAACAAGTCTCCTCTTTATAATTCAAATCTTCATTTAGAAAGAGAACATCAGCATTAGCACAATGGACGCAAAACCTTATTAACTTAATTGCCATGTTCTGCTGCTGTGGTATATTTTGGGGATGTTCTAGAAGAGAGGCACAGTGTGAATGGCTCTTTATTATAGACAAGATCTTTAAAGGGAAACAGCCACTCCACTTTATTCCCTACAACTTAAAAACCTCTGTAAGCAAAGCTGATCCCTATCATCATCATCATACTCATCCTCGTCCTCATCATCTCAACAAGGGGACATGCTACACAAAGATTCTGAGCACAATCTGCTAAAGGATTAGCTTTGTGAAAAACAAAAAACTGCTCTAACACAATGTAATGGGAAATAGGAAAGCTATTTTCAGTCAAATATTAAAAGAGCTTCCCAATATCTTATTGCAAGCGTACTTGATTAAATACAAATCTTGTTATAAAGCAGGTTTCATTACACCAAGGCAGAGTGCTGGCCAAATCGTAAGATATTTGGGCATCCTCATAACATTGCTTCGAACCTGGCTCCACATTCTATGCTTTGGTTCCAGATTTGCCAAATGAAACATTTGGTTAAACATAAAACATGAGATGTGTATTCTATTCATCACATAAGTACACTTAAACATATCCACATAACTACACTATTGGCATCTTCGTTGGTAAATGACAGTGTTACTTAGACATTTTGTTTTTTAAAATGACTGTCGTGCAGTGCTTTGGAGCAGCCCAAATTCATAAATTCACTGCACTTGCATTCACTGAACTTCACATTTGATGATTTGTTTGAAATGCGCTGAAACTACATCCCAGAGTTTAGAAGCGTTGGGTTGACATGGGCCAAGCAGTTCATAAAATGCTGGTTGGAATAGCTTTCATGTAAACTCTTTCCTGGCTTTGAAGTACTCATGCCTCCCAATCATTGAGCAGACTTGATGTGTTCCAGGCTTCTATGCCATTAGCTTGCAAGCTTCTACTGCCCACATGCAGATTTATGGTCTGACCCAAAAGACTTTACAAATCAAGCAGGGCATTTTAAACCGAATTTGTTGTTCCATGGGCATCTTCAACAGATCCTTTTTCTGCTGACCCAAAACAAGGCATGTACCAGAATTTCGTTTTGGACATTAATCAAGAAGGGCAGTATTTCACTAGAAGGATATTACATTACAATTACAGTGGTAATTGCACTGATCTGTAGGTGAAAGAAGAGGGTGGCAATGAATAGCATCCCATAATGATCAAACGTGGTTGCCAGGCTAGGGATTCGACCATGGGAAACAAATTGAACCCAGTCCATCCCACTATCAGCTAGATGGACCTGAATCACCACGAATCAACAATTTCTCCAGTAATCTTTCATGTTTACACAGATCTTTTTTTATCCAGAAATAACCAGAAATTTGACGTGCGATCTCTGTGTAATCCTATCACCCAGTACTCTGAACGTGTATAGAGACCACTGGCCTCTGAATAAAGATCAGCTGGCTACATCTGAATGAAGTCCAGCAAGTCTTTGTTCTATCTAAAAATTAAGATGATGTCAACCTTGCCTCACTTTCATATGTTTACGCCTTCTAGCCCGATAGGTCATAACCCTATTGTTTTCCTAACAAAATAAGAAAACTAGGACAAGCCAGTTTAGGAAGCTTGCAGAAAGAAATTAGATGTATGCAGAAAACAGCTTTGCAAAAAGGGACATCTTTAAATAAGGGATCAGATACAAATATGTTTCTGTACATGACAAGTTAAAAACACCCAACTAGAATTATACATTTTTCAATTTTCATTTTCCATTAATCAGTCAGTGACAATCCCAGTGTGATCATCCTGTATATAAGGGGTTTATCTAAAAGTAACCACTACTCACCTGATACTGCCGAGCCACTTTGTCGAGAACTTGGGAGATCCTCAACCACTTCCACAAAATTTAGAGGGAAAATTCCGACTTTCCCCATGAACTCGCCTTTGGCCCACTCTTCATTTGTGTATTCTTTGAGTCGAATAACGTCACCTTCTGCAAAACTCAGCTCTCCATCCTGGTCTCCACTGAACTCAAACCGAGCTATGCATCTTGGCCCCCTACACAGACAGAAAGAAATGTAAGGTACTTCAAAAAGTGTACCTTTATGATTTCTAGATCTCACTAAAAATGTGGAAATGGTCTCAAGGATAAAAAAGGCAGCACTTGATATAAGTGGTACACGCCAGAAACCTCCTCCCAAATCAAAGACTAAACAAGGAATAATTACATCTTAAAACACAATCCACCATTTATAAATGCATAGTAGGGGATTTTCATTCAGAATCTTGATAAACCACAAGTCACAATACATAGAACCCAACCACACCAATCAGATAGCAAACAGTGTTGCTTGACCCAACACTCAGTGAGAATTCCATGTGGACTGTAGACTTATCATAGGAGATGCAACAATAAAAGAATAGAATTTATGAGACTACACCAAATGCCCAATCACCCATATAGCACCAATAGAGAACTCTCTACCTGCATTAAAAACTATGACAGGAATCGAGGTGGAGAATCTACTAAACGAAACCCAGCATGTCATTTGCTGCAGACCCATGAACAGCAACATACCAAGAATGCTCCCAAACACTCTTCCTTCCAAGATTATGGAGCTTGGGAGTATGCACATTCACAAGTGTACTGTCCCCAATGATTGGATGCATACAATATTCATCCCCCTGAGGAGTAACCTACTGCAGATCACAACGAATTAGGCCACCATAAAGTGGTGGACACAGTAGTAATCAAAAGATTAAGTTTAGTCATAGGATTACCCCCAACCCCCCCACACAGAGAGCTAATCCAACAGGACCCATAACATTTCAGAATCCATCCTGGATGTTATCCTTGCATCATTAAATTCAAAATAAAAGGCCCATTATGTTACAACACATCCTGCCTCCTAAAAGACAATATGACCACAAAATAAAACAAAAAGTAGACATTGATAGACAAAGTCACATATTGAACACATGCCTTCATTTCGGCAATATAAAATCCTGGACATTCTGAGATGTTAGGCTATCGCTATGGGATTGCACATTCTCCAACTCGCCCCCTGAATTTCAGTTTGCCTAATGACTGCAGTCATTAGATGCACAAGCTCTGCGTCAGATTCATCAAAGATATAGAAAAGCAGAGTCCAGAATTGCGAAATCCCAAACCTGTGGACTCAAGTTAGGTCTCCATTTAGCCGATTCTGAGATTCCACACAATTCAAAGTATTGTTTTCCTAGCTGCCAGTACTACCACTGTGTACCTCACCTGAACACCAATCTTAACATCATAGTAAGATTAGGTTTCCTGCTTCTTTTACATACAACAAAACCATTAGTTAGACCGAGCATTGATAACACCAAAATGAAAAGAGTCCTGTGAACTCTTTTCACTATACTATTTACATGTAGTTAGGTATACTACACTTTCTAAATTAATGGGTTTGGAATAGTACAAATAATGAAGCATTCACTTTAATATGCACTTTCAAACTAGCGTATAGCGGAAATAAGGACTTTACTATTTGTATTTCTATTTTGTAGTTTACGATATCACGGTATGAAACAGTATACGCTAATCTATTGTTTTAGATGTCATGCGGGTTATAATGAACTAGTCCACCAATATACAATTGTAATTTATGCCAACATGCTTTTCAGAGTATGTGTCCTTTGGAAGGCCTGTATGCATAGCTTTCCCTTTAAAGGGGTGGCAACAGGCAGTGATGTGACATTGGAGAGAGTTATTCGTGGCGAATCGAGACTGCTTCGCCTCGTAGGAAAGAGATTGCCATGGTAACGCATAGCTGCGTTGCCGTGGGAACCCAAATACTCTATAAGCACTTCCAAAATGGAGCAGACTGATTTCATCATTCAAGCAGCCAACGCGAGGGATTCCTGAGCAACAGAGTAAGTCGCTTTATCTTGATCACTCACGTATGCGAACTTTGTATTTGCTAGTGAGATCGCATTGATACGGCCTATTGTAGATTACGACAAGGTACCTTACCTTTAATCAGGTTTTCTTGTTCAATGTGGCAGTGCCACAAAACGCTAACTTCCACCCCGCAATGTGGTATGGCATCCTGCCTGTGACGTGTTCTCGTACCCCTATGCAATTTAGTTTGTTTCACTTCGTACGAGAGGTGACCTACGAGGTGAACAATAGTGAGTTACACTAATTTAGGGTTATTGTAATTTTTGTGTTTATAGATTTTCTACCATTGGGATTTGTCCCTATTATTTTTCGGACAACAGTCGTACGGATTAACTAGTTCTATTATTGGGTAAGCTCAAGTTATATTACATTATGTAATTATTTAAACACACTTAGCAACACTCTTAACAACTGAACTAATGGGCATTTTTTACTTTTGTCTCTTGTTTTTTCAATTTTCTTTTTATGTGTACCCTCCTTTTTTATTTTGTTATTTTATTTATTGCTATTTTTACATGGAATGTCTCATATTATTTTATATGGTTGCATATGTCCATATTATGACATAATTGTGTGTTTTTTGAACCCGGTTAATCCTCCCCTTCACCAACCCTTGTTTCTCTGTCTAATCTAAATATGTGGACTTTTTGAATGTTTAATTTTCATATGTGATATGTGATTTTGAACTATGATGTTAATGTCAGTCTTGTAATTTACTTATGGCTCCGGTTTTAACAATTTAGCCCTGATTTGATAAAGGCTCGTGGGAGCCGAAACGCGTATCCAAGTAGAGGGCTTTGTAACAGATTGTGCAATTAAACAATCAAGCCTCATAACTGGCGCTGAGTCCTGGAGTTTTCTGTTTTTCTGCTTGATAGATGAGTTTGCTTGACAGTTTTGATAAGAATTAAACAATGTTCAAGTAAAGGTAATATAAACATTAACTTTATACTGTATATAAACTGGATATTTTTCAGCCAATAATTAAAAAAAACAAGTGTCTATGTTAAAGTAGTGGTGGTCCATTCTGCAATAATAATGGGAAACCTGAAATCCTGAAAGAGGTTTGGTAAGCATTGAGAGCATTTTCACATTGACAGTAACACTTTGATTAAAGATCAATTTGCACAGAACAGCAGCTCTACTATAGCTTTCTCTGTGATATTTTAAAGAAGTTGATGAATACCATTTCCTGAAGAAGAGTATTGCCCAAAATGCGCTGAACCTATGATCTTGAGATATCGTCAGCATGTTAATTGAAAAAGGAGAGGTCTAATTTCTTGTTTATTTTAATATTTGTTTTACATTGATGATAACATTTTTGGAAAGCTGACCATACTTTATTGAGATGAATGATTTAACTGCACACATAAAAAGGAATGAAGACTTTGTGAATTCCATTGTTGACAATTGGTTATAAACACTATAAATTAGGGGAAATAATACAAAAATATTTAGGAATCTTTCCAGTGACAAGGTAGTGAGGTACTAACAGGAGCATTCAAAACGAGATGTAGAAGTGAAGGAGGTGCTAAGGAAAGTTGGAAGGATGAGGAGACAGGAAGAAAGAATTTGAAGGATGAGGTGGGAACAATTGAGGAGTAGATGAGATGAGAGATGGTGGTGTGGTCAGGAGGACAGGTGCAGCAGGAGAGTATACCATCAGGATGAAGGCATAGAACAGAGATGGTGCAATAAAGATCTTCGGAGGATGAGGCAGAAACCAGTGGCCAGGAAGAGGTGCAGCAGCCATCAGCGATCCGGGAGAGACAGGGAAGTAGTGCCACCAGAGGCAGTGTGAGGTACAGAGGAAGCAGGAAGAAAGCGAGAAGATCATGGACTGAAGAGTGAGGAAGGCTAGTGTCTAGCCAACCAGAATAGGAAGGTTCCGGCAAGCCATGCCGACCCTAGGCAGGACCAGGAATGAAAACAGGCACAAGAAAATGATGGCCCGTTCAGAGAGGCGAAGGGGAGGAAGTCCAGGGCTCTTAGCCCACCCTAGGGTCCCATCTGTAACTATCTGCCATTACCACCAATGATCCATCCTAACACAAGACCTAGTGCCAGAGTAAGTGCAGGAGTGTGGGTAACTGAAACACATCTAGACTGAACAAAAGAAGAGTGATCAGGAACCGTGTAAACCCACAACTTCCAGTGAACTTCAAAAAGGCCCGACTGTCGGCTTCCAGCAGTAGGAGACATTTCTGTGGAGAGTGCTATCTTGATCATTAGCACCCAGGGTGGGGGGCGTAGACAATCAGGTTCCACAGATTGATCTCTGATCTCAGCCGCATTGCACAGAACTGCAGGCTGCCTCCCCACCGCAGGTCGCCATGCTCCTCCCCCTTTTAACCAAATCCTAACCCCCCTTTACCCCACCTACCTTTTTGCATCATCGGTGGCCAGTGCCACTGATGCCCCACCATCTACAGTGCCCAAGCTGGCCACCATGGATATCGCCTTCCCTTTCCATGGCCGCCATCTAGGCAAAGTATTTTCATTCATTAAACGGGACTCATGTGGCATCTCGTTCAATGAATGACAATACCGTTTTTTTAGCACCGCCGGTTCCTGCTTTGGTAACCCGGGGTGCTAATGGCATTAACACCCCGTTGCAAGGGCTGGAACAGAGGGTAACGGCCCGGAGCCCTCGTTAACTTGGGCTGCCGGGCCGTTACCACCCCGTTCCAGCCCTTGGAACAGAATGTTAACGCCATTGTTATTATTTAATCTTCAATACTTGGTCTTTGTGTCCTTCTTGATCCCAGTAGTCCTACATGATAAACACGTTCTCTACAAATGAACAGGGAAGATGGCCATCACTCTACTTGCTATATTTTAGCTTTGATGCCAGCAATCAGAATTTCTCTTTGAGGCAATGAACCAGAGTTAGCCAGATATCACTTAGCAGAAAACTGCAGCAAGACAGTGTTGAGATATTGAGGTTTGAGGTCTCATGAGATGGCATGAATCTGATTAGAAGCAGTGAATCATCAGCATAGTTGCAGAATTGAATGATGAAAAGCCTAATGAGATGTATTAGGGAAAGAAGGTAAATGTTAAAAAGCAATGGTGCAATGACAGATTCCTGAGTTGCACAGAGCTTAGGGATGAAGCAGGATCAAAATTGAGGCATTGCTACAGCATGTTCCCCGATAGCCGCGCCTTGAAACACTTGTGTATAGGCGCGTTACAAATGCCATTTTATATCATATCATAGTTAGGAAGGAGTAGATCCAATCAAAGGTGTTGCCTCCAAGCCCATTCTTATTCAGCCATTTTGGCAGGCTCTTATGGGTGGCTATATCAAAAGCATGGCTAACTGTGTCAAAAGCCACACAGATGTCTAAGAGAATCAAGGCACAGTCACTCCCTGAGTCAGCTGCCAAATTAAGGTAGTCGATGATTCTACCACAGAGTGGGCACACTCTAGCCTGATATGGGTCCAGAATATTAGGTTGTTCCAAATACAATGCAGCTCTTGGGTTACAGCTCGCTCCAGAGGTTTGCAAAGGAATCCAAGACTGCAGAGGTGTTGAACATCTGCTAGGTTATTGGGAAAAGCGCCAGTTTTTTTTTTTATAGCAGAGCTATGATGGCTCTTTTTGGGGTCATGGGCACTATGACTTGAAGAAACAAGACATTTAGTACATGTCTTAAAAAAGATGAAACGGGGCAGAGGGGGGTTCCAAACAGCATCTTGAAAATTGCTGTTGGTGGGAATAAAGTGGGAAACCTGAGCACTTGATTCATTTAGCAGTACACTTTCCATGATGGAGATGAAGAAACTGGTTTTTGATGGACAAGGCCATCAGTGGCTTGACCAGAATGCAGTAGATGATGTTATCACTGTTTGAGATTATGCCAGCTTTTTCTTCAGTTTGTTTTTTTAATGGAAAAAGGTCATAATAGAGTTGCAGATGGTGAAAATATAGGGCTGTGTAGCATTTGGGTCCTCAAATCTTGCTGGTTATGAAAACAATTATTGTTAATTATTGTTAACGAGAAGAGGCCTCAGAAATTCAGTGGTGGAAATAATCTATTTTTGCATTGTAGACCAAAGCTTTGTATATACCAATAGGTCTTAGATAGGCGTGCTTATTCATTTGTTTCTCCAACGGCTTTCTAGTGATTGCATAGTTCTCTTGGGTATCGCTGTGGTATCAGCAAACCATGTCTTTGTAGTTTTCGTAGTAAGGATCATTTTGGGTTTACTTGGGAGGCATCCAACTAAGCCTGAGATCAACCAGTCCAGGACGTTGTCTAAGAGCAACAAAACTGGACGAGCTTTGTCCCAAGAGGCATGGGAATTTAAAAGGTATGACTCCAGGTAGAAGAGGTCCATGTTTCTCCAGCTACGTTTAAGGCGTGGGTAGGATCCCAGGGTGGGGTTTGGTAGACTGGGTAGGAACGGCGGTTGTCAGGGAGAATGGGATCACAAAATGATCAGACCAACCAGTCGGCTTGGGTGTTGTGGAATTGCCTCTAAAGTTGATTATAATGGCCACTGTATGGGCCTTTGCTAGATGCAGGGCCCACAACTTACTGGGGCAGACTTTCTATATTTTCTAGAAGATGTTTAGTCATTGGGGGAGTAGGGCAGACCTATGTTGAAATACTAAAAATGCTAAATCAATGGCACGTCAATATCAGCTGGGAGATGAGGACAGCAAGTTTGTTATGGCAAAATGGAAAAGCAGGACTTCAGTTTTGTTAAATGAGTCACGTTAGCATAGACGCAGCTATGGGGCAGTATTACAGAAACGATCCACTGATGGAAGTGCAAGTAGTACCAAAAACATAGTTTCAATGCATTTTTTCAACAGGCAATGTTTGTGTTAGTCTTCGTTTAAAACAAACTGAAGGAATAGATTTTTGTGTAATGGAGGCATTTTCAACCAAGTGCTTACTGCACTTGTGACTTGTAAAGTTTCTGTAATACTGCACTAAGGGTCTGTCTGAATAAGCAAAAGCTTATTTGTCAACCAACTGCTTTTGTAAGCAGTTTGTTGTTAGAAAGGCAGGTGGCCTCTGAATGCAGAACTATAAACACAATGTTTGGATAGTATATTAAATCGCATCTTGCACCTCCCAGCAATTCTTCATGGCGGAGCACGTATTGATCAAGGTATATTTCGGTATGTCTTGGATAGTGGCTTTTCTCATCTTAACTTGTGTAGGCAAAATAAATAGAAAACTCAATAGAGCAATAATTAGTGTCTTGCATTAAAAGAGAAGACAGGGAAACAAATAGATGGTAAGCTTGAAGAGTCAAGTGAGCAGATTGGTAGATGAGGAGACTGACAAGTGTGCATAGAGTTCCTTTGTACTGTAGGTATTCACTAATCATGAGGCACTCTGAGCATGTGCCACCTAGTTCATTCTTTCATTAAAGAACTCAGACAAGACTGCTGCCTATGGTGGGTACGCCCCATGGATGCGCTTATACATCGCTCAGCATGTGAATGGTATTGAGATATGGTCAGATATGGTCAGATAAATGTAGGACTGCCTCAGAGGAGAAAGGGTCAGCCCAGCAGCATTTTCTGTGCCACCTAATTAATCAATCTGTCCCTACTAATCTCTTCTCTGTCCCGAATTATAAAAGATATAAAAACATTAACAATAGCTATAGAAGTGTAAGGCTGAGTAGAGATCTAGCCGTGGCTGAAGCATCACCAGTGTCATTAACACCTTATCGCTTGTAGTACACTTGGCACACACTCCAACCTCTAATGCAGGTTCTTCTCCAATATACTTTACCCCAGGGCCTATGATGAATAAAACTGATAATGTTTCTCCTTTAGATCTCAGAGTGGAATCAAAAAGCATACTCGCAAACCTGCTCTCCCCCATGATGGTTCTTTGTTATCTAGTAAGAAGATCATAGCAATCCTTACACAACAGGAAACCAAAAAAGATGCTTGGAAATGCTGCATTTAATTATTGCATTTCACTCAGAATTCTTCTGGGTAGTTTTCCATTCCATTCTCTTTTTAGGCTGCCTGTGCCAATAATGTAGTGGAACTACCATACGAAAATGAGTGCCTCCACACCCGGAGCTGCTGCATGGCCACTCTGCACCTGAACACAAGGGACGTCAGACATATGTCAGTCTTATCTGACTTCATCTCACAGGCATATCGCTATTTCCTTCCCTCATTTTCACTGATCCACACTGAAGACTGAGCTTTGTACAGCTGCCATGATCGCTACCCAATTTGAGACTGCTTTTTCATAGCTCTGAGAGTGAAGTTCTCGCATCAGAGACCTCTCAGAGTCTTGGCACCGTAGACTCTTCAGTTCATCCTTTCAAGGTGGATAAATTGAGTACCATTACATTGGGCAATAATGAATCCTGCACATCTAGCCTTTCTATTGGAAACGGGGACCCAATAACAAAACTGAGAAACCGCTGTGTATTCTATGAGAAAATCATATTCTTTATTTATTTTTTTATTGGCAACATGGTTTAAATAATCCTACTGTATTTACATTTAACAATACAAAACTTTGACAATCACACAGACATAAGAGAACATTTATTTAACATTCCTAAGATTATTTCCTTATAATTAATTCTAATATTCAACACATTTACTATTTTCCTTTTGCAACACTACTTGTATATCTAAGCAAGCTCTACATAGTGATACATTTAAATATAACCCTGACCAGTATTTAAGTGTGTTCCATAAAAAATCCCTTGAAAGAGAGGTTATGCACATTTTAACATTGCTAAAGTTCAACTGTGCCTGCACAATCAGTTAACAGATGTTTGATGGTGTCCAGTGCGCCCCTGCCACAAAATCAACATGTTCAGTTACCTGTGCTTAGTATCATTCTTGGACCCATCACCTCAAGTGTCAGTGTCAAATTAAAATGGAATCAAAGGAGAACCGCAAGTATCTTACTCAACGGAAATGTAATAAAGTAATCTGGTAATACATCTCTTTTTCAGAGTACCAATGGTAAATCTTTCAACAATGTGTATGATTCTGATATCCTGTTACTAGTTGCCCAATCCTAACTGAATAGTTTATTTTTTGTCAGGTTAGGATTCTCCAACAATTCCCTTTCATTTGAACCAATCTCACTTTAAGTGAGACAACCACTCCCCAAATTTCACAACCTCTAATACTGAATGGTCACTACAAGCTCCTTTTAATGTCCTCAAACAGGGAGCTTTTTGGGGTATTACTGTTCTGAATAACAATTGCAGTGTTTTTCCACAAAACAAAGGATTTGAGGGATGGCAATCCCAGTTCTACTCTCAACAGGGGCATTGGTAGTGAATTGGGTCAACACAAAACCGATTTCCAGATGATTCAGTCTTGTTTGGCCCTCCCACTATTTAGGTTGATTTGATTCTAGCCCTTGTGTTATGGTCGGAATGATTTTAGTTTTATAAATATTTATGAATGTAAGAGAATGTATGGAAAGTTTTATTTAGAATTTTCTTTTGAGCGCTTAACAGTTTAACGGTGCATCGGTTTCTCCCCTCATTCAGCACCAGATTTGCTAATTGATGATCTAAATTAAACTTTTTATGCTCCTCATTAAGTGTTAGGATGAGGCACGTGTGACTTCCATGACAAAAATATAGTCTATGTTTGTCTTGGACTCACCTCTCCTCCAGGTCGCAGCAGGGGGAAAGCCCCCTTTAATGTTACCACTACGTTTCGACAGGTTCCATTTGCCTTAAAATGAGGCCCATAATTTCCCTTTATCAGATTTTCCCTTCCCAACTAAATCCAAATACCGTGCTCTGGGACTATTGCTTAAATTGAAGATGTTGTGACAATATTAATTGTAATCACCACCTAAAATGATGTTGTCCCCATTGCCTACCATAAACCAGTCAGAGGGTTCTACTCTGGTCATCCAATGCGCCTAAAGGTTTGTTTCTAGCTGGATTCCAATATAAGTGAATTATCGTCTGAACTTACTCAGGACCAAAGAGAGAGAATGCTCGTGGCAGAAAAACAAGACAATCTTAAAGACTTGCAGACTATGTGCTCTGCATGACGAGACTCTGAAACATCTTACTCTGTTATTCCCAGCTTTACGCACAAGTAGAACTAATCTCGGAGAACTCATCTCAAAAAGACAATTTTTAAACACTGATGATTGGTGGCAACTACTATTTGATGAAACAGAAAGAAAATTAACAAGCAGCTTAGTTGTCTAGACGAAGCCTTATAGACGAAAGAGACCGTAGTCAACCCATAGCAATGTGTAATCATTTCTGAATTGAAATGTAATCATGTAATGTTAAAACCTACATGAATTAAAGCATATTTGAAAGGTTATAAACCATAAAAATAAAAAAAAAACGTGAATTATTAGTAAAGAATCACCAGAGGGACTTCTCATCCGTTCCAGCTTGACCACAAGTAAGGAGTCGGATTTTGGTGGGAAACTCAGTTGTAAGATGGACAAATTGTTAGCCAGCGCTATCATTAGCCGCTTGAGGGCCTTCCCATGGGGCCCCTATTGAACTTTGTTAGGCAGAAACCTGTGCATTTCCCTTGGGGACCACTGCAAAAGATTTAGGACTACAGGTGTTGGCAGTAAACACACTTAGTAGCAGTCTGTACCACCCAGATTTACCTGGTAGCTGTGGCTGAGCAGTCAGACTTCCCTCAAGAAGAGTTAGGCAGTATGCAAAGTATACACAATAGGCACTCAGGTACAATAGCACAAGCAAACATTGACCAGAGCTTTGGTATCAAGGTATATAATTATTTATTTAAAAACACAATTATTGAAACACTCCAGCACTATTATTGTAATTCACTCTAAACACAGTTACTATTATTATATATACACTCCTTATTCCTCATCAGACAAGTCTTAGTTAACACCACTTATTTCCAGACAGAGGTGAGCGCTTAACTATAGATGGCACTCCAATAAGTTATCAAACAAGGGAGGGAAAAAGGCAGAATGTAGGAAAATACACCACGCTAATACTTAAGCAAGGCAGGCAAGTCAAAAGTTACTTGTGAGCCAAAGTCCATAGGCCGGGCCCACTCTTGGAGAGAGCAGGGCACAAATGCACCCAAGATCACACAATGACAACAGGCTTAAAAAGTCTTGCAGGGAGTTCAGAAAGGTTTTAGTTAGGCTCAGAAAAGTTTAGCCAGGGTGTCCCAGGCTAACCCAGGGTCGAAAGCCGGGGGCTAAATCTACCCCGTACAGTCGGTTGCAAGGGAAGCCAGGCGGAACACGGTACCTTATGTGGAAAGGATCCTCCAGCGGGGGCAGTTGTTCCTGGCAGCGGGTGCAAGTCGCGGTGTCGTCCAGAGGAAGAGAAGATCTCGACGTGGAGGAAAGATGAAGGTCGTTGCACTGCCAGGGAAGAAACCATCCGCTGAGTTTTCCGGTTAAAGGTACTACCCTTTGATTCGCGGTAGTGGTAAAACGTGGTATCCCGGTTGCCAGGGTGCTTGGCACATGCAAGGCGGCCACGAGATTCTCCAGAAAGCGAAAAAGGAAGCAGACTGGTTATCCCCACAAGTCGAAGGAAGAAGACTCTCCGGGCTGGAGATCTCCTCTGTCGTTGGGAAAAGTGGTGAGACGGTTCAGCAGGGCTCCACCGGTGGTGTCGTCGTAGCAGGTTGGCTCAGTTTCTCCCTCGTCGGATTCTTAGGTCATGTGGCGACTTCTGAAGTTCCAGTCCCCAAAGCCCTGCTTTTATGCAGAAAACCCCCATTCACTCAGCCTAGCTGTCACTCAAACATGCTAAGTGGTGAGCCGGCCGGCTCACCACTTGGGCCAATCAGGACGGAGTGTGACTTGAGTTGCCTAGGCAACTCAGTCCAGGGTGCCTAAAATCCCCCTCAACCCCTCCCAAGTACCCCAGACAGAGTGCCACCACTTTGGAGGGCTTCTGTGGAGAAGCCCACCAAAATAGTGGAACAAAGGGCTCAACTTGGGTTGGAGTCACAGAAGCGAACACAAACGCCATTTTAGAACCGAGTTCTGGCAAGAAATACCAACCGGGGGATTAATATTAAATAAATAAACCGGCGGTATGTTCGAGGCTATAGCAATTAAATAATTAAAGTTGGTAGCCTCGAACAATGGGAAATCCCATAGGGATATATTCGCGGTCGAATATAAAAAGTAGTATCCACTGCCACCAGCCAAAACTCGATCAGGGGGGACGGAGACGTGCCCCCTCGACTAACAGACCCCGGGGCAATCGAATTGCCCGGCCAGTACGTCCACAATATGATGGTTTGTACTGGTTCTGTTCCAAATTTGAGACTAGTAAAGTCAATGGTGACTTTACATGCCCTGGGAGACAGTAGTCAGTCCCAGGGTATGGAGTCTATACTGGGGGGTCACTATGACACCCCTGTGTTACTGCACTGAGGGTGCTGTGTAACACACATCACAAAAACACATGAAGCCCTATGGAGTAAAAGACCCCATAGCCCATTAAACACATCTAGAATCAAAGAGACACACTCAAATCATGTCCAAGAGTGAGGGTAAGAGTCTCACTCTTGGCAGGAGAAAAAAATAAACCCCAAAAATCCGGCAAAGCTGCTGGGGCACTCACTAGGTTAGGAAATTCAGCCTAAACAGAGAATTCTCCCTAACAAGCTTGCTTAAAAAATACATTGTATCCATTCATGCTCGCTTGCAGGCACTGCTATTAGATGTCCAGGTACTCACACCATTTTGCACCTGATACCAACAATGGGTGGTCAATACCACTACGGCTGTGCCTGGAAAGTGCCTTTCCCATGTCTACACAAAAGCCCAAACTGTTGGCATTGCCAATGCTTGTTTTCTGTCAGAGACCCCGCACATGGGCTTTCGCCCCGGACAGATCTTTGGCCTGTACAGATCAAATCCTCTCGGCCAGAAGGCTTCAGTTTCATTCATGAGAACACTGAACTATCTGAGTGTTTAAGTGTAACATTACAGTCGAGTCTAGAATTTCTGATGTTAATTCCGCCTGTTCTATATCGCCTGAAGAGCTGAAATGTATCTCAAAATACTCAGCACTTTATTATTTAAAGGAGTCACATCCACATTGTTAAATAAAGCTTCTAGACATATACGTGATGCCATCAACATCAACTGCAGGATGAGTGTAGCTAATGCCCTGTTGAAGTTGATTGGCCCGTGGTATTGCTAGAGATACACCACTCACGATTGTTTGAGGGAGCTGTATACAAGTTCTTCAAAGTACCGGAAATCAGATGAGCAGTTGTCGGTACTAAGCAGTACCTCTATCTATCTATCCATCCATCCATCCATCCACATCTTGTATAGCGCAAACTTTCACCAGAGGTATCATGGCACTTAAAACCAGTAAGACCATTAAACAAGATCAAGACTCCGCCAAAAAAGATAAGTCGTTCCAGAGTTGGGGAACCACAACAGAGAATGCATAACCAATACAACATGCCAGCCGATAAGGAAGAACTTTAAGAAGTGACGAGCAAAGGAGCGCAAAGTACACAAAGGACAATAAAGGGTACTCTTCTCTTGAGGAGATGGGCAGTCTAGATCATGAAAAGCCTGATGCAAAGTGTTTTAAAGTGACCTTGCGCTAGAACCGAGAGCCAGTGAAGATTTCTGCGAGCAGGGGAGACTGGATGGCCATAAGGTACTCCCCGTGACTAGATGCACTACAGCATTCTGCAAGACTTGCAACCGATTAAGATGGTAGGAGGGCCGGGCCAACAACCTGACGTTACAATAATCAAGACTGCCAATAATCCTGGCAGCGATAACCATTGTAGCCGTGATAACTGAGGCATGATAGTTAGATGGAATGTAGCAAAGCACTTTCTAGAGCTGTTTAAGTTTGAAAAAGCCAGCACTACAAATGGCACTAAACTGTGCCTCACGAGAAAGTGATGTCTTTTAAACACCAAGACATTTTTGCCAGCTCTGTTGTGACTCCCTTTCTGGTATAGTCATCTGTCACTTCTTGTGCTTTAGGAGATTTGTGGATCATATAGGGCACAATATCTTTTTTCTGCTGCCTTTATTCCCTTCTCCTGTATCTGTACACTTTTGTGTGGGAGTCTCTTTTTACTTCTTTTTCTTCCTCAAAGCTACATTTTTCTCCATATCAGTAATCTGTAGTCAGTAATTTCTAATATGTAGAAATGTATGTGAAGAACAATTTTGTTTTCCTTCTGGCCATTTTACAGGTTTTTAGATTTTAACTCCTGCTGGCCTTTAGAGTTCTATGCAGGAGACTCAGGTTGGGAATTGTACAATATTGATACCTTTGGAGTTGCACCCAGTCTTTTCTCCCGTCTTACCAGATTATTAAATGTGTTTTCCAAAGTAGGGTCTTCAAGCACTATCCCGTACAGGATGATGCTTTCCACCTTGGCCCTTAGCTTTCTTTGGTTACTCGTCTGTGTTCTATTAAGCAGACTGTTTAGATTTGATGACATATCCTGCATTACTTCTGAGTGACACCCTACTCCTTTAATATTGTCATACAACCTTAACAGAGACGGTAAGGCTAAAGTAAAGGCTGCTGCATGGGCATAATCTATATTAAAGTTTTGTTTCATCGCGGTACAAAGGCACTGGAGAATCAAAAAGAAAACCTGTTAGCTGAGATTCACAGCTGTGCCTAGAGGTTCTTTATTAGCACTTATTATCTCACAGATATTACCCTCTACTAGCAATATGTCTGGACCATGTCTTTCATTTTCCAAAAGGTTATTGCACATGTTCCAAAACTCTAAATTCAGAGGATTTAAACTAGCTGCTGAAGTTGCATGTTGTGTGGAGGAGGTGATGTTTTGACCTTCTCCTTGATTCGTATTGAGCTGCTAAGGGAAATATCTGGTTATTTTTTCCCAAACGATCTTCATGGGTGTGCCTCTAGGGGGAATTTGAGGTCTTGGATACGACCCACAACAGGCAGAGGGCCTTGTTTATGTTTAGCTGAATCAAGTCCCCCTTCTCACAATCTTGCGCAATGCTTAAGGATGTTAATCAGGCCTGTGAGCAAGCCCTTAGGGATAGCCAACATTCTGATGGGATTGTGTCCTTGCCGTTTTTGCTTCTCAAGTTGTACTCCATTCCAATTTGATTTACCCAAAAAATAGGAAGTAAAATGGAAGTCTGACTGGCGAGCACTCCAGGAGTCTGGGACCCGCTCATCACTGCACACAACTGCAGTCAGTCAACTGTGTTAGGGAGATTTATAATTTTTATGCTTCATCCCCTCTCCTCGTGAGACTCCCAGCACGTTTTGCTTGACTTCTGGACCTTTTACTCAGATCTGAATGAGTGGAGCAATTTTCCACTCCTTCATTCTTATAGGCTCCGTCTTTTGGAACTCAATTGTTTGTATTGTACCTATCCTATGGAGTCTATTTTCCTCCTTAACTCTTAAAGGTATATGTATTTTACTATTACAGCACACGGCTTATTATGGGCAGTGTTGCTGGGTACCTTTAGGGTCCTCCTTTGAGATTCCTTGTCTTTATCCTAGAGTAACTACATTTCTTAAGGATAGAGGGATACTTAAAGGCATGGTCTAGTAAAAAATGTTATTTAAAAAATACACAGGCAACATAAAAAAAAAAAAATACTAGCATTCTCTTTTTTAAAACTTCCTATGTAAAATTTTGAGCTATTCAAGCTCAAAATTCACAAAAGCAAGCACATGGGCGCATCCATTTTCTGAAATGGATGCCCTCCTGTGCTGGCTTTTGCGGCACTAATGAAGGAAAAGCCAGCCAGTTGTAGTAAACAAAAGCTACCGCTGGGTGGCTTTCCCTTCATTAGTGCTGTACGCGGAGGACGGGGACCGGAGACCAAAGCAGGAAAGCTGCAGCTGAATCTCGGTAAGTGCTATTTATTTTTTTTTAAAAATAAGCACTAGCTGCAGTTTTTTTTCTAAGTTTTCCGGGCTGGAGGAGCCCGGAAAACTTAGAAATAAAACCGCAGCTTTAAAAACGTTGTATTTATGTTTGCGGTCGCTTTTGAAGCAACCGCAAACCTAAATACAACGTTATTGTGTTGGAAAACTCTGCGGTTTTTCTTTCCGAGTTTCTCAGGCTCCTCCGGCTCGGAAAGAAAAAACGCAGCGTTTTCCAACACAACCGCGTTTCTGCCTGCTGTGGCTATCACTTCGGGTCTCCGGTGCTCCCAGGGGAGCACCGGAGACCCGAAGTGATAGCCACAGCAGGCAGAAACACAACGCGGTTGTGTTTACATGCCGCGTAGTGTTTCTGCCTACAGCTGATTTCCCATTTGGGGCTCTCGGGCTCCCCGTGGGGAGCCCGAGAGCCCCAAATGGGAAATGCTAAATGCTGCGTTGTGTCTGCCTAAATCTGCTTTCCCATTTGGGGCTCTCTCCTCCGAGCCTGCAGAACCCCAATACCAGGAGACTTGCTGCCCATTTCAAGTGCATCGTCGTGGAAAAGCCGAATTCGCCCAATTCTTTGCTGAACCCTCAAGGATACTTCAGAGACTCAATCCAACTTGTCCAGACCCCCTCATGAGAGTGTGGGACTACAGGAACGGAAGAATATTGACTGGGCAAATCGCGTCCTTTGTTGGTGCTGCAAAAAGGGCACCAAAACCGCAGTGAATGAAGTTGGTGAAAGGCGTGCCAGAGGTCCTCCCTCAAGACTGCTGCTGAGAGATCACCGTCCATTGTCCCGCCTTCAGTCATCAGACCATGGAATCCAGAGGTCGGGTCCAGAGCTGCACCATCGTGCAGTATCCCCCACAAACGTTTTCTTCAAACCTAAGGTACTGTGGGGAAAAGGGTATTGCTTACCTTATTCCAGAAAGTTGCTCCAGAGTGCTGGGAGTGCACGTAGGTGTGTCCAGGGCAACCCCTTCTTACCTCTGACTCAAGCCGCTGCTTGCGTCCCTTTAGCAAATCCTTTAACAGAGTTTCCAATGTTGGTTAAATCCTCTTGTATCTTTTTTCCTAGAAACTAGAAAGTATCCACAGGAACTTTTGACTTCTGCTGCTTTTCAAGACTTGAAGCCTTTCCGAAATGCCTTTTAGCTAGGGTTGCTTTTTGGATCTTAAAAGACTTGCTGTGCAGGGGAACTGCCTCTGGAACCTGAAGCTCTGCTAGGATAACACTAACCCAACTGTATTCCTTCCCAAAAATCACTATCCTGCTGACAATATCCATCTAGACTCTCCTTATTCCTCCTCTGTAATCTTCCGTGACCTCTGCGATTCCCTCGCCCTTTCTATCCTCCCCTCTGGCCCAACTCACTCTGCAGGGCATACTCTTTATCTCTAACCTCCCCCTCTCCATCCCTCTGACCACTCCTCCCTCCTGGAGTGATCACTCCCTCCTCTCCTCCCATTGCTCCCTTTCTACCGCCCAGGCTAAGCCAACTCCAACACTGCCACCTACCTTCTCGGACATACAACCCATGAAGCGTGCAGCCATTGAGGCTTTTGCCACCACCTTCTCCACCCCTTCCAACACGGGCTGACTCACATCCTGACACAGCCTGGTCTCTGTTCTACTCTTCCATTTCCGATTCTCTTGATGCTCTTGCCCCTGTTTTGAGGATCCACTTGAAGACCAAAGCCAAATGCTATTCTTGGGATGGCTCTGACCTAGCTACACTTAAACATAAGTGTAGGGTGGCTGAGAGGAAAAGGAGGGCTTCATGTTCATCCTCTGACAAACTGGCCTGTCGCATGCTCCAAACGCAATACTGACTCTCTGTCCATGCTAAAAAGAGAGCCCAAATCCAAATGTGTGTCTCCGCAGCATCTAACAGCATCTAACAATTCGGCCAAACTCTCTACCTCTCCTGTCGCCTCCCAGGCCCTCTGCACAGCCATTGCCTCTCATTTAATCTCAAAAACCTAGGACATCCTTGTCCCCTCTCCTTCTGTTAACACTGCCCCTCCTACAGCCATCCCCTCCCACTGTTTTGTCCTTTCCTCTTTTTTCTCTTGACGAGGTCTCTAGCCAAGTCCGATCTATGAAACTCTCGTCAAAACAGGTTCTTCCCTGTTCATCCAAAACCATCAAAGACCACATTGACACCCTTGCTCCTGCCATTTCTGCAATCACTCCTTTGCCTCGGGGGCCTCCCCCCCTCCCCTCTGAAGCACTGTCTTGTGCACCCTCTTCTCAAAAAACCCACGGCTGTCCCTTCTTGTCCGGCTAACTATAGCCCAATCTCCATCACTTCTTTTCTGGGTAAACTTTTGGAAAAGCTGGCCATCTCGCAGCTTAACGTTCATTCTGACTCTGTTGGTCGTCTCCATGACCATCAGCCTGGCTTTAGAGCAGCCAGGAAATTGCTCTCCTGAACATCCATGAAGATCTGCTCTCCAACCATGACTCGAACATCCCCTCTGTCCGCATCCTACTCAATCTCTCCTCTGCCTTCGACATGGTCAAGCATACCATCCTGTTGAACCGTCCCTGTGACAACCTGGGTATCTTTCCTCTCCGATTGACCCTCCCAGGTCCAACTTATGTCCTTCCTGTCATGTATTTCCCTTTCTACCTGTGGTGTTCCCCAGGGGTGTAACCTTTCACCCTGACTTTTCAACCAATACCTGGCAACTCTTGCCCACCGCATTGCCATTTTCGGCTCCTATTTCCAGTGTTATGCGGGTGACAACTCATTTTCAGGCTTCCCTCGGCCACCATCTCTCCTTCCGTCATCTCCGACTGCCTATCTGCTATTCAGGATTGGTGTGCCGCCAATGATCTCTCCCTGAATGCCAGCAAGACTGCGATCCTCATCGGCACACCTGCACCCTCGTTTCATGTCACTCTTTGGCCGGCCTCCCTTGGCCCTGCCCCTTCCCCCACCTGTGAGGCTAAGAACCACAGGATCATCTTTAACTCCATGCTTTCCTTCACTGCCCACATCTCTGATGTCTAAAAAAAAAATCTAACTTCCTATTGCACCTCCTCACATGTATTCTACTTTTCCTCTCCTTCTCCCATAAGCTCACCGTCTCTCGAGCCCTGGTTCTCTCTAGGTTTGACTACTGCAATAGCCTCTTTCTAAATCTACCTGCTTCTACTCTCTGCCCTTTGCAACTTATCCAGAACAGGACTGCAAGACTTGTCCTTGGCCTCAAGCCCTAGGATCGTATCTCCGCAGCCCTGAAATCTAATCTCTGCATTGGCTCCCAGTGGCTGCAAGAATTAACTTCAAGACACTTTGCATTGTCCACAAGGCATTCTGGGGCCTGGGCCCAAAATACCTTCAGTTCTCCCTCCGTAAATACCTTGCCTCTTGAGTTCTTCGCTCCTCGTCCTGACTCCTAAGAAACGAGCTGGGGCTAGATCTCTGTCTTCGGATGGGGCCTCCCTCTGGAACAGCCTCCCTGCCACTCTTAAACTTGAGGAGAACCATCTCCGGTTCTGGAAGCACCTCAAGATCTCCCACTTTACTTCTGCCTTCTCTCCTCCTCTCCCCTGCTGATCTGTTCTGTCTCGGCATCGTGCACCTGGTCACCCTCTGACTTTCGGGCCCAGGTACCTGCTCATCCTGCCACCCACCCGCACTGCTGCTTGGCAATCCCTTGCACTGGGATCTGTAACCTTACAGTCCCCTCACCTGTGTTTCTGCACTTTTCTGGCACACCCAGTCTGCTGCCATATACCTAGCACTTGCCACTTGCCGGCTGCACTACCACGGTTTGTTGCTCTTGTTTATTTAGGTTTTATTTATTTTCTCCTTGCTCAGCACTTTTTCTCCCCCTCCCATGAACTTCCCCCTTCTTCCTCTCCCATGCAATTGCGCGTTCTCAATGTCACTGGACATAGTACGATCGTTGTTTTTGTTCTCCCTTGCTCCCCTCCCTTGCCTCGCTCTCTGAAACATTTGTGTATGAGCGCGATACAAATAAAATATCAAGTACTGTATTACTTTGTGGGTGCGCGTAATTACCAATAGTACGGTAGATCTGTCAAACTCTTGTAACAATTGTACACGTTCAGCAACTACCTACTAAGAAGTGGCCTTTTGAAAGTATACCTAAGTGTGTTGGTTTATTGTGCCAAGTATTTAACAGTGATTCATGTGTAAATATAATAAATCTATATTTTAATATAAATGTATGTCTAAGTGTTTCTTTGATGTGCATTACTAACTAGGTTCAGTGTACTTACCTACAGCTCACATCTTCCTCTTAATACAAGCCTGACTGCTCTGCCACTCTACCAAGGTTCCCGAGTAGTACAGAATGATACCAAGAGTTGGGGATCTACAAACCACTGGATGACTTACTAAAGTCTTTCCTCCAAGTGGGACTTTAGGAAAACTCCCCTAACAAACTGCACTCATCCGTGTGGTGCAACAAGTGCTTTTTAATCACTTCCTCCTACATTAGGGCATCAGCATCATGGTGTCCAAAACAAAGAAAACAGCCCAGCAACTTCAGCATGCAGCCTTCCCCACAATCCGCTGCTTCCTCCTGCTGGTCTCTTGGTCTGCCCCCTCTTCCAGCAACCTCACCAGAAAACCCAATAAGCATATTCTCGGTTACATAGCCTGGCTAAGCCCATGGGTTGCTAAAGAAAAATTGCACAGAAAGGTTTTAGTCTTGATCTCGTAACCCTGTATATTATGCTCCACAAAATGTATTTGATCATGGAGCCTAAATAGTTTAAGACTTCACAATTTCATCATAAAGGACGCTTTTTTCCTCCACCTGTCTTAAACGAAGCAAACAAAGCTGATTGGAAGACACCCTAAATCGGAATACAGAAAACCACAGAGACGTAGTCAATGGCATCAATTATTTATAAAGAGTTAACTTTGATGGCAATAACGTACAAGGTGGAAGTGCAACTTGTGTCATGTTTTAATCCCTCAAATGTAACCGGAAAACGTTGATCACATGCAAGGGGGCTTTCTTTCTTTTATGTAGCTGAAGTGGTAGTGTTTTTTTGGCAATGGTATAAAAAATATCAAATAGTACTCAACTAACTATATCAATTATTGTGTCTTGGGGCGCAATCACATTTAGCATTAATGATTCATTGATTGGCTTGAGTTATAAGGTAACCTCTACAGACCGAACCATACCAAGGCACTGAGAAATCATGAACAGATGGAGTTAATTCGAAGTTACCAAAGGCTGAAGGCCAACAACATTTTTTTCAGGTCTCTGCAAAAATCCAGACTTGAGTGTTGCTGCAGGAAAACAAACTTTATTCTGCACCGTTGACCCTTGGACTGGTTGTCTCGAAGGCTGCAGAGAGATCCAAAATTATCAGCAGGGTAAGGTCTCACATCAGCTCTGGTCAGAATGTTGGCCTTCACTTGTCGGAGGATGGCCTGGTCCTAGGCTGGGGTCTAAACCTTGACTGAATGGGGCCAGGATGACCCCAGGACTCCAAACAAGCCTGAAGCTGCCTTCCTACTTCACCCTCCAGTATCTCAGCCAGTGTGATCCAGGATGGTAGTTAAAGTAGTCTGGTCAAGAGCTGGCTTCTTCTGAAACAGCTCAATGACAAGTCAGATCTAGTCCGCACACACCTGTAGCGACTAAATTGGGATGGAATCGATTCTGGGAGAGTTATCAGGCTTACCATTCACCTCGACTCCCCTCTTTTATTTGAGTTATTTTGTCCTAAAAAAAAAAAAAACTAAGATCCTGACAGAACTCTGCAGATGGTGGTATAGAACTAAAAATACATACACGAAAGGAGCCTGCAAAAATTACTGACTCCTTCACTGTGCCAGTACACTTGTTTAATTCTCCATGTGGCATTATGAAAACGCTTAAGCACCGCTCTGTACTGGCTGGAGCAAACAATACTATAGTTTATCCTTAATTTGCGTTTAACAAAACAAGCCTTTTTTGTAGCTCACCGAGATTGTTTACTGAGACCATGGTTTCAACAGTCACTTTTACCACATTAGCCTGTCAGTACAACAATCCCTCTACATCTTGCTGCCAACTGGCAGATGCTTAGACCATCTTAAACGGCATCGCCTGAATGGGAAAGCTTCCAATGGTGCTGTACAGCGGCTCGTTTTCAGAAAGGAAAAAAACACACAAAAGATAATTAGTACTTTGAAAGAATCACTGCACACAGGTCAGTGTCTGGTTGTTATGGTGCCATTGACAGTTAATCTTTGGATGCACTTGTCAAATATTACACCAATACGAGTTACAAGAGGAGCTGCTACCAATAGACTATGAGCTTTAGATGTCAAAACTCGATGAGAAAGTGACGTAGGACCAGTTGGTCTGAAAAAGAACTCAAAGACCCTACCGAGAGTCCCGGGCCTGCTTTTCCTTGTTACGCAAACTTTTCCAATGTATTATTTTGCTTATGTTATATAAATAGAACTGACTTGTCTTGATAGGTGTGTCTTTAATGTGTGTTTCTGCATAGCCCTGGTTCACCTGTTAATGCAGTACGAACAGTGATATATGTGTAGTGAGTAGTTATTTTTCAGCCCAGAGTTTGCCCGCACTGTGCGGTTTTGTCAGAGATGATCTTGTGTGTGCTAGAATTCCTCTTGGGTGTGCTAGCAATCCACTGTGGGCTATCACTGTGCGTTTGCTTTGGGTCTTGACAGTCTGGTGTGCGTCTGGGATTTTGTGTGTGTCTGAGTGGTGTGACGGTGCAGAAGTAAGGCTCGGACACAAAGGTGGCATATTTTTTGGCAGAAACCTTTATTATATGAAAAACGGTTGGAAAAATGCCTCTATGTCCCTAAAACTAAGAGGGGTTGTCCTGCCTCTAGGAACACTAATGAAACTGTCAGAATTTCCAAATTATAAATTCTGTCCCTGTTGTGTCTCAAAAAGCCTACTTTCGTCGCTAACATGAATAACAAACTAACTGCAAGGATGATCTCTCCTCAAAGTAACAATGTCTTTGTGAGTTGCATAAGCAGAAACGTTCCCAGACTCTTGGGTGAAAATGGCAGAAAATAAAGACATTATCAAAACTATAAGTTTTCAAGTTTAGGGTACAAACCTTTCCCCTAGATTCCTTGTTCAATGTGGTCCGGAAAAAAAGGGTGCTGGTAAGCTTACCGGCACCCTTGTTTCCGTAACGCCACACTATGCGTCTGCCTGCAGGTGCTGTTGCGCCCGGCAGGTTCAGGCTGGCTGGGCGCAACGGCCCCTGCAGGCAGACTTTTCACTGAAGCACCGGCACAGTTGGCAATGGTGCAGGTTCTTCCATCTCCCCACTCCCATGGAATTCTACAAGTCCCAGTGGCACCGGGAAGTCAGGCAGTGGGGTCAGTGTTCCTGGTCAGCAGCAATCCGCCGTTAGCACCAACTGGTTACCACCGACCTCTGAATGAGGCCCAATATTTAGTTGACCATAATATCTTCTATATGCTTTGCTAATTTATCCTAGCAACTTGGCACACTCCTTTGAAGTACTGTCTTTTCTCCTGGGTACGAGTTCCCTACTTGCAATATAGCTGCTTGGTTCGCTCTCCTGCCAAGCAGTTATGCTTTAATTGAACTTATTTGGGTGAGGGTCCCAGACTTGCAATATTTGATTCGACTTTGTGGGCTCTCCTGCCAAGTCTTCGCCCTCATGAGGATACTGAGTCCCAGGCTCGTAGCATTTACTATTGCCTGATCTACTACTCTGCCAAGCAACAGTTCCAACATGGACTGTCTCTTTTTGGGTGCGGGTCCCAGACTTGCAATATTTGGTTTGGCTTTGTTTCAGCTTCTTATATGGGTGCAGGTCCCAGACTCACACTGTTCAAACTGGTTTGTGTTTCTGACCATGAAATGGATGCGTGGCCAGACTTCCACCTGGTTTCCAGGGTCCCAGACCTCCGCCTTCACCCTCTCGCTCCCCCAGACCTCCTGCGCTACTCGGGCAACCCACGTACCTGTTGGCTTCCCTGTGGAAGGTATAGGCATTTCTGGAGCGGCTGCAGCTTCCCGGGAGGCGTGGGTCACGTTCAGGGCTTTGTCATGGTCAGCAACGGCTTTGTTGGGGTCTGCTTCTTTCCAGCGGCTCGTATTCTCTGATAGGCGCTTAACTGAACGGCAGTAACCGGAGTGGTCCTGGCTCCTGGGACCTTGCTCACATTCTCCTCCCCCTCCCCTTTCGGCTTCCCTCCAGCTTGCTCTCACCCTTCTCGCTGCTACTTGGTTTGCCGAATTTCCTCCTCGGAGGATCGATCTCTTCTTTCAAGTGAGCTGTTCCATGTTTAAACTCTTGCGTTGGCAAAGAGAGTTTCTTTGGGCCAATCACATTAGCTGAATAACTAGAGAACTCTTTCTGCTTCCTGATAGTAACCTTTGGACTCCTGATCATCTTCCTCTTCCCAGTATATGTCAGAGAGTGATGTGAAACATTCTGTATAATCTAAGGTTTGGAGCCTGTCCAGTATATTAGATTGACAATAATAGATATGGGCCATATCACAGGGACAGAGTTTAGGGGTTAATTTTGGAGTGGGGTTTAGGGGTACTATTGCAGCTGCAGACCTCGTTCTCTGAAGATTGTCATCCCTAGTCCCATAAGGGGCAACCTCACCCATGCGATCCTCCCTCAGTGGACCACCCCAGGGGGATTATTGTACTGTGGAGGCACCACCCAAGCCCCATAGGAAAGGTCTCCACCTGGGGGGGGGGGGGGGAGGAGGGGGACAACCTCCTCAGGTTCGTCAGAGTGAATAAAGGGTAAAACCGAGAACTGTGATAAGGTTTCTTTTTAATATAGTTGCCCGGATAGGTAGTGGTTGACTTCTGTCAGATATTGATGTTTCCACAGTTCATTTGTGGTTTCAAGGTCTCTGTGGTTTGCTCCATTGTAATTGCCAGCAGTCATTAATTCTGTTTTCAATGTCTCTGTCGTTCTCTCTACTCCAAGTCTCAGCAAAAATAGGATCTGTTGCGTACAATGTTTTTACAGTTTCCTAATCTACAATTCCCAGCATGCACTGGACTGGTTACTTTTCTTGAAAAGCTGTCATGAAGTCCGCTGCCTGGACTGGCAATAAGCAAGATGGTGACACAGGGACCGGGTGCCACCCCAAGCCAGCAGATATTGGGCCTGTGTATGGTATGGGGAAGATCCCCTGGCCACCCTCTCTTGGACCCAATCACATGGCAGGGGATAACCACAGGGAATCATCATCGATCAGTCCTGGGAGCCTGAAATCGTTCGAACCCATCAGTCAAATAGGGCAGGGTAGCTTTAAATTCTTGACCCTGCCCATACGCCTGGTAAAACCTTGTAGAGAAATAGTAATGTACCCGCTCCAAAACCGAGAGAGAATGAAGCTCTCCCTATACAGACCCAAAAGTTCAGCATAGAGAAAGACAACTTTCTCTTTAAAGAAAAAAATGTCCCTTGTGACAAATCTGTACTATTTTGTCCATCTCCTTAGAGGGGAGCCACCCCCCTTTGAGGCTAGGGAGGCGAGTCCGCTAGGCAAGATCCTCCCTGAGGATCTGGGAAAGTGGAACCCTACTGGGAGGGACTCCCCTCTAGGGGGCAAGGACTCCCATTTCTATGAGGAACTCCCGATCAAGAATACACTGTCTGCATATATGGGAATCAAAAGGAATAATGTAACTTCTATTATGATTTCAAATAGCCATGACATTGTTTCAATCTCTTTGGGTTCAGGTAATGCCGGATTCCCCTGAACCCGACAGTCACAGAGGACCAACACACCCCTTTCGTTATTGGTAACAAACAAAAAGATGAGGAACCTTAAATGGAGGAGGGAGAATACTACACAGAGGCGAGCCTCTGACGGGAAGACGTCCTGGAGGGGCAGAGAAATACTAGACTGTGGGCCGGCAGTAGTCAGTGAGTGGATTGCAAGCAAGATGCCGGAAGGCTGGCTTCCCAAATGGCAATGAAGCAGAGAATGAGACAGAGGCGGTAGAACAACCGTCACGCCTGTTCGCACGACCACACTGAAGCTCTGCTGGTCCTTTGTCCTGTTAACTGAAGCCGAGACCAGACTGCCGCAGAGTGATCGGACAACCGACCTACACATGATAAGTGTGCTGAATACTGAGCCAGGCAGAACAAGGGAAGCGGACACTCCCGAGAAGGTAACACCAGAAAGAGGGGCAAGCGGCTGTGTCCAGAGTGTTCGAGAAACCAAGAGGATTGTGGGAGCCTGGAAAACCCTAATGCTTAACATGGGCAGATCCCCAACTGAGGCCCACTGTAATAAATATATTCGAGGAACAGAGGGCTTTGAGGAGCCCTAGAGAACTAAGCGACATTGGCATTCGATGCTGGAAAAGCCAAAAGGGTTACGGGAGCCTGAGAAACCTGAATACTGAACACACACAGATGTCCAACCGAGGTCCTGCTGCATTAAATATATCAGAAGGTCAGAGGGCTTTGGGGAGCCTTAGAGAACTAAGTGACATTTACATACAAGAGAGAAGCCAAAAGGGCTGTGGGAGCCAGAGAAACCTGAATACTGGAAAGGGCCTGCAGAACAACGGGTTGCTTTGGAGAGCCCTAGAAAATCAAGCCATATTCTTATCAGAAAGGGGAGAAACCGAAAGAGTTACAGGAGCCCGAAAAACCCAAACATTGGACACGGACAGATGCCCAAAGGAGACTTTTGAACTAAGCAAATAAAAGGGCAAGAGTGCTTCGGGGAGCCCTAGAAGTATAAACAATAGAGAAAAAGAAAACCCTTTTTTCCTTTAAAGAACAGAAGTTATTGTATGTATGTGAAGACTTACAACTTGTCCTGAAAAACATGCAGACAGGCTGGAGAACTGCATTATGAACTTTGAATATTTGGACAACCCTTCTTTGGGAAGAAACCCAAGTAGTTGGTACAAGCAAAAACTATTTTTGTTGCATTTTTCTAAGTCAGAAGGCCAGATGGCAAGTAGGTTTTGGACAGAGGTCTATATTAATCTGGACATTTGACGAGCACCCTTAGTCTAGTTTGTTAAGTAGGGAAATACTCTCATAGCAATAGGATTAGATAAGGCTTTTTAGTTTTATTTATATAAAACCTTTTGAACATGCCAAGTCCTAGTCCGACGAATCCTTCTGGTTCGCCACACCCTTCACTCAACTGAGGTAATGTGTTTAGATAAAGTTTCAACTTCATATGATACATCACAGACTACATTACGCAGAGGTTGCAGGATCTGCAATAAACTTTGCAGATCCACAGATACAATACTACAACTCTGAATCTCTGATTCTCCAAACACTCAGAACACACAGCAGGAAGTGAAGTTACAGAAGCACCGCTCCCTGGCAAGAGATTCCCATGTCATGGATACATTGTTTATGCATCCGCTGTGTACGGTATGAAAACAGATGCAACATGTTTTTAGAGCTTATCCAGTGTAATTTGAGTAACTAAGTCACATACTGAAAGCGCCAAAGACCTCAGCTCAATGCAGGCAGCACCTTTTGAAAATGATTTGAAGGCCAATTATAGGTTTGTCCAGCCCATATTGGAAAGCAGCAACAGGGGTATCTAAGGGACAACAATCGACCCACGTCCACACCCACTTAAAAGATACAAGTGCAAACCCTCACTTAATGTCTCACCCAAGGCACAGGATAATACATTATAAAAGCACACAGTTCCAGATGAAGAGGTGTCAGAAGTGGAGAGGAGGTGGTTGCAATATTTGGCAATTGAAGCAGTTGAATCTATAAACAAATCATCACGATCTCAGTCCATGTTATCACTTCTTTTCTATGAATCCCTTTTGTTATTGCTGTTCTCAGCAATGTGCTGTTTGTTTTTCTCTCTCTCCTGTATTGGTATTTTGATGTTTAATGATGCCCACTTGTAACCTATTTGTTTGGGGATACAGTGAAATGCAGGTCAAGCGCTATTACTGTAAGCTTTACACTATAATGCTGTGATATCGATGACTTTGTCAAGACGAAAGTTGTGCTTATTCTAGACCTTGACACTAAGGTTGTGACTCATGTATAATGGCCAGAAGAACCTTAGGAAGGTAATGGAATTTTCCTGCTGATCATGTCCAGCTAAACTCGAAAACCTTTTAGGTATGCTCACAAAGATTCTGGATTTAGCTAAACGTTCCATACTAGAGTAGGAACAAGTTACTTACCTGTAACTGTTGTTCTCCAGCATGGTTCTGGCATGGATTCACATGCTCATGAATATTCCCCGTCGTCAGGCTGGGAATCCTCGGTAAAGAAAAAATCAGTATCAGTTTCGTTTCTGATCTATCTTTCTCAGTAGTAACCAATCACTGGTCTCTGGGTCATACTGCCCCCTGCCAATGACTGCCCTCTCCCTAAGTCCCACCTCTGGCAGCCATCTTCAGATTTGGTAGCACGCAAAGTGGCAGTATGACTAAGTGAAGAGCCGTAGAGGGGCAGGAGGGAGGGTTCGCATTTGAATCCATGCCAGACCCATGCTGGAGAACAACAGTTACAGGTAAGTAACTTGTTCCTTCTCCAGCATGGGGTCTGGCATGGATTCACATGCTCATGAATATAAGAATACATAGCAGTACACATGCACAACCACGGGAGGTGGCAAGGCTCAACATTAAGCCTTACATAAAACTCAACATTTAAGCACTTTTACCTCCTCACCAGGCTCACCTTAAGCGAACAGGTTGCGCAGCACTGCCTGGCCGACTCTGGACTCCTCCCTGGAATCCCGGTCGACGCAGTAGAATCTCGTGAAGGTGTGCGTCGACCTCCACGTAGCAGCCCTGCAGATGTCCAGCAGGGGCACACCAGACAAGAACGCCGTGGTAGCAGCGATCGCTCTGGTCGAGTGGGCTCTCGGACGGCCAGGCAACTGTCGGTTTGCCAACCGATGACAATGCATGATGCAGCCGGAGAGCCATCTGGAAATGGAAGCCTTCGAGAGAGCCTTCCATTGGTTCACAGGTCAAAAGTTCACAAACAGCTGTGATGTCTTCCGAAAACTCTTTGTTCGGTCCACGTAGAACTTCAGCTCTCTAGCCACATCCAGCGAGTGCAAAGCCCTCTCGGCCGGAGACGAAGGCGACGGGAAGAAAACAGGTAACACCAAGGGCTTGTTGAGGTGGAAGTCCGACGGCACCTTGGGCATAAACGAGGGGTGCGTCCCCAGCACCACCCAGAGTGGCGTGAAAAGTTAAGAATGGAGGCTTGCAGGATAGGGCCTGGATCTCTCCCACGAGTCGTGCGGAGGTGATGGCCACAAGAAACGCAGTCTTACAAGACAGGAAGTTCAGTGGCGCCGAATGCAGGGGCTCGAATGGCGCCCCCATGAGCCTGGTCAGCACCACGTTGAGTTCCCACGCCGGGGCAGAGGCCTTCACCGGCGGTAACGATCGGAACAGTCCCTTCATAAATTCCTTCACCAGGCGATGGGACCACAAGGACGCCCGTCCTGTGGTTCTGGTGTATCAGGAGATCGCAGCCAGATGTATATTGATGGAGGCGTGAGCCAGTCCAGCCTTGGCCAGCGACAGTAGGTACGGCAGCACTTGAGGGGCCGTAATCAGTAGAGGGTTAATCTTCTGTGCACGGCACCAGACAGAGAACCTCTTCCACTTATATCCGTAGCACTTGAGTTGAGGACGCCCTGGCTTTTGCAAGGACCTCTCTGCAGTCAGCCGGGATATCGTACCCGCCAAATTCTAACACTGCAGGAGCCAGGATCCTGTGAAGAAGACCGGTAGGGGGTGTCTGTACTTCTGCTCTCTATATGGTAGAAGAGAGGCACAGAAGACCCCAGCCAAGATTCTCTATTACGGTAGCAATGGACGAGCAATCAAGTCCTAGCTTCTCAGGAGGTGATGCAGGCTGGTTCTTAAGTACAGTGTAGTCCCCAAGCCCCCACAAAGGAATGTCCACACACTGTATTGGTTAGAACACAGTCTTTATATAATCAATATTCAAGGTTATGTACACTTATCATAATAACTCACTTTGTACTTAGGAAAATCAACAATGGCAAATATATACAATTCTAAAGTGGTACCACCCTTTGTATTAGATCTCATTAAAGTGCATCAACAATACTGTAACAATGTCACACAGATCAATAGAGTGAAACCAGCAATAGAGAGGAGAGAAAATAAGATGGTTGAGCAATAGGCAGAATACTGGCCCCTACCACTAGACACAGTTCTGTGTGGAGATCCCCCCACCTGGGCAACCTGTAAAATAAAGATATAGCACAAGCCCAGTCCATATATTGTTCTGCAAGTCTTATTCCCTCCTATAATGTTTTTACCCCCCCAATGCACCTGGTGGAGTCGAGTTCTTCGAAGAGGCGTCGACAGATCCTTCTTGAGCGACCCCCTTTCAAGCGGGAGTCACGGATCGTCGAGAGGCGTCGAGAAGCGTTGAGGAACTTGGTGTTCGGCGACGGGGAATCGACGGCCCTTCTTGAATGCCTTCCCTTTCAAGCGGGAGACACGGGGCGTCGAACGTCCGTCGACAAACAGGGTAGAACGGCGTCGATGAGGCGGCAGCTTCGTCCGAGCGGTGCTCGTCAGCGTCGGCGTCCTGCAAGGCAGAGGCATGCGGGCACCTCGGTGACAATAGTTCTGGACCGCAAAGATTGTGGAGACGGAGGCCCAGCAAGGGCGTCGAGTCGTTCGAGTCTTTGTGGTCTTCGGGTGGCGGGAAACCCACCGGCAGGTTTCTACTCGGCGCGTTGGTCGTCCTCGACTTTCTCCGGCAGGATAAAGCGGTCGACGGTGCGGACGAGGGAGTCCTTAGATTCGAATGTTCTTAGGCAAAGGAGCGGTCGGCTCCGGTCGTCGGCGGCACGGCGTCAAGTGGTTCCCACGGCTGGGCAACACAACTTCGACGGGCCTCCAGCGGTTACACAAACCTGCGAACCCTGGTCGACGGCGGCAATGTCCGGGTGCTTCACTTCGATCTCCTCGGCGGTCCCGTCTCGGGTCGGCAGCCTTTCGAGGGTCTGTCTTCTAGGGCGCTTCGGCGAAGATGGAGCGGTGCTCGATGGTCCCTCGGAGCACGGGAAGAGGGCGCCTTACCAGGTCCTCTCTCGGGTCAGTCTTCGACGATTTCGGCAGCCTTCGGATCGGTCGAAGCAAATGCAACAGCAAGTCTTCTTCTTCCAGCTGGACGTCGAGGATCAGCAGTTCCAGTTACTCTTAGAGTGGAGACTCAGCTCCAGAACGCTTCTGAACTTTCCGTGAACCTTCTGAACGTTCCCTGAACCTCCTACCAGTGGTGAGAGGTCCCCAGATATACTATTCTGTCTCTCATCCACACTGCTAGCACACACTCAGCAGCCAATCATACAGAAGGGCATTCATGCAGTCAGTCAGCCAATCAGGCACACAGTGCATTCAGGCCACACCCCTCCCTTTCAGACACTCACAACAAGGAATGTGGATTGGGACAAGTACCCAGCCATTCAACACTACACACTGCATTCAGCCAGTTTCGGGCAGAGCTGTCTCAGTCTTTGTCTCTCATGCCAGAAACCAGACAACCACAACAAGGAGTGTATATTGGTCACACACTCCATTCACCCAGGTCCCACCCACAGGAGGTACCCACAACAACAGTCACTGGGAAGGCTCCAGTCAGTCTAGCTGGGCCTGCACAACAACACCATATATGGAACTTCCACCCAACAGCCAGTCAGGGGGAAGGGACAGAGTCAGGGCTTCCCAGGACTTTGGGAAACAAGGTAACAGGGAATAGAAAGCAAGAGGCCACAGGGGCCATCTTGTTTCCTATCAGGAATCAACTGATCCCAATGGCAGGGCCTGGGTATCCCAAAATGGAGGACACCCAGAGCACCTGTCAAATTCAGCATGGAGCTGCCACCAGCCCATACCCTGCTCTGTGGGCCACCCACAGGTGCCCAAAAACATACACTAGGGGCACAGGGTTGTACCCCTACCCATGGGTGCCATAAGGGTATCCCATGGGTCTGTTCACCAAACCAAAAGAGAGAGCTGCACTGCCAGGAGTCCCACATGGACTCCTGGGCAGAAAACATGACAGAACACACGATAAAAAGCAGTAAAGGACAAGGATTCAGAGGCCCTGTCCCTCTGATGCATTTCCAGCATCACAGTCGCCCCCCCGAGACTGAGGTGGAGGGTGTCTAATCTCCCACGGGATAGACACCCTCATCCAGACGGTCAACATACCTTCTGGAAAGGCCATCTGCATTATCGTGACTCTTCCCTGGTCTGTGCTCTATGGTGAAGTCTAGCCCTTGCAGGCTAATGGACCACATGAGCAATTTCGGATTCTCACCCTTCATTTGCATAAGCCACTTCAGGGGCTTATGATCTGTTTGGACCTTGAAGGTAGACCCCTTAAGGTAGGGCCTAAAACGCTTAAGGCTCCAAACTATGCTAAAACACTCCTTTTCAACAGTAGCCCACCTAAGTTCTCTACCCTTGAGTTGTCTACTGATGAATATGATAGGATGTTCTCTCCCTTTGTCATCTAACTGGGACAAGACAGCTCCAATTCCGGTGTCGCAGGCATCCGTCTGGACGATAAAGGGTCGGCTGTAGTCAGGCGCACACAACACAGGTGCCCTACACAGACTTTCTTTCAAGCCATCAAAGGCCCTCTGACAGTCTTCGGTCCAATTAACCTTCCTAGGCTGTTTGGGTGAAGTTAGAGCTGTCAGGGGTGCAGCTATGGTTCCATAGTCTGCCATGAAATTGCGATAGTACCCAGTGAGGCCCAAAAAGGCTCTCACCTGGGTTTGAGTAGTGGGAGTCTCCCAGTTCTGTACATCCTGTACTTTACAGGAGAGAGGTTGGATTTGACCCCCTCCTACCTCATGACCAAGATAAGGTAACTTTCCCCTGAGCTATCTGGCACTTGGTGGCCTTGATAGTGAGGTTAGACCTTTTCAAGGCCTGCAACACCTTATCCAGATGTGTCAAATGCTCTTCCCAGGTGGAACTGTAGACGGCAATGTCGTCTAAGTAAGCCACACAAAAGGCTTCCAGCCCACTGAGCGCATGGTTGACCAATCTCTGGAAGGTGGCAGGGGCATTCTTCAACCCAAAAGGCATGACCCTAAACTGGTAGAGTCCCTCAGGTGTTGAGAAGGCCGTCTTTTCCTTGGCATGGTCCGTCAGAGCTATTTGCCAATAGCCTGAGGTAAGGTCAAAGGTGCTCACAAATTTGGCAGCACCTATGGTGTCCACGAGCTCATCATCCCTGGGCAATGGGTGCGCGTCAGTTTTGGTGACGGCATTGACTCCTCGGTAGTCCACACAGAACCTCCAATCCTTGGTACCCGCCTGGGAACTTGCCTTGGGGACAAGGACCACTGGACTGGACCAGGGACTGGTTGAGGGTTCAATAACACCCAGATCCAACATCTTGGCGACCTCAGCCTGGATGTGGTTCTTGACGGTATCTGACATACGGTAGCACCTGCTTTTGACAGGCACACTGTCACCAGTGTCAATTTCATGCCTACAACACTGTGTAAGGCCTGGCGTCAGTGAAAACAGAGAGGCATACTGTTGGAGTAAAGCCCTGCAGGCCCTCTGTTGCTCTGTTGTCAAATCCGGAGAGAGATGTACTCCCTCCACTGAGCCAGCCTGAGGGTTGCTATGCAGCAAATCAGGAAGGGGCTCACTCTCATCCTCTTCTTGCCCTGAAGCTAGCAAGAGACATGAGACTTCTGCTCGCCGGTGGAAAGGCTTGAGCCTGTTGACATGGAATATCTGAGGGGCTACCCCAGAGGCTCCCATGTCAACCAGATAATTGACTTCGCCCATCTTGGAGATGATCCTGAAGGGTCCAGTCCACTTGTCTGCCAGAGCTCTAGGCTTGGTAGGCTCCATCACAAGGATTTCCTGTCCCGGAGTCCAATCCACTTGCGAGGCTTTAAGGTCATGCCAGTACTTATTCAATTCCTGGCTGGCCTTGAGATTTGCTGTTGCCTGACCCATCATCTGTGTCATCCTCCGTCCGAGGCCTAACACATAGTCCCCCACTTGCTTGGCGGGCCCTGGAGGGGTGGCATCCAAGCCTTCTCTGATCAAGGCGAGTGGCCCCCTCACGGGATGTCCAAAGAGTAACTGAAAGGGGCTGAAACCAACACCCTCTTGAGGTACCTCTCTGTAAGCAAACAGCAGGCATGGCAGGAGGAGATCCCATTTCCTCCTTAGGGGTTCTTCCAAAGCCCCTAGCATGCCCTTGAGAGTTTTATTAAATCTCTCAACCAGACCATTGGTCTGGGGGTGGTAAGAGGTGGAGAACTTGTAGGTTACCCCGCACTCTTTCCACATGGTTTTCATGTAACTAGACATGAAGTTGGATCCTCTGTCAGAGACATCCTCCTTGGGGAATCCAACACGGGTGAAAATGCCCAGGAGAGCCCTGGCAACCACCTTGGCAGTAACAGTCCGAAGGGGTATTGCCTCAGGGTATTTGGTGGCATGATCTACCAAGACCAGGATGAACCGATGTCCACCTGAAGTGGGAGGGTCAAGGGGACCGACGATGTCGATGCCCACCCTCTCAAATGGTGTGCCAACCACTGGCAATGGCTGCAGTGGGGCAATGACACTACCTCCAGTCTTGCCAGACAACTGACAAGTTGGGCAGGTCCTGCAGTGGGACTCCACCTCCACTCCCATCCGTGGTCAGTAGAAATGGGCAGAGAGCCTCTGCTTAGTCTTCTTGGTCCGAAGATGACCAGCCAAGGGCACCTCATGCGCCAACTGCAGTAGGAAGGGCCTGTAAACCTGGGGTAGGACCAACCTCTTGAGGGCACCAGGTTCAGGCTTAGTGGGCTCACTAACAGGGAGCTCACCCTCCCAATAAATCCGGAATGTCCTAGGCACTTCTCCTTGTGCCTGGGACAGGGCCTGTTTCCTCAGTCCCTCGAGAGAGTGGCACTCTCTCTGTCCCTTACAGAAGTCTGCCCGGGAGGGTCCCCCTTCAGCTAACAAGCATTGAAGGTCGGGATGATCCTCCGGGTTGAGAACCTCTCCCACAGGAGAGTCTTCTGTCTCTTCTCCCACAGGAGTTGAGTTTGGGTTTTCCACTGGACCCAGCCCGTCCGGAGCATGGATCCCAATGGGTGCTGTCGGAACAGCAGGAAGAGAAGGTGTTCCCTCCACAGAGGTGGCCTTCTTGGTCTTCCTTCTTCTTGACTTCGGCCTCGCCTTTGGCTCGGGTACCTGACCCACAGCCAGACCCGGTGTCAACTGTGACCTAGTGACTGCAGCAGCAGTCATGGGAAGACCATCCGAGATCAACCCCAACTCTACTAGATCATTTCCTAACAGAATGTTAGCAGGGACATTGTCCTGAACCAGGACAGGAAGCTTTGCTGTCTTGTCTCCAATCATGAGTGTGACTAAGGCTACAGGTGATAATTTGGGAGGCCCACCAGCTAACCTGGTGGTTCGCAGAGGAGCACCTACATAGTCCTCTGGCTTGAGCAGGGTCCTGTCCACCACGGTCATGCTTGCCCCAGTGTCTCTCAAACCAGTAGAAGGCTGGCCATTCAAGAGGACACTTCTCAAAAACCTACGGGTGTTCTGTGGGATAGTCGCCAGTACTTCTGCATACTGGTCCCAGGCCCCAAGGGACACTAAGGAAATCTCTACCGGAGCACCAAATGTGATCCCGGTAGAGGAGGGGAGGACAGTGGCCTCCACCTCAGACACGGGGTAAGGGTAGGTCAGGCTGACAGCCTGTACTCCAAGTGCCTTACCTTTACACTTGGGGTCACCCCTTTTGTGATCCAGAGCCCCACAGTCCCAACAAGCGCCAGCAGTGCAGGGTACGGTACTGGAACCACTGGGAGCCTGATTTGCAGCAGGTGGACCACTACTCTTATTCCCACCCACAGATGACTTATCCCCACTAGATTTTTGGGTCTTGGGAGAGGAAGGTTTAGGTTTACCCGACTGTGACTGCTTGTGGGACTCCTCAGCTTTCTGAGAGGCCCCCTTTTCTTTGTCCTTGTCCTTCCCACTGGAGTCCTTAGGGGACACCCGGTGGGAGACCCACTTGTCAGCCAACCTAGCCAGCTTAAAGGGGTCCAAAATGTTCTGGTCAGCCACATACTGACGCAGCTCTGGTGAACAGGCTTCAGAAAAATGCTCAAAATGCTCAAAAAACAAGAGGTGGGACAATTCAACAAAAGTCTTAACCTTGTATCCATTGATCCACCCCATCATGTTCATGTGCGCAGCACTCACCCAGTCAACCCAAGACACATTCTCTCTTTTCTTAAAATCCCTGAACCTTCTAAGGTATTGGGTAGGTGTCTTGCCAAACTTGGCAATCAAAGCAGACTTCATACACTCATACTGACCCCTTTCTTCCACACTCAGCTTCAGAATACAGTCATATCCAGTTTGAGGCACTCTGCTTAACAAACACTTAGCCCAATCTCTTTTATCAACATCATGAATCGCACAAGCCATTTCAAACGCTTCAATCCATTGGAGGATATCTGAACCCTCCACAAATACACCAACCAAATCTTTCATAAACTTGGTGGCTGGGGACCTGACACTCTCACTGGTTTTAGCTGAAGTCTCCACTCTAGCTTTCTCTAGCTGGATTCTCTGACATTCAGTGTCCTGGCTCTTGAGTTCAAGGTCCCTATTCTTGAGCTCCACTTGTTGAGCCAACTCCTCTTTCTTAAGTTCAGCATCTATTTCCAACTTGCGGTATTCAAAGGCCAATTTCATCCTTAATAACTCATGCTCCAAGGAATTGCTGGGGTTTGGAACAGAGGCAGCAGGAATGGCGGCATTCCCAGAAACAGATTCAGCAGAAACCCCAGGGGCAGAGTCCTCATTGGTTGCATTCCCCCCCTCATCAAGAGTTTCACCATCAGTCTGGTAGTCCACCAGGGCAGCTATCAGCTCAGCCCTAGACTTATCCACAAAGTCTAACTCCCTGGCTTCACAAGCACTCTGGAGAGCCTCCAAGCTCATCCGAGTCAATTTGCCATTTGCAATAGACTCCATTGTTTGTAATGCAGTTATCTTGTACACAACTAAACCTTAATGTAATAAAGTGCGGATATCTTTTGTAAGTGGCACGGTTATACACTGATTCTTAAAACCATAAGCATCCCACCGCTGCCACCAGTGTGAAGAAGACCGGTAGCGGGTGTCTGTACTTCTGCTCTCTATATGGTAGAAGAGAGGCACAGAAGACCCCAGCCAAGATTCTCTATTACGGTAGCAATGGACGAGCAATCAAGTCCTAGCTTCTCAGGAGGTGATGCAGGCTGGTTCTTAAGTACAGTGTAGTCCCCAAGCCCCCACAAAGGAATGTCCACACACTGTATTGGTTAGAACACAGTCTTTATATAATCAATATTCAAGGTTATGTACACTTATCATAATAACTCACTTTGTACTTAGGAAAATCAACAATGGCAAATATATACAATTCTAAAGTAGTACCACCCTTTGTATTAGATCTCATTAAAGTGCATCAACAATACTGTAACAATGTCACACAGATCAATAGAGTGAAACCAGCAATAGAGAGGAGAGAAAATAAGATGGTTGAGCAATAGGCAGAATACTGGCCCCTACCACTAGACACAGTTCTGTGTGGAGATCCCCCCCCACCTGGGCAACCTGTAAAATAAAGATATAGCACAAGCCCAGTCCATATATTGTTCTGCAAGTCTTATTCCCTCCTATAATGTTTTTACCCCCCCAATGCACCTGGTGGAGTCGAGTTCTTCGAAGAGGCGTCGACAGATCCTTCTTGAGCGACCCCCTTTCAAGCGGGAGTCTCGGATCGTCGAGAGGCGTCGAGAAGCGTCGAGGAACTCGGTGTTCGGCGACGGGGAATCGACGGCCCTTCTTGAATGCCTTCCCTTTCAAGCGGGAGACACGGGGCGTCGAACGTCCGTCGACAAACAGGGTAGAACGGCGTCGATGAGGCGGCAGCTTCGTCCGAGCGGTGCTCGTCGGCGTCGGAGTCCTGCAAGGCAGAGGCGTGCGGGGCACCTCGGTGACAATAGTTCTGGACCGCAAAGATTGTGGAGACGGAGGCCCAGCAAGGGCGTCGAGTCGTTCGAGTCTTTGTGGTCTTCGGGTGGCGGGAAACCCACCGGCAGGTTTCTCCTCGGCGCGTTGGTCGTCCTCGACTTTCTCCGGCAGGATAAAGCGGTCGACGGTGCGGACGAGGGAGTCCTTCGATTCGAATGTTCTTAGGCAAAGGAGCGGTCGGCTCCGGTCGTCGGCGGCACGGCGTCAAGTGGTTCCCATGGCTGGGCAACACAACTTCGACGGGCCTCCAGCGGTTACACAAACCTGCAAACCCTGGTCGACGGCGGCGATGTCCGGGTGCTTCACTTCGATCTCCTCGGCGGTCCCGTCTCGGGTCGGCAGCCTTTCGAGGGTCTGTCTTTCAGGGCGCTTCGGCGAAGATGGAGCGGTGCTCGATGGTCCCTCGGAGCACGGGAAGAGGGCGCCTTACCAGGTCCTCTCTCGGGTCAGTCTTCGACGATTTCGGCAGCCTTCGGATCGGTCGAAGCAAATGCAACAGCAAGTCTTCTTCTTCCAGCTGGACGTCGAGGATCAGCAGTTCCAGTTACTCTTAGAGTGGAGACTCAGCTCCAGAACGCTTCTGAACGCTTCTGAACGTTCCGTGAACCTTCTGAACGTTCCCTGAACCTCCTACCAGTGGTGAGAGGTCCCCAGATATACTATTCAGTCTCTCATCCACACTGCTGGCACACACTCAACAGCCAATCATACAGAAGGGCATTCATGCAGTCAGTCAGCCAATCAGGCACACAGTGCATTCAGGCCACACTCCTCCCTTTCAGACACTCACAACAAGGAATGTGGATTGGGACAAGTACCCAGCCATTCAACACTACACACTGCATTCAGGCCAGTTTCGGGCAGGGCTGTCTCAGTCTTTGTCTCTCATGCCAGAAACCAGACAACCACAACAAGGAGTGTATATTGGTCACACACTCCATTCACCCAGGTCCCACCCACAGGAGGTACCCACAACAACAGTCACTGGGAAGGCTCCAGTCAGTCTAGCTGGGCCTTCACAACAACACCATATATGGAACTTCCACCCAACAGCCAGTCAGGGGGAAGGGACAGAGTCAGGGCTTCCCAGGACTTTGGGAAACAAGGTAACAGGCAATAGAAAGCAAGAGGCCACAGGGGCCATCTTGTTTCCTATCAGGAATCAACTGATCCCAATGGCAGGGCCTGGGTATCCCAAAATGGAGGACACCCAGAGCACCTGTCAAATTCAGCATGGAGCTGCCACCAGCCCATACCCTGCTCTGTGGGCCACCCACAGGGGCCCAAAAACATACACTAGGGGCACAGGGTTGTACCCCTACCCGTGGGTGCCATAAGGGTATCCCATGGGTCTGTTCACCAAACCAAAAGAGAGAGCTGCACTGCCAGGAGTCCCACATGGACTCCTGGGCAGAAAACATGACAGAACACACGATAAAAAGCAATAAAGGACAAGGATTCAGAGGCCCTGTCCCTCTGATGCATTTCCAGCATCACAGATCCTGATGTAGTTCCCACTCGTGGCACGAGCGCAGCTCCCTGCTGAGTGAGTTGGCGATGGTGTTTTTCATCCCTGCCAGTTGAAAGGGCACCAGAAACATCCCTTGGGCGACGGCCCAATGCCACAGATCCTGGGCTTCCTCGGAGAGGGCTAGGGATCTGGTTCCTCCCTGCTTCCGGATGTAAAACATCGTGGTGGTGTTGTCGGTGAAAATTCTCACCACCTTGGACGGGAGAAAGGACCTGAGGGCCCAAAACACTGCATGGAGCTCCAGGATGTTGATGTGGAGCTTCTTCTCCTCCGGGAGCCAAAGGCCTCTTGCGTGAAGATCTCAGGTGTGTGCTCCCCACCCTCCCATGGAGGCATCCGTCGTCACCGTTATCTGGTGGGATGGGGTCTGAAAGTCTGTGCCCGCCGTCAGATGAGCGCGGGTGCCCCACCACCGGATCGCTCGTCGGAAGGTCTCGTCGAGCGGAATCCCGCCCTCGAAGCTGCCCAATCGCTTGGATCCAGCGGGAGTCGAGGAACTCTTGCAGAGGGCGCATCCGAAGCCTGCACAGGCGCACAAGATATATGCAGGAGGACATCATCTCGAGGACGTACTTGATGGACCTCACCCTGGCCACATCGGTGGCCAGCAGGCGCTGCACCTTCCCCAGGATGGCCTTCGTCCTTTCTTCCGACGGTGAGGCCAGGCGCGCCACTGTGTCGAGCTTTGCTCCCACAAACAGTGAAACTTGCGACGGGACCAGGTGGGATTTGGGAAAGTTGATGGAGAATCCCATGTCCGAGAGCAGCTGGACGGTCTTTGCTGTGTGATCCGTGGCGAGCTCCCTTGTCCCTGCTCGGATGAGCCAGTCGTCCAGGTAGGGGTAGATCTGCGCCGCCACCGGTGCGAGGCACTTGGTGAACACCCTGGGTGCCGACTTCAATCCGAACTGGTAGTGCCTTGAACTGGTAGCGCCGTCCTTGGACCACGAACCTGAGGAACTTTCGGTGACCTTTCAGAATGGGGATGTGGAAGTACGCATCCTCCAAATCCAACGACAGGAAATCGCCCTCCTCCAGTTGTCCCAGCACGTGCTGGAGGGTGACCATCTGGAATTTCTGTGCCTTGATTTATTTGTTCAGCCGTCGCAGGTCCAGGATGGGGCACCTCCTGTCTTCTTTTTTACTAGGAAGTACCTTGAGTATACTCCGGAGCCCCGGAGCCTCTTCGGGATGAGCTCGATGGCACCTTTTCTGAGCAACGCCCTCATCTCCAAGAGTAGTTGAGGGACGTGATTTTCCTTCCTGACCACGGGTGGAATTGCGGGGGCACTATTTTAGAAATTCGAGGGTGTGCCCCTGGGCCAGGGCGTCCAGCACCCAACGGTCGGTGGAGATGGACTCCCACATGCTGATGAACTTCGCCAGCCGGCCTCCGACCGGGGTGCTTCGGTGGGGGCCCGACTGTGCTGTCGGTTCATTCTTGGTTGGCAGACGCCTTGCCGCCTTGGCCTCCCTGGCGACAATGGCGGTGCCCCCCCCCCCCCGACTTGCCTCGTCCTCTATAAGCTTCCTGCGATGAGGAGCGGGCCGCTTGGTGGTACGTAGAGGAGCCACCGCCGAATCCCTTGGAGGCACCCTGCTTGCCTCCAGCGCTCCAAAAGGACGGCCTCCGTTGCCGGAGAACACCTAGGGCCCTAGCAGTATCTGTGTCCGCCTTGATGGCTTGGAGGGACTCATCCACTGTTTTCCCAAACAGGTTGTTCCTGACGAACGAATGTCCAGAACCTTGGCTTGCACATCCTGGCGGAAATCCGTCGCCATGAGCCAACCTCGTCGTCTAAGGCAAATGCTGTTGCCTAGCTGGCGGAAACCGGTGTCGGCAATGTCTGTTGCCACCGTAATGGCGTGGTCCGACGCCACTTTGCCTTCTTGCAAGATCTCCAGGGCCTCGGCCCTCGTCATCCGGTAGGAAGTCCAACTGGAGGGCGATCTTGTACCATAACTCCCTGTCGTAGTGGGCCACGATCGCGAGGGCGTTGGCCGCCTTAATCGTTGTTGCCGCCGACGAGATAACTCGTCGTCCCATTGCATCCAGCTTCTTCCCTTCGCCGTCCGGCGGGGAAGTTGACGTTGAGACCGACGGCCTCCCCGCTTTCTTCTTGGCCGCCGCTGAGACGACCGAGTCCGGGGTAGGTGGTGCCCTAAGGCACAAAGGGGCCGCGTCGGGGACCCAGTACTTCTTCTCGTACCGATCCTTCTTGGCAGGCGTCGTAGACGGGTTTTTGAGAAGGGTGAGACCCTCGTCCCAGATGTCATCCAGCAGAGGCACTGCGAGGACTGAGTTCCTCCTGGCCTTGCGCCGTTGGTAAAGGAAATCTTCCTCCTTCTCCCTGGGGCAGAGCTGAAAAAGCTTGGATGCCCTGGCGATCATTGCATGGAAAGATCCGATCTCATCAGACGGGGACGCCCGGGCTGGTGATGGGAGCTCCGTCCCGTCGTCACCGCTGTCGTCGTCGGTACTCATCGTGGCCGTGTCTGTTCCCATGTCATCCCCAGGGGGCGGGGGACGTGGGTAAAGGCCGAGCAGGCCGCGAGGGCCGAGAAGGCGGGGCTGGGTGGATCTGTCTTCTCTTGTTCGGGGGGCTTCCTGCTGGGACTGGCTCTGGTTCCTCCGTCGGACCTGGTACAGGGTCCTCTGTCGGTGGTAAGGGCAATCTCGTCCTTATCTCTGAACATAAGGATTGTATTGCCAACAAAATGGCCGCCGAGTTATCCTGCGGCTCCGGAAGTGACGGGAGCGACGGCTGACTAGGACCCTCGCCAGTGCCGCTGTCACTCTCATCGTCACCCTCGTCGGGATCCCTCCCGTGGGGACGGGCCTCCTCGACGCCCTCGTCGAGGCCCTCTAGGACTTCTGCCAATTCCTCCTCGGATGTTGTGTCCGTGTCCACAATGGCCACCACCCCCCCCTCTTTTTCCGCCGGGGTCTTCACGGGGGTCTTTTCGATGGGTCTGAAAGAGGCTTCCCTCCGCGGAGGCAGGGACACTCTGGGCCCTGAGGTTGCCTCCACTGGTGTAGCCTCCACAGGCTGCGCCAGGTCCGCCGCAACTCCCTCGATAGAGGCCTTGGCCGGGTGAATCAAGGCCTTCACCGCCTTAGGTGCACTTGAGGCCTTCACCTTGGGGGGAGGGTCACCACCTCGCTCCCCCTCGGCCGAATCCTTCAAGATCGACCGGGGCCTCTCCAGAGGCTTACCCGGGTTCTCGGATTTCCTCTTCCCCGAACCAGAGCGTTGGCTCGTGGTTGATGGTGCCGGTGAAGGAGTGCCCTGCCTGGTAGCCGACGAGCCCGACCATTCAGCGCTCCCGGTGCCCGCGGACTCGCAGTGCGTTGCCTTCTGTTGGGCCCCCGTCGCCGGGGCGCCCTCACTGGACTTAGAAGACCGCTCTGACTTCTTCTTCTTCTCACCTGAAGGACTCCTTCCTTCCAGCCAGTTGGAGAGACGAAGGTGTCAGTCCCTGATGGTCCGTTCCAACATGTTCCTGCAAAACACACAGTCCTCCTCCACGTGCGTTTTGTCCTCATGAAGGCAGTAGAGACATTCCAAATGCTCGTTGTCCTTGAACACATTCTGTAGCTGGCATCCAGGGCAGACCCTGTACAGCTTTCCAGGCGTCGAGCTTACTTTCTCCTGGGCCATGTTCGGGTAGGCTGCAGAAACTTCTAGAACCCTCCAAGAAGCGTAACTCGACGAAATCTTCACCCTTAAGGAGTGTAGAAAAATCCGACACGGATCCCCGTTAATCGGATGTAGATACGGTGGAGCTTGAGGCTCTAATTGACCGTAAAATGGGAAATTCTCTTTGAAAAAGCGCAAAAACGCAGCGAAAGCTCGAGAGCTAAGCACGAGGACTCCCAACACTTGAGCGTGCGGTAAAAATCTGAAGATGGCTGCCAGAGGCGGGGCTTAGGGAGAGGGCAGTCATTGGCTGGGGGCAGTATGACCCAGAGACCAGTGATTGGTTACTACTGAGAAAGACAGATCAGAAACGAAACTGATACTGATTTTTTCTTTACCGAGGATTCCAAGGCTGACAACGGGGAATATTCATGAGCATGTGAATCCATGCCAGACCCCATGCTGGAGAACCAGAGTCACAGTGGATAGAGTGGTGCTAGGTGTTTGGGTACAACAAGAAGTTTGCCTTCTAGGGAACACAAACTGTGCTATGTCCACTGAAACATGTAGGAGGATGTCATTCAAGATAGATTCAGAGGACAGAAACCAGTCTGGACAACCAAATTATCCAAGGGTCCTTGAAACACTACTTCCAAACTTAGGTAGGGAGAGGCAACCTCGGATAAGTATACAGCGATCCTGCATCCTCAATCCATTGTTATGAGGAAGAGGATTGGGTGGCAACACCTCTGGATGGTCTGAGTGCGATTTTTCTCCCTCTTCTACTGGCTTGGAGACCTGTTATGCGCTATATTTTTTTCCAGTCCTTAAAGCCCAGAAAACATGAGAAGGATTTAGGCCTATTTGACCTGCTGAGTTTTGAAAAGTCTTTACGAGGGATACCTGAGAGTTAGCTATGTCTTGAAGCCTTCTTTTTTTTTTTTTAAATTTGCGTTTGGTTCAATTACAAAAATAAATTCATGTAGAACCTTTGCAAAGTATAAAAATTCATATACATACAAATCTTCATTAAAATCCAGAAATTATAAATGCTTTACAAATTTGAATTTTAAAAATACACAGTATAAAATATAAGTGTGCAGTATAAATATACCAATCACCGTCAGGATGTTCCACATATATACATATTTCATTACGATTCCAAGTTATCAATTTAACATTGAGTTTTACCATTGGTATGTTTAGTCCAGTAATGTAGGAAATCATCTATCAAATAATACCAACTCCTTTTCAATGTGCTTACAGAAACTCACTAACCCATAGATTAAGCGTTTGTGAGCACCTTGCATCATCCTAGACCATAAAAACTCAAGACAATCCTCATATTCAATATTGACATTTCCTCAGTCTAGCTGTCCTTATCTTCTTAAAGTGTGGACAATAAAGTATAAGGTGCTTCAGTGTTTCATATGGTTCATTACATTCATCAAAATGACATCCCACAGAATTTTGTTTTTCATTTGATTTCCAGTTCTTAGTTCTTTCTCTTGTGTGATAAAGGTTGAATCTAAATCGAATATATGCTTTTCTTGTAAATTCACAAGGGAATAATTTAATGTGGTCGTATCGAGGGATACGCTGCTTGACGAATGCACCATATTCTTTATATGATTTGTAGGTCATAATACTCTCAGTCGTTGAACACCAATCTAGTTCAAAAAGTTTTTTTTTTTGGCATAGCGGGGACGATGGTATGCATCAACAGTGATATTCGCTTCACTCAGTATTTGTTGCATTTTCAAATGTTAATTGTAGAAAGAGATAGAGGCAAGAGTACCCAGCATCTTATTCATGTCCACATACAACAAATTTGTAGGTGGATAATGCATTCTTACATAATTGGATATTTGCCTCCATTTCCATTTGGTGGATAGTGCCACCAACCCCAGTTCATGTCGGATAATAGCGTTTGGAATAGACATTGGTAAGAACATAGCAGATTTCAGAAGTGATCCCTGTAAACAATCCAGCATAATGGTCAAGTCACACAAACAAATATCCAATGCATAAAGAATAACACTTTCAGTTTTTAGTGTCGTAAATTCTATTAAAGGTGTTAATGAAAATTTACAATACCGGGTATAAATCCTTTTCATTTGAGATAAAAGTGGTCTAGTCTTACTTTTAATGATTTCAGTCCATGAATTGATAGAATTACGGGCTGAAAGATGATACCCTAGGTACATAGCATTATTAATGCAAGATATTTGTGTGTCCATAATATGCTATCTGAAATTACTATTTTTGTATTTCACTCCAATTTTCATGATGGCAGTTTTTGCCGGGTTTGGAGTCAAGTTGTGAGCTTTTGCAAATTCCTCAAAGAGTGATAATTTAGTTGGCAGCCCTGCCGGAGAAGGGTCAAACAAAATGATGTCATCTGCAAAAGCAATCCATTTCAGGCAAATATTCCCAACTTTAACAGAGAACAAGTTCTTATTTCCCCAATTCTTATCGAGATCCGACAGATATAGGTTGAACAGGGTGGCCGCAAGGTTACAACCCTATTTCAAACCTAATGCTGTGACAATTAGGGTGGTAGTGCCCCCCTCTGTTGATATTTTTATTCTATATGATGTATTCGTATACAATTTGATAATCCAGTACAACAAACCACTTGGAATTCCAAGCTCCAACATTTTTGCCCACAACAAGTTGCGGACAACATTGTCAAATGCTGAGCTCATATAGATCATTGCAATATACACTGGGTTAGCATTCTTATTCTTTGCCCCTGCAATGACATGTGCCAGGATAACTGCATTTAAGGTTGTGCTCATGCACTTCCTGAAACCAGTTTGGAATTTTGAGTATAGTCCTTTTGTCTCGATACATTTCTCAACGTCGTGTAGAAGTAAGATCGCAAAGATTTTTGCCCCAGTATCAATTGAGGAAATCGGGCGGTAGTTTTCGGGTAGAGATGGATCACCCCTTTTAAATATCGGGACTATATTTGCCGTTAACCAAGATGGTGGAATATCCCCAGAATTAAAAATATCTTCAAATTTGGTATTTATGATGTCAGCCCACATTACAGGATCTGCCTTGTAAAGACAAGGGGGAAGTCCATCGGGCCCTGTGGCCTTAGAATACGACAACCGAGAGATTGCCCAAGTAATGTCACTGAGACTCCACTTCAACCGGGGGATATTGCTGTGGTCAAATAATACATTTGGAGCATGTCAAAATTTATAAGGCAGTTCATATTTAGCCATTATATAAACTTGCCATGTCTGATCAGGAATACAGTTTGGCATGGGTAGCGCCACACATTTATTATCTGCTTTCAAGGTACGCCAAATTACGCGGGTGTCATGTGTTGCGATGGCACGCATTAACGCACAGTTCTCCTTGTTATATCTTGAAATGCGGGCGAACCTTAGGTTTTGTTTATAAGCAGACAAGATTTGGCTCCGCCTTGCCCTGCAATCCTCACTGCTTAAGTTACTTTGCTTCAATTGTCTTAGTGACTTATTTTTTTCCCTTTTTAGTATTTTACATTTGTGGTCATATATATGAATATGTTTCGCACTGCTTTGGTTTTTACGAAACTTCACCAGTACTGTATTGACCATTTCAGAGTACTGGGTTACAGGTATTTTTGGAGGCTTATCTCCATCGTAGCCAATCCTCACCAGTTCTAACAATATTTTTTTTACGATCTGATTACACAACCCCTGGTTCCACCTAATGGATTGCTGCGGGCAATGAATTTCAACCGCTGCAAGTGTTCCATTTGTTCCAAGCTGTTGGCACTTCTATTTCAAAAATGTGGAAAGTTGCGCATGATCACCGATCAAAATCTGATCCATTTCTAGTGGGGCCATATGCATTAAAAGGTTGCGAGAGACCTAGATAAAGTCTATAATTGAATTCTTCGTTCCTCTTTCCCATGTTACATTAGATTTCATATCATTAGTCACGAGCAGATCCATATCCCAATCCGTGAGGAATTCCCTAAACTTAGCTCCTCTAATACGAGAAAGTTGAGGAATTAGATAGACCCATCTCATTCACATTTCTGCAATCACAATTAAAATCTCCACCTAGAATGATTTCACATGCCTGATACCTGCCAGAGATTGTTTATAAGCATGCATCCAGATCATCTAACATCTCCTCTATTGTTGAGTTAGCAGGATTCCAATATAAGGAAATGATGATTAATGAGGGATATGTAATTGATGCTATATTAAGGGAAATCCCCAGTAAGCTTGCAGATTCCCAAACCAGTTTCGATTGAGCTTTAAGTGAGGTATTAAGTGCAATCGCTAAGCCCCCGGAGGGCCGACCTTGAAGGGGCCTTTTTGCTGGAGAGCTAAAAGTAGAATAGCCAGCAAGCAAAAGTGATTCGGTTTTCATAGATTCTTGCACTATAATTATCATTGGTTGGTCATCACAAGTTAGTGCAGAGTGCCATTTCATTAAATTCACATAACCACAGGAGTTCCACAATGTTATTTGTAGTTCTTTATCGTTAGATGGCTATGTTACAGATGTTTTGGATGATGGAGATATTTTGGAGCACAGAATAGCCGAAAGCATCGGTTCCAGCAAAGGAAAACCTTTTGCATTTGCTACTAATTTCAATAGCTCAGCTATATCTGATTCAGAACCCACTTCAGTTTTCGTACTAGGTCTACTCGATTCCAGAAGCTTTTCGTCAGACACTCTTGGGGTTTCTAGGAATTCATCAGCATCCACCTCAGATTCAAAGGTAAATAATACCAGTCCCACATGTTTTATTTCCTCACGGCAAAACCAGATGAATTTCATTACAGCCTCAGAGCTAAGATAACAAACATCCCTGAAGTTGTTCAATCTTGCCATAGAGACCCTAATGATATCCTCGGTTTTTACCATTCTTAATTGGCGAATTTTTGAGAACAAAGAATACAAATGAGCGATTAATGCGCCTATCCGCCAATTCAACTGCATCCCCCTGAAATCCAATAATGTACTGTCTTTTGGCATCGAGTGGTGAAGACCTGTTTGGATTTAGATTTATTGCTGGGGCGCTAGGTGTTCCCACTTTCAAAAAAGTTGTTATAGATGCATGATGAAGTTGACTTGGCAGGATCCCACCAATACAATTTACATTTTGACATTCCTCGTAAGCAGTTTTGCTCAGCCATTCGGGAACTTCATGATTCCTATGCAAGAGATTGTTATTATTGGTCGTTTGTGGTAGTGATCTACTTAGCGGAGGGCCATGGATTGATATCCGGTTAAAGTCATGTACAATTCCGGTCGGATCGACCTTGTTGGTACGGTTAGACTTGGGACTCCCCAGGGAGACTATAATAGGTGTCTCATCCAATTCGTTTTTTTGCCCATGCCATTTACCGCAACTATAAACATGTTTTTGTTCCACGCTCCTTCGCTGGTATCAATGTTCCCTGCAATTTCTACCTTCATTGATTTACCCATCCCATTCGCCACAACTACAGACTTATTTTTACTCTGCACAAATTCATTAATTACAACGGGTTCTAAACTCATAACATTCTTGCATGCTTCACTGTAGCATTTCCTTATGGCTATGTTTACGTGAGCACTACCACTAGAGTCAAAATGATTACTATCTCTTTTCGTCGTACAACTTCTCCCTACAATCGGATAGTAGTTGGTTAAATTAGATTTTGCTTCAACACTTATAATAGATTCACTTGGAGATATTTCATTACCCTTTTCCTGTGTTTCCTGAACCTTTAAGGACATCATGCGTGTTTTTGTCTTAGTTACAGATTTGCAGTTTGTTACTTTATCAGATACCATCTTCCCTGAGTTTGTACTGCCAGATTTAGGATTTACAGATTTGGGACAAGCTTCAGCATTCATTAGCAAATTCTTTATAGAACCCCTTCGTCTCAATTCCTCCGATGTAATAGAAGCCTTCTTTTTATTCAGCTCCTCGTCTTTTATGGGATGAAAACATTCCAGGCGTCAAACGGCATGTCCAAAATGTTATCCTCTACATCTTGATTAAACTTGCCAGCTCTAACCAACGCCCGTCACCTGGCGTCTGCTCCCAGACACATCCCACTTGTGGCTGTAACAATGTATAGGTGACTCCATAATGTTGGTAAACATGATTCTGGCGCAGTCAATCTGAAAGACGCTTACCTTCATGTCCCTATGGGAAGTTTCTGTATTTTTCCTTGGGTGTTAAAACCTGTACTAGTTAAGGGGTCCTTGCCTTTTGTCTGCACGCTGTCCCTGAACATTCAACAAATGAATGACTATGGTAGTGGCTACACTCAGGTTCCAGGGTGTACATGTGTTGCCTTACCTGGACAACTGGAGGGGCGGGGACGGAGTCCAGACCAGACAATATCTAAAGCCCAGGCTCTGGAGGATCTACTCAACATCCTGCGTTTGTGGATCAACCAGGGCAAATTCCAATTGGTTCGATCTCACCATCTCACTTCCATCAGCTACATTTGAGACACCACAGAAGCCACCAGTTTTCCTACATAGGAGAGGATAGTAGACACTACAGACAGAAAACAAAGCTCAAATTCTTGCAAAGACTACAAAGACTGGCCTTTTGGATCATTGCTTCCTGTGGACTACAGTGCCATTGTCTGGGTTATAGATGTGAAGAGCATAGTTTAATCTTACAAGTGTTTGGAGTCCAAGCGATTCTCCCCAATATGCCTCTACCCCTGTTCTAAATTCAAACACTAGAGATGGATCTGTGGTCGATGGAACAGAACTTCGCTCATAGGTTTCTTTTTCACAATCTTCCATTCGACATTACAATGAGAACAGATTCCCATTCGTCTGATTGGGGGCTTCCATAGCTTTTACAATAGTGGCCTAGGGACGTGGGAGATTGCGCAGCAGCATATAAATGTTCCAGAGGTGAAGGCTATTTGGTTGGCTTTGAAGGACTTTCTCTCCCTTGTGTATGGCAGGAGCTTCATGCTGCTGACAGACAATAGAACTGCAATGTTCTACCTGAACAAGCAAGGTGGCACCAGGCCGAATCGGCTGGTTTCTAACAATAGACATATGGGAGTGGGCCTTAAAGCACAACATTTCCATCAGATGTCCCATCTTCCCAGCCAAAGCAATGTTTAGGCAGATTAGCTCAGCAGCCTCGACATCGATTGCACAAGCAGGAATTATATGAGGAGACTCTTCATTCCAGTTCTTCGGGGCCCCAGAGAGGAACCTGTTTGTCACACAGGACAACTCAAAATGCAGAACCTGTGTCTTGAATGCCTCAAGGAAATAGTTCTGAGGGAAATGCCCTGGATCTCGTATGGTATAACATGACAGCCTACAGGTTTCCTCAGATACCAATGATTCACAAGCTAAGGAAATCCAAGGAAGCAGTCCATCATTCTAAAAGTTCCCCATTGATCTAAAAATGAGTTTTTTCAGAGCTCAAGAATCTTTCTTTGGCTCTCTCGAAATCTTTCAGATTGTCCTGATCTTCTGACACAACAGGGGGCCTGGTTCTTTAACCCCCACCCATCATCATTGAACTTGGCAGACTTATACCTGAGAACTTAGTTATCGGATATCTGAGGCTGCCAGAGAGGAATCTAGCAGTGCTTAGGCCTACAAGAAGGGAGTCCACCAGGACAAATTATCACAGAAAATGGCTTCTAGAGAAGTAGCTGAATTTACTCAAGGCTGCCTTGGGTCTAGTTATATTGTTTATAGCAGATCTCACCCACCCTGGTATCGGATCACTCTTGCAGGCCTTACTTTTCTCAGTTTGGACAAATTAAACCTCTTTCTCTAATCCAATTATTAGCAGGCACTGTGCTGGTTTGTTAAAGCTGTACCTGCCAGTCAGGCCTCCTCACCGTGCCTGGGATTTGAACGTGGTCCTTAGTGCCCTGCTTCACAAGCTGTTTGAGAAGATGGCTTCCGTAAATATGAACTTATCCTTGAAGGTGGCCTTTCTGGTTTTGATTTCCTCAGTCAGGAGGGGGAATGAACTACAAGCAACCTTTTACCACCTTTCATAGAGATAAGTTGATGTTGAGAACTCATTTGGCCTTTTTCCCATAGTAGGGTGACTTCCATATTAACAAGATCATCTGTCCTGCAACGTTTTTTCCAAACCGACAATCTGATTGCGAGAGGACCCTTCATTGTCTCAATGTCTGCAGGACCCTTAAAATCAATGTTCAAAGAACCATGGACATTTGTTCATCTGACAGAATGTTCATAAAATACAGCTCCTGGGGCAAGCAAGCAGGCGTTGAAAGCTAGCATTGCTAGGTGGATAGTGTCTCTTATCCTACAAGCCTACAAGTGTCAGGGAAAAAAGCCCTAGCCCAGGGTCTTCATGCTTACAAGTTACATAAGTGACTACTTTACTTCTAGTCCATAGTCCCCTCTCCTCCAAACGCCCACCCTCAAGCCCCTCTGGTCCAGATAGTGTCCTGGCCTGAGCTGTCATATCACACTTGTGGGTGTAGCTGGTAGGCCAGGCATGCAGGGACAGAGCATAGCTCTGTTCATATGCTCCGACTTTTGTGACGAATCCCAGGATGTCATCACTGCTTCCATGGGGGGAGCCCCTTCCCGATAGTCCCCCTGAGGATGAACAGGGGACCTCTGTGGGGCCAGTGACTACTGTGTGAGAATGCAGTATCCAACTAACACCTACACCTCTCCTTCACCCCCACTCTCTCCATCGCTAAACTCATGTTCCATGTACTTCTATAAGGCTGAAGAAGTAGGAAGGAATGAGACGAGGAAGAATAGATGCAGCTATCATGAAGATTCAAGCCAAGAAACCAGGACGAGGAAGAGGTGCGGATCTGCAGGGATCAATCAAAGGAATTTGCATGAACGGTCTAGTCTCCAATTACAGACCTTACTGGATGCCGACATAAAAACTGACAACGGACTCACCAGAGAGGCAGATCCTCCCTGGAGGAACCAAGAGTGTGGCGGACACTCCCCGCGGAGAACAGCAGGGGGAGACCGGAGTATTGGAAGGCGAGAAGCACACTCTCTAGGGTACACGTCATGCGGTCAGTGTCAGGAACTGCAGAGCCACTGCAACACGCCAGCAATCCAAAGAGAGACACAGGGAAGCCTGCGACTGACCGGATTGCTGCAGCCAAGACCCTAAAGTTATTTGGTTGGCTGAGCCTATGGTCGGGGGTTCCCAGAGGGTACAAGGAACCCTAAAGAAAACCGTACATGTAAAGTGGCAAAAAAGGATAATTCCTACGGGATACTAAGAGAAACTTTATCAGGACACTATAAGGAGAATAGGGTCTGGGACCCATACAAGAGAAGGACATATCACATAACAAGGATACCTAATCTTCCTCGTGACAGTACTTGAGGGAAGGGGGAGACGACCCAGGGCTGTCAAATATCAGAGGGGAACATGAAAAAAACTATCAGAGTAATTCTTTGAACACAGTACTTGGTAGGAGTGGAATCCAAGTCTACATATAAGATTAAGAGACAGTGAACAGAACTGTGAGAGTAATGCATATGAACACAGAACTTGGCAGGCGAGCAAACCAAGTCTGTGTTTGAAACTAAGAGACCTGGTAGAGAAGAGAACCAGGTGTGCCAACAAGGGTCAGGGACCCACCACAGTTTGGAGGAGTATCCAAACCACTCTTCTTCATCGCAGTACTTGGTAGAGAGGTGAACCAGGCCTGCCGACAAGGGTCTGGGGCCCATATATACGGACAAGGAAAGAGACATTTTGCTCACCAGTTGGCACTTAACTTTGAGATCTTTGAAACCCAGAACTACCTTTCGTCCAGAGGAAGGGAACCATTTCTCTGGACTAGGAAGATGCCCCTTTGATTTGGTTTAACAGAGTGTGAGGGACATAGTTAGGATTCTGACATAGGACTGCAGACCTTTGCTTTTGAACATCCTGACAAGACACATTAGTATTTGCATTTAGGCAGGGAAACCCCTTTTAATGTTAGGGAATGATGGGGTTTTCTTTCCTTTTTTCACATTAATAAAAGTATTAAACAACCACGATGGTCCCTCTGTGTCAGAGCCTTACTTCTGCACCCTTACATTCTGCTTTCAAATTTGGGGCGCATATGCTGATGAAAAAGGCTCTCGTTGGGTCCACATGCGGGACAGGCCCATAAGTATGGAGGAAAGGTGACTATAGACTATCACTACTGTGAGTAACTCTGAAAAAGTGACACTCTTACCCATATAAAGGACCACCTGATCCGCCTGTGGTAATGACAGTTTGTCGCATCAGCCCTCTAATATGCATCCACAACCTCCTCTACCCCTTGTGGGAAACATGGTGTATCCTAACCCATTCTCTCCTGGAAGCCAGCAGCACATCTGTCACCTTTGCATCTCTAAGAGCTGTGGAAACAGTTTGCAATCAAGTGGTCCCTCTCTCTGCTGGCCCTGCAGAAAACCTTAAATGAAAAACACACTCAATTGCGGACGGCACCTTCTCCAGTGCAATAAAAGCACCCATCATTTTCAGCATTTCTCTGCATCCATTACCTGTGCTTACCGCTGCAATATATCACGGTCCTCTTCGATCTTCCCTACATGTTGTAGTGTTGACACCGTTCTACCTCTATTAAACAACCTATGACCGACCCCAACCACCCATCCAACAATTACCTGTCTCCGCCCTCTAAAATCCCAGAGCATGTGGTGTTAATACTCATCTTCACTTAGATGTCGATTAATGGACACAGCCACATCTTTAGTCTTAGTTCCGCAGCCGCCACTTCATGGAAAGAGCACTCACTTGCGCCTCTAACTTCCTTAATAATGCCCACCCTTACCATCTCGCCCGCATCTCGTGCTTCTCGATTTCTCCACTGCCTTCAACACGGTTAACCACTTACCCATCCTCCTGACTCCCTTGCACCTTAGTTTCCAGGACACTATCCTTGCCTGGATTTCCTCCTATTTAGCTTGCCCCTTCTTTTCCATCTCCTGAAATGCTGGAAGATGATCCTCTACGCCCTACCATTTCTGGTCTCTCAAGAATCATTCCTTGATCCTCTTTTATTCACCTCTTCACTCAGAAAGCTCATCTCTTATTTCTCATTCCATTTCTTTAATAGCAATACCCAAATCTGTTTCTCCTCCATTTACCACAGAGCTCTCCTCTCACATCATTGACTGCTGGACTGCATTTCACCACTGAATGGCATTTAACTGTTTGCTCCATTCCTTCAAAACTGAGGTAATCTACCGCCCAGCTTTTAGCACCTCAAATCTTCTCCCGGTTTTCGTTTCCCCCAGACACCCTCACCCTAATCACCATAGTCCAGATTTGGGGCTGGAGTGGTTCTCTTTGCCCATAATCTGAAACGAGAACAGTTAATTACATCTATCTCCAGGCTTAACTTCTCCAGCATCGGGAAAATCTGCTCATTTCTCTCTTTTCACTGTGCTTAGGCTCTCATTGCCACCATTTGCCTCAGCAGGCGGGATTACTACTCTAGCCTCCCCTTCGGACACCCTCTTCACTCCTTTACCCCAAACGACAAGGTATTAACTTTGAAACTCGTGCTCTATTCATCCTCTGACCATCCCACCCACTGCCACCATGTCGGATAGTTATCCTTGAGCAATGATTCCCTCCAAGTTCTTTCTAGTCTACAAATCTATCCATCATAAGTTCTCCCCCTTCTGGCAAACTCCATCTCTCAGTACTCATCCACGTGCTATCTGCAACCTCAAGCTGTTCTCAACCTCTGTTCCACAACTCTGTTTTTCCTCTTGCTTTCATTTCTTTACACTACTTGCTACCGACCAATAGAACTCCTAGTCCCCGACATCATCCCCACTTTATCAACCTCCACAACTGCCCTAAAAATCTACCTCCTGTCAGTTGAAGGGCTGAAAACTGGGATTCCCCTCCCCATCCTCTCCCATCCCCTATACAAAGATGCAATGTCTTTACTATATGTATAAGGCACCCTAACATAACAATGTCCAGTTAACAATACGTGTTCATGCAGAGAGCCTCCTGTTGGAAACCTTGTTTGTTATGGAGATAAATACAAATATAAAATGGGAAAAGGATTCCAAAAATGCAATCATTGATGGTAGAGCCCTGCCTCATAAGCAATTTCACTGGTTCAACCTTTCCCCATTACAAGTGTACAAGCATGGTGTGAGGATCTTTGGAGGGAGATTCACAACTTCTTTGCCATTGGAGCAATAGAGGAATGTCCTTCTTTGGAGAAGAGCTCTGGCTTCTCAAGATTGTTTGCTGTTCATAAAAAAACCAGACAGGCCTGGATCTTTTGGTCCCCAACTTGTTTCTTTCCTGCCAAAATTCAAGATAACGTTTCCTCTGTCCAAAACAGGCCTTAATGCAAACTGATTTTCGGGCAGAAGGACACTGTCAAATTTTGAGATTTCTGCCCAGAGCTTTTGATTTGTGGCAGCGAGAATTGCATTGGCCTGCCACAAATGAAGGTCTGTGTTCAGATACACATTACGACCCATTTAATCAAATTTCACTTCTTTGCTTCAAGGGGAAGAAGAGGAGGTAAAGGATGACTGCTACTACAGGTGACTGAGTCTGCGACTAAATATCCAAGGCATCATTTCTCTGAAGGCACATGTCTATACGGAGGTCAAACTTTAAGGATGTGAATACCAGATCTAACCTGGCTATTTAAGGCTGACAAGGAGGCCAACATCCCTTCCACCGAGGAAGGTGCTTCAGGTTTGGTCAACCCCAGTGGAGGAGGGGTGCAAGGACCCCCCCCCTAAGTAGTGGAGGAGTAACCAAAATAGGAAGCTGCTCACGCATTAAGGCCACAGAACGAACCGTAGAGGGCAACGTTTTCTTAGAAACAAAACCAGGGTACCCTCTAGTCTTTGCGACTGTAGTTCAAGGGGTAACAAAAATGCCATGCACAAACAAAGGGAGCAGCCAGCATACAGGCATCCAGCGGGTAACAGAGAATTGGCGAGTCCCAGTGCCACTGCCCTACTGGACTCAGAAGATAGAGTTAAATAGACTGTCACACTGTGCTGACTTGGAAGCACTTTATTTGCGTAAATGAAATGTTGTGGTTACTGTGCCCGTACACAATGCATGTTCAACTTAACGCCGAAAGGCTGCACGCCGGTGGTGGAAACGTCACTGGATGCTTTCCGCATTGCTGGTATTACTGGGGCATATACTATGAGCTTGCTTGTTTTCCCAACACCTGTTAGGGGTATTTTATTGTTTCGCAAATAAATCATTTGCAAGTCAGGGCATCTATTTAACTTCACATGTATTGTATTACCTTTTTTCAAAAACAATCAATTTGAAATCATATTCACACATGAAGCAAACTCGTACAAAAAAACTACATATTTAAAATCTTCAATTTAGACACACTTGTGCATACACCTCATCCAGTGCAAAACCTAACTCAAATAAGTGACAACCAACAAACCAATTCCATAACCACGCAGGTTCGAAAGTGCAAATGCATTCAGACAAACGCATTCAACAATATGCCTTAATCTGAACCCAATGAAGACAATGCCCTCTCCCTTAAATAGAGCAGGGCTGCATGAAACAAAACATCTGTCCTTTTCTTGTCCTCCACCTATTTGAGCCGGAAGAATGCATGTTTTGGGCAAACAATCGAAAACGGCCAACTCGAGTCCCAGCTTTGCAAGCTATTTGTTTAAAAGCTCAGCCTTCGTCAGAGACAGTAATTCTATATGGGTAGAATGAAGAGAGCAAAGGCCTGTGTCTGGGGCGCCGAGCCTGCCAACGCAGGTGGCAATGGTTCAGCGGACATTCCAGTCTGAGAATAATTTAAGAACGTTATCGGTTTCATTTGTGCTTTACCCGTAGGATGGCATTCAGATCAATACATAAGCTAAGCGCAGTGCTTCGAAGCCAGGTCACTTTTCCGAGACTGCCAACAAGGGCAGGCCCGCTGCGCAGTCGACACTGGTGTAAAACGCCTACAAGCAGGAAAAGTTCAAGCCTCTCACTTGGATCCCCTCTTTCAGAGCATTGTCGTTACAAATGAGGCCATTAGACACTGGCTGTGCTACGGTTTCCGTCCCTTGTGATACTGCAGCTCGAATCACCTAGTATTACTGTCAGTGCTAGCTGAAAAAGAGGGCTTCTCTTCAGGAGAAACTTCTGTGCCTACTACAGAGGGCCTTGAAAGAGACCATCTGTGAGGAATCCCTGGTCCTGGGCATGCTTTCCAAACTTCCCACCATATTGCACACGTACCTAACTGCGTCACTGAGGGAAAGGACAGATGTACTCAGGGGTGGATTCGGAACCAAATGATGCTATGAAAATAAATTCCAAAGTGGCCCCATATTACACATTTTCAGCAAACCCAACCCTTTTCCTATGTTAATGTTAAAGGATATTTATACCGCGCACTATCACTACCGGAATGGTCCTCTGGCGCTCTGGCGGCTCTGACAAAAAGGGAAGGCGGGGGGGGAGGGTGGTGAGTTAGTGGGAGAAAGGTGGAAAAGTGCAAGAGAGCAGTGATGAGCTGTTAGCAGCCTCAGCCCGGTGGGTCCGGTGGCTGGGCTTGGGGTGTTTTACGGTCGGTAGTCATGGTGTGCTGTTGTGCGAGTCTATGTGTGGTTTGTCTTGTTGCTGCAGTGTAGTGAAGTTTGTGTGGATTGCTGTGCTGTAGATTTGTGGTTGTGTTTGGTTAGAGTTTGAGAGGTGTATGCAGAGGAGTGAAGTTGTTAGTGGATTGGTTAATTGGCATTGCTGTCCTTGCAATTATGTGTAGGTGTGGTGCTTTCTATCATTCAACATTCCATCCGAGTGTGGCAATTGCTAATATTCAATATTCTATCTAGATGTGACGCAGGCTAAGGTTGAGCATTCAATTTAAGTGCGGCACATGCCAATATTCACACTCCTGTCTAGATGTGACGCAGTCTAAAGTTAGGAGTTCAATCTGAGTGTGGCACATTTTAACATTCACAGTTCTATTTAGGTGCGAAGTGGGCTACAGTTGAGCATTCCATCTAAGTGTGGCGCATGCTGACAATCACAATCCTATCTAAATGTGACACAGGTTAAAGTTAGGAGTTAAATCCGAGTGTGGCACGTGGTAACATTCACCTTTCTATCTAGGAGCGATGCAGGTTAAGAAAATCCATCTAAGCATGGCACATGCCAACACTCACACTTCCTTTGGATGCAACTTCGGCCAATCTTCACAGTTCTCTCTAGGTGTGGCACTAGTCAGCATGGGCAAGTAAATAAGTGTGTTAGCAATGCAACATTTACAGTCCAGCCATGGATAGATTTGGGCTGGTGGTCACAACTCTCTCCAAGTATGCATGGTATACGTCTATGGCAGTCTACGTTTTCGAAAGGCAAGGAAGAGTGGCGGGGGCTTTCTGGAGTAGAGTAATTTCTCTACACCCCACCCATGCCACACTTAGTTTTGTTGGTGCCTGTTGGCTTCATTGGCTTCCCCTGCGGACACTTGCAGACACGTCTTGGAGCCGCCCTTTGCTTCGGGCCCTTAGCTGCAGGGGGCTGCCCAGGTCTGGCCCAGGAAAAGGGAGGAGTTTGCCAATCAGGGCCAGGGTGGAGGAAAAGGGAGGCAGGATTAGGGGAAGGTAAGCTCCGGTGCGGCCTGGAAGCCCGCGAGTGTTCCGCAAAGCCTGCCGCCGCCATGATGGTTCCAGAAAGTATCTCCTTGTCGGTCAAAGAAATGTCTGTGCCCTAGAGTTCTTTGCCCCCCCCCCCCTTTCGGGTCCTGAGGGGGACGGTCCCGGGCTAAGGCCGAGCATCCTCTTCTCCAGAGGCTTTTCTATTGGCCTGAACGAAGACTCATCTGGCAGCGAGACACACACTGGCCGCCACCGGGGCACCCTGGACTGCCTTTCGCCTTCGCAAGGGAGGCCACAACCAACTCATTTGAGGACAATATTGCCTGGATCCCCTGGGCCTTCACAAGTAGGTTGGCCATCTTGTCCTGCTAGGCCTTCTCCTTCACAGGCAGCTTGGGCACCTTGCCCTGCTTGGCCTTCTCCAGTGTCTCCCGCAGGTTCCCAGGGTAGCTGACTTCCTCTTGGACGAAGAGCTGGATCAGTGGCTGGAGACCGAGGCAGACGCAGAACACACCGTAACCATTGCGGGACTCGCTTGCGTGGCAACACCTGATGGAAGCGGACTTGCAGTGCTTCGCCTTGTGTTGGGCCCCCACGGATGGAGCGCCCTCAAAGGACTTAGAAGCCTTCTCAGGTTGGCTGGATCCGGAAGAGGCATGCCCCTGTGAATCAAGCAGGGTAGGAGGACAGCCACCCTGCTTTTTGAGTGACTGCTGGGCAGCGAATGAATGGGAGAGACTTGCATAAAAGGCAAGGTCTTTTGCAAGGAAGCAGGAGTCAGTCACTGGACGAAGGAACCAAAGAAGAAACTCGAAGAGAAGCTTACTGCACCCTCCTGGACTGTTGGTTTGTCCGGTGAAGCCCTGCTGCAGTGCGGAAGCTCGGAATTTCTAATCCACTAGAGAAGGCCGGAAAGGATGACTTCTCCCCTTGGGTTGGTGGGACCAATCAGCCCCAAGACGAACTTGGCTGGAACCCCTCTCTGCTGGCTGTGCTTCTTTGCTGCTGCAGGAACAGAGTACCAGGGGACAGGAACACCAGAATCGAGTGCATCGCCTTTAAGCCGGACCCGAGCTCCAGGAAGATCTTCAGGACTCCCTCGAAGTAGGACTAACCAAGCCTGAGCCACCTCAGAGTGTTGGCCCCCAGAAGCAAGGAAATTCCACAAGGTGTCCAAGAACCGCAGTGGTGCTATTTGCGAGTACCTGAAAGCACAAAGTGCCGCCGATCTGAATTGTGCCCATTGCTGCGGCCAACCTTCAAACCGTGGTACAGGATCTGCAGGACTACAACAGGAACAGAAGCCAGCTGGAACCTTTTCTTCAGACTCAAGGTACTGTGCAACCAGGGAGAACATTTGTAAATAGAATAAGTTACCACACAAAAAAAGCCCAGGGTGCCGAGGCCCACTGGGAAATCTCCAGAGTTCCATATAGCGCAGTCCACCTTTGGATGTACTAAAGCGGCTGTGTACTCAATCCGACTGGTAACCCCATGAGATGGTACCAGGCAGAAAGCCCTCAGGTAAAATGTTCCTGGTGCTAGCTCCTCAGTGTGCCTTGACGCAAACTCTATTTTCCCTCTGGTAATAGACTTGTTTTAAGCCCTCAACCCAGAGACTGGTATTATGCCCACCAGGTAGAACCTCACAGGTGCAGGCACACTGGCGGCTAACCAAGCTAGGTTTGTTGATCCTCCCAGAGCTGCAGATTCTTTAAAAGGCGTCACCCGGACAGTGTGCAGTGTAGAAAAGAGCAGTTACTCACCTGACGTTTCCTATTCGCAATGCTCCACACGAATCCAGTGATCTTCTGAGGTGTAAAAGTCTTCAAAAGGGCTTCTCAGATTAGAAAGTGATTCTTGAGGGCCTTAACAGAAAGCGTGTTGTAAAAAGTACCATGCACTCAGGCCATGGGCCCAAACACTCCCGACAACGCACAGGGATCTGACGCAGAAACGCTTGTGTTATAGGAAGCACATCAAGAAAACCCTGACTGCTGCAGCATAAGCAGGCTATATGAACCAGAATGTGAACCGAGGAAAATAAATTGAAGCATAAACACAAAAAGGTGACCCGCAACAAAAAAGGGCCACCGTTCTGCAGAGTACTGTTGAATGGACTTGTGGGCGTAGCTAGTGGGTGGGGTATGCAGGGGCAGAGCTACACTCCAGACATACTCTCCGGCTCAGTTTTAAAAATTGGCTGTTTTTTGCAGATTTAAAATGCTCTGGTCCCATCACCATGCAGGGACATCCCATAAGTATCAAGGAAATGAGGCGGGATGTAGGAGTAAAAACATTTATTACGTGATGGTTGGGTGTATCAGGCAGTTTTGGGGTTAAAGATCGAACTTTAGGATGTATCCTTCCAGGCATCTGCCCCTCCTGGACTCTCCTGCTCCTCTGAGGAGTGGCAGATCCAGGACAAGGAAGTAAGGAGCTCACAAAGGAGGGATGAATAGTGCTGTCTGCTACACATCCCAGGAATGTTTGAGATGCATTTTCCTAGTGAAACAAAAGAACATGGTAGATCTGATCAATCAGATGTTTCAGTAAGAGGCTGGTGTACTGCTACTTCAAGATGCAAAGTATACCTCTCCTAAGAGATGTCATTCACGAGAGGGTGTTTATAGGACAACTGGACCAAAAAGATGCTGATTTAATAATCAGTTTTTCGGGCCCCATATGAGTTTCCTTCATTTCAGATAATATTGGTGGACTTGCCACTTCTTGGGCCCTCCCTTTAGGTCTCTTGTACACACCCTGGTCCTTTACCGATCTAAAGCATCCAGTCCTGCCAATCATGAAAGAATGCGCTATGTGCTTCATCCTTTGCCTTGGAGCCATCATTTCTCGGTCTTGGGATCCTCTGACGCTCCTATCATGCATGAAGATTGCAATAGATCGCACCCAAGGACTCTGTTTTTTCATGAATTGGGAAATATCAGTGGACACCAACAAAGCAATGCTACTATTCAGGAATCTTTGGTTGATCAAGTAGTAGAGATGTCCTGCCCTTCTACGGGGAAGGATTTTGCTCATGACAGTGGCCAGGATTGTATGTCTATTGGCTCATTCCAGACTTTCTTCCAAGGGTACATGCATTAGAGGACCTTGCAGCACCTCACAATTCTGCTTCTTTAGAGAGAGACTTCTCAGAGTGGTGGGCCCTCTTCGCGATGAGGCAGCCACAAAACTTTGGTGGTGGCTAGGGCACATGCAATCATGGGTGGTGACTGATCTTCGGCCCCTCCCTGAATGTGGTAATGGAATCTGATGCCTATCCGTATGGTTGGGGAGAGAAATACGGGACATCTCTAATGATGCGAGATGGAAGAACAGGGACTTTCATATAAACTGCTGGAAGGTTACTTAAATATCAAGGCATTTCTGGGAGACAGTATAATGTTGCCTCCTTCTCGGTGAGGGGACAACATATCCGCCATCGGGCACATTAAACAGTGATAGGCACCAGAAGTTTTCAAGCTCTGATGGAGATATCCGTACCATATGAACTAATCACATTGCATATTAATTCCCAGTTGCCAAACTCTTTTAGTTGGCAGTCAGGCCCATCAGCTGCACCAATGGGTGCTTTCCTGCAGCATTTGGGTCAATAGACAAACTGTACATTCCCTCCCTTTGCAATGATTGCCTGCGCTCTAACCAGAGTCAGGAGGTTGGCACTTCTGGCTGCTTACTGGCGGTCACAAGCATGGTTTCCCAGTCATCTGTAACTTTTTGTGGAGTCCCCATATCTACTGCCCCAGGACCATGAAAGGCTCCTGGAAACCAAGGGAGAACTACACATTAAGACGCCCGACAGCTCCCTGAAACTGGTAGCACAGATGATTTCAGGACATTTGGTGAGTGCTATGGGTGGATCAAGACCGCTACGAGATCTGCATTCTATCCTGCCTTTGCCGCTCACCCCAGTAGTTGTGTGGTGGGATGTTTAAGGGAATATATGAATCAGTGATTTGTGCTTTGCATCTTATTTCAATGGTTAAGCAATTGAAAGCAGCGTCTTCTCCCCCCCCTGGCAGGGTGGATGCGATGGCTCATTTGGCAAGCACAAGTGGATGTATGTGTGCTTTGTCAGGGATGCTATGGCTTCCAAAGAGGGTCTGTCCTTAAGGATGACTGGGCTAGGCCAACAACTCTCTATTCAAGGAGTTTTACTTCATAACAACAAGCATTATACCCACCTCCGGCCTTGCCATAATACAGAGGCACCGTTCTTGTGTGGTACATGGGATTTCTGACAGACGTAGGTATATGCATTTCTTAGAAGGAAATAACTGTTGACCTTGTTTGTCTACTTAAAAAATGCACACTGTAAGGGAAATTACCAAGAATTGTATGATGAGCGAATATACATTTCTGTTCCAATTACTTAATTTCCTAACATTCAACATCTTTTGTTTTCAGGGTTCTACAGCTTATTCAAGTTAAAAATATAATGTACACATTTTATTTCATAGGTGTAGGGCTAATTCTTTAAGACACCCGCAGGTGATAGTCTGTACCTTCCAATTCACTGTACCTACTTGATAAAAAATGAAGCAAAAAAACAAATGACTGTATTTGGGAGCTTTTACATTTCTGGAAGTCAAGTGTCCAGGACAGAAGAGACTATTTCAGACGGGTCACAATATGTGGTCACAACAGGGGGCTGGGACAGAGTCAGACTTCTCTTTTTGCAGAATGCCTGATTTCTGGGAATTACCACAAGTTTTGTGAAGGTGTTCTTGAATTTTAGAGACTTGAACATACAAGGCTTTTCTTTCACTTGATGTTTGGTGACAGAGTCAGATAAACGTGCAGATTGTAAATTAAGGATGGCAGTAGGTGGTGGCCAATACTGACTAGCACATGGAACACTGATGGACTCTAGTCAGGAGTATGGGTTTCTGAACAGAAATTATCCAAAGAGACTATTTTGGATCTATCAGATTGGATGGATTGAATCCAATCAAGGGCTGTGCTTTGCACCCCAATGTTTTTTTTAGGTATTCAATTAGTATGGTGTGAAAAATTATATTAAAACGTCCAGCCAGATGAGTGCTGTTGCATGTCACAGGTACCAGGACAGATTCCGTACCTGTGGGTGGACTGAAATCAATCTGGACTTGGGACATATTGGGTGTAGAAGTTAGCAACGGAGCGATAATAGGTTAAATTAATCTTGGGAGCTTGAATTCTTCCTCGATGCGAACCAGCAACCTCATGGACAAAGTCTACCTGAGCATATGACCCTTAGGCAAAGTTAATAGGAGAATGTATCATGGATGCAGGGCTAGCATATTCCTATTCATTCTTTTTACCTACCATGCATCAAGGACCAGTGGCCCAACAGGTTATCAGTCAATTGTGGGTAAACCCTGCACTACCTAAGAAGGGGCCTGTTGTCTTCAGAAGAGGACAGGGGTCGTGGAGATCGGAAGACTGTTGAAGACTTGTCTACTACCTTGTCCCTCGAACTCGACGTGAGTAACATGAACAGTTAATGCAGCTGGCATGCTCTAAAGGTCCCAGCCCAAGATGTGAAAACACAGCAATACGTGCAACAAAACTACCCACCACATGATTAACTAAATGCAGCTTTTCCTTTGGTTTCTCCCAAGTACTGAACAACAAGTTGTTACAAATTTACGTTCAAGAGCCTGTCCACCACTGAAAGGCATGGAGTATCTTGTTCCTGGTAGTTGTCCCAGTTATCTTGACCATAGACTCACATTTGGCATCAGTCTCCCATCAGTTTCGTCTTTGGTACATGCTCCCACTCCTATGAATATTTTTACTTTGTGCGTTTGCTAGATACAATTAGTGGAGTGTATTTCTATTTTGAAATAAGCTTGGACAGGGCATAATATGATTAAGTACCTTGCATTGTTTTCCTGTGATCTAATTTCACCTCGCAAGAGTGCACAGAGAATTCTTAATCATCAAACCATCCCCGCCGTGAAGTAAGCCAGCTAGCAGCTGTGGCTTTGCATCAGACATAGTACTCTGGAGACTAAGCGGATTGAGAGGACTCTGCAAGTACCATTTTTAGGGACTGCAAGTTCCCTCCATTCTCCATGAATGAGAGAAATTACCAGACAGTAAACAACCCCAATTTGTTAAAAATATGAATGTTCATGACTCACGTGATGCTCACTGATGAAAACTGTTTCCGTTTCCCATTATCCGGCCCAGGAACATCTACCTAAAGGGTGAAATCAAAGTAAAAAAAGTTAAAAGCAAGAGCTGCTGATTGAAAACACTCAGAGAAGACTTAAAGAACATATCAGTTAACATAAATGTACTTCTATAATTGTACAGAAACGCAATGGATCATAGAAACCACCCATTTTAAAGATTGAATATGCTCATTTTCTTTTTTGTGGATGTTAAAAGTCATTTCAGCATGGACAGTGGAATGCAAGATCAGGAATTGTTTAAAAGCAATGGTTATTGGTAAAGCCTGTACTGGAAACATGGGGCCGGGTCCACAATATTATTTTCAAGCAAATAAAGGCAAATTAATTAGTGCCAAGTCTTCACCTGTGTGAAAATGCTTTGTATAAATTCACAAAGTAAATCAGAATGTAAGCATCTGTAATGCACTTTGTGAACATAGATGAGAATTACGTAATTGTATAGGTTGGGAGGGGAGTTTCCTCACAATTAATGTGCAAGCTACCATCACAAAAGTTATGTTCACTGAAATGTAGAAGTTACTAACTGCAGTGACTACTATACGACTAGTCCACCCACCATGCCTGCTGCCCCATACATATGGGATGAAACAGGACAGGACTGGCACGTTTTTGAGAGCAAAGAAAAACATACATTGGAAAAATATGCATGTGCAGAGATTAGCCCGCCTCTCAGCAATACCTGTCAGTCTGCTAGGACTGCCCAGGCCGGGACAGTAGCTGGAAAGCAGGGGGCATATGAAGGAAATGCAACTATGATCTTGGAGAATAGTAGTCACTACATTTTCCTCCATACCTTTGGGAAAAATATACAACAATGACAATAATGGAAGGATGGCTTTTATCTGAACAAATTTTGCAACGCAGTTGTTCCAAACCTTGCGTCTGCTCTGGTGCTAAAATCCATGGAGTAACATCTACAGAAGGACGAGGTGGCTCCACAAGTAGCTGCCTTGCTGATCATTTTAATGGGAACATCTCTGAAATGCGATGGAATCTCCTTGACCCCGAAACAATGTACATGCAGCCTCTTGGGAAGGTCCTTACCTTGACATGTGTAGGCTTCTCTAACACAGGAAAAGATTCATCTTTGCCTTGCAGGCCTGCTTGCACTGTCCTGAAGGACCTTAAGTGACACAAATCTGTCCCGATCTCTAAAATGAAGTTCTGTCAAATTAAAACTTTAATGCTCATCTGATGCCCAGGCAATAAAGTATCCTTTCATCATCTGAAGTAGAGTTCGGTAAACAAAGTTGGTATACACATTTGCAAGTATTAGAAGGACTTCTCCTTAGGGAACACCATGACATGTTCCCAGGCAAACAATGCTTGTAGCTCGCTGATCCACCTAGCTGGCGGGATGGCAACTAAGAAAGCCACTCTCCAGAAGACCAAATGGATGTCCCCAGAAGCCACACGTTTGAAGGGTGTGTGTGCCTTAAGGACCACATTTAAATTCCAGGGGTGATGAGCTGATCTTACAGCAGGGAACATGTGTGTAAGCCGTTCGAAATATTTTGTGACAATAGGGTTAGAAGCCGATAGGGAGAGTTCTTCTGATCCAGAGTAGCCCATTATAGTAATAGTCATTTATATAGCCCTTTTACCATTGATATGGTCTCAACGCGCTTGTGGTGGGAATGCCCTCGCGGACCAAAGACCAAAAGTATGGGAAAATCTCTGCAACGGTTTACAATGCATGTATGCATTTTTGCCGAGATAACGATTTAGGAGGGCTGGCCAGGCTCCAATAAGCAACCCGAGAGATCAGGCATGTGGGTGGGTGCTGAAGAGGTTAGGAGAGCGTGCCAGAGCAAGAGCCTCATTAGTGCCTAACTGGACTGAATTTTTGGTTTAGGTCGTCACTGTAATCGTATGGCAGAGGTGTTTATGCAAACCCTGGGGTAGATAGGCGAAACGTTATGTGCCCATCTAGCAACGTTATGTACCCAGCTAAACCAAATTTGTCACAGGTCGGTGCTGCATTGTAAGGTGAGTGGGTGGTGTAAGGAATCAGAAGTAGGAGACAAATGTTGGGTTACTTTGTACACTTTTATTCAAATAATAATGGGGGTTGGAAAAATGCCTTGCTAGCCCACACACTAAAAAAGGTTTCCCTGCCTCAACAAAACTGTGTCCAAAACCTAATCTGACTCTCACACTCTGAATTCTACAAACAGATGCAAAAAGGGAAAAATCACCTTTTCAACTGGGTAACAGAAAGTTCCAAAAGGTAAAGCAAAACGAAAATGTTCCAAAAAGAAAATTCCACCAACTCAAAGGAGTTGCTTTCCTTCACTTTGATTATGTATAAAGTTCCCACGATTGTTCTTCCTTTTTAATTAACTTTAGATTGAGTCACAGCCATGGTTTACTCCGCTGCCAAGGTCTATGTCCCTTTTTCATTCAAATACACTTGGTTTGCTTGCTTACCAAGTATTTCCCATCATTTCTCAGCACACTGGGACGAGGGAAAATAATGTTTGTTCCAAAGACATGTATGTCCAACTTCAGTCTGTTTTTTCATTCCTTTCCCAATCACCAGTTTTAATGAAGTTTTAAGGATTTATTAGGTGTGATGATTCTTGGGGTTTTTATGTGACAGCACACGTCTCTTTTCACCACTTCCCTGTGTTTCTGGAGCACCCTCTTCCTCAGGTACTTGTATGAGGGTTGCAGTGTACGACTCTTCTCGTTGTTGAGTGGAGCTGTGTCTTGCTGGATTCCCCACTTTGCCGTTTTGCTTGGTCTCTGGGATGGCACCAGTCAAGAAAGCAGTCATCAACCAGGCTCCTCTCGTCGTCGTGTGGATGATTAGGGCCAGTTTCCCACTGGTGGGAGATCTTGTAATCCAATCGCGTCCAGCGTCTGTTTGGCTGTAGGGAGAACCCTTTTCTCACTTAACTTGCAAGGGTCCTGCAACGGCTCTCACACAGGCGGTCCCTTCAAGTGAGCCATCGTCTCCTGGAGCAGCTTTGCTCGTCCGTGGCAAACTCACATTACGCTCAATGGTCACGGACCCCTTTTGGGACCCGCTGACCTCAAGAGGTCTTTGGTGAAGTTGCAAGGTAACGGGACTGTGGCACTCATGAGGCTCTGGTGTCTTGCCTCCGACCTGCCATACGCCTTCCTGGGCAGACACTCGCCCAGGATGCCACTTTTGTGCCTTCAGCTGTCATGCACTCTCCACATTCACCATGGGTCGGTAACTATCACTTTCGTCCGATTCACTGTTACTTTCTTTACTCTCTCTCTTCCTCTCTTGGCTGCTTGCAGTAGTTCTCCATCCACTTCAACTACTGTTTTGCAATCCCAGGTTTAGTCCCTTCCCTTATTCCAGTCTCCCTTTCATAACTCGAACAAAGACTAGAGCGTTGGTATTGCTTCTCATTCCTCCCTCCTCAAAGGGCCTCCTTGTCTTAGTGATGTATTCATTTCTCTGTATGGGATTTTTCTTGCGCCTTCTTGTCCTAGTACTATTGGTTAAATTTACTGGTGTCATTGTACAATAGGCGCCACCTGGTGGTGTCCGATCAAGTGCCTGGTCGGTTTTCAATTTGGGTTGAAAGCTGGATGGGGTCAAATTGTTCTCTGTGACAGTTTTCAGGTTGCTGAGGGAAATAGCTAGGTTGTGAGGGGGAATTACGAGAAGGAGTGCAGAGCCGGACTGGAGGTTTCTGGAGGGTTGGTCGCAAGTGATATTTTCCTGGAGGAACTCTGGTCCAGTATTATGGAGGGCTCGGTGTGCGATGCACATGGATTTAAAGGTTGCCCAGCGGCTGATAGGGAGCCAGTATAGTACTCTATGGACAGGGGTGATATGTGCTCTGGGTGAGAGGGCGAGGAGGACTCTTGCAGCAGAAATTCGGATTTGTTGGAGTTTCCTGAGCTGATGTACTTGGACACCTAGATAGAGGGAGTTGGCATAGTCTAGGTTGGCGAGGATAATGGCAAGTAAATCAGAAACTCTGTGTGGGTAGGAGAGATGGGGAAAGATTTGCCTTAGGATGTGTAAGTAGAAGTGGCAGGTTCTGGACACAGAGTTGGTTTGGGAGAGAGAGACAGGTCCGAGTCCAATGTGCAGCCAAGATTTTTTACTGATGTGGAAGCTGCATGTGGGGCTCCTAGGAAGTGTGGCTAGCGTATCGGGTGGGGAATGAGAGTGGTTTTGCCGCATATTAGGATTTGTTTGCCAGGGTTGAGGAGAAGGTGGTTGGCCGTCATCCATAGTTTGATGGCAGGAGGAGATCGGGTCGGGGGGGGAGGCAGGTACCTTCGGGATTTTGAAGATGATCTGGGTGTCATCTGCACAGTTATAGTGGGTAAGGTTGTGAGAGTGGATGAGACCCGGCAGGGCGCTAAGATAGAGGTTGAAGAGAAGGGGTGACCGGAAGGCTCCCTGTGGAACCCCTTTCGGAACAGAGCAAGGGCCGGAGGAGAAAGGTGGAAAGAGCATGATTAGCCATCGATTAGAAATGAATGAGGAGATCCATTTTAGGGCGGCATCTCTGAAGCCTGAAGTGAAGAGCCTGTTTATGAGCATTGAGCGGTCAATGGTGCTAAAAGCAGCGGAAAGATTGAGGAGGATGAGTGTGGTGCATCCTTCCGAATCAGCTGATCTTTTCAGATCATCCGAGATGGAAACAAGAGAGGATTCAGTTCCTCAAAGGGGTCTGAACCCAGATTGGGTAGGGTTGAGTAGCCTGTTGGCTTCTCTGAAGAGGGCGAGTTGCTTGTATGCAATACAGTCTAGGAGTTTGGCAATAAAGCGGGTGTTGGAGATAGCGCAGTAGTTTGAGGGAGTAAAGAGGTCGAGAGAGGGTTTTTTGAGATGGGGTTTGACATATGTGGTTTTGAAGGATTCCGGGAAGATACCAGATAATAGAGAATTGTTGACAATGGATCGCACAGTGTTGCTGGCACGGGTAGTAGTTCGGATTTTTTTTTGGAGTGGAGCGGGACAGGGATCTCCTGGGGAACCAGAGGGCCAGCTTAGTGCTAGTAGATTGATGAATTTGGAGTGAGAAATATATCTGAACGAGGAGAAGACTTGTCGAGTAGGCGGGGGAGTATTAGGACTCAAAGGGCAGGAGGAAGAGGGGGCGGACTAATGCTAGTTTGGATATCATGGAGCAGTGTCTATCAAGAGCAATGTTGTGAAAGTGGTCAGATAGTTTGTCGCAAAAGGATTGTGAGTGTGGGGAGCGTGTGGTTAGACAGCTAGGAGACTAATTCTGCAATGATTTTGTGGAGTTCCCAGCTCAGGTTTTTGTAGTTGGAGATTTGTTTTTTTTTGGCTTTCCTTATTTTGGTCAAGTATGCCCTATTCAGTGTTGCAAAGGCTGTTTTGTTTTGGGGTGTGAGGTTGGTCCTCTAAGTTCATTCTATGCAGTGCTTCAGGGTTTTGAGGGATTTGAGGGAGTGTGTCTACCACTTGGGGTTGGTGCTTGATCGTTGAGAAGAGCGTCTGATCAGTGTGAGGGGGTTAATAAGTTGGAAAGCCAAAGATAGAAAAAGGTCGATGGAGGGGTGACCTTCCTACAGTGAGAGATCGGGAAGTATATTTAGAAGGGAATTGGCCAGGTCAGGGATAATGAAGACTTCATTCCAGAGAGGGACGTGTTAAAGAAGAGGCGTTTAATGGATGGTTCGGGGAGAAGGAGTGGTGCAGGAGGGGGAAGAATACAGTGCAGTGATCTGTCCAGAGTAGAGGACGAGGAGGGAGTGTAGAGCTTAGGTTCGAAGTGCTGAATAGGGCAGTGAGGGAGTGTCCTGTGGTGTGTGTGTAGGGTAGGATATCAATTGTTTCAAGCAGAGAGGTTCCATCAATGAGGGGAGCGGATCATAGGGTTGGCGGGAACGTCAAACCGGATGTTGAAGTCTCCTAGTAAAATGAAGGATGGATGCTGGATTAGGGTGGCTTAGAGGGAGTCGCTGAGGGAGTACGCAAAGTTCATGTTGTAGCAGGGAGGTCTATATGGGAGAAGTAAGGGGTGGAGGCAGATCTTTATAAGTAGTGATTCGCATTCGATGTTACACAGTGAATTCTCAGTGGATATGACTGAGAGGTGTAGTTTGTGTAGCATGGCTAGTGCTCCTGCTCTACTGGCCCGGTTTTGGACGATCAGGGAGTAGTCGGTGGGAAGGCACTGTTCGTGATTGGTTGGTATTCACCACTGAACCAGGTTTTCAGTGAAGAAGAGGATTGTCTGGGTTTTCATGGGATATAAGGACAAATGTATTTATTTTGGGATACACATCTGGTTTTAATGAGTATGCAAGAGAGCTGGAGTGGCTTCTGGTGTAGGGTTGGATTGGGGGTCGGGGACAGTTGGCGGAGGAGGGTGGCAGGGAGGGCTCTCTGGGTGTGGTTGGAGGGGCGAGCAGTTGTAGTGCTGGAAAAGGGGAGGGGTGGGTGTTTGGGTCAGGGAGATGGAGGATGAGGGGGAAGCAGTAGGCAATAAGGAGGGGTATTCTGGAGTGGGGTATCAGGGAGACTGGTAAGAGATGGGAGTTTAGGAAGGGAGGTAAAGAGAGCAATGACAGGATTGGGAGTAGGAGGCTGGGGGAAATAATAAGTGGGTACAGGGTGAGATTTTGGGCAGAGTTGAGAAGAATGCTGGTGTGAGGTCCTAAAATGTGTGAGTCCTGAGCATTTAATGGGGTGTTTGGCGGGTACAGGAGTGCGATTGTGGGAGGGGTTGTTAAGTGGTGTGTTAGCTAGTGCGGCCCATGCAGCGCTTAGGGAGGGTAAGCATGTGTTTGGGATATTAGTGGTTGCTGTGGGGGCAGAGGCTTGGGGGGTAGAGAAAGGAATGCATGGTATCAAACAGTATTACAGACACAAGTGATCACAGTTCAAGGGTGTTTACTGAACTTCAATTGGGTTTGAAAAACACCTATCTAATCCTAAATCTAAAGATGGAAGCAAGATACGACCATCAAACAATAACACAGTCCTAGTTGAGTCCGTCAAAATAAAAGGGCCTGTACTAATGAACCTATTGCCAATCCTTACATCTAATTACAAAAAGTGTGGGAAACAATGCAATGCAAAAGTAAACGTTCAGGGCCTTCTGTGCCAAAGTCTCTTTGTCATGCAAATTCTCTTATTTCAGAGGACCTGATGCACCACGACAAAACATTAAAGTTCCTTTCTTCTAAGGATTTTCAATTACACAACTTCTCGGGTGATTTACTATTCACCCTGGTCCCCCTCCGCCAGATCAGATCCACTTTAACACAAAACCTTCAATTTGCCTGCCTCTGCCGGGCTCGGACCCGATTTTTGTACTTTTCCAAACTTTCTCTATTTCATCACAATCGAAGACCTAAGACTGGGCGCGTGATTTGGCTTGAAGCGTCGCAGGACCACTTCGATTCACATTTATTAGTTCTTTTTCAATTGGTTTCCCTCTGCCGGGCTCAGACCAAACTTCTCTACTTTCATCACTTCTCACTTGGATACCTTACAGACACCATTGTTTGGGCACCCATGTGGTGCCAGACCACTATCAAAGGTATTGTAGCTTGTTTTAAAGTTCAATCACTCATCAGCAGTTCAACTTCAATTGTGTCCCTTATCACGCATGTTTTAACCATGTTCGTTTTCTAGCGCTCACCATACAATGTTGCTGCTTGCAACCTTGGCTTCAACACAGGCCGGTCTTGTAATTGGTCTACCCAACTCAGCGGCTGTGTTGATTTCACTGACGCTGCTTTGTTCTTGGAGCCAAGGACGGTACCACAGCGGCTGGTGATTCTCTCCGCTGTGATTATGGACGCGGGAGGACCCCTGGTTCTCCGACACACAATGTAGGTTTCTTCAGCCTGGTTTCCTGGTTTTACGCTTTCTATTGTTGAGGTCTCTGGAAAGTACCAGTCTCTTGTCGAAAAGGCCAAGGGAATTTCCCACCTTGCGATCCCCTTTTGTGCTGCAGTCTTTCCTCTCTTGCTCAGCTCCTGTCTCGAAACTGCCGTTTCCTCATGTGCTTTGCCTCGCTCAGAGGGTGCTCTGGTGCTCTGCCATTTATCCGTGTGGGGAAGTGTAATGAAAGTCAGGTGTGTGTGATGATCAGTAACTGCCTGAACATTGTATTGGGACACGTCAGGTATACTGCTTGGGTGTTCGTCTGTTTTCGCTCACAGCGGGCAGTCCATGAGAAAGTGGGGGGTAGTAGAGTTCCCAAATATCCTACAGGTTAGGATGGGGTGTAGGTGTTACAAGGAAAGGGATACTGCCTCTCACCATCCGGTGACCCACTCTCACAAGACCCCTCACCCAGGTGATCCTACCGCACTGGCCCACCCCCTGGAACTGGATCCATAAGCGATGGCCGTGTCCCGGCCACCTGGATGACCGATCCCTGTGGACTAGTGGGAGAAACATCTTCTGGTTTCTCACATTAGTGAGAGGTGTGAAGGGGTAGTGGATGGGTCTGATGGGGAGTTCGGGAGAGGGGGCATTAGTTAGAACGTGGACTGAGGGGTGGGATGTGCAACAGACATTCTGCAAGGTAGAGCAACAGCATGCTGCCCTATTCCTGGAGGTGTGGGGGACACAGGTTTAGGTGTTGAAATAACTGGGGCGGGGAGAAGGGTGAGCATGGTTGCAGAAGGAGAGGGGGGGTGGGTGATTGAGAGGAGGAGGGTGAGGAGATTGTGAGAAGGGGAAAGGGGTGGTCGGGTTTGTTCATTGGCTAGGTTTTTGGAGCACCAGCCCTCAGCTCTGATCTGGGATGAGTGAGGCATGATGCCAAGGGTATAAAATGTACAAAACAATGTATAACACAATGGCTTTCTCTGAGCAAGGCACACACTGTTTTCCTACACACTGGCTACTTCAGACAATGCAAAGAGCAAAGTACAACCCAATAGCTAATCCTAAACGCAGCAAAGAGCAAAGTCCAACACATTGTCTATTTTAGAGCACAGCAAATGAGCAAAAATGCAACACAAAAATTATGTTACGGTGCAGCAGAGAGCCAAGTTCAACACAATGGCTAACTGAGCGCAGCAAGGATCCAAGCATAACACTGTGGCTGTTTTAGAACACAAAAAGGAGAAAAGTATAACAAAGCGGCTATTTTAGAACACAGCAAAAAGCAAAGTCCAACTCAATGGCTAATTCTGTGCACAGCAAGAGCGGTGCCCTACCTCTAATCAAGGATTAGAAAGTATAGAAGTGGTTCAGTTTCACTGGAGTACAGAAATGGCTGTACTCCCCACATGGACCACCTTACCTGCCCGTTGCTGTAGGTGGTCTCAATTGGCGTCCAAGGGCGAACAGGGGCAAATAAGGATAGGAGCTGCCCCAAGGGGGAGCTGCCCGTTGCCATGGGCACTTAGCCAGCTACCTGGGCAAGGCTGCCCTGGGGGATCCTGTGAAATGAAGCTCCTTCTGGTCACGTGGTCTGCACGGTGAACAATTGGGGAAAAAGGGGTCGGCAAGGGTGAGGCAGGAGGTGGGAAGTGGGAATAGAGCAGGCAAGGCAGCGGAAAGAGGGAGAAAGCAAGAGCAGGAAAACCCAGGAGGGAAAGCAAGTTTTATAATCTCATGCGCTTTCCAGAGCGAGGTGCGGCACTGCACGGATATATCCAAAAATGAACAGGAAGATTCCTGTTCGCAGAGAAGGACCTCCGGTGGTACAAGTTCCTTCTGGTCATGTGGTCTGCACAGTGACCAATAAGGGAAAAAGGGTCCGGCAAGGGGGAGGCAGGAACAAAGAAAGGGAGGCGGCGGAAAGTGGGAGAAGGCGGGAGCGGGAACAAACCCAGGAGGGGAAAGCACGCTTTTTTAATCTGCTGCGCTTACCAGAGCGGGGTGCAGCACTGCACGGCTATACCCAAAAATGCATACCTGCAAGTTAAATTCTGCCCGATAAAATCTTTATGCTCCAAAAAGCCAAATGAAGCAGGAAGGACACAACGTGATCCAGGTAAGCCTGAAATGGATTCATATGAATTCTCATGCTCCATTAACAGAGTCATGGCCATTTACTAGAATACTGAACCCTAGCTAGGTTCTGGGCAGGCTGGATCACTGCTATGGTGGATTCTATGATAAAATGACTGCTGCTCTGCATGACTACAGGGATGAGCAGTGGCCAAAATACCTACTCCGCCAAACGCGGTTAATAAACCAAAAGCTATCACGTTCATAAAGGTAAACAAGGAACAACACAATAGAATACCTCCTTTGCATCCTTTGGTAATGTGGGCCGAGGGCAGGTTAGAAGGAGTATTAAGCCGGTAACAGTAGCAACCCAAACAGCATTAGCACAATGAATCTAAAATAAAAATAAAAAATACACTAAAATATTCTATAAAAATAGGACCTTTAAATTTAAACTAAAAATTAAAAACTATTAAACACACTAAAACCCTAACTCCGTGGGAGGGAACACAGAATAAAATGATTTTTGCAGTGAAGTGTGGTCTTACAAGTCACTAGAGTTGCCAAAAGAGGGTAGGGGGAAAGCACTGCAAATATCTTTTAGTCTTGCTCTTGCACCTCAACAGCATCAAGCAAGGCTTCAAGGCAGATTTTGAGGAAGTGATTCGGCATCAGGCAAATCATCTTTGCGACTGGATCCAACACAAAGTGCGGTTCACCAGCAGCAACAGTGAAGAAGCTTCAGACAAGTAGGCGATGTCCGAGTCAGTGTAGCTCACAAGAAGTTTGTGTTAGGCAGAATCCTATGCAGTTGCCTTTGGTATCAGTCTGTGCCACAAAGATTTAGTTGGTAGCTGTGGCTAAGCAGTCAGACTCATCTCAAGAGGGAGATGAGCAGTATTCAGGGTTTACACAATAGGACTACAATGCTATGGAACAAGGAAACACTGACCAAAGCTTTGTATCAAAAAGAATATATATATTTATTTTACACACTCTTAAAATCACACACAAATCACTATCATTAAAGCAAGTTAAAACAGTCAAGAAAAGTATACACAACTCCCTATTTAAATTGTAGACAAGTTTGAGCTAGAGCGAAAACTGAGCAAAACGGCACAGTGTAAATCAAGCAGAAATGGCACTAACAATTTCTTCAGAGGAAGGGAAAGGACAAGTCATACAGGGTCAGACTCAAACACACCAACAACACTTCCCAATTAATTGGATTGTGAACAAGTTAGGCAAGGCAGTACTTTAGCATAAGCAATACTTAGGTGAAAACCGAGCAAAATGGCACTTCAACAATATAGAAAGGGGAAGGAAAGGTGGTTATAAGAGTTTAGGTACACCAACATATTTTAGTGAAAAGCAATCTAGAGAAGGCAGTTGTAACAGATTTAGCCAGAGTCAATAGGCCTGTGCCAGAGTCAATGGTACAAGGCAAGTGCCCAGGGTCAAACGGTTCTAGTAGCTGCAGTCAAGTCTTTGTTTAACGATTTGAAAAGGCGGTTGCAAGAGGTAAAAAGATAATGTTAGTTGAAAGGGGTGCCAGCCAAGAAAGTAAGTAAAGGATTTAAAACACCTTTAGCAGTACCCAACGAAACGGGAGGCCTTCACGGAACAAAGTACCTTGAAAGTGGAAGAGACTCCTGTGGTGGCGGTAGTTCCTGGCAGTTGCTGCAGTTCGGGAGATCCAGCAGAGGAAGGGAGGCTCTCGTCGTGGAGGAAGGTTCGAGTTACTGCACTGCCCAGGGATGAAGCCAGCCACGGTGATGCCAAAACAAAATAAAAGGTACGCTCCTTTAAATCGCGGTCGTGGTGGACGGGTGCCTGGCTATCCGGTCTCTTAGTGCCGGGCACTGGCGATTCGACCCAGGAAGGTCCTGGAAGGCGATTGGCGAACTGGTTGGCCCAACCAGCTCAAGGGAAGAAGACTCTTGCAGGTGAAGATCTTTTCGAGTCGTTGGAGAAAAGTGGTGAGGATCTGCAGCAGGGCTTCACCGGTGGTTCAGTCGTTGCAGATGTCTTCAGCTTCTCTCCTCTTCGGGTTTCTTAGTTCCAGTGGCGACGTCTTGTCCTCCAGTCGTCAAAGCCCTGCTTTTATGCAGAAAAAACCCCATTCATACAGCCTAGCTGTCACTCACAGAGTGGGGTGGCTATCCTGGCGGGATAACCCCCCATCCTATTAGGGCAGAGTGCGACTTGGGTTGCTTAGGTAACCCTGTCCAGGGTGCCTGTTCCCCCTCCCACACATCATGTCTACCCCCAGACTCAGTGGCGCCGAAAGGAGGGCTTCTGTGCAGAAACCTGCCAAAAGGACGAACAAAGGATCCCCGACCTGGGTTAGGATATCAGAGAAAGAAATATTATCAAAGATCTGACAATAAAAACCTACCGGAGTAAAGTTAGTATTCAAATAAACCGGCAGTATGTTAGAGGCTATCAGTAAAAGTGGTAGCCTCGAACAATGGGAAAATCCCATAGGAAAATATTTGCGGTCGAATATTTACTGTAGTAACCACTGCCACCAGTCAGAAACTTTGGAGAGAGGGACTTGACGGTACCCCCTCGAAAATGAACACCAGGGAAAAACTATTAACCCTTTCCAGTACTTCCATAGTAAGATGGGTTGTACTGGGTTTGTTCATAACTATTGACTAGTAAAGTCAATGGGGACTTTACTGTCATGATCTCTGCTTCCAAAAGGTCAGGGTTTTCCCAACTCCCTTGGAAGCAGATCCATAACCCAGGTTCTGAGTGCCAACCAGTCCCAATTGGGACCTTTTGGACCCAGTCCTGGCGCCAGTGGCACCAGGCTCATAAATATGCCCAGTCCCAGCGCTGGAAGCGCCGGGCTCATAATGCTTGGGTGGACTTACCTGCAGCAGACCATGCTGCTTACTTGCCTGCCAGTTGAGCCTCTGATCCTCTTCTGTTTGGAACTACTTTTCCTGTTGGGTGGGGCAGGAGCCACTCCCTAGATTCAGAACACTGGAACTCTTCTGGAAAGCAGGAACTCTTTTCTTACCTAGGCGTGGCTGTGGAAGGAGACACTTAAGCACTACAGGAGGCTATTTAAACCACACCCGATGGATGAATCTTGCTTTGCGTTATTCTGCATCCTCTGCAGCAGAACGCTCATCGTGTCTTCTGCATCTGATCCTGGGCCTAAGGAAAAAGGCTTACCATCCTGAATCCAGTCTTCAGCAACACCTATAAAGACAAGAAAGAACAGGTTAGCATTACGGTCTTCAGTGACAGCTCTTCACTTACCTGGTCCATCGGCTGTCACCAACGCCTCGCGCTGCATTCCGGCATCTGAAAGACAAAGGCTTACCTACTCCTCGTGCGCTCCGGAGGTCTTCACACTGCATTCCGGCATCTGAAAGACAAAAGCTTACCAACTCTTTGCACGCTCCGGAGGCCTTCGGCGCTGCATCCCGCATCTAAAAGACAAAACAAGGTGCGTTTAAAGACATTGGGGAACTTTAATACTCACGTGCCATTACTCCTTTCCACATCTAACCCAGTGGGTATTCCGGCACCCTGCAGCCGCTCCGAACTTGTACCTGCAAAATAAAAAGACAGTTAGAGCGCATCGTGAAGCAGGCAACAAGCGCTTACTTACGTGCTTCCAGGCGCTTCTATATATCACACGGGCTCCATCTTCAGCCCGTCATCTGCCATCGCCGGAACCCTGCAAAACAAGAAACATCATTACTAAAGACTTTAAAGACATTAGAATTACTCGAAACTTACCGTTCGTGCAGTAAACGACGGACAGCAGTCCTCTGAAGTCAAGAGGCCAGCCCCCCTTATCCAGTGAAGAAACTGGTTACAGCACCCTGCCCCGAGGCAGATGGAGAGCACGGCGTTCACTTACCTAAGGTGAGAGCGTTAACCTTTGGGGTTCTACAGGAGAAGAGAAAGGGAAGAAGAGAGAGACATTCAATAACCCAGTTCCTTAATCCCATATTTTCTATCTGCAGACATCTTACCCTTCGAGTCAGACATACAGTGCACAGAGGTCCAGCCCAAAGAGCCAGCCGTGTGTTACACATCACCTTTGAAGATATGGTATACGCCCAGTCAAGACCGGCGCCTCTATGGGAATCAGGTGAGCGTTACAGAACGCAAAGCCTACCACAAAACTCCCGTCCAGGCGCTATGGAAACCTCGGATACCGACCAGCTAGCTCAGTTACTTGGGGAACTAAGGGCAGAAGTGCATGCAGCCCGTCAGGAAATGAACGCTCTAAGAAGGGAACTGATTATTTCCAAGGAGCGAACAGATGATCTCGCTAGACAATTGCTACAGTCACAAGCCGGACAGACCCCGTTACCCGCATCTGGGGGAAATCTTCCTTCTACATCCTCTATGAATCCAGTGCAGATCAACCTACCTGGGAATGTACCTCTGGCTCCGCCCGAACGATTTTCTGGTGACCCAAAGAGGTTTGCAGTATTTATCAATCAGTGCCGGTTGCATTTCTTATGCCGGCCAGCAGCCTTTCCAACTGATCAAGCTAAAGTAGCTTTCGTGCTTTCGTACCTTAGTGGCAATGCGGCAGACTGGTCGATCCCTCTAGTAAATCAAGATGATCCGGTCCTCCATGATTTTCAAGCTTTTCAGCTCAGTATGGAAAACCTGTTCGCAAGACATTCACAGGGGCAGGCCTTGGACAATGAGCTTCTTTCGTTGCGACAAGGTAATCAAGACCTTTTGGCTTATATTGCGTCTTTCAACAGACTGATAGTGGAAACTCAATGGCCTGAGGACAAAAGGCTTACGCTGTTTTATAGAGGTCTACGTGGAGAGCTCAAAGATGTGTTAGCCCAAGTAGTGAATCCCCCACAAGATTGTTCGGACTATATAGACTTAGTCGTTCAAATAGATCACAGACTGCAGAACAGGAAGGCCGATCGTTCCAAGTTTGATGCTCGAGTATTTTCCAAACCGCCAACTCCTTCCAAAGGAGTAGACTCCGGGGAACCCATGCAAATAGGGGGTCTGAAAGGTCCTCTAACACAAAAGGAGCGGGAAAGGAGAAAACAGTTGCAATTATGCCTCTATTGCGGAAACTCAGGGCACTTTCTTCGAGACTGTCCGGTGAAACCTGCCAAGAAGGCAGTAGGAGCTGCAGTTACCAAAGTTACAAACTCTGAGCAGGGAAACGACCTCGCCCGACAAGAATAGAGGTCCTCTTGCCAAGCGTGAAAACCAGTTCCGTGACCTCGCATTTCGTGATACCTATGGTCCTCATTAGCCCTGATAATCCGGATCGATTACATGCAATTGAAGCTTACGTCGACAGCGGTGCCATCGGCAATTATGTGGATCATGAAATGGTTTTGAGGATGAATCTAACTCTTTGTCCCAAGGCTGTAAAGGACGTCATTACTACGGTGGATGGTACGGAGATAGCCTCCGGGACAGTAACGCATACCACTCAAGAGGTGACGCTAGTAAGTCAAGATGGACACCATGAGAAGATCGTGTTCGATGTGATCAAGGCCCCTCAGTTTCAGATTATTCTAGGAATACCTTGGTTAGAGAAACACAATCCTCTGATCGATTGGCGAGCAAGAACGGTCCAGTTTCCAGAATGTGTCTCTACTTGTCACCCTCCACCTGGTGGTTGCACTGGCCGCAATTTCTTCAGAGACTCCCCAGTTACCTCCCGAATACCTAGAATACCAAGATGTTTTACGGAAGGATCAGGCTAACTCTCTACCTCCTCATAGGTCTTATGACTGCCAGATAGACCTGATACCTGGATCTACTCCTCCTTGTAGTAGAATTTATGCCCTCACCGAGCCTGAGAACCTTCACCTTCGACAATACCTGGATCAATATCTGGCAAATGGGTTTATTCGTCCTTCCAAGTCCCCTGCTTCTTCAGCTTTGTTCTTCGTTCCAAAAAAGGAAGGAGACCTTAGAACTTGTATAGATTATCGCTCCCTGAACCAGATCACCGTTAAGAATAGATATCCGTTACCTTTGATCCCTGAACTCCTGGACCAAGTCAGAAAAGCATGCATATATACAAAGCTGGATCTTAGAGGAGCTTACCACTTGGTACGAGTAAAAGAGGGCGATGAATGGAAGACGGCCTTCCGCACCAAGTATGGGCTATTTGAATATCAGGTCATGCCCTTCGGACTTTGCAATGCCCCGGCCGCCTTTCAATATTTTATGAACGATGTCCTCAGAGAGCTCATAGATGTGTGTGTTGTTGTTTACATTGACGACATCCTCGTTTATTCTTCATCGGAATCTGAACATCGGAAACACGTGAAAATGGTCCTCGAAAGATTGCGTCAATACAAACTTTTTGCTAAGTTGGAAAAATGTGTTTTCAACGTGACTGAAGTTGAATTCTTGGGATTCATATCACCTGGCGGAGTGCGTATGGATTCAAAGAAGGTCGATGCAGTTCTCAAATGGCCATCACCATCCTCCGTAAAAGGTGTGCAAAGCATGTTAGGCTTCGCTAACTTTTACCGCAGGTTTATCCCCGAATTCTCTCGAATAGTCCAGCCCATCACTGTCTTGTTAAAGAAAAACAAACGTTTTGAATGGTCTACCGAGGCGGAACAAGCTTTCCAGGATTTGAAGACTAAATTTATCTCTGCACCAATCTTAAAACACCCTCGCCCCGAACTCCCCTACATCGTGGAAACTGATGCTTCAAGCCTTGCCATGGGGGCAGTTCTATCACAAAAGGACCCGGTAACCAATCAGTTGCATCCCGTGGCATTTTGGTCCTGCAAATTCTCGCCTCCTGAAATCAATTACACGATTACTGACAAGGAACTTCTGGCTATCAAGTCTGCCTTTAAGGCTTGGCGGCATTATCTGCTGGGGGCCCGACACACCGTTACTGTGATTACAGACCACCGAAACCTGCAATATTTGAAAACCGCAAAAGCCCAATCCTCTAGACAACTCCGTTGGGCATTATTCTTTGCCGAGTTTGACTTCATAATTACCTATCGACCTGGTACAAAGAACGGTAAAGCTGATGCCCTTTCTCAGATGGGAGTGGAAGAACACTTGATCAACCCTAAACATGTACCAATCATTCCCGAACAAAGATAATCGCCACAGAATCCATAGAGGAAGTTAAGGATAAAGCCAGGCAACTTGTAACTCCAGCAGACATACAGAATTGGCATCTGCAGGGAAAGGACTTTGCAGTAAAGGACAACTTATTGTATTTCCAAGAACGATTATACCTACCCAGCACAGATTTACAGAGAAAAGTAATCTCTTGTTATCACGATTCTTTAATGAAAGGACATCCCGGTATGGCCAAGACCTCAGAAAAGATCAAGCGCTACTTCTGGTGGCCGTCTTGGAAAAAAGATATCAGAGACTTTATAATGTCCTGTGGAGTATGCACCCAAAACAAGAGTCAAAAGGAAAGACCAGCAGGCCTCTTACGCCCTATTGACATCCCACCTCGCCCTTGGCATACGCTTTCTATGGACTTCATCACCGATCTACCTCCATGCTCCGGATACAATACGATTCTAGTAATCGTGGACTTATTCTCCAAGATGGCGCATTTCATTCCGCTCAAAGGCTTGCCAACAGCAGCAACTCTGGCCCGAGAATTTTTCGAAAACATCGTCCGACTGCACAGTTTTCCTTAGGTTCTAATTTCGGATCGGGGTAGTCAATTTATTTCTCATTTTTGGCGAAGTTGCTGTCGGTCGGCTCAAATTGATGTGAGACTATCGACCAGTCACCACCCTCAGACCGACGGACAAACCGAGAGGACCAATCAAACTCTGGAACAGTATTTACGCTGCATGCTGCAACAAACTGAAAAAACTTGGAAAGACATCCTTTGGATAGCCGAATATGCCTACAATAACTCTGTCCATTCGGGAACTGGGAAAACCCTGTTTTTTCTTTTGTACGGCAGTCACCCTCGAACCTCGGAGTTGGATCCCCTCCAAGATCTTGAAACACCAGCAGTAGACTACCTGCATTCTACAATCACCCAAGCCTTTAAGGAAGCCGTTTCTCACCTTCAAAGGGCTAAAGAACAATACAAGAAAGGAGCAGATCAACATCGGAAGGAAGCCCCTCAATATCAAGTAGGGGATCAAGTCTGGTTATCCACCAAATATCTACCTCTAAAAGGGCCACGCACATTCAACCCAAGATACCTTGGTCCCTATTCCATCACTACCATAGTAAACCCAGTAGCGGTGAAGTTGGACTTGCCCCCGCACATGAAGATACATCCGGTCTTCCACGTCTCTCTATTAAAACCCGTGCAACCTCAAACCCGACTAACTAAATCTCCAAAACCTATCCTAGTTGATGGAGAACTCGAGTTTGAAGTCAAAAGCATTCTGGACTCCAAGATCTCCAAATCTAAACTATTTTACGTAATTGACTGGAAAGGCTACGGCCCCCAAGAGAGATCCTGGGAACCTGCTGAATATGTCCACGCTCCTCGCCTAATCAAAAGATTTCACCGAACATTTCCTGACAAGCCAAAACCCCCGGAGAAGCCCGGTTTGAAGGGGCCTTGAGGGGGGGGTACTGTCATGATCTCTGCTTCCAAAAGGTCAGGGTTTTCCCAACTCCCTTGGAAGCAGATCCATAACCCAGGTTCCGAGTGCCAACCAGTCCCAATTGGGACCTTTTGGACCCAGTCTTGGCGCCAGTGGCACCAGGCTCATAAATATGCCCAGTCCCAGCGCTGGAAGCGCCGGGCTCATAATGCTTGGGTGGACTTACCTGCAGCAGACCATGCTGCTTACTTGCCTGCCAGTTGAGCCTCTGATCCTCTTCTGTTTGGAACTACTTTTCCTGTTGGGTGGGGCAGGAGCCACTCCCTAGATTCAGAACACTGGAACTCTTCTGGAAAGCAGGAACTCTTTTCTTACTTAGGCGTGGCTGTGGAAGGAGACACCTAAGCACTACAGGAGGCTATTTAAACCACACCCGATGGATGAATCTTGCTTTGCGTTATTCTGCATCCTCTGCAGCAGAACGCTCATCGTGTCTTCTGCATCTGATCCTGGGCCTAAGGAAAAAGGCTTACCATCCTGAATCCAGTCTTCAGCAACACCTATAAAGACAAGAAAGAACAAGTTAGCATTACGGTCTTCAGTGACAGCTCTTCACTTACCTGGTCCATCGGCTGTCACCAACGCCTCGCGCTGCATTCCGGCATCTGAAAGACAAAGGCTTACCTACTCCTCGTGCGCTCCGGAGGTCTTCACACTGCATTCCGGCATCTGAAAGACAAAAGCTTACCAACTCTTCGCACGCTCCGGAGGCCTTCGGCGCTGCATCCCGCATCTGAAAGACAAAACAAGGTGCGTTTAAAGACATTGGGGAACTTTAATACTCACGTGCCATTACTCCTTTCCACATCTAACCCAGTGGGTATTCCGGCACCCTGCAGCCGCTCCGAACTTGTACCTGCAAAATAAAAAGACAGTTAGAGCGCATCGTGAAGCAGGCAACAAGTGCTTACTTGCGTGCTTCCAGGCGCTTCTATTCATCACACGGGCTCCAATTTCAGCCCGTTATCCGCCATCGCCGGAACCCTGCAAAACAAGAAACATCATTACTAAAGACTTTAAAGACAGTAGAATTACTCGAAACTTACCGTTCGTGCAGTAAACGACGGACAGCAGTCCTCTGAAGTCAAGAGGCCAGCCCCCCTTATCCAGTGAAGAAACTGGTTACAGCACCCTGCCCCGAGGCAGATGGAGAGCACGGCGTTCACTTACCTAAGGTGAGAGCGTTAACCTTTGGGGTTCTACAGGAGAAGAGAAAGGGAAGAAGAGAGAGACATTCAATAACCCAGTTCCTTAATCCCATATTTTCTATCTGCAGACATCTTACCCTTCGAGTCAGACATACAGTGCACAGAGGTCCAGCCCAAAGAGCCAGCCGTGTGTTACACATCACCTTTGAAGATACGGTATACGCCCAGTCAAGACCGGCGCCTCTACGGGAATCAGGTGAGTGTTACATTTACATGCCCTGGGAGACAGTAGTCAGTCCCAGGGTATGGAGTCTATGTTTGGGGGTCACTAGGACACCCCTCTGTTACTGCACTGAGGGTGCTGTGTAACACACATGTAAAAAGATGATACCTATGAGGGCGTGAAAAACCCCATAAACCATAAGCACAAAATATAGCCTAAAACACACATCAGCAATATGTCTAAGAGTGGGAAAAAGAGTCTCACTCTTAGCAAGAGAGAAAAATAAACCCTTCAAATGCAGCAAAGCTGTTGGGGGACTCGATAGGTAAGGTAAATTAGCCTTAGAAGAGAATCCTCCCGAACACTGATACTGGAATCAGGGCCCAGAGCGGTTGATCGACATCTGGGTTGCTGGGTGGCCCTGCCCAAGGTGCTGTACAGGTGTGGAAGAGGAGACTGACACACAGGTGGCATGCTTTTGGACAAAGATTTTATACCAAAAGAAAGGTGGACACCTTACTAGCCCTAACTCTAAGAGGGGTTTCCCTACCTGGCCTTTCTCAGGCTTACATTTACAGTTCCACAAAGTAGGGGGACTGGGTTTCATCCGTTGGCCTTTTCAGGCTTGTATTTACAGTTCAACAAAGTAGGGGAACTGGCTTCCATCCCCTGGCCTTTCTCAGGATTATAGGTGAAAGTTTCGAATGCATAGGATCGAATGCCAAAAGGTCGAATCAAAAGGACCTAAAACCAAAGGGTCAAATGTTTTTATTTTTTTTGCGTTCTTTTTTTATTGTTTATTGTATATGGTAAAAAAACCTTTACAAATTAGATACGAACTTTATCACATAATACATATTAAAATTTGTTACATACAAAAATATATTTTTCTTAAAAATCAATTACAAGACAGTTGGTGTAATAAAATAGGTATAAGATAATAGCAGTCACAAATTTCTTAATAAATATCGGATTCCTCAAAATTCAGTTCATTCAACTTAGAATCAATATTTGCCAGAATCTGAGTTAATCTAATAATAAGCTTGATACCATCTCCACACACACATCTTTGCCATAGAGCCTCACGAGACAAAAATTGAATCTGAATACATAAAGTGACCAAACCTGGATTGACGCAAATCTTCAAAAAATACACATATATATGACCACATGTTTGAGAGTCTCTAAAACCGCGGGATCGTTACAAAAGCGGCATGATCCCGAAGCAAACTTTACATCGCATTTACCCCATTGGAGCAACTTTTCATTGGTATGAAAAAGATTGAGTTTATATCGAAGATATATTGTTCGGGCAGCAGCAGATGGAAATTTTATGATATATTTAGGTCTGACCCCCCACTTTCTTCTACACTGGGCATACTCATGATAAGAACTATATAATCCAATTCTGTCCGCCTGACTTCTCCAATAATATAATTGCAATTTCAATTTGCAACTAGGTAAACCCAATATTAAGTCTTCCTTCAGAATCCCCAGTAATGCCATTAAATCATTCATTTTACCCGCATAACTTGTTAGTGATCTCATACACCCTAATTTAAGCTGTTCTTTTAAATCTTCGTAAAGGGAATTACAGGGTGGGTCGAGAATTTTTTCATAATTATTTAATAACCGCCAGTTCCGCTTAGCAGAGAGTGGCAAAAGACCTAGTGCATGTCGAACAATGTCATTCGGAACAGCGAGGGCTACACCAAGTACTTTTTCCCATACTCCTCCTTGTACGGTATCCAATATATCATCCACCTCATATAGACACATGTCAGTTATATATATGATAATTGGTTCGACTTTTAGGAGATAAAACTGAAGGATGGGTAGAAGTGAGAATTCACAGTATTTTGCCATAATTATTCGCATTTGAGAAACTAAAGGTTTAATTCTCACTTGGATTTTTTCCTACCACCATGACTTTGAAAAGGCATCGGATAGGGGGTAACCCAAGTATTTAATTTCTGATGCTATTTCGATTAGTGTACCATCAATCGTCCAATTATAGAAACATGTTTTTTTCCCCCATCAGTTAATATGATAATCAAGGACTTGGAGTTGTTTACTCTTAAATTGTGGGATGCAGCATAGCGACTAAATGCATTAATCTTATTCTGCAACCAAAACAGGGTTTTGTCGAAGATAAGAAGGTCGTCGGCAAAACCAATATAATTCAGTTTAAGACAGCCAAATTTAATAGGATAGATCATTCCCTTTGCCCAACATTCCTCCACGTCACAGATGTACAGGTTGAACAGCACTGCTGCCATCGTACAGCCCTGTTTTAGCCCAATTTTGGAGGGAATAGGATCAGTAAGCGCTCCCTCCTTGTTAAGTCTCACTCTATAATTAGTGTGAGAGTGTAACAATGCAATGAGCGCTACCCAATGATCCGGAAATCCCATTGCTAGCATCCTATCCCATAATAATTCTCTCAGCACCGTATCAAACGCTGAGCTTAAATCCAGCGCTGCCATATAGACAGCACCCATATGATGATGTTTGGTGTTTAATTGAATATGAGATATCAAGGTAGTGTTGAGAGAACATCCCATACGGCGTCTAAAGCCTATATGAAATTTTGACAGTATTGCATTCTTTTTCATGTATTCTTGTAATTCTTCAAGAATTAACTGACAAAAAAACCTTCGAAGATGCATCTGTTAGGGCAATGGGTCTAAAATTCAAGGGATCGTCTATTGGATATTTTTTGTGAATCGGAATAATAACAGCAGAGCACCATGCTTTAGGTATATCTTGCGAAAGAAATATAGCATCAAATTTGTATTTTAGAATCATTGCCCACAACTGGGTATCTGATCTAAATAAACATGCAGGAATACCATCAGGGCCAGTAGCCCTCTAGGGATTTAGCTTTATAATTGCCCTAGACATATCTTCATGACACCAAGAAGAATGAGTAGTTATGGCTTTACAAAAGTCAGTTCTGGCATAGGTCGAAAATTGGACCGGGAGATCATATTTGGACTCGATGAAATTAGCCCACTCATCAGCCGATGTGCCATTTTCCTTTAGACTATCCTTAGGATCATTTAACATCCTGAGGATTGAACACATTTTCCGTGTATCACTTAAGTAGGTAGTGCATCATATTTTGGTTGTCGTTTAAGTAGAGTTTTATTTTTAAAATTATTCACTGCAGTTCTATAGTTAAGAAGGATATTCTTTTTTAAGAAGTAATAATCAAGCGGTGCATGAATTTAGAGAGTTGACGAATCTTATAGTTTTTACATTTCTTTATTCAGAAGATTTCTATAATAAAAGTATGTAAATGCTGTTTTTTGTACAACGTTAATTTTCTTTTCTTTACCATCTCGCTAAGGTGGTAATCAATCCTCTCATATATAAGTGTGTCGATTCTACTCGGATCAAGATATAAGTTCGTCACTATTATATTCATTTCCGGATCAACTTTGATTCATCTTGTCAACTGATGACAAATTGAGGGGTTCCATCCGACCGAAAGACCTACCCGATCATTTTCCACCAATGTCAAAAGCGGGTTGGATTCAAATGACCAGCGATCTACTTTCAATTTTAGGGAGATTGCATGGTGGTCCCCAAAACCCAGTTTTTTTAATATAAATTAGATCAGATGAATTGTGTAGTGACGCGATTTAAAAAAAATGAATATGCGAATACAATCCTCCTCGTGACCATGTGTGGGCGGGACCCTTATCGCTAGTAGGGAATACTTGGATATCCCAGTTAAGGAAAAAGTCCACCCATTTTTTAACCATTCTTCATAGTATTGCTAGCATTTGAAAAATTCCGCCCCATACACATGTTATTATACAAACAGGAAGAATTAAAATCACCCCCAACGACGACACCCAGGTGTGCGTGTCGGGTAAATGCACCTTCAAGAATTGTGTCAAGTGTATCAGTCATTTCATTGACCGTAGTTGTACTCCTATTCCAATAAATACACATGATTAATAAGGAATTTTCACATAGTATACCAGGGGTTAGTTCAATGGCTATTACAGAGGCATCCTTATAAATACATTTCGTGGTAAGTTTGCAAGCGTTGTTAATAAGAATTGCTAGCCCCCCGGCGGGTCTACCCTTTTCCCCTCTGGACGCAGGCTGAGTGTAACATTCAAACCCTTCCACAGTAAAGTGTGTTAAATGCATAGTTTCTTGTAGTAGTATAACAGCGGGGTAAGCATTAGCATTAACGGTACCTCACTATCTGTTGAAATTAGCCAACCCACAACTATTCCAAGAAAGACATTCAAAAGGTTGATCATGCTGCGTAAAGCTAGGGTGGTGCTGCCAAAGTGGATGCAGGCACAACTGTACACAAATTATTGTACCCAGACAGTGTGGCAGCCATGGCTAAAATCTGTTTCACAAACTCTTCATTGATATGAGGTAGTTGTGCATGCTCCATATTTTGACTTACAATAGCAGAGGGAGCAATGGGTTTTTCCAAGAAGCTTTTAGCCTCTAATTCAGAGTGTAAGAGAAATGGTGTTAATCCAACAAACATTTTTTTTGGGGGGTCCCCTGCCAAACCCCCTTTTTTGTCGTAAAAACACTTTTTTCAAAAACAAACCCAAAAAAAATTAAAAAAAAAAAAAATCAACCCTTTGGTTTTAGGTCAAATTGTGTCGACCCTTTGGCATTTGATCCTTTTGTACTAGGTACTTTAACTGGACACCCTTTCTCAGGATATTATTTGCACAGTTCTACAAAGTGGGAGGGAATGTCTTCCTTCACCTGGCCTTTACCAGGCTTGCATTTGCAGTTCCACAAATTAGGGGGAATGTCTTCCGTCCCCTGCCCTTTCTCATGCCCCTGTTGAGCCCCTCCAGTGACTTACTTGGGCAGACTTGGTATTCGACCTTACAAGGTACTGCAACGAAGAAGAGGGCTTGTTGGAGGACCTTGTCCTCAAGCATGGTTTGGTGTGCTCGACTGCTTCTTCAAACTATCCCTAGTACACTCTGTTGCCAGGAGTACTGTCTCTCCTACAGAGGGTCCTTGACCCTGTCGTTACGCTTTCTTATCCTTGGGTCCCAGATCCCTTTCTCTTGTCCTCGGCCCCTTCACACTGGCTTCTCGGGTCCCAGACCCCTGTTTCTGTGTTTCTCTCTCTCTCTCGGGTCCCAGGCACCTTTTACATTGGCTTCTGTAGTGTCCTTGATGTCTCTGGGCCACCCCTGTAGCTTCTGTATGGGCTCTCAGTCCTTCACCTCGGTCTTGGGCTTCCTCGCGTCTTCCAACGGTGCTTTTGCACCGTCTCCTGTTCGCGCATTGCCAAAATCAGCTTCCCAGCACTTCCCGGGAGCCCGGCTGCGAGTATCTACTGGACCGTCTTCCTCAGCACTCTTCCGTGTCAGGTGCCTCAGCCTCTTCCGGCTCTCTTCCAAGCAGGTAGAGACGCCGTCCCTCCTTCCGCCACATCCCGGTTAGTAGCTGCAGGTCCAGCTTGTCCATATGTGTAGTGCTTGCCTTGCTCGCAGTGCCTCTGGGGTCAATAAAATAAAAAATAAAAGCTCAATTGTGCAAAAGGTCAATTAGGACCATTAAAATTTGATCAATTAGGTCATTCGGTCAATTGTGCTCGGTCAATTTGGGTAATACCCAGAATTGTCTGCAGGTCAGTCTGGTTCTTGCTCTGAATGGCAAACAACCTTGAGAAATAGTCTGTGTGCTTTTATCAGGAGGGCATTGGCTCTGTGGATCCTCATTGAAAGTAACTGATTAACCTCCTGCCAAAGATATTTGCTCCCCTGCTGAGAAGGGTGACAAGGAGGGCTTGGGGTGGGGCATAGGAAGTTCAACACTTTTTCAGACAACCAAGAGTATGTATTAGCGAGATTTTTCTGCAGCCCTCGGCTGAGAGATGTAAAATCATCTAGCCTAAAGGGAAGGCAGAGTTTCTAACCGACGGAGATCCCAAACTCTGTAAAGTTGCAGCTGTGGCACAGCAGTAAGGCTTAACTCATGAAAGGTGGTAGGCTGGAATTGAAGTACAATTAATTCCAGTAGCTACCTTCAGAGAATATACTATACTAAAAGAAATTGACATTTTTATCCAGAATCACAAATTAAAAACATAGCATGTATAAAACAGTAACGGGCTATAGAGACCCAGCCTCCTCCTAAGCTAAATACACACCCACTACTTGCTGATGGGCACAATATATATAAAGCTAAGCAGTGGGGAGAAAAGAGGAACCATAGACTACAGAATAACACATTTACAGAGTCATTATCAGGACTCAAAATATCCACACATGGAGTCAATGGTTCCCCAAAAATCCTAAAACAAGGCAGAATGAATGATACACATGTACAACACACACTACATACAGTGCCTAGAGGGAGGAAAAGGGATTAACACTTTGCCATAAATGCAAAGAGGGCCACCAAACTTTAGGATAAATTTGCAATCACAATACCAGATCCATGAGGTCTCGTACTCCTAGAAATCAGATACAAAGGTAACCAGCAGTTATACAAATACAAAGTGAAATAGTTAATTTCAGCAGGAAAGAGTATAATGCAGTTATTTAAAAATGTGCAGTAAATCGGCCGTATAGGCTAACAGTTTCTCTCTTTAGAAAACTCCAGGGACGTAAGGGGGACCCAAGAAAAATGTTGGTGTGTAGGTAGTATCTTTCCAAGTCACTTCAAAGTAGTCTGTAGAGTTGGTAAACATTCCCCATAGAAAATAACAGGACTAATTCAGTGGGTACAGGCTAGATTATCGGGAAAAGGGAGACATGTCTCTGTTCTACTTCAGAGGTGTGAAAAAGGCAGCCACCGAACCGAGGGAACGCCAGAGGAGAACCTCTTGAGTTTCAGTTACAGGTTTGCGACCCACAAGCCCCAGGAATGAGCAGGCTTCGGACCAATGTAAGTCAATGGTGAGCCGCAATAGATGCGGGCCCACAGAACCCCAGGAATTCAGGACCCAGGGCACAATGATGTCAAATTTGATTAATTACTCACCAGCCCAGGACCCAGTTCTAGGTATTCCTGGCCCCACTCTTGTGGGACTTGGCTCAGGAATGGTGGACCAGCCCGGTTAGTACAACGTTTCTTCTGTAAGTTAAATTACAGGATCTGGTCTCCCAGTGACTAGCACCGCAGACCAATGATGACCCAGACACCCCAAAAGAGCTAGAATCTGCCTTCCCGGAGTGCGACTCACCAGCCAAGAGCAAAAGCAATGACGGAGAATGCCCCATGTAGATCCAGATGGGTTGAATAGCAAAAATGGAGCTGTCGGACAGCAGAAAACAGTCCCAGGACGGGGCCAACAGTGAAGGTGACCCAAGAGGGGCCAGGTAAAGAGCAGAGGTGGAGTACTGGTGGTCCCACCACCCTTGTCCACCCTGACTCGAAGCTGAAACATGGGTTATGAGGTCACTTTCCCAAATTCACTTGTTTGTGGGCAGCTGAAAAAAATCCCTCTAACTTAATTATGAGTTGTATTGGCTGCTAAAATCTGGTGCGCTTGCATTGCTAGATCCACACAGTTGTTGAGGGCTTGTGCATGTAAGGTTCCGGGCCCTGGACTAATTATTTAATCAATTACTGCAGTGCTGTCACCATAGACAATAATTGAATGCAGTCTTGCCGATATGTTTAGGTCTCCCTGGCTTCTGCCAGCCCTCAATTGTGGACTGGGGAGTTGCCGTTGGTCGGAAAGTGTGCACCCTTCAGGTCTTTCATTGCAACAGACATTTCCCAGTTACATGCCACAATCTAAATTTTCTCCTATTGCTCAAATCTTCTTTTATAACATAGCGTAAAATTACAGTTGACTTTTCTTTACGCATTTGTCTAGCTTGGAATAATGTGTCTGACCAAATCTCATCAAGTGACCTGTAAAGTGAACTCCAATCTCTGCAGCCCCCATGGAGCCATTTGCCATTTTACTGTTAATGTCACTTCTCCCTATCTGAGCAAATGTCTATTAAGGATCTCCTCAGAGCAGCCCTGTGCTCCCTTCCTGCAGTAAACCGATCACATGACCTTGCCCTCACCACAAACCCTGGCCCCAAAGAGCTGCAGGTAAGGGTGAAAGGTAGGGGATGGCCTCTATTTGCCAATTTGCTCTGTGTCTGAAACCACCCACGCAGACCCACCCACAAACCTATCGTGTTCAAGGCTAACATTTTGGCCTCACCGTGAAGACTGCTCATCTTCCAGGCAAACACCGGGCCCAGCCAGACACGAGGCCAACATTAACACATCACACTAAAGAAATGTCCGCTTCACTTGCAGTTGTGTAATCGGTTGCAGGGAGCAGACGGAACATAATAAAACCTGGTGTTATCCATATCATCGCCCTTCCTCAGTGGAGTTATTTTGGCCAAACAGGTGGAGGAGCAAAAACCAAACAGGGAGAGGTCAAACAAAATACACAGTGATAAGAGGGAGAAGGTTTTTACCTGAAACAAAAGACAATGGATGCCAGCTTCGTGGATACTTTGAGACTTTGTATGCAATGCACAGTAATGACGTATGGAGCATTTCAATATTAGTCACTTCTGCTATAGTAAAAGAGTAAACTGGGTATAGACTAGGAATTAGGGATTGAAACAATGCTAAAGATGTTCAACAACTCGTCAAATGTTAAAGAAGTCTCCTGGTATTATGATATTTAATTTTCAGTCTTTTTTTAATCTCTATTTGTATATGCTTATTTTATACGTTTATTATTTGTATTTTTGGGATTATTTTTCTACTGAAATAAAATTGCACTACTGTTAGTAGTTCTCAGTGGGATAAGAGGGAGACTGTCAGTACTTCAAACTACTTCTTCATATCCAGTTGCAGGGCCGATGTAAAGACAACATTATTTACACGTGTGGTCATTCCAAACTGCTAGAACCTAATCAGATTTGGCCTGCAATAAGTTTATAGTGGAGTTGTGGTGAATCACAATTACCAATTTAGTCCATTTGCTTATTGAAGCAATCAGTGGGAGTGGTTTAATGCGGGCTTGTCACCTTGTGGAATGCATGGGAAACACAGGACAACGAGATTGGACCATGAGAAATGTTTTACCTGGTGTAATCTTAGATTTTGGTGGAAAGCTTCTTCAAATATCAGACACAACTCATCACATCCATCTTTAAAGGGTTGCCCACCTTCTCCAAGAGCCAACCACCATCCTCTCACAAACTGAAGAGACCACAGTGTACCCCTTTTTTAGGACCTTTCATAGCATGATCTCATTAGTTAAGAAGTGGATACATGTTGCCCCTCTTCGCACTATGGTGTAGCAATGGCTTTCATGTCTATATATGCATCTAACTGTTGGGCTACCATGGTTGAGAGGGGTAGTTGAGCTAATTCACCCGTATTGGAAAGGGAATTGATCGGGGATACTGTTGAGGTAGAGACCATGGTCTTCAATAATGGAGGAGAAAGTACTACCTCACTGATTCTCTGAAATAATCTTTCTTCCTCCCAGATGTCATCACCATATCCAGGGTCCCTTCAAGCATTCCCTCCAGAGACAAATGGGGAGGGGACAGTGTATGGGCCCGGCAGCTCAACGGTGTGAGAGCCCATTACATCATCAAAGTTGAGTAGCTACATGGGCAGAAGAAAAAGAAAAAAAGGCAGTATAAGTGTACTAAATGAATATACTTGCATTGCCATCTGTGATGGCATGACCCACGCCATGTAAAGAGTCTATAAACCAAACCCAAAACAAGACTGCAATGGGGTATAACCAGAGACCAAAACCTGATAATTATATGCACTTTAAAGATCCCCTATTTCGATATATGAATAGTATCAGGCATGGACAGTCAGTGATCGAAGTGAGTGGGAACTGTCGGGGGCGGTGTTCCACTCTTTTTCATTTTGGCTGTTTACCATTCCTCTACTTCTTACAACCATATTTACCATTCTAAATAGAGGATTTGTCCATTCATGTCTCTGTGTAAGCGCGAAGCTGTAATAGGAGCCCCAGTTACTAGTCACTTACACTACTTCAATGCCCCGGCTGCAACACCTTGTCACATGTTGCACTATGCTTCCGCCTACCCTCTTCCCTGTTGAAACCACAGTTAAGCAACTTTTTTCAGTACACTTCTACCACTATGGACAGTAGATCAATGCCCCCATCATGACGAGAAAGGGGTATAAATTCTGGTGTCTGTCTGGAGAATCCAAATCCAATGGTTGCCCAGAAATGGAGTGTCCTAGGGCAGGACCAAATTGACATGTGGTGCTCTGCAAAAAAATAATTGGGGAATTATTTTCCTCGTCCATGAGTTAGCCTCCTGTGCTCGGGGTTTTGCCACTGTAGGACAGCACCCTTTTTACTCCATAGTTGGATTTTGTTTCTCAAAATTAATGCGCAGTGGATAATACAAGCAGTGGGTCAACTATTTTCTAGACCTGCTCCTACTGTACTCTGATGTTTGTACACGACAGCCTCCAAACCAAGTGTGCCTTGTGCCCTGCAATATCTTAGGCTGTACCAGACCTGTGAACTGATTAAAAGCATGTAGCCTTGGCAAAGCCTGTGCAAAGCCTTGTGAACTTTGTATTGATGTTTGCAACCCGTTGCTTGTGCTTTGGCGTACAAGGGAAAGCAAGTTCCTTTGTGGCCTCCGAGCACACTCCAAAAGCACAAATCCTCAGGGGATCCCCGGAAATAGAACCCGGTTGTCACCTTTTTCTTTCTCACAATGAATTCCTGGATGGTCATATGGGGGTGCAGCTCTTAAGACTTCCACATAGTGATGAAGCCTGCGACAAAACGGAGTCAGAGACTTTGCAGCAGGCTAATGATTCTAAAGCCATAGGCAGTGGAGACACAGATTGTGTGGATCCACGTCAGAGAACTGTGCAGGAAAGCTTTGCATTTTTGAAAGTTTGTCCATTAAGGCATAATCAGCTCAAAAAAAGACTGCAAGGAAGCAAGTGCACCAGAGGAGAATCAGAAACCCAAAAATAATTTGCAAAGCCAGGTGTTATCTGAGAGAAGACTATGGCATGAATGGAACCACACCTAAACACAGGTCTCCAATTTAAGTATTCTTTGATTTGCAAGAAATTTCCTTTTCTATAGAACAAGGTTGTGGCTATCGATTAAGGAAAGATGTACCATTAGCATCTGACACGGGTGGAACAAACCAATCAGCTCCCTTGAGTGCCGGGCCGAACCCATTGATGAAAGCCCATGTTCCAAAGACTCCAGGAATGGCACGAGATGAACAAGTTACTTACCAACTGTAATGTTCTTTCGATTGGATGTTCCCCCACGTATTCCTCATCTTATGATAAACGTATCCCAGCTTCAGCTGCTTTGGAATCATTTTTCACCAGGTGGCGCTGGGTTTGAGACTGCAGAATCGATGTCCCTCGAGGGCTGCAGTCGGGCGTCGACATCATCCGCTGTATAAAGGGCTCGAGCAGCGCCCGTTAGATCAGTTCTGTTTTTACTGTGTTCATGGTTGCATCAGTTGACCAGGCATTAAGTCTTTAGGCTCTTAAGGAAGTTAGAGTGCAACTGGCATACACTGTATGGAGGGGTAGGATGGGAGGGTCGATGAGGAATATGTGGGAGGAACATCCAATCGAAAGAACGTTACAGGTGGTAAGTAACTTGTTCTTCGAATGGATTGTGTCCTCCAACGAATTCCTCATTTTATGATAGACTCCCATAGCAGTGGTAATTTTTGAGGTGGGAGTACTAGAAATGTTAATTATGGACAGAATGAAGGACAGCTTTTGCAAATAGTCCTCCTTGGTATGAAGTAGAGTCCAAGCAGTAGTGCTTTACAAAGGTGTGCATTGATGACCAGGTGGCAACAGCACAAATATCCTGCACAGGGACACCCCTCTGAGGGGCCGTGGCAGTTGCCATGCTTCTGGTTGAATGAGCCCTTAAACCATCCAGAGGCTCTTTTCCAGCCAATTTATAGCACTCCGAGATGGCAAAAATTATTCATCTGGATAGAGTTTGTTTAGTTACTGCAAGGCCCAATTTGTGCCCAGTATATCCAACGAATAGTTTGTCACATTGCCGGAGATTTGTCAATCTGGAAATATAGAAACTGAGAGCCCTGTTTGGGTCCAATCTATGTAACCTTTCCTCTTCCTTACTAGCGTGAGGTGGAGGATAAAAGGAAGGTAGAACAATCTCCTGTGACAGATGAAAATCAGACACTATTTTAGGCAAGAAAGATAGTTTGACTTCTTAATGGGCAAGAGTGTAAGGGCTCGAAAGGAGCACACATGAGAAATTTTAAGACTAGATTTAGGTCCCAGGTGGGCACCTGAAAAGGTGTTGGAGGGTATACATTTGTCAATCCTTTCAAAAATGGAATGACTAAAGGCATTTTAAAATAGGACACCTCTTCCGAGGAGCGCTTAAAGATCGATAGCGCTGCTAAGTAACCTTTTATCGTACCAACTTGGAGCCCCAAATTGGCTAAGTGCAAGAGAAAAGAAAGTACTGTTGGAGTATTACAAAGAAATGGATCCACATTCTTGTTCCTGCACCAGTCACTGAATTTATTCCAACGACACCGGTACAGGGATTTTGTTGCTGGCCTTCTGGCCGAAAGCAAAATCTCCATTACGTCATCCGGGAGGTCCCAATCCTTATATCTTAGCCTCTCAGAAACCATGCGTGAAGGCTGAGTGTCTTGACCTCTGGATGGAGAACTCATCCATCCTCTTGCGAGATAAGATCCTCTCTTTGTGGAAGACGTATTGGAGGGCAGATGGAAATGTCCAGAAGGTCCGGGTACCACGTCCTCCTGGCCCAATCCTGGGCAATTAGGATCATGGTTTTCCTGAACTTTCTCAACCTCCTGATTACATGAGGAATCACGGGGATTGGAGGAAACGCGTAAAGGAGTGGAATTACCAAGTCCACTACGAACGCGACCCCTAGAGCTCCTCTCGGGGGAAATTCCTTTGAGCAATACAGTTCGCACTTTCGGTTTGTCCCGGTCGCAAACAGATCTACTTGAGGGGTTCCCCAAAGGGCGAAGATCTCTTAAAGGACTTCCTGAGCTAGCTCCCATTCGTGGGAGACTCTGCTCTGCCTGCTCAGAGCATCTGCCGCCGTGTTTAGCTCTCCGGCCAGGTGAACTGCCGATAGAGAGATTCCTTCCTGCATTGCCCAGAACCAAAGCTGCATTGCCTCTCTGCACAGTGGAAGTGATCCTACGCCTCCTCTTTTGTTGAGGTAGTACATGGCCACTGTGTTGTCCGTCATTATCAGGACATTATTTCCTTAAACAGAGGGCAGAAAAGCCTTCAGCGCTAGTCTGATTGCTCTCAGCTCCAAAAGGTTGATGTGTAGTTTGGACCCCGATGGAGACCAACCACCGCTGATTGTCAGATCGTTGGTGTGGGCTCCCCACCCTGTCAGTGAGGCGTCCGTCACTACCGTTATCTCTGGCCATGGTTGCCAAAACGGTCCCCCTTGAGGATATTCTCCTTGCAAGCCCACCATAGAAGATCTTGAGCCACTTTGGTTGGGACTTGTATAAGATCTGACATCTCCCTCGAAAACTGGGACCATTGAGTCCTGAGGGCCCACTGAAGAGATCTCATTCTCAATCTGGCCTCTGGCACTAGAACAATGCAGGATGCCATGAGGCCTAGCAACTTTAGGAAGTTGAATGCCGGTAGATGTAGGGCATTTTGAAATTTCGTTACCATCTGCAGAATGTGGTGAGCTCTCTCCTCAGGAGGCGAGGCTTTCCCTGAGGAAGTATCCAGGTTCGCTCCGATGAATTGGAGTTTTTGGCTTGGAATCATTTGTGACTTCTTGTAATTGAGGGAGAAGCCCAGACTGTGTAAGAAATTACAGGTCAAGGCCAGATGTGCCTAGGCTTGTTCAGATGAACTCGCCCTTATTAGCCAACCGTCCAGATAAGGGTAGACATGAATCCCCCTTCTGATACTCGCTGCCACCACCTCCATCAGTTTGGTGAAAACCCTTGGGCGCAGGTTAGCCCAAATGGTAGAACTCAAAACTGATAATGAGAACCACCAATTGTGAACCTCAGGTACTTCCTGTGTTTGAGATGAATTGGCACATGAAAGTAAGCATCCTGAAGGTCCAATGAAACCAGCCACTCCTGAAGTTGGAGAGCCTGAAGGATCTGATAAAGGGTTACCATCTTGAACTTGTCCTTCCTGAGGAACTTGTTCAAGCTTCTCAAGCCCAAGATGGGTCTCAATCCTCCGTCCTTTTTGGGTATGAGAAAATAGGGGGAGTACCAACCCTTGTTCCTCTCCGCTACAGGTACATTTTCTATTGCACCTTTCTCTAGCAGGGTTAAAATCTCCTACACAAAAAGCGGGTCTGGTATTTTTACAGAGTTGGCTCCCGGTGGATGATCTTGAGGTCTTTGATGAAAAGGAAGACAGTAACCATGGGTCACTATCTCTAGTGCCCACGCATCTGACGTAATGCCCCGCCATTCGTCCAGGTACTGAGTGATTCTGCCTCCCACCAGGGTTTTGTGGGTTAAGACCTCAAAGTGGCTTTGCAGCGGCTGCAGCAGTGGCTGAGGAGGTAGTAGCCGCTGCTGTGGCTGATCTAGCACCTCTCCCTTTTCCACCACGAAAAGGTTTTCTCTGTTGGCCTCTGTGACAGGCTTGCCCTCTCCCTTTTCCAAAAGAGGAATAAAAGCGAAAAGGGCGACTCTTCCAGGAAGATGAGCCTGTGTAAGAGTGTTGTTGAGGTTCCCTTATAGCGGCGCTGAGTGATTTTGCTGCTGCTTTCGAGGTCTGCAGCTTCTCCAGGCTCTCATCTGCCTTGCTGCCAAACAACCTCAAGCCGTCAAAAGACATATTAAGTAATCTAGACTGTACATCAGGTGCAAATCCAGATTTTCTTAGCCATGCGAATCTGCGCAAGACCGTGCTAGAAGCCATGGACCTGCTTATACTATCCGCAGTGTCCAATCCTGACTGAAGGCATTCCTCCAAAGCCTCTTTACCATCCTTCACTATAGCCAGGAATCCATCCCGTCCTCACGTTCCGGGATGCGTTCAGCCGCTGAAGACATGCAGTCCCACAGGGTATAAGTAAATCTTGCTAATGTGCAAATGACATAAGTTGATTTCAGGGCCATGCTACCCGAAGTAAAGGCTTTCCGGGCCCAAGCATCAACTTTATCGTCCCTATCTGGTGGTATTGATGGATAAGCTGATTGCCTAGTGGAAGTTGCAGCTTGCACTACAAGGCTTTTGGGAGAGGGATGCTTGGATAAATACTCTGGGTCTGATAAGGCTGGTCTATATTTTGGTACCAGTTTTTTATTTACTGCTGGAATTGAATCAGGATTATTCCAATTTACCATTACCCTTTTTTGTAAAGCTTTATGGAATGGTAAAACAGGATATTTTAAAGGGACCCTAACTCTGGATATCAGTCATGTCATCCTGGTCAAAATCCGGTGAATCTACTTTCCATCCCATAAAATCGATGACTCTTCCCATAAGATTTCTGTAACTGGGATGAGCATGATCTGTAGGGTCTGGTCTCTCAAAATCCACTTCAGGAGAAGTGTCCAAGCCACTGGCATTTTGTAGGCAATCATACAAGTCTGTTATTCTTGATTGTGGGTCCACCAGTTCTTCAGGGACCTCTCTGGCCCCAAATCTAACTCCAGCTGGAGTGACGTCCTCTTCAGAGGAATGTTCCTTATATATAGAAGACATGGATGTAAAGAATTCCTGTCTAGATTGAGGGTGAAAAGCCTTTTCAGGCAAAGAAGGTGGAACTTGTCTAGGCATAGAAAATGTTGTCAACTTGGGCCTTGGTATTAGAGAAGGCCTCGATAAAGGCGTCAAAGGCATCGATAGGTTAGACGCTGGCTTCGACGGTGTCGAAGGAGGCTTCGATGTTGTCGAAAAAAGGCTTCGATGCTATCGAAGCTACAGGTGTCGACGCCATCTTTGTAATTGGTTTCGACGCTATGGTCGTCGACAATGTCAAGTCAAGTTTTGCCTTCAACTTTGATGACGATTCCTTTTGCCCCGATTTGTGCACCGGAGGCTTAGATTTAGAGTGAGGTGTTGGGGAACTTTCCCTTGAAGATACTCATCTCTTTTTCAACCCTTTCGTGTTTGGCTCTTGATTTTCCTCTGTCACCTTTAGAGTGACTAGAGGCATGATCACCACGTGGCAAGTTCGAGGGGGTCTGGCCCGCTTTCTCGAATATTTTTAACATCGAAGCCCTGCAGGCCTCCCATTTTCCTGGGGAATCGTGTTTTGAAGGGCAAGTTACTCTCCTCTCTGAAGAGGATGAGGAGGAAGAAGACCTATGATGTCGCTTTTTTTACTTTTTCGGTGAAGACTAGGAAGACTCCTCGAGCGACTTTCCGATCTTGACCTCCTCGACTCGTGACGAGATTTTCTAACGGATTTGTCCAAATCCTTTTGTCTTTTCAAAGACATACTTGTCCTCCCCCACCACCAGCTTACTTCTGCGTTCCTAATAGCCTTATTTGACATGGCCTGACAGGACCCGCACTCATCAACCCGATGGTCTGGGCTGAGGCACCACAGCCAATTCCGATGGGGGTCGGTAATAGACATCTTCCTGCCACACTTCAGACATTATTTTGAACACTGTCTTGGGTGTGGAGGGAGTTGAAGACGAAGATATCGTTGAACATATTTTAGATGCGCCGTTCGTCACACAAAGCAGTTGCGTCGGAAAAACGGAACTGAGGTAATGGGCGCTGCTCGAGCCCTTTATACAGCGGATGACGTCGACGCCCGACGGCAGCCCTCTCGAGGGACATCGACTTCGCAGTCTCGAACACAGCGCCCCCTGGTGACATTTTTTTCCGAAGCAGCTGAAGCTGGGATACGTTTATCATAAAATGAGGAATACGTGGGAGTAATGGTATTTTTGGTGTATTCTCTTTGTTCCCGAAGAGAAGTAAAAGCAAAATGGGAATTCTCTACTCTTCCTTGCACAGTTTCCCAGCTGATTAACAACACCTCATCAACACATCTCTACTTACTTTTATCCTAAGAACAGCGCTTTCATTTATTCATTTGTTAGGGTAGAAAAGAGTTTAAATTCTTACGAATGTAGCCTGTCTTTGGGCTAAAGTGCTGCACTTTCCATACAAAACCGTGGAAATGCGTTTTTACTTCCCATTTAGCCTGCTACCACTAGGAAGCCATACACTCATGCAGGAGCGTAACAAAACACAGTTCTTACCAAAGGACGAAATGGTGACCTATTGCTGGGCAGAATTTCGTTAAAGTGACATTCGGAGACCCCTGGATTTGGTTATAAACTCAACATGAAAAGCTTTAAATTGCTTTCTGGTAGCAGGAATGAGAGTAAAGGCGTATTCAGAAAATATTAGTTTGAGCCTTTTTTCTGACGATAGGATGGCGGACATCGGTTTCAGAAGGTCATGGGAGGTGTGCTCTGGTGTGTGTCTATGTGTGTGTGTGTGTGTGTGTACAAAGCAGAGAACATGAAATAAGAATTTTTAAAAATAATTATGAACATACAGTACATTTAGCAGTTTCACATCATTATTCAAGAAACTATCACCTACAAGTACTTTGACGTAGCTGGCAGGAAATATCCCAGTGCGGCCCTTTATTTGCCCTTGGTACCACTCATCGTCTATTTTCTCCAGCAGTTGGACAAACTCTCCAGATACAAGACTCAAGTCATCGGCATGCTCTGCAAAAGAACATTGTTTCAGTTATGGTATCAGGTGCTGAAAGTTATTCAGAATTCTGCAAATGTGCACATATAGCTATGGGTTCCAGCCTCTCACTTCTGACTGCAGTGAGGGCAGAGGAGGCGTATGTGGAAGAGCAGATTGGATCGCTGATCTTTAGTTTATAGTGACTTCTCAGCATGAATCACAGTGCATATCTTAATTTACAGATTTACGTGACAGAAATGATACATGCAGTGAAACAAACCTATTTGCCAAGAGGTGACTCTTCCTTGTACCGATTTCTAAAAGGAACTTTTTCTTGCATTCCAGAAAGGTCAGAACGTTTGCTGCTTAGGATCCCGGGCTGGGCTTGGAGTCTTGATTCCGTCCGCAAAACAAGAGCGAGGGTACACAATATTCTGTCATGAGCAAGGTCCTTTTTAGATATGGCTAGAGAGAGCTTGCTCTCCGTCAGCATTTTGCAGGTACATGGAGGGACCCAAGCTGCTCTGTCATGAATGAGTGCAGCCTGCTGAAAATTCAATTGCGACAGCAGCCATCCTTTAGGAGTGAATGGCGCCAAGTAGGGAAGAGCCTATGTGAATCCTGCTTTTAAAATCACGTTTCCTTTCTGTGCTGCACGGTCCATTGACGTCTTTTTTGCGTTACTCCTGCATTACATTGTGCATATGTTATTGTTACTTATGGCTGCTTATGTTTGCGTTGTCAAGCTTCTGTGATGACTCCGCAGGAGTCATTACTAAACTCCAGCCTAAAGTATCATCCTATGTGGCCAGGGGAAGGCAGCCGCTAGCTGATCCTAACCCTGTGGGTGGTATCATGAGGGAGGATCACATGTGAGGAGACGGCTGTCATGGAGAAGTGGCGACTCCTCTGGGAGAGACGTGGTATTCATCTTCCTCTGAAGAGAAGATTCCCATAATCCCCAAATACCTAATGGCATGCTGTCAGTGTACAAGTCCCTCCTATAAAACTACACAAAGAACATGCTATGAAAAGTCATCTAACCAAAATAAGATGTGTACTTTGGGGGTGCAGGAATTAAATATAACAACCTCTAATTGTCATGATCATGTCTTAAATAGAGATCCTACCCCAATGTTAAAATACAAAACTTTTACACAACATCTCTATTTCACAAAGCAATCCAAACTACTTACATATCAAAACCCCAAAACTACTATGGACGTCAGGACCCATAATGTTCTTGGTACTTGGTCGAGGAAGAGGGGCCCACAGTTAGTGAGGATCCACAATGCCATTAACCAGAATGTGTGTTCTAGTTGTCATAGACCAAAACACCTAAACAGGTCATTTAAATGTAGGCACGAGTTGCAGGCGGAAGGAGATGCTGAAGGAGTAGCTGAGGCAGAGGTAGACCAGAGTGCCGAGTCCGCCGCAGAAGCTGAAGGGAGAACACCAGCTGATGCCGACGTGAGATATGCAGGTCTGGCACATTGCAGAGTAAGCGCAGCAGGAAGCCGTGTCGAGAAGAGAGACCCAGCTGAGAGGGCGACACGCTCCCAACCCAAAGTGAAGAGCGGGGGGCAGGGCTCAAGTCGAGGGTACACAGCGTCCACCCACTTTTTTCAGAGGGTGGTTGCTGTCCCCCCCCGCAACTGCGCATTAACTGACCCTCATAGGAAAGTCTCCTTCATGCATACACAGCTAGAGCTGGGGGAGCCAGGGAGCTCTAGGGCAGGGACGAGCCTGGGGGTCTGGCCTGGCTCTAGAGGCACAACGCAGCCCAAGCCCAGGAAATGGCTGTGCAAAATGAGAAGGTGATATTGGGGGGGGGTTGGGGGTGGGGGGGAGGGCAGTGCCAGGGTCAAAAAGGGGCACTGGGGAAGGAAAGGCAAATAAAAAAAAACAACAGAAAGCACGCCCTTGCCTCCACGTTGAAACACTGCTCCTTGGCATGCCAGCCTCGTTTTCTCCCCCAGTCTGTTTCTTCAGCCTACAACACTGCCTGGCTTCCTGGCCTGCCACCTGACTTCCTGTCCTACCCGGCAAATCAATGAGTGGCTGGGAGGGAGCGGCAGTCAGACAGCCAGGATCGGAAGACAGGCAGACGCACTCCTGTAAGTGTTCCGGCAACACTTACATGAGTGCGTTTTTTTTTCTTTTTCCAAGTGAGTGGGTGGGCACCCGGTGGGGCTCGTGGCCGGCCCCTGCTCTGGGCAGGCACTGGCCCAAGGTGGGGGCTGGGCCGGCCCGGGCCACGCCGGGCGCCGAGCTCTATACACAGCACTGTGTTGGTTTATCATTTATAGGGCGTCCTCAACCCTTGGGTAGCTGGGCGCACAACATAGTAAGAGTACTTATAGCTTGGTTAAATTACATGTTGCAAATTAAATATATGCAGGTGCAAATAAAATTACAATTTACATAAGTTACATAGTTACAGGTATGTTGTGTATGCATAAAGCAGCACTATACCTTTAAAAGCCACCTGGCTGGGCAAGGGAGCGAATGGGGCACGCACACATGCAGTGCTGCTACCCAAGTTTCAAGTGCGGCATCCTGGGGAAGGAGAAGGTAGACTAATGACATTTACCCCCTCCTGACATGAGAAGTTACAGAGGAGTGCTTACTGATGCCGGCTCTATAGGAGCAGTGCTGGCTGGCAGGGAGGCGTTAGCAGCACATGGAGAGCCAGAGGGAAAGGGTCCATCTGGCACTTGGAGAAGCTGCAGCGTTTAGGTAAGAAGGATCGACATTTTATAAACCTGTCCCTGCCCTGAAATGCACCATTATAAAATAGCGTCAGTTGTTATTCTTCACTCCGTTTGTTTAATACGTTTTTCGTGTGTAGTTTGATAATCGCATGTCAGGACCGTTTGTCCGTTTTTGCAACTGCACGTGTTAATATCTTTAACAGCCGGAGTGTGCAGGACTAATACTGGCGTGGTGTTGGGTTATTTGCAACTGAAAATCGGCACGTGTTAACACACTTTGAAGTAAATGTGTATATCTCACCTTATGCTCACTCACTGTTCAAATATTAGTGGGTATCGGCTTTTGATTTCCACTATGGGGGAGAGGGCAGAGATTCCCACACTGAGTGACATGAGGGAGCTGTGCCCAGGCCGAAACAACGTGTTCCACGGAATATTTTGCAGCAGGAATAGGAAAAAATCTATATGGTTTACAGGATGGTCTTAACTTCTCAGCAACAGACACCTAACTTGCCGAGGTGTGTTTGCAGCATTCTGCTATAAGATCCCCTGCTACACCCGCAAAACAGATTTGGCCTGCCCATCCCACTCCAAGGGTCAGGTGGTCCATTTATGAGGCTCCCTTCCTATTTTGAAGCGAGCAGCACCTGCTAATTTTGCAAGATGCACGTCACCAAGCATGAACTCGCAGGAGAGTGGCAGAAACCGTGCCACAACCAGTGATTTATATGAGCATGGCAAGGAGAACGGGTGCAACTACGCCCTCTGCCCCAATGTAATCTGTGCCTACGCATATATTATGGAGCACCATCCCACTTTTTTAAAGACTTGACCCTAATTTAGTTATCTTTTGAAGACCTGAAAAATTGCTTACTTCCATGTCTCAAAACCTCCCAGGTAAATAGGCTCTAGTGCACTATGAAGCAATCCTGTGGTAGATGCAACCTGCCCCGACTCTCCCAGGCCCAATCCCTTTCCTTCCCTGACATGCTTGGAGTTTTTCTTTTGACAGCCTTATCTGTAGCTTCTGCTAGTTTGGACAATATGACCAAATACATACACAGTAAGATTGGGACAAGCCTGCAAAAACAGCAGATAACTTCAGTTAGAAAAACAAACATCACCATATTTTTGCAATGCCTTCCAGTAAGAGGGTATTGTGAAACAAAGGTTTCCAAAAAACCTTTTGCAAACAATATTTCTACCAATTACATCTGAGAAGAGATATGTTCAAGTTCCTGAATTGCAGACTGGTCTCAAATCCCGGCTTCTCCACTTAACCAAAGTTTGTGGTCCCGGGCAAACCCTTTTTTTTCTCACTATGCCTTATCTGCCAAAATTAAAAGAATATTTGAGATATTCAGCACACACTGTCTGCTAGTTCATAAAAGCCTCACTCCTGATATTTCCACATAGGTAAATATTAAGTGGTAATTTATATACTGGACGTCGGTTTATTTCTTCCTGCCTTGCTCATGGCTATTGTAACAAGGGGGGGTTTCCCCAATAGATAGTTTATGAGATGATTTTTTTCTCTATTATTTCAACATTCTTGCTTGGTATAACAAATATGCATCCCTATAAGATGGCAATGAACTGATTAATTTCTGCAGTAGTACGATTGTGGCAAAGAGGTGTAACGAAAATAACTTAACACAATTTTTTTGATGAACAAGTGTGGCATTACCACAAGTAGCTGCTGTGCTATCCTGACAAAGGTATTCCTGCCTTGATCCAGGGGAAGGGAACTGTGGTTACAAGGGAGTACGTTCAAGAATCTCTAAGTTTGAACTGTTATTCTATTGCATTGGATTGAAGACAGCCAAATATTTTTTCGTTAGTTTAGTTTGCTAGGTAGGGACATCCTCATTAGGATAGGGAAAGATAGGCGTTTATCTCACCCCTTTTTATTTATAAATAAAATGGCAAACACTGAGAAAACATAACCTTTGTGTCTGTCTCACATTTCCGACCCCTCACACTTCATACAACTAAGTTCCCAATCCATAATGGTCCCCGTTGGTTGAGGAAATTCTGCAGTGTTTGTTTTTTCTTTGTGTTGATAAGCGTGTGTGTGTAGTGCATCTAAAGCTCCTAATTTGCACCTGCAAACTTGTGTCTAGTTGATAATCATTATTACTTGGTTTAACAGAAAACCTGAACTTTGAATATAAAGATTAAATTATGCTGGTAGTTTTGTTTCTGAAAAGGAGGCCTTCTAATCAGAAACCCCTTCCAGAATGCTCCATGCAAAAATATAGTGCACCAGTGTCCCTTTGCTGGACAGTCTCCAGACATCACCCAGTGTCTGGCCTGCATTGGAGGTAGAGCAGGATGAAAGGTCACATGTGCTTTCATAGTCACAGCTACTGGAACACAGGGTTCCAACAGCCGGAAGTAACTTTTTAACCGTCTTCACCTCTGGGTCTACTCTTCTAAATGGTGTAGCCCGCAGCCTTCTGGCACGTAAATATCTACACATAAGCCATGTCTGATTATCATATGGTGGCTACTGAGATCACTCTTTAGAATAGCCACAAGCATTGGATGTCTTACTATTGTCAGCTTGGTGAGCAGTGACACGTGAATGACAGGGGTGGGGTGTGTTATCAGTTTATCTGGGCTGAGTTTCATACAGACACCAGCTGGGTGTTGGCCAGAAAACCCTCCCCTTTGATGCTCCTGGGGACGAGTGGCATCTCTTCTTCAGAGCAGGAAGGTTACCTGGGAACTGGTGCATCAAAGACAGTCCTGTCATGTCAATGGCTTGTTCTCACAAGGGTGTCGATTACTGGAGAGGAGAGCTTTTGATGTAGGCAGAAAGAGGAAGGAGCAGGAGTTCAAATAGCCCAGGCGAGAGGTTCAAACCAACGGGGGCTCTTGTCATCTTGAATTTTACTAGGGCTCTTTAAACTTCCTGCCCCTCCCAAATTTCTATAGGCAAGACCCAGTGGGATTTAGATCAGCAGGTATAGGCTACTTGTACAGCAGGCTGGGTTGGACCCTTGGCAAAAAGCTTGCTCTGGTCCATCCTGCTTTAGCGTTTTGCCTATATATGGTGGGGTGGGCGACCCACCCCTGAGTTGATTCATCGTTGAACTTCAAGACAAGAAGGATTCACCTGGAACTTGGTTGGGGAGATACTCTATTCCAAAGTCCTATTCCTGAGAGATGAAGAGTGAAGGCTACAATGAAGAGGGGAGCTCCTTTCCCTATGCTTCCCAAGGGCACATTTGGAGTGAAACTGTTGTGTGCAAACTGTTGTGATGGTGCATTTGAGGCACTGGTAACCAGAATCCTGACCCTGGAGGTGCCAGAACCCCTGAAAGTGCCCTTTACAAACCTTCTTGGTTGAGAAGGGCAAAACAAAGGGAATACCTTGCACCCATACACCCTTGACTGGATCGCTTAGCAACCACAGTACCAAAAAATTAACAGCTGGCCCTCCCTTCATCTCCGAACCACTCCAACACTGGTTTGGGCACCTTCAACGCCATCCGATCAGCTGCAAGGGAACTGGCCAAGTATTTTCCAACCTCGATGCGCGACTGCCTCAGAGTTTCACTCATCGTCGAAGCACTGACGTCTCCTCATCTGAGACCCGCCAAGTCTTCTAGAATCCCCAATTCGACACTGCCTACCTGGTTATCTTCATATAGGTGGATCAAGCTGGAAATCACTCTTAGGAGTCTTTCTGCTAGAATTCTTGCTAGGACCCGAGCCTCTCAACTGATGAGACTTGACGATAGGAAGTCTTAGGGACCACTACTACTTTGGCCTGAGGATAGGTACCAATATTCACCCTGTGTGCCCACTCTGCACAGCCGTCCTTGTGCATGGGGATAAGAGATCCTCAGGTATTGCATTGATGACAGTCTGCTTGTTTCCCTACTGTGTTTTACCACCACAAGAAGCTCTCAGTTGCATATTATATATGTACACATAGTGTGAAAAGGATTACTACTTCAAATTAATATTATGTTCTGCTTGCAGAGCGCACAGTTCCGGACTTGCAAAGCAAAGATTGTGAGAGAGGCTATGGCAGAGAATTTCATGACCAAATAGGGGCATCAAAGTTTGTCTTCCTCAAATATATTAGTGGAAATAGAGTTGCAGAAATCGTACTCTTTCAAAGCTATTATCCTGCACGCAAGATTTGGAGGCAGCAAGTCCTCTCACTGGTTCCAAGGTCAGATAGTCCCAGCAGCAAGCCTGGCAAAGGCTTCCCTCACATAAGGATATCAAGGAATGGAGGGATCCAAACAAAATCCTTCTGTCCAGGTTTATATGTCTCATCTCCCTCCTCTTCTAGGAACTGGAAATTCCATTCCTCAATCAGCTATCATGCACTTGGCATGGAGTGGCACAAGGAGAATAGTCTCATTGATGGCGGTCGGCAATTTACACAGCAGAGTCAACTTCAACACGATGAAACATCCAGGGTCTACACCAAAACAAACCCTAAGCAGCTAAAGCTCCTGACCCTTCTGGGAGATGGGAAAGAACCTTTGTAATGACCGAGAAGGAACAGCAACACCACAAGAGAAATTGAGATGACTGCTAAGTAATGAGGCCTTTAACAAATATTTTTGCACGAAGTGCTAGGACAATTTTAGATTATTTTGCCTGTTTGCATTCGGTGTCAATAACTTTTGAAGTGGAGATACACAGTTAAACTAAAAGCCATTTTTTGGCATGAAGTGGTGATTTAATAGTGTACAGGTTTTGGAATTCTTTTGTTTCGATGTAAATTGAATTAGGGAAATCTAATTTTCTTTGTGCTTTGCTTATTTTATCTCCTTTTCTCTTTTTCTTCTTTCTCTCTTTTCATTTCCTTTAGTGTTTTGTATGAATTGTGATTTGTAAAGATTTGCAACCAAACAAAAAAAAAAGAATTATTTTTTAAAATAGTACTTCATGTTGGATTCCTCCCAATCCTAAGCAACGTAATAATCGTGTTTGTTGTGCAACTCAATGGTGTGCAGTATATCCATCTCAGAAGGATGAAGGGCTGGTTCGGGCCTGCCAGTGATCTAACCTGTGACTTCTGGTTGCAAACTGATCTCTCCAGCAAGTGCATAACTTGCAGAGCTATTAAGTCCTGATCTTCCTTTCCAGCTGAAATGCCTGGAGGTAAGCTTGATGTGACATGTTTGTTCGCATGCAGGTCTAAAAGCTGCTCAACCTTTGTCAGTAATTTTAGGGCGTCCATTGGATGCACTGGAGGAAAAAAAGAGTGTGATGTAAGTATCTGTATGTTTGAGTGTATGATGCAAGTACTTGCTGTGCGATATCAGAGAAACCTGGCTAGCGTAATATTTGTTTTAGAGAGTAGCAAAGACACAGGCAGTTTATTGCATTGCAATGCAATAAGAACATGACCGAATAACCTCAGCCCCCCTCAACACACCCACCCTCAACACACCCCGCAGCAGCCCCCCTCAACACACCCCGGCTCAGACGTTCATAGAATTCCCGAACAATGGAGTAAAAGGTTTGGGACCAGCTCAAAAAAGATTTTTGGGTACGTAGGGTAGGTGTGTAGTTCGGAGCGAAGTTTGACTAAACGACTATGCGTTGTATGGTCATGTGTGCGTTTATGTATCTGTTCAGTTACCTGAATGTCAGAGGTCAACTGAGCCTCGCATGTAGTCCATGTTTTCAAATTATACGCCCACCTTGAGATGCACTGCCCTCATAAGAAAGGTTTATATGCATCCCAGCGTCTATAGGCAGTATAGTCCACCAATAGGTTAGTCTGCAGGAGGCTCACAGTATCCTGTTTTAGGTGTTCAATGATATCACAATGTTTAAGCGTTACCAGGTTGAGCCTTCATGGCGGCGCTCATTTCGGTGCATCAGGGAGCGTGATACGCAAGAGTACCGGTGTGAGGTCCGACAGTGTCATGGGAAGTATAGTACAATTGTTTACCATATATACTGTATTAGTGGTGAGGAGCCAATAGTCGAGTCTGGAGTAGCTAAGATGTCTTTTGGAATAAAAGGAATAGTCCCTCTTTTCCTCATTTTTATGACACCATACATCAACCAGACGGAGTTCGTCCATCAGTGTGTGAAGAGTCATACTTTTTTTTGGGTTGCTATAAAATGACGATGTATCCCTCTGTCGGTCCAAGTCTGGTTTAGGGTTACGTTAAGGCTGCCACCTATAATTGGCAGGTAACCCATAAATTGTGCGCTGTACGCTAGTATGCGTAAAAAACAAAAAAAACAGGGAGTCAGTTGTTGGTGTGTAGATATTGAGTAGTGTAATGTGTTGTTGGTATAATATTCCATAAATAAGAACATATTGACAGATATTGTGGTAAGAACAGTGATGGAGACCGGTTTGTGGATTAGTATGGAAACCCCCCCAGTTTCCCATGGCACGGTGAATGGGCCGCCGCGGCCGCACCAACCCAACCCCGGCAGAGCTTCATGGATTCGCCCGCATTCAAGTGTCTATATGTATAGGAAAATGTGTGCGTCTGTTCAAAACGCTCAGCATACTTCCCAACATGCTACACACCTGAAATTTGGCATGTCGGTCAGTTCCATGGTGTGGACCCTGTAAAAAGTGTTAAATATAAATGATTCTGTTTTGTTAAGCGGTCTGCAATGCTTACCCTGGCCATATATCTCTCCTCGCCATAGTTTTGCCGATATTTCTATGTAAACTTCAGTAGTTCATTGTTCCTAAACTGTCCACATTACCAGCATTCTAGCTGACACTAGCAGCACTCACTTCTGAAGTCATGCGGGCGACACAAAACAGTGCTTTTGTAGTAATGCGGATGACAGGAAACGGTGCATGTCTCTTCAATAGTGTCCGCAATGACGTTGTCTGTCACATTGTGGCAGATCGCTCATGATAATTACAGGAACTTAATTTCCCACGTGAGTGGATGAATGTATGCCATCTCAACAGTACAAAGGCTTACACGCTTCAACCCTGCACTTACAGCACTCATGTTGAGGTCGCTGCTGTCTCGGCTGTAGATCAGGACACCAATAATGTTGCGCAATCTCAAAGCTCTAATGTAGGGATTACCGTGCAAAGCATGGTCCAACTGCTAGTTGATCATAAAACAAAGGGTTCCATAAAGTCTAGAATAGCATATCATTTCAGTTGGCATAATTTACCATTTTACACCCGATAGAGAGTTTGTATCAGTATTTGCGTAGAGAACATACACTTGAGATCTACCCCTATTATGAAACCCAAAACAAGAATACAAACATTGGGGCCTTAGAACTGGGCCCCAATAAGAATCTTTGGCAGCCCATTCGTCGGATGTGAACGGTGGTTCCACAGATCCACACTGCAGCCCTTTGCATACCGGGAGCCCAGATAGGGACCCCAGAAAGAACAATAACACAGTAATACTTTTTAATCGACATGAGGGGGTATATGCACCAGAAGTGATGAGCTATCAACGAAGGATATCGTTGCACAAGTAGCCAGAGGCTGTAAGCAGTAGTCAGTAGCATGTGTGACCTATTGCAACAATTTTTGGCTAATATGTCAGAAGCAGATTTCAATGCCTTTCCTGCAGGGGCTGTTAAACATGAGATACTTAGTTTGAGCCATTTTATGCATTCATGAGAGTCGCAGATATTCCGTCAAGCGCTGCCTCATATAGTTCAAGCCGAGTGTGGTTGGATCCAGTCTCAAGGTCTATATGAGTCCAATAATTTGGTTATTTCCCCATCCTTGAATCAGCGACATTTTGTGCAGAACGTTATGTCTTCATTTTAAGCGTGAGTCCCGATGTTGTTCCGGACCGCGAGGCATTCTGCAGATTTTTTTCCACCTTTCTCTATCCTTGCAGTTTCTCTGAGGTTGTGGCGCCTGTGGGTTCAATCATGGTCCTTCTGGTATTACCGGAATATTGTCAGGAGACAATATCTTGAAGTTGTAAAAATCATCCGGCCACTTCTGGGGTCTCATAAGTGTGCCACTGTCTATCAATATCATTTAAGATGCCTGTACTCAGTGCTCTTCAGTGCCTCAAAAAGTGGGTTGAAGCCCTTTCTGCGTAAGGAGAACTTGACAGAGAAATTCTGAAAGATCTCTATTTAAGAGTCATCCACCTGTATATCCAGGGCCATCAGATATGCATTGAGAATCGCCAACTTATGTTGAACGTTCAAGAGGCGCATTGTGATAATACGTGGGTGTTCCGCTGTGGCAGGTTTAGGCGCTCTGTAAGCTCTTTCTATGGTGTACTTTCTGTGATCTTGCATATTCAATTTGGCCAACAAAAGGTATATCCTCCATCTTGGCTCGCAAATGCTAGACTTCTCTGATCATACCATGCAGGTCGGTCGCTACGGATTCATGATTATCTTCTACTGATGCATTGCTCACAGTAGGTAGCCACGCAGGTTGAGCATTAAGACTACTATTTACATCTTTCAGTTCCTTCATAATATCATGGACAGCATTGTAAGTTTGAGAGCACTGTCCGATCATTTTCATTTCGGTAAATATGGCTTGCAGTGGCAATGGGATATCCATTTTCCAAGTCCTCTCGAGGAGTGGAATATAACTGTAGTAGTGGAGGTGAGGGCGTCTAACATCTGTATCGGAATCTGTAGAAGAGCATGCTACAGAGCATGGCATAGCACAGTAAGTGGAGGTGCTTATTCAGCTGTGGGTCTGGTCCTGAATAGTGTGACTGAAGATCTGACATAAATCATGCAGGCCCTGTGAATAGTACATAATAGAACCTCTTTTTCATGGTGAGTGGCCGGATCACCTGGTGCCTACGATTGAGAAATTACCCTACATCATCAGATTTGGTCATATATACGCAGTTAGCGGGTCCGAGGCATTGCAGACGAAGGTAGTGGAACCAGCATGACGCCACGCCGCCTCAGTATGCAGTTTAATATAGTCTATAGGTATGAAGCACTGTCCAGGGGAGTGCTGCGCTTTACCCCTTCCACATCCTTTTCTGGGTCCACCTGATATTCGGGTCTCTGCTGTCCGCGTTGGGAATCTAGGTCCGGAGTAAAGTAGGATGACAATTCTGCGGCACCAGTCTTGCTGTGTTACCGGCTGTCCATGGTCTCCTGGTGCGCAGGCCACGTCTGTACGAAGTGTGCACCCGTTCGCTCCGTGGGCGACCGGGGCTTAGACGTGGCAGGCCGCTGCAGTTTACATCAGTGAGTCAGCCAGCAATATGGGACGATTGCTCTAATTTTGGATCCCCAGCTTCCTGACACGATCAGCCAACAGACTCTATAATTGCCATCTCGCAACTGTGACTTGTGGCGGACAAGAAACAGGCAAATGAGCTTGTCTGCTTGAGAGACCAGGTGAACACTCTCCATCTCCTTCTCATTTAAAGATGTGTTTGAGAAAGATCTTTTTGAAGTTATTCAAAGTATGAAACCCACCTCATGTAAAGGGGATATTTTCCCGACCGTCTTATTAAAGGAGTTTGCGGAAACACTTTCCCCCTGGGTTACTCAGTTTGTGAACCACTCTTTTAGTGAGGCATATGTTCCCGAGAATATAAAAGAGGCCTGGATAACACCCCTGCTAAAAAAGGAAAAACTGGACCCCAGTGTCCCAGGAAATTATAGGCTGATCACTAATGTGCCATTTATATTAAAATTGATTGATAAGATCGCCTATCTACAATACCAGAACTTCATAGAGAGCAATGACATTCGGGCCTCTGAACAGTTTGGTTTCCGAGTTTATCACGGAACGAGACCATGCTTTTGGACTTACAATCTAATATTGCCAATATCATTGAGAAAGGTAATGCAGTGTTACTCCCATTACTGGATCTCTCCTCAGCCTTTGATTTGATTGACCAAACGTTACTGGTGAACAGATTAGTCGAGGTACGGAAATGTACCCCGCACGCTGCAAATTGGTTTAAATCTTTTCTAGGACCTAGAATGGTCACACTGGTAAAAGGAACCGCCTTCTCGAAAAATTCATCCTTGATATGTAAAGTGCCACAGGGCTCGTGTCCATCTCCATTACTTTTCAATGTTTTCTCGAAACCCCTATGCGACATGCTCATAACTCTGGGTGTCCAATTTACTAATTACGCTGACGACACCCAGATAGGTTTTGAGCTATCTGGCGTATACAGGGATGGTGCTCTTAGAGTTAATTAAGTGTTTGAAGCCATACGAAGCTGGATGGTGGTAAATTCTCTAGCTCTTAATGAGGAAAAACCGAGCTGCTGATTGTAGACACCCAACGAAGACTGAAAAAGTTGAATGAACAGTATGCTCGTTTTAAGATAAATGGTAATGATATTACAGTGTCTGAACATGTAAAAACCCTAGGAGTATTTTTTGACTCTCAGCTATACTTCAGGAGGCATATTTCATATTTGAAATTAACATGTGCCTTCTATGCAAATCTACTTTGGCAAATTAATCTGTACCTGTCTGAAATGAACAGAGCTATGATTGCAACTGCAATCATAAATACAAAATTGGATTCCGGCAACAGCCACTTGATGGGTACATCTAAGACAAATATAAAAAAGCTTAAAGTAATTCAAAATGGAGCAGCCAGGGCAGTCTATGGGCTGAGTCGCCGCTCGAAGATCCCTGTGGAGAAGCACATTAAATTCAAAGGCGCAGTTCTGGTGTTCAAATGCCTATCAGGCAATGCACCTCACTATCTTGCCAACAGGATTAGAGGAGCATCTGTGAGAAGGACCCTTCAGTCTAATCGCAATCAGCTGCTGTTCCAGCTACGAGTTTTCCTTAGAAGAATTGGCAGTGCCAATTTTAATATATGGGCACCTTCCACCAGGAACCTCTTTCCCCTTGATCTCAAGAGCTGTACTTCTATCGCCTTGTTTGACGAAGGGATGGCTTAGCTAGCCTATCTAGTTGGCTGAACCTATTGTATTTTCCCCCCACTGACTGCCTTCCATCTTTATGTTATATGTCTGTTTATGTCCATTGTGAGCGCCTTGAGGCCTACGGGCGAATGGCGCAATACAAAAAACAATATAGATAGAGAAGATAGAGCTTAAACTGGCTATAACAGAGTGTGTGGTGTGGTGGGTGAATGCACCATAGGAAAATCCAACCACAGGGAACTGTTTAGTATGATGAAGGACTCTGAATATCCATATTCTATTGGTGCAAAACTAAAGCGATACAATTTGGGAGGCAGGAGTTGCAGTTAAGTTCAGCAGAGTCCCTGGCAGAAAACACAGGGGACCTTTGTTGGTACTGTCGAGGTACGATCGAGTCTGTTGGAAAATGCAGAAAACATCTGTATGGTGAGGGCTAGGAAAGATCTTTTTGGATTAGTTGTAGTGACAACAGTGACATGCCTGTCACTTTCCCGGTCTTAAGCATGGAGCTTTGTTTGCAATGACTGATCCTTAGCTACAATTCTGACTAGAACAGCCATGGAAGGTTTTTCTGCAAGAAAGGCAGTTTTCGCTGGTCTTATGTTCACAGTTTCTGCCTTCAACTTCAAAATGTAAAGTCTGCTTGCATTTTAACATGGAATTGCAGTAATTTGCCCAATAGCATGATTCATACGATTGCCTGCATTGTAGAGTTGTTCATCTTTCCGAGAGGATAGACTAGCACAATCAGTGATGAATCCAGGATTTCTGGACAAGGTGGGCCTGCACAGTATATACTTGAGCCTAGGTCAGGTGTCCATGCAACAAAAGGAAATATATTCATTTATCAGTACGTTTGTTTTTTGCACGCTCCCGCAGACCAAGCCAATGCTCAATTATAAGCTATTGTATACATTTACCTAATAGTTCAGAGACAATGTAACCAAAAGCTAACTTCTATTGTACCAGAACACAAAGTGAAAGGAGCCAAAAGAAATCTCAGAGTTTGACAAGGACACTTTCAAGAAACACAACAAAGTAACCTCTGTGATAATGGCACTTCCTTGGGGTCATAATTTGACAGGGGCATGCAGCATAGTGGTGTGAGTGATGTGACTAAAGATTTGAAGTGACAAAAAAGCAAACCATATAATTATATATATATATATATATATATATATATCTCCATCCAGTTATATTTTCGAATGTAATAATGTCGAATAAACAATAAATCAAATATTTTCGAAATAATTCTACATACAAGGTAAGTGTTGTAGTATAGCATACATTTTATTAAACAGTAAAACTGGTATATTATAATTATATTATATTAAAAATGAACAGTGGTTCATTAAATACTTTATTGAATTGTAACTTTGGTTAAATAAATATTTTATTAAATAATAACATTAGTATTTGTGAGTTGTAACTTGGATTAACTTATATTTATTTTCACCACTAGATGGTGGCATTGTATAACAAATTGCAATGTATGTATTATTGTTATTGCTTAAGTTCTTGACGTAACTGTACATTAGCATTACGTCGACGTAAGCGCCATTTTTAAAGTCCATTTCTTACGTGCTTTCGTTTGTTTTTTCTTGGCTGGATTTTACTTTGAGCAAGGATTTTACTTTTTTTTTCACTGGATTTTACTTTTCGTCCGTGGGTTGGGATATGGATTTAGTTTTTTTTCTTGGCTGGATTTTACTTTTCGAGCATGGATTCTGACTTTTTTGTTTCTCTGGATTGGGATATGGATTTTGATTTTTCTTTACTGGATTTCATTTTTTGAGCATGGATTGGAATATGGATTTTGTTTTTCATTTTGGTTGGATTTTAGTTTGGACTGATTGGAATCGTTGGGCACGTTGGATTGGCATTGTTGGTTACATTGGATGTTCCATGGAGGATTGTGGATTCTTCAATCTGTGAGCATTTTAACATTTTAAATCATATGCAATTGAGTCTAAGTAGTTGTGTCTTTCTTCTTGTTCAAACTGTTTTACTGTTTTTCGTCATTCATAATGTGAAATATACACCCATTTATCGTGGAGGGTGAGACGGTTCTGTGGGTGGGGGGGGGCCCTCCCATAACAACGTTATCCATTTGGACATTTGACATTTATATTTTATTTTGACTTTTTTTCGAATTTTATTTTGACTTTTTTTTCGAATAAATGACTTTGCCCATTGTATGTATGTAATTTCGATATATTCTCATTCGACATTTTTTGTTTTCGCTATAATTTTTTCAATATCACTATAAACCATATATATATATATATATATATATATGTCTAGGAAGCATACACTATAGACCTTAACTAAGTCGCCTAACAAGAAAGGTGGTTACGTTGTGATTCAATTTTTTCTCTTGGTATGTGGAGGGCTTTAAGCCCAGAGAAATGGCAGTGTGAATTACTCAAACATTCCTTTTTATGAAGACTGGTCACATACAAAGGAGTGAACATCACTACATCACAATGAGTAACAGTAGATTCACACAGATAAATGGTACTTATTTTATTGACTGCGTAAAGATGAAAGTTAACCTTGCCAGAATTTGGTCATATGCATGTTTTTTTTCTTTTGCCACACAAAATGTAGTCTAGAAAAAAAACATCAAACGTCAGTACGAAATTCACACTCCTGATTCTTAGGAATATGTTGAAAGAGAGCTCTCAAATTATGTCCTATATGCCCTAGCGTGTGTATTGTATGCCATTTTATATGCCTGTATGCATTATTAATGCAGGATTACAAGCACCAAAATCCAAAGTGATGCAAACCTAAAAGCCACAACTTGAGATCTCTGCAAAGTAATCTATGGCTGTACTACTTTCAGACTTGCACAGAGCCCATAATAGCTTCCATCACAGTCACATGCTTGTAGTCATTGCTTCACACATGCAAGTCTTCTGGCACTAGCCATAACATTGCAAACCTGCACATACATGTGTTACTAGGCCTTTCAACAGATGTCCAGTTAAAGCATCCTGCCTGAGGTTGAGCTAAGAATTTGGCTTTATTTGTGTTTGTGTTTGATCTGCAGGGACACCGAGTGCTTTCCTTTCTAGCAGAGGGTCCCACCTGTGAAAGAGCTCTTAACATGAATGCACACCTACCATGCACCTTTTTACTTTGTACATACAACATCCTGCGGTGAGCGAAGGGAAATTCTGCCCAATGAACTGAGCATTTAATCATTTGCCAAGGCTCCATTTGCATCCATGCAAGCATATACAAAGATGAAATCATTCTATTTAATGGAAACCAAGCTGCAGAACACCTGGGGATGATGTGGGCATAGTGGTTATTTCCCTGTTGTATCTTCTGATTCCTCTGACATTGTGTGACACCTTCAAGTGTGCTCACTAAAGCAATAAATACAGAAGGCAGGGCAGTACTGGGTCAGGTAAGCCTCAGTAGAGTTTCACGTGAGCTCTGGGCATCATCAGAAACGGTCAAGCACTCTTCCTGGAGGTTTTCATTGCTATTAGTATTCTGGCATGGTTTCCTGGTATGGTAACAAAACAAAAAAAACCTACAAACCAGGATGGCCACCATGGTACCTTCTCCCTTTCTATGGCAGCCATTGCCGTGGTGGAGAAGCACAAAAACACAAAGTGTTCCTGGTGCCTGCGAGGGACCAGGCAGCTTCAGGTAAGTGTGTCAGTGGTTGGTGTTGGAGAGGGAGTGGGAGGTTTAAATTGGGGGCGGGGTGAGTAAAGGGTCCATGGGTGGGCTCACTGCTGCCCAGTCTTGGAAATGGGGTCCTCAGAATGCAGGATTTACCATGCAGTAGAGCACATATTCCGAGATCCCTGAATGTCTGGGAGCCACCTTGGCCCTCCTTGATTGGCTGGGAGGTTGTCAGCCACCCGCCCGGGTGCTAATTGTGTTGCCAAATCCATTAAAACCTCTTTGGATTCAAAGTCCCAGAAATCCTCAAGTACTGTGACGAAGAAGAGGAGTAAGAAGTTAATGTGTAAGAAATGTGACATTGAAAACAATGTGCGGTCTAGTTGTCAACAAGCCGATCAGCTGTGCAGGATGTTTAAATGTCCAAACCATCTACAGCTGATGAGACAAGGACAGCAACGAGAATGTGAATGGAGAGAGAAGGCAGGTTGCAGTGCACAGAGCGTGAAGCGTGGCCGGTGATAGAAGAAATCCCACAACAGACTGTGGGGAGAGAAGCACGATAGAAAGCAGCTGGCAGTGTTCGGAGAAAAGCTTGGTCAAGAAGAAGTAGAGGGGGCCATCATGTGTAGAGACACAGTCCTGAAGAGCAATGCCTGTCTTGGCTGCAAAGGCTGGAGGAGCCGATGTGGAGACCCAGAGGAACATTGCCACTGAAGGGGAGCCCGCCCATCGCAAGTATCTCTCAACTGCAGCACGAAGAGCTGGTGAGTCAGTCTTGTGGCCATGGTGAAGGGTCTGGTAGTGTTCTAAAAGGGACGGTGGCCCACTGGCCATGACCTAAATCCAGGGATAGTCACCAGGTAGTGATTTAAAAATTACAGTGGACACAGCCAGAGGCCATGCCAACTTGCCATGGCCGAAGGTCATTGCTAGGTGTCTGGTAGTGTTCTAAAATGGTCAGTGGCCCACTTGCCATGACCGAAGGCAGGGCTAGTGACCAAATAGTGATTTAAATAATACAGTGGTCACAGCCGGAGGCCATGGACGAAGGCTATGGTGAGGGGTCTGGTAGTGTTCTAAAATGGACTGTGGCCCACTGGCCAGGACGCCATAGATACTTTTTTCGTATTCTTCTCATATTTATTTGTTATTTATATAGCGCCTTACACCAAGGTGCTGTACAAAACCAATTTACAGTACAATTGAAATGAACAGGGGAGTACAATAAAAATATAACTTACAATGAGACTTAAAATACAATTAAGATTGAAGTAGGAATGTGTTTAGGGTGGCGTGGAAGATAGGATAAGAGTGACCAGATCACAGAGGGAGAGGAAGAGCATTCCAGTAAAGATGAGCCAATAAAGAAAAAGAACAGAAGCAAAAAGAAGCACATGGAGGGCGAGGTACAGTTAACAGAAAGATGACATGAAAAAAGAGGTATGATAAATAGGAACAAGTCCATAAAGGGATTTGAATACTATGCATAGAAAGTTGAATTTAAGTTGCGAGTAGAACTGTAGCTATCGAAGAGAGGTCAAAGAGGGAGAGATGGAGTCGTGAATAGGTAAGGAATATAGGAGACGGAAAGAGGAATAAAAGACCGATTTAAGAGGAGTTAGACGAAAGGCAGGAAGACCAAGGAGGAGTACAGAATTATAGAATTACAGAGAAAAGATTAAAGAAGAGAATAGAAGCTTAGTGGCACTGAAAGGGAGTAAGTAGAGGTCTTACTTTCCGGATATTGAAAAGATTGTGGGCTACATTGACCCCTTCAACAGAATTCTTCTCTATAACCAACCTGCGCTTTGGCAGAAACAGCAAAATGGCTGCACTGGCTCCTTTGAGCATCACTGCCTCAAACCAAAACTGCATTTAGCAACTACAAAAAGATGGCTGCACCATCTTGCTATGCACATATTGGGCAGGATGGAACTAGGGGGCACACTGAAAAAGCCTGCCAGTGTGTTGCTTACATGTACAAATAAGGGGAGTGAAAATGCAGCGCTGCTTTGCTGCAAGCCCAAAGTTCCCATTGAAAAAGGGAATATTTCACATTGAAAAGGATGCTGCTCTGACGCTATTTTCATCTGTTTTTGATCAAACTACTTTTATTAATAAGGCCTTGACATGCCCATCCATATCCACATTGTGCTTCAGTTGAAGAAAGCATGATCCCCGAATGTCAGGCTCTGTCAGCCAAATCTGGGAAAATCAACAAAAGCTTTACTTCAGTTACACAGAGAAACGCTTGACTTGCTACAAAATGTCAAAAATCACTGCTTTAAAAGAAATTCTAGCTCTCTGCGCACATGTCAATCGCAAGAGACCTGGGCCTTGTACAGACTGTTGTGTACAAGAAGCTAACTTTGGCTACAAAACAATGTGGAAGTGCAGATGGAATAGACAAACCGAATTTGCTGGCTTTACACATGGAAAAATTGGCTTTTGAAACCAGAAAAAAATGCCCATTTTAAAAGTACCATGTTGAACAAAAACTTGTCTGTGCCTAGCAATGTAAAGGGGTTTGTTGCTGGGAAACAAATAGGGGATGTTTTATCCAACATGTTTGTTTTGATCCAGGACAAAAGAAAATAAAATAAAAGGAATTAAACTGCATTGGTTGAATTTGACAAACTCCAGAACAGGTTTTTCCCTGCTGGCTAAGCTAAGCTAAGCGAAGGTTGGATTTATATTATGTTTTCTGCCTCTTATGCCTGACAACCTGCTGCTTTTCTCCATCCACTCAGAATTTGATTAATCATATGTGGGTTGAGGGAATATTGCAGGGGGAAACCTTAACTGGGATGCTATCTAACCTAATTCAAAAAAGTGCTCCTATTCAATTGTGCTTTGGATATGTTCATGTAGAAGGTTAACCAAGTGTAGTTCAGTAGTCTTTGTTGTAATTATCACCCCATTGGTGATTGCTGCCCATTATTAAAATATATGTGATTTTTGTGAATTCTAAAAATAAATAAATATTGTATTTTTACCAACCGGCCTGATTCATTTTCCATTGTGACCCAGCGTATTTGTAAAAGGGGGTGTGAAACGGGTCAGGTATCAGCTCAATTTCAATTCATTGAAATTAAGGAAAAATCATTCCTATTGAGTGCCACATCACAGGGTCAGACCAGGTGTCCTGGTCCAGTGTGTGACGCCCGATTGGTATCCTTAACAAGATATAAACAACAGGAACAAGATGCGATCGAAATGTGATGTGCGAAAGAGATTAGTGTCAAGATGAAAGCCTAGGTTGTGGGCAGTAGGAGAAAAAGGCAGATGAGAAGGGGAAAACAGGACAAAGGGAGAAGAAACAGACAGAGGAATAGTATTAGCTGTTAAAAAGAGGACTTCAGTTTTAGATGGATTAAGGACAAGAAAGTGGTCCGACATTTACATTTTGACCAGGTACTGACTAGGTAGCAATTTAAAAAATACAGTGGGGACAGGAGCACTAGGGTGTTTCATAACCAGGGGACACCTTCCGCTAAATTGAAAGAGCGCGTGGCCCAATTGGCTCTGGTAGATTGCTTTAGGGAACTGAGGGCGTTAAGGGGGGCAGGCAGGAAGGGTTACACATTTTACTCCATCCACGGATCTTCTTCAAGGATAGATTATGCTTGGATCTCTAGTACGCTCCTGGAGCAGGTAACAGGGGTGGAGCTAGGGGCGATTGCACTATCAGACCATGCGCCCACAACTATACATTTGGGGAGGAGCAATCCCAGCTTGTGACGATTGAAGTTTCCTAGCCATCTTCTCAAGGATAGGGTCCTATGTGCGGACCTAAAGGGCAAGATAGAGGCATTCTTAACACTTAACATGACTGAGGGAGTACAAGACCATGTTTTGTGGGATGCATTTAAGGCCATGAGGGGGAAGCTTATTGCAAAGAAATGTCAGATGAACAGACAATTAAGCCTCTTGCAAGAGGAACTGGAAACTAAACTTAAACAAGTAATGGCCAAGATGGCAGATAACGCGTGCACTGAGGAAGGAATATAGGCTAATAAGGGGTCAATTGGATGTTTTGCAAAACTGGTGTGCAGACTCTCATTACTCTACCTCCAGCAGAGGTATTACGTCAAAGTGAACAAGGTGGACCCCCTCCCTAATGAGACAGGTTAGAACTCATTGAGAACAATCCTAAAAATAGAGACAGGGACAGGAGTGGATAACATCTCTCTACCCGACATATCTGCATTTACGTAATACTATACCTCTTTGTACTCATCTGACTCCCCCGACGTGGGAGCTCAAAGAGTATCTTTCCCAATACCCCCTACCAAAGGTCACAACCCAAGAAAGGGCGGACCTTGATGAAGACATTACCCCATCGGAAGTAAGGGGAGCCTTTGTGACAATGCCGCTGGGAAAGGCCGGGACTGTATGGCTTTCTGGTGATCTTTTATAAGATCTTCTGGGAGGCTTTGATTCCGCGCCTATTCCTGTTTAATTCCTTTAGTAGAGCTGGGCTTTTCACCCCCTTAACGGAAGAAGCCAAGGTGGTATTACTCCCTAAACCGGGTAAGGATGTTACATTATGCGGCTCATATCGCCCTATAGCCCTTATTAACCTTAATGCAAACATTTACACTAAGGTGTTGGCTTTGTGCCTGGATAGACTTCTCCCCAAATTGATCGATTCTGACTAGTCAGGATTTATTAGGCAACGGCAGACCCGTTGACAATATTCAGAGGTTGTGCCAACTGATAGAAAAAAGTCAACAAATCCAGGACAACAGCATTGATGCCAGCGTTAGATGCCGATAAGGAATTCGACCAGGTCGAATGGCCATTCCTCTTCCATACAAGGGAGGTTATGGGGTTTGGGTCTACATTTCCCTCAATGATCAGAGCTAATTACCAAACTCCTTCCCTGCATCTGCCGATTAACGGATACCTCTCGCGGCAGATACAGGTTTCAAGAGGTACTAAATAGGGGTGCCCGCTTTTATATGCGATCCACTTGGAGCTGCTTTTGGTGAAAATTGGAGCAACTCTGAATATCAGGGGGATCATCTTCAGGGGCGAAGAGCACAAAGTTATGGACTTTGCTAATGACACACTCCTTCCGTTTACTGAGCCGGACACAATGCTCCCATGGATCGTGAGGGAATTTATGCTCTTTGGGGCAGTCGCAGGGCTAAACATTAAGGCTCACAAGTCAGAATTGCTGAACTTGTTTAATCCCCTGGCCAAGGTTCAGGAATTGCAGTACCTGGGGTCCCAATCCCTGGCTTGTTGGATTCCCTACAGCGGGCTAATTACCCACCCCTGATGGAGAAAGTGCAACAGCTGTTGGCTGAGTGGAGACCCAGGTCGATATCATGGCTGGGGTGGATCAACGTTCTTAAAATGATGATCTTGCTAAGATTCTATACTACGTCATGGCCCTACCATTGGCAGTTCCCCAGAGTTTCTTTAGAACCCTTCAAAAACAAGTGGTGCCATTTATCTGAAACCAGAAGAGACCTAGGGTAGCCATACAACTATTAATGCCCCCCAAAAGCAAGGGAGGGTTTGAGGTGCCAAACATCCACCTTTACTAACTCGCGGCTCAAAGTGGTTAGGGAGTGGTTCACGGGCAACCGCACGGAAATCTGGTGCCAGATGGACAAGGTGGTGGTGGGAGCACAACTGGAGGAAGTAATATGGCAACCTAGGGGGGGGGAATAGACCTAAAAATATGTTTTTAAGCCAGATAACGGCCCTAATGAAGAGACTCATGGGATGCCTTGGTCCTGGGGTTAGCCCTGAACACCTTGCCCTCCGTGATGACATCCTTGTTTAGGAATCCCCAGTTTACGCCGGGGGAGGAAAAGGGTTTTTTCACCAGGTGGGAAGTGGCTGGGTGTCAAATTGCGGGACATGTTCGATGACCGGGAAATCAAATCCATTGACCAATGCAAATAGGAATTTGGGCTGGGTGAGGGGGGAGCGGTGCCGATATTTGCAACTCAGGCATTGGCTTTCCAATCCACCGGTCAAGGCTGTGGCCACCAGGGAACTTACTCCCTTTGAGAAGTATGTCACTACCGACACACTTGGTAGGTGAAATAAATAGTATAGGATCATTGCTGAGGGGCTGCAGAACCCAGGATGGACTTACATGGCTCAATAGGAATCCGCAGTGGGGTACCCGGTAGAGGAGGAGCAGTGGATTCAGCTGTAGGCAGATATACCCAAACCTAAGCGTGCCATGCAGAATCAGGAGATGTGGGTTAAAATAACGGTTCAATGGCATCTCACCCCTGGAAAATTGCACAGATATTACCCAGCCATATCTGCGCTATGCTGGAGAGGATGTGGGGAGCTGGGATCATGGAAATATATCTGGTGGGAACACTCAGTTATACAACCTTTCTGGGATATGGTCCGCACAGCAGTGAACACGATCTTTGGCTATCAGATCCCAGAAAATGTTGGGGGAAGCTATGCTGGGGATGGGCGGGGCATTGGGGAACCTATCCTCAATGCAAAGAAAGGCATATGGGATTTTGATGGTGGCGGCCATGCTGTTGGTGGCGCACAAATGGAAGCAGAAAGATGCCCACACACAGCATGAATGGGTTGGTAAAGTTTGGAATTTTGTTGCTCTGGAGTGGGTGCCCTACTCGATTCAGGGGGACCACCAGAGTTTTCTGATAGACTGGAACATAGTCCTGAAGTATCTTTAAACAGACTCACAAGCCGCCAGGTGCCCGTGGAGACTGCGGTTGTTGGGATTGGTGTGATTGGTCATCTATGAAAAAGGGAAGATTTTGTTGGCTATCCACAGGGGTCATGGTTGTTATGGTTTGGGGAAGGGGGGCCAGAGGGAGGTGAGGAGTGGGGTGGGGGGACAGGTGCTGGGCCAGGGGCTTGGTCACATTGACTGCTGTAAGAACTTATGCCCACAGATGCTCAGGACTGGAGCCGGCCCAAGGTGGTTAATGGGTTGGGGAGGGGAAACGTTTTCATAAGTTTTGGTTTATATCTGCTGGGGAATTGGGAGGGAGAAAGGGAAGTGGGCACGGGGAGGGATGAAAATGCCAATAAAATACACCTTTAAAAAAATATACATTGGGCACAGTCGGAGGCCATGGCTAGGTGTCTGGTAGTGTTCCAAAACAGAGAATGGTCCACTGGCCATGACCGAAGGCCAGGGCTAGTGACTAGGTAGTAATTTAAAAAAATACAGTGGGCACAGCCGGTATGCATGCCCGCTAGTAGTATGTTAGTGTTCTAAAATATACAGTGGGCACGGCCAAGAGGACATATTTAATAGAAGAGAAGGAATTCACAATGACATTATAGGGGATACAGTATTATAGGGGAGATCAACGGGAACGTGCTGAGTTAAGCCAGTCCAGAGTCTGCCAATGGGCTGAATTTCATGGGTTTTCTAGCGTTAAGTTTTTACTTTAACTGATTATTAACAAATGTGTATTCATGTTATCAGGTAATATTATCTGCACCAATAATATCGCATTATATATGGTCATGGGGCAAGGCCATAGGCAATATTATTAGCGGGGATAATTTATGGGGTTTCGAGACCAAGGATTGCGGGGGTGTCCCCCGCTCCATTAAAAAAATGATGGGGATTGCGGGGGTGTGCCCCGCAGGTTCCATGGCTTAATATCACCGCAAAAAATTATAAGTTACTCACCGTAGGGACTAACAAACTCTTAGTCCTCTTTCCTCCATACTGCAGGGGTGTCCCTTCCAAGGAATGGCAGACGGAACATTTTTCACCAGGAAAAAACCTTCCTCCCCTTTAAATTTAGAGGCGCGCATGGGTGCAGCCCTGGGAGCATGCGCTGCCCTTACTCCGCGCCACACGCCACTCTTACTCCGCCGCCACTCCCCAGTCCCCATACATGCGTCGACAATAGATTAACATTGCATAATGACACCAGTTTTATTAGGAGGGAGGATGGTGGGACGTATGAAGGAAAGGGGACTAAGGACTAAGTACGTTAGTCACTACGGTGAGTAACTTATAATTACTCTTGCGTCCCATCCTCTTTCCTCCATACTGCATGGGCGATTACAACTGAATGTAGCCCCAGGGTGGAGAGGAGACCCTCCTTAAGCAAACACGTTTCTAAGAACCGCCTGTCAGAAAGCCGCGTCTGATCTAGAGAGGGCATCCAAACAGTAGTACTTGCAGAAAGCCGAAGGAGTGGCCCATGTGGCCGCCCTGCTTATGACTTGCCAGGGGACATGCCCCTGGAATGCGATGGCCGTTGCCTTGGCTTTGACCGCGTGGGTGTGCATGTCGGTCGGCAGTGGCTTATGCTGTCCCTCATAAGCTTCCTTGATGGCTGAGACCATCCAACAGGTTATGGAGGCCTGATACCTCGGTCTTAATCCGCCGAAGGCAACAGAAAGTGCATCCAACTTGCAGAAACCCTTTGGTCCTGTGCAAGTAGAATTTCAGGGCACGCCTGATGTCTGTGCCTCGTCTTTGGGCTCAGTAAAAAACATAGGCAGGACTATTTCTTCGTTCAGATGGAACGCGGAAGGCACCTTAGGCAGGAATGCTGGGTGCGTCCTTCAGACTACTTTATCCTTGTGAAACGTAGTATAGGGCTCTGTGGCGACTAGCGCCTGGATTTCGCTGACTCTGCGAGTCAAAGAAAGACCAACTAGCTAGGCCGTCTTAATGGTGACCAGCCTGATGTCCGTGGACACCATTGGTTCAAATGGTTTGTGCGCCAGGGCACCCAGAACTATGTTAAGGCCCCACACGGGGTGTGGCCTCTTGATGGGCGGGTAGAGCCTGGCAAGTCCCGTCAAATGTGTCTTGACAATCAGGTTGGAAGAGGAAAATACCTCCTCCTCAGAATTTCTGTAGGCTCCAATGGCTGCCAAGTAAGTGCGGCAAGTGTCCACCTGCACGCCTGAATGGGCGAGGTGAGCCGAGAAGGAGAGCACGTCATTCAAGGTACATGCAAGGGGGTTGATAGCCTTATAGTAGGTCCAGTGGCAAAACCTGGTCCACTTGCTCTTATACTGGGCCCTCGTAGCTTTGCTCCTGGCCCCCTGTATGATCTCTAGATTAGCCTGGGAAAGGCTGAGGTGACCTAGCGTGCCCTGCTCAGGAACCAGACTGTGAGGGCTAGTTTCGGTGGAGCGGGGTGGATGACCATGCCCCCCTGCTGTGCCAGAAGATGTGCTGGGCCCAGTGGAAGGCAAATGGGCAGCCTCTCCGAGAGGCTGAACAGCTCCGAGAACCATGGCCTGGCTGGCCACCATGGGGCTATTAGAATGATGCTGAGGTGGCAAGACTACTTGATCTTGCATATCACCCTGTGAATCAGAGGTGTGGGCGTATGCTGTCCTTCCGTCCCACCGAATCTGGAATGCATCGGCCAGGGATCCCGGGCCGTGTCCCTGCCTGGAGGCCAACTGTTGGCATTTCCTGTTGTACCAGGAGGCAAAGAGGTCCACCTGGGGGTGACCCCATTTGCTGAAGATCTACCGCAGTACTAGGTCATTCAACTGCCACTCGTAGTTGTCTGCTCCCAGTCTGCTGAGCCTGTCTGCCTCCAGGTTGGATTCCCCCGGCAGGTGGACGGCCGTGAGGTAGATGATGTTCTCCAGGGCCCATTCCCACATGCAAAAAGCCAGTCTGCACAGTGGAGGGGATCCTGCTTGTTGACATAGAACATGCTGGTCGAGTTGTCTGTCTGAATGATAACGACCTTGCCCTCGATTACCGGCAGGAAGGCTTTGAGCGCCAACCATATGGTCTTCAGTTCCAGAAAATTGTTGTGGTACTCCTGTCGGGTCCAGGTGCCATGGATGCAGTGGTTGTCCAGGGTGGTCCCCCAACCCTCGAGAGAGGAGTATGTGGTGATGGTGACCTGTGGGGTAGGTTGCAGGAAACGCTTGCCTGTCTGCAGGTTGTAGTCCCTGGACCACCATGTGCCATGTGAGGTCCGGGTGAAGTTATGGAGGAATGTGGACTGGAAGCCTTGCTCCTGGTTCCAAGATGCTGCAAAGTGCAGCTGTATCCTCCTCATCCTGAGTGTGGGGGACGGCCAAAAGGACTGCTGCCATGAGACCCAGTAGGTGTTGGTACCACCAGGTCAAGGTTACGTCTCTGCTGAGGAAGTGCGCCTTGCCCTCTTGATGTCCGCGATGTTGTCCTCAGAGGGAAAAACTTTCTCGGAGCACGTGTCCCAAATGAGGCCCAAGAAGGATAGTGTCTGCGTAGGCTGCAGCTGTGACTTCTTGAGGTTGAGTGAAAAACCCAGCTCGTACAGTGTGTTCATAAGAGCGTGGGAAGTGTGGTGCACCGTTTACGGAGCGGTCACCCTGACGAGCCAGTTGTCGAGGTACGGGTAGATGTGGTGGCCCTGCGACCTGAGGAGGGCTGCCACTGTGTTCATCACCCTCGTAAAGACCCTGGGGGCTGAGTTGAGGCCGAAAGGAAACGCCTTGTATTGGAAATGGTAGCCCATGATCCTTAATCGTAGAAAAGAACAATGAGGCTGCCAGATCGGGACGTGTAAATACGTGTCCTTCAGATCCAGGGAGCACATCCAGTCACCCTTGCACAATGTTTCCGCTATCAAAGCTGGCCTAACCATTTTTTATTTTTGTAGAGGTAGAGAGAAGTTTGTGGGTGGAAAGGACCAGCACAACTCTCAGGCCCGCCTGGTTCTTTTTCTGAATGGCAAAAATCCTGGAGTAAAAGCCCAAGCCTCGCTGGAAGGCCGGGACTTCCTCCACTGCCTGGCTCTCGACGAGCGATCGGATCTTCGCCAAAAGAGTTGCTGTCCCAACCTGTGGGAGGGGAGGCTGGGATAGGGAGGCGGTAGCCTGTGGATACTACGGAGAGGATCCATGGGGTCCGCGAAATTCTGGCACCAAAAATGAGCATGGAGAGCAAGCCTGCCCCCCACTGGAGACATGTGGACCCGAAGGGGCGTGTCATGCCTTCTTTCCCTACGAGGCTGTTGCGGAGCAGGGGGACTGGAAAAATACCTTACCCCCCCCTTTTTGTTGCTTGCGCCGATGTTGGGTCAGCGACAGTCAGGCTGCCTGGACCTCCGCTCTTGGAAGCCGCGGAACCCTCCGTATGCACGCCCCTTGTCCGAGCGCTGCTGTGACTGGGTGTACGCTCTGGGCGTGGTCTTTGTAAGGATGGATAAAGACTTGGCCGTTTGTGAGCTGTTTTTCTTTTTGTCCAGCTCCTAGTCCATGGTGGAGTGGAAGAGGTCTGCCCCTTCGAACGGAAGGTCTAAGATGCGTTCCTGGACATCCGGGTTGAATTCAATAGCACAAAGCCAGGGTGTTCTTCTCATGTCCGTGGCAATGCAGATGGCCCGGCCAAGGGTGTCAATGTGTCCCACGGTGGACTTGTGCCACCATCTTGGCCTCTGCCAGACCCGCCTTGAAACGCGATTGGCTCTGCGCTGAATGCTCTAAGAGGAAATCCGCAATTTCCTGCCAAAGCCTCTGGTTAACGGCTGCCAGCATGGCATCCGCGTTGGCTTGACGAAGATGCAGGGACGCGTTGGAATACAGCTTTGTCCCGTACGTCTCCAAGATCTTCTCCTCCTTGCCTAGCACCGCTGCGGAGGAAGAGGACGACTGCGGCTTGGAGTATAGTGAGTGTATCCCCCTCCATCTGCCTGTACTTGGCGTCCAGGCATTGACTGACAGGCTGGACCGAGTGGGACTTGAGCCAGCTCTTTTTGGCCAAGGCGACTACGTCCTTCTGCATCGGGATCCCTGTTCTTGCTGTTGGACGCAGCATGAGAACTTTGGCAAGGACCCCCTCTGCTGGTTGCTCAGCCTCGGGTTCAGGAAGGCCCAAATACTCTGCCAGCTTGCAAGACGTTCGTGGAAGACCTTGGCTGACGACAGTGTGTCAGGGTCCTCCTCCTCATCCGTGTCCACCTCAGGGTCCAGTTGGTCCGGCACCGGTGGAGGGGTGCTGGGAGCCAAAGGCTGGGGTGTGGAGACCAGAGACGGAGGCTGCAGCAGAGACTGGTACGGAACCGCCTGCACAATCAGTTGGTGGGCCGGAGTGGGCAGCTGAGGCTGCACAGGGGCCAGGGGTGCCTGAACTGGGGTCTGCGGCGCCGGAGCTATTGGCGGGAGCACGTCCCCGAGGATGACCCCCATCTGCAAAGATTTTATGAGCCAGATGAACCTTTAAAAAAACCTGTCCTCATAGGCCGGAGTGGTAGGCGATATTGATAGGGTAGCGGGCGGCTGTTGGAGCCGTTGCATGCCCTGCCCATATGGACGCAGCGGAAACCTGCCCTGCGCAAATGAAGGGTATGCTGTAGGCCACATACTTGGTTGACACCAGTCCCACCTTGACACACGTTCCTCCACCTACTCCCTGCCTTGATGCGGTATCGGACGGAGGTCAGGAATGTCTGGCACGGTGACCATTTTGTCAAGCTGCCTTCCACATGCCTGCGCCGTGTTGCTCGGCTCACTGGGCACGCCCCGTCCAGGACTCGAGTGTGGATCATGGGGCCTACCCTGTTCCTCAGACTGAGGCCTGGTAGGCGATTCGCCGTTGGCGGATCTGCCACTAGAACTGCGTATAGGCACCCGTCGGGACATGTTGCCAGTACTAGGTCGTGGCCTCTCAGGTGAGGACCTGGTAAAAGAACCTTCCAGTCCCTCAGCACTGTCACCAGGAGGATCTACTGACCCCTCGGCCTGTCAGCAGGTAGCTGATATAGCCTCGGTACTCGTGCTGGTATGAGTGCCTGAGCAGTCCCTTCCGCGCAGGGGAGAAGGTTTTTACTGGTGAAAAAGGTTCGGTCTCCCGTCCCTTGGAAGGGACGCCCCTGCAGTATGGAGGAAAGGGGACGGGACGTAAGAGTATATGGCGATATTTTTGCGGGGATATTAACACATGGAACCTTTTTCATTGAATATATATCACTAACAAAACGAGGGTCCAGGTGTTCAATCATCAATGAATGTAGTAAATACACCGTTTAGTATAATTAAGCGTGAAGTGTCTGGGTTAAAGTTTTGGAAATGCTGATGGTGATTTAGCATGTTCTTCCAAAGGTAACATAATTTGATGTGCTGCAAGGCCCATCAAACATTTACTGTTCAGGAGATCATAAGTTTTTAAAGCAAAGTGCATATTTTCATACCAGTGCCTAGTGTATGGTCATGCAGTTTGAGTGTATCATGAAGATGGGCCACAAGTCCTTATCTAGTAATGCTTTGAGTAGCAGGTGCAAGAACCCAAACAAAATGCCCACAGACCTTAATTAAATTCATAATTTGATAATTTTGCAGACAAAATAATTAGCACCATTAGACACTGTGCTTTGGCCAATCTTCCATTATGTGGTATGCTGTCTTTTTCTATAAGGTGTTTCTGGGGATCATGAAGATGCTATTGCATTGCATTTAACCAATTGTAAATGTCAGTCTTAGTAGCCACTAAACCCACACATCATCTATGGACACCATGAGCGAGTTTCATTTAAGGGCTCTTGTGCAGTTATTTTAATGTAACCTATATTGAAGGTCAAAACCCCCTGACCACCACCTCATACTTCAATAATGTTCCAAGCGGGAATTTTGAGACATCTAAAATGTGGCCACATGTTTGAAGTCCATTTTAAAAGTATGATGTGTTACATTAAACCGGAGTTAAATACAAACGCTAGAATAAGAGTGCAACGAACATCCAGAAGGTAATCTTTACACATTCTAGTGTTGCATTGATTGATTGATCTTCCAGCCATCGTGCAGGTTGGTACAAGTTCCTTTTATTCAGATAAAACAAGGTAGGAGCTTAGATAAGGGTCAGAGACCCAGGGGGGACCCACTGGCACCCACCACCTAGGCTTACATTCTCCAACTGCCAGGAGTGGAACTAGCTTCACAAGTATTTTGTGTTGTCCTCTTTGACCCCACCATCTCCTTCTCTCCTCACATCCCTGAGGTCTCTAAGAAGTGAAACTATCAGCTGCACCTCCTCAGAGGTATTCTTCCTTTCCTCACTTTCCCCCAGAAGCTCACCGTCTCCAGAGCGGTGGTTCTCTCTAGGCTGGACTACTGTAACAGCCTCTTTTTAAATCTGCCTGCCTCTACTCTCCGACCACTACAACCTATCCAGAACAGGACTGCAAGACTTGTCCTTGGCCTCAAGCCCAGGGATCGTATCGCTCCAGCTCCGAAATCTCTGCACTGGCTCCCTGTGGCAGCAAGGATCAAGTTCAAGACCATTTGCATCATCCACAAGGCATTTTGGGGCCTGGAAGCACACTACCTCCAACTCTCTCTACCTAAGCATCTCCCATCTCGAGCTCTCTGCTCATCCACTTCCAACTCTTTGAGGGTCTGATGCTTCTCCAAGCAGAGAGTTGGGGGCAGATCTCTTCTCTTCAGCTGGGGCCACCCCTAGAACAGCCTCCCTTTCTCTCTCAAACTTGAACAGAACCACCTCTAAGCAACTCGAGACCTTTCTTTTCGCTTCTGATTTCTCTCTTCCTCTCCTCTGCTGATGTCCTGACGGCACCACGCACTGGTCACCTGGCTACCCTCTGAACTCTGGCCCAGTCTCCTTCATGTCCAGTTGTCCTTGCACTGCCTCGGGCCCCCTCAGAACTTATGGCCTGTATCTGCAACCATACAGTCCCTTCTCTCTGCATTTATGAGCCTCCCGCTGGCTGCACTTATTGAGTTACCTGCACTCCCCCACACCCCATGGCACTTCTTCCCTTCCACTTCCCTGCACTTGCGCGAACTGAATGACACAAGGCCTAGTAAGATAGTTGTTTTTGTCCCCCCTCTGTTTCCCCCGTCTTGTCTTATCGCACCTAGAAAAACTTGTGTACAGGCACCTTATAAATGCCATATCGTAAGTATACATTCTTCCCACTGACTCAACATTCTCTCAGTGACCTCATTCACTCAAGCACACAGGGAAAAAGGATTTAGCAGCTAATTTTTATTTCCAAACAGCAACTACTCTTTGAATACCTTATTGAATAGTTATTTGTAGATCTTGCCTTTACAATTCAAATGTGCCAATTATACATAGTCACAAGTAAAACAACCATGAAGTGCCCCCCTGCAACTACCGATGTCTACAAGGAAGATGCATTGTAAATGAGTGGTAGTACCCAAATCTTAAAAGGGAACAGAGTCCAAGTCCTGCATTCCAACTCGACAAGACCTTGCATTTGTTGTTTCTTGGAAATCAAACCTACTCACCAATACCTCTGTCAGTTAACCAAAAGTTTAAGAGCTCCTCAACATATACAATTAGGTTTAAAAACCAACACCGCCTGGCAGTTTTTGATTCAAGTGCTCACCTGCAGGAAAGTCATGCAGCACAAGAGCATGTGGAGTGTCGCTGTCACCATTTCCACCAGTGCTGTTCCGGTCCTAAATAAGGGCAACAAAGAATTTTCATGAAACCGATGAATAAATAAAAAAGGGGTCATTATTGATTGACATTTTGCCTGGAAAATCCTCCAATGCCACCATACAGAATAAAATGTGAGGCAAACGATATGACACAGACAAAAAAAACCTTCCGACACACCCCACCTAGGGTAAAATAATGCTGTACTTTCACTGTGGCAAAGTCACCGTATAACACACATTATGGGGAAATGGAAAACTGGGTGACTGGGGAAGCCACCTACTAACTGATGCCACCCTTGGAGATGGTAAATGTACTATCTCCCTGAGCTCCCCCAGCCCTCCCTTGGGCACGTCATCAGGTGCTGCAGCTAATGCACAGATGAGGAACCACAATGCATGTCATCCACATGGTGATGTGCCTTATGAATAAGATGAGACAGGGGTTATGTGTTAGAACTATTCCCCAGAAGGAATACGTTACTTACATGTAACTCCAAGTCTCCAGCATTGGTATCTTGCATGGATTCACATGCTGTGAATATTCCCTATTGTCAGGCTGGGAATCCTTCGTAACAGTGCAGTTTAAAGTTAAACTGAAAACTTTCAGTCATGTTTGTGCTCTATTACAGTCATTTTGGGTCATAATGCCCACAGCCAACAGGAACACCTCCCTAAACTATTCCCGTCAGCAATCTTCCGATTTGGCAACATGTGAGTGGCAGTAAGAGCCAAAGGACGAGCCATGTGGGGTAGGTGGGAGGGTCGCATGTGAATCTATAAAAGATAACAATGCCAGAGAACCGAAGTTACAGGTAAGTAACTTATTCCTTCTCCAGCATTGGATCTCTCAGAGTCACATTCTGTGAAGTTATTACATAAGTAGTATTACCACAATCTACAAAGGTGTAGGCAAGCTCCCAGCATAACTTACCACTGGATACTTACCAACCTCAAGCAAAAAGGTTCAGCAGAACCGATTGGCCGTATCTAAACTCTTCTGCGGAATCCCTGTCGACACAGTAGAACCTGGTGAATGTATGCACTGATTTACAGGTGGCTGCACGGCAGATGTCAGGCAGCGGGATTCCGGAGAAAAGCAGTAGTTGCATCCATCGCTCTGGAGTGTGCCCGGGGCCTGCCAGCCTGTTGATGGCCGAATGAAATGCAGGCTGCAATCCATCTTGAAATGGAGGACTTTGAGAGAGCCCTTCCCAGGCCCCGAAGGTCCAAATGAAACAAACAGTTGTACAGAATGACTCAGTACATGCCACATAGTACTTGAGGGCGCGCACAACATCCAGCGTGTGCAGGGTTTGCTCTGCTGGAGACGTCGGCGTGCCAAATAATACGGGTAAAACCACCTGCTGATTAAGATGGAAAGAGGATGACACTTCTGGCATAACGGTTGGGTTAGTATGTAGAATAGCCTTGTCCTTGTGAACAGTCAAATAGGGTGGATTGGATGAAAATGCCTGGATCTCACTCGCCTGGCCAATGTAATGGCCACCAAGAACGCTGTTTACCAGGAAAGGTGTTTAATGGATGCTTGGTGCATAGGCTCGAAGGGTGGACTCATGAGCCTTGCGAACAGCACATTCAGCTCCTACGACGGAGCAGGAAGACGGACAGGTGGAAAAGATAAAAGCCCAGGCAAGAACTCCTCCACCAGCCAATGAGACCATAGGGATGGCACCCCAGCGGAGCGGTTGTACCTGGAGATTGCTACCAGATGCACCTTAAAGGAAAAATGCGAGAAGCCAGACTGGGATAGCAACAACAGATAAGGCAATAGGTCCTGCAGTGAATGGTTTGAGGTCGCAGTTGATGGTTCCTGAACCACAATTGAAAACATTTCCACTTTATTTTGTAGCACTTCAAGGTGGCTGGAGCTCTTGGTCTGGCCAAGACCTCCTGACAATCTTGCGAAACTGATAGAGCCCCAAATTCTAAGAACACAGGAGCCAGGCCGGGTTGTGGTGCAACACAGCCCTCTGGTTCCTAGAGAGGAGCAATTGGTGCAGGCACAGCTTGATTGGCGCATCTTACGAGAGGGCAAGGAGGCCACTAATATCAGTTTGCAACGATACAGTCTGAAGGTGTGTGGTACTCGAGGCATCAGAGGAATCGGGGGAGGAGGGAATGCATACAGAAATGTCCCCTCCCATGAAAACTGTAAGAAACCTGGTGGTATTCTCAAAAGTAGACCTCGAGAATCCCTTTTTCAGGTTGGCAGGGAAGGTCTGGCACTCTCAGATCCCAACCCTGGGGGTGGACGAGCAAGGGAGGATCACCTGGATAGGAGAGCCCGGGGTTGTGCTCAGGGAAATACCCCAGGTTAGATGCAGTATTATACTGGGGAGGAAGGAGAAGACGAGATCCCTGAGACCTTTGTAGGTTGTACCACCCCTGTCTCCCTTCCTCCCAAAGAATCTCCCTTATTCAAATCCAACAACCCCTCCATATCTGGTAAATCCCTGTTTTCTACCCGAATACTCCTAAATATTCTTCCCCATGGCCCTCTGATTATTGTTTCCCCAACTCCCAGTCTACTTTGACAAAACACTACCGTTACTACAATCCCCCTTATTCATTTCACGATAATAATCCTGATCATTCCCGTTTGTTTCACAAACCCTACCAATCTCACCCTTCTTAGTTTACCAACCCCCCATCCCCTTTCCTGCCACAAACACTTTCTCACGACACGAGAGAAAATAGACTAAAACTAAAGCCGGTTAACTAACATGTCCTGACACAAGGGCCAGGCAAAGTCAGGCAGTTGACCAGAATCACACACACCTAGCTGCCCTTTCCCTTCCGCACAGGGATAAAATTTGACAAGACACCACTAGGACTGCCTTATTATAATTTAATGGTCCTAGCTTGCTCCTATCTAAGATTAAGGTTTAGATTAGGTGTTTTCCAACCTACATATACAGTTTAATAAACACCCTTGAACTGTGATCACTTGTGTATGTCTTTACTGTTGCCACTATGATTTTCTTACAAAATGCAAAGGAGTCCCCAAGGCTCTCCGGTTGGGGAAGCGGCAGGCAAAGGTCTTGCAGCGGCTGTTGTTATAGGTTGCAAAAAGGTCGATTTCTGGTGTGCCCCACGTCTGAAACAGGCAAAGCTGATCGTCGTGCAGCTCCCACTCATGACAAGAGTGTACCTCCCAGCTGCACGCACCCCGGAAGTGCCTGGAAGTGCTGTTTGGGCTGTCACTCTGCCCTACACCAAGTCCATTGCGCCTTTGCTGTAAGGATTTGCTTCCTGCTTACAGACGCGGTCGGCAAGAAGAAGCACAGCGTTTAGAAAGCGCTCGAAACACCAAGAATCACAAGTAACTACCAGTTGTGGTTGAACTGTTATACGGGGACTATAGCACACTTGACTCCTTCACACATTCCTGTGGGCCAGTACTTTGGTCATTGGGCCAGTACTTTGTTCACTGAAGACTCGTAGCATCCTCGTATTGTGCAATCCCGTTACTGAGCTTGCTTCTTGTAATACGTACTTAAACACCCCCTTTTTTCTTCTTCCTCATAGGACCTGCCAATCACTGTGGGAAGCTCTCCCCCCCCTGCGCCCGCCCCCAAGACTTCCTACAACTAGGCACGGGTCCGCGCGCGCACCCTGGAAGTGCTGTTTGGGCTGTTCGGGTGTTGAGGTGGCCCCAAGCCTTTTTTTCATTGTTTATCAGTTGAAAGTGAATGCGTCTTTAAATTTGACATGTATGCGAGCAGATCATAACGTGAGCCATTGGTCTGCATGGGAAACTAACGATTGTTATTGAGTGAGGATAGATACTTTCAAATTTGATAGCATAACACGTGACGGATATACGTCACCGGCATAGCAAGACAGCAAAACACTATTTATCCCTACACAAGTTGATAAGGAATTATGGCCAGTGGGCTAAGAAGCGGGAAGGGGTGCGAGAAGGCATTAAAACTAGCACCTCTGATTGAAGAAGAAAAAATGCAAATCCCGTTGGAACAAAACACTGGTAGTGCAACCAATGGCAACTCCATAACAGTAAATGCAGAAGTACACACACCATGCATGCACCCACACGGAATAGTTCTGTTTCCCCTGAAGGAAATGTACGAGGGAGAACATTCTGTACAACTCAGCTTTCTGAGTATACGTGAAGACCCACATGTAAAACCATCTAGCATTGGGGCAGGTGGCTTGTTGAAGCAGGGAATCTCTGATGAGTCCATGCTAGCCCCAACCAAAATGGCGGAGTTGGGAAAAAGAGTTTGCATGTCACTAGGGCCCTTCCACTCCTGCTAATCCCAGACATGGAACCATTGAAGAAGTACATCTCTTCGGAGCAAGCTGCATTAACACAGATCGTCCCCAATTCCCTTTAATGGAACCTCACGATTCAGATTCAACTTCAATTAATACATCTTTGCCTGCTAACACTAACAACTTCCAAAACTATGAGCTAAATCGCAGTACAGCTGAAGGAGCAAGAGCGTGCTCCAGTCCGGTTGATCCGGTGTATGTGGGGCACAAATGTAACGCTGGTTTTGTCATTGACAAGATTCTTGCGCATTATTAACGCGGAACTTCAACAAAAACTAGTCGAACACAGTGTTTTGATGAGCCTAGACCTTTAAAGGATGTTTCATGAGTAATCTGGTAAAAAGATACAGGGCAGCACTCTGCCAGATACATGTCTAATGTCTTTGTATTTATATTTATATCAATGTCATTAGGTTAAAAGCAATAGATGTGGTCTACCTCAAAGACTTTGAAAATAAAGTGTTTGGGCATATGTGGAAACCCAACGAATGTTTTTTACTAAATGAAATCCTATCAATGCAAACTGGTTTTGTACTATGCAATATTCTAATCGAAATTTTTATCTATGAACTGTAAATATGATTTAGACTTTTTTTTACATTTTAGTCCAAATGATAAATGAATTATTATGAAATGATGTATGAAGAAAAAGCAAAATGACAAAATATTGTGTAAAGAAAGAACATGAAAGAAATTGTAAAAGTTTGTTAAACAAACTAAACACAACAAATAAAAAAAATAATAAACATGTACCTCCCAGCTGAGGGTGTCTGCCAGGCTGTTCTGAATCCCTGAGGGATGAGAAACATGGCGTGCTGTAGGGCCCAGTGCCACAGAGCTTCGGCCTCCCTGGAAAGCCAAGGGGACCTCGTACCTCCCTGCTTGCGGACATAAAACATCAATGTTGTGTTGTCAGTGTGAATCCGAACCACCTTCCCTGTCAGGAGGGGGAGGAAGGACTTCAGGGCCTAAAAGATGGCCTGTAGTTTCAACAGGTTGACATGCCGGCTCTTTTCCTTCTCCGATCAAAGGCTCTGGGTGTGTTGGTCCTGACATTAGGCGCCTGAGCCCTCCAGTGAAGCATCTGTCGTGATGATTAGGTGCCTGATGGTTTGGCAACCTGTAGGATGTGCCCTGCACCAGATGTTCTCACACTGACCACCAGGGAAGACTTTGCCTGAAAACATGCGTCAGGGCAATGCGGTAGTCCCAGGACCCTGATGGTTGGATCTAACTGGCATCCAGGCATTCCTGCACCAGCTCTTATGTAGCCGGCAGTTGGTGATCAACAGGATGTATGATGACCGCATCCACCAGCAGGGATTGGTAGTTGCAGACTTGTCACCTAGGTGCCGCTGAGATATCGCACCTTTTCCAGGATAGCCAGCACCCTTTCGTCCGAGGTCCTGGCGGTGCAGGTGCAGCTGTCTAGACTTGCTCCAAAATAGAGTGCCTGTTGCGATGGGAACAGGCACGATTTGGGGAAGTTGGAGAAATACGGTTGCTGAAGACACTGAATGGTGGTTGCGGTGTTGGCAGTGGATAGGGAGGGGCTTTCACCAACCAGTCTAAATACGGGTAGATGTGGATGCCCCTCCATTGCAGGTGCGCCACCACTGGTGCAAGGCATTTGGTAAACACCCGCAGAGCAGACCACAGGCCGAATGAAGGGCCTTGAATTGATAATGCACTCCTGCCACCACAAAACGTAGGTAGCACCGGTGTGAGCAGAAAACAGGGTTGTGAAAGGTCAAGAAATCTCCTTGTTGCAGTTGGGACAACACTTGTTGGTGTGATCATGCAGAATGTTTGTGCCGTGAGGAACTTGTTGAGCACCGTTACATCTAGTATGGGTCTCCACCCCCTGGCTCGCTGTGCAGTGATTCTTTTCTTACCATGAACTAGCGGGAGTAGACGCCTGTGCCCACCTTGTCCTTTGGGACATTCTCCAATGCTCCCTTTAGCTGTAGAGCTCTCACTTCCTGCAACAACAGGTGTCGCAACTTTTCTGGTCTGTGTGCAGGTGGAATGTCCGGCGGATAGTGCACGAACTCCAGCGAGTGGCCCTGCTGGAGGAGGGATAGCACCCATTCGTCAGTCATGATGTCTGCCCATTCTTCGATGAACCTTGACCGTCATCATCCCATCGGGGTGCTGAAGCGGGAGGACCAGGCCCTGGGCTGGTCATGTTTGTTTGCCAGACTGGCCACTATTTTGGGAGGAGCCACAGCACCGTTGTGAACACCTGTAGGCCTGGGACTTTTTTCTGTACTGGTGCCCTGATAGTATAGGGTCTTGTAAGAGGAGGAAGATTTGTATGTAGAGCGGTTATCCCGCGAAGTCCTGCCATAGCGCCCTTTGTCGGAACAAAAGGACTGGTGCCTTTGCTGTAGCGTGCCCAAGGAGCAAGCGGTTTCTGTGTCCGTTTTGATGGACTGCAAGGCCTCATACACCTTTATTTCCAAAAAGGGCAGATCTGTCAAAGGGGATATCAATGATGCTGGACATCGGGTCTGAAGTCAGTGGCCGTTAGCCAACCCTGCCTGCATAGAACAACTCCCTTCCCAAGCTGGCGAAACCCGGTATCAGCGATGTCCATTGAGAGTGTGAAGGCATGGTCTGACACCAATTCGCCCTCATGCAAGATGTCCATGGCCTCTTGTTTCTTGTCTTCCGAAAGAAACTCTAGCAGGGGACGCATTGTGTACCATAGTTCACGGTCACAGAGTGCTAGTATGGCCATTGCATTTGCTGCCGTGATAGTCATGGCAGCGGTGGTAATAACCTTATTGCCGAAGGCGTCGAGACGTTTGTCTTCCTTGTCTGGAGGGACAGAGCAGGACGATGGGTTAGCTGACTTTTTCCTGGTAACAGCAGAGACAACAGAGTCTGCCGTGGGTTGGGTTCGGAGGCAAGTTATGACTATTTCGGTTATCAGGTTTATGGATTGTGGTAGATGGAGCTTGCAGTTGGAAAAATCAAACCTTGCACTTATAAGATAGAGTTTGGCAATTGCAAGGTTTAAGAGGGACCAACTTCAAGAATCTATGAGATGCAGTCAGACAAGAAAGCATTCATGGGGCGGAGATATGGGGATACTGCCCCGTTCAAATTTGGCTTTAACAAAAAAAAAAATGTTGAATTTTTTTGTGTGCATAATGTGATGAATTGCAGGATTTCGTTACTTCGCAGAGAGGAGCCCTTCCTTGTGAGACTAGGAAAGTGAGCCCGCTATGCAATATTTCCCCTAGTGGTGGCGGCAAGCGGGATCTCACATGGAGAACCTTCTCTCTTGTGGACAAGGACTCCGGTTCAGTCAAGGAACTCCCGAACTCTCATATGACACCATCAGGGCCTCAGGAAATCCAACTTGAACAAACCACTGTTTACTATTGTGACACTACTTCAAACACTCAAATGAAAATCAACTATACTGTGAAGAAGAATAATAGAGGAGTAATACTGATCATTTCCCCATTGAAAATGGACAATACTGTGAAGAGTCGGAATAGTAGAGTGATGAAGAAGACTTCATGGACAGTGAAAGACTATGATCCTCCGCTGGGGAGGACCCAACTAAGCAGCTTAAAAACAGGAGAAGGACTCTTATCACAGAGTCGAAGCCGGGACAGAAAATCCCAGGATTGTCAAACCTGCATTGCAGCAACAGCAGAATGAAAAGAGGAAGTCCTGTGAAGGCAACCAGCTGGTGTATGAAGAGAGCTGGAACCAGGAGAAGAAAGGGGAAAAAAAAACAACACAGACAACCTGCTGTCATGAGTGGTGGCGTGACCCAAGAAGGGTGGACAGTGCCGACCGGGAAAAACGCAGAGACTTCCACGACCGGGATACACGGAATGAGTGTCGAGAGAGCAAGAGGGTCGGAAAAGACCATGAAGCCAACCTGACCAGAAGAAGAGTTTCCATCCTGAGAACAGGACCAGTGACGCCAAACCCCTGGAGAGAAGTTAACAGTTACAGCAGGAGACCAGGGAGGGATGTCGGAACTAACAAGCATGTAAATAATACTCATCTCAGTGAATCTGCTGATCAAAATTCAAGAGTAAACGTTGCTGGCCCGAAGGCCGAAATGCCAATGATAAGGAATTAAGAAATATCAAAGAGGAGAATAACAAGAATAATTATCTCTGTACCAGTGAAGGAGGGGGCAATCAATCGGATGGTAGAATAATTCGGCTCCTTCTGATACTATACGCATGCGCAGCAGCTGAACGCTCCCCAGTCTTCGCTGGAAGCCAGCCCGGTAACATACCACACCATTCCTTGGCTAATTCGCTCATAGCTGTTTGATCTCTTGATTGAGACTTCCCCCTCCCTTCCACAAGGCCGCTTGTGGTCCAGGTTAAGGGTCAACATATAAGACTTGATATACGGCGCTCAGATCTTTTCATCGAGACGCCAAGTTTCAGCACGTTGCCTAAAAACAGGCCTCAATATGTGCCATCTCTTTCTTATGAGACACAGCATTTTAATTTTACTTTTACGCATCTTGCTACTCTGCCATAGGACCCTGTGAAGTCTAGGCTGGGTTTGTTTACATTGTTTTCAATAAATGGATGTGTAGCGCACTAAGGTTGACGATCGAGCAGCCAGTCTCACCATGTGGTCTATTAACTAGCCTTGTTAGCTCACGTAGCTAGCTACATACTGCATGTCACCCTGAATCCGCAACAATGGCCTATTATAACTAAATATTTTGGCTGCATCTCAATAATAAGGGACATTTTCGACTCTCCAGATAGCGCCTCCTGGTGCTTTATTGATATCCAACGCCAATCAGATTTGGTTGTCATTCCATTTTTCCATTCATTATAAGGCTTCCCATATTTAGATATACTTGTATCTGTTGCAGGTTCCGGTGGCCTAGATACCAAAAAAAAAAAACCTGTCGTCAACTGGTATCCACACTGCTCCACCGCAGTCATCACGCACTTACAGGAGACAGCCGCTGCCTTACACCAAATTGCAGTCCTACTGGTAAGTGCCTCCTCAAACCCACTGGCACTGTGCTATCTTGCATTCATACAGCTCGCTGTGCACAGTATCAATACAGCACTGAACAACAGCTTCTCTATCTGTTCTCTTCTCCCGTCAGCACCTTCAATGGCACCACCAATGCCACACATTGCTGACATTCTGCCTCACGATTCCCTTTGCCGAAGAGCTTAGGCCTACCAGGTATTCCTCTCAAAAATGTGTCTGTTTATTAACACCATGCCTTATTAAGAATAGGCCATATTCAGCATACTTAATTATTGCTTGCAGTTGCCTACAAGCCTCGAAAACTTTATGACTATACTATTGATAGTCCTCTACACCATTACTTCCCAGCCCGAAGACACTTCAAACGACTTGTTGACACCTACATTTTCCAATTTTATAAGGCTCCGCCATCATCACACTTTTGGCCACTTAATACCCATCACTGTTTTTGTCCTTTCATTTTTAGAGGACATCCAGACCTTTTGTCAACACGTCTTTATCATACAACATTCCAACGCTCTTCAGCACCATGATTCCTGGTGAAAGTTCTGAGTTTTCTAGTTAATTGTTAAATTCTGAGAAACAAGTTTGCAATATACAGTCTCCGAACTAGAAACACCAAAAGTGTCGACGTTTGAAATGTGCCATGATCATGTTTGTAGTACAAACACTTTTGCTTACTAACCTTACCTATTGTAGTATAATTTTGAAATATTTACTGACTATGTCGGTTACATGTATATGTCTTTTATGTTGTAATTTTTAGAAATAAACTTTGTTTTAACTGCTTTTTGTTATGAAAGTGTGACTAAATACTGCTAAATGGAAAAATCCTTAGCTTGATGTAGTTCTCTGTCAATATTTACCTAGCGTCAAAGGGAGAGGTAGCCTTGACTCTTTTTTGTTCATTTAAACATGAATTGCACCCTCACGAGTCAGGCCCCTCGTTACCAAAAAAAGAGGGTACTTGTCCATCTTTTAATGACAGGATTCCAAGCGTGCCATCCTCTTGAACAGAACTTCCCCTCGGGTCGTCAGTTTAAGTGACATCGGCCTCCTGGTGAGGTAAGTCTCTGAAAGAAAATCAATCGGTCTGCTGGGTGCCAAAAACGTAAGTATCCAATGTTTTTTGGTGTTGAGGCCGGAAGTGCGGCATGACAACGAACCTGCTTGCACAACGGGGAAGAATTAGGAGCAGCCAGAATAAACCGTAAAGTTTCTGCTAGAATAAGTCTATGTGCAGAATGCCTTATTAGGGCTACGGTCTGCAACGTAGGCGGTGTAATCGCTCCCTCAGAAGACCCTTGCACCTGTCACCTGCTGGCTGCACTTCTTGTTATTGTTTTGATCCCATGTACAGCAGTGCCCCCTCCCCTCGCGCTATCCCAATTTCACTTGGCCTACTAAGATCGTTGTCTCTGTCCTCCCTCTGCTCCCCCCCCTTCCTTGCCTCGTTGCGCCTCGAAACACTTGTGTATAGGCGTGTTACAAATGACATATCATACATATTTTATATTGATGTCCATAGAGGCGCCTCGTTCAAAGTTGAGTTCCCTAAAGTTGAGGGCAAAGCCTGTGTCACCATGCCCATCTCGTCGGTGGGGACTTAATCAGCCAGTGCGTTTCCAACAAGGTGCGCAGAATTAAGTTTTGCTGTAGCTTGCAGAGTAGGCACGATGATTGGAACCAATGGAGGCATCAAGGAAATATCCTGGCAAAACACAGCACCCAAACCTAACATGCGTTGCTACATAGTGAGGAAAGAAATAGGTTTTCACACGTGGAGTAGTTTGAACACAGGGCCGACTCAAAGGCCAAATGCGCACAGTCGTCCACCCTGCAACTGTGTGAGCGTGGCTTCCAGTAAATGTGGTAAGGAAGCTGGATTACTAGGAGCAGTGGCCAAAGATACAAATTCCCAGGTGTAACTAGGAAAAAGGGGCTTCTACAGCCCTCACAGTACCGCTTGGGCTCCACCCCGGCTCCACTGAATAAATATACAAATCGCCCCAGCTACGACAGCTCTAAGGGCTCCTAGTCAGAGGGACCCCACAATCCCTGTGTAACAGTAAGATGGAAAAAGCAAAGAGTCAGAATACAAGCTCTGTGCCTGTATCAAGACAAGAAAATAACCATACAAACTACTCACGGCTCAGCCCAGAGGGTACCATTCAGAAGACTTCGGGCCAGTATATCATTTGTGCTGGCCAGGAGCAACACGCACCCTCGCCCCCGCTCGGAGGGCCACTGAGAAATATCGGAGAAAAGTATGAGAATGTATGAAATCCAGCAGTACGCGAACAGTGGTTCGATGACTCGGAGAAGGCTCAGAGAACTCTAGAGGAAAGCACCTAGCACGTAGCATAGCACAGGATCATCAAGCCGCACCAGCGTTGTTGAGAGTCTCGCAATCTGGCCGCATCCGACAACCAAAAACTTCAGTGTTTGGGGGCTCAGTTTATTCATCCCAGTATATTAATAGCAAATAAAGGAAGAGTGGATGAAGAGTCCACAGAGGAAAAGTTGGTTCGGATCAGAACAACCAAGTCTGAATACAGGGAGTAAGAAAGACACTGCAGGTTGGCAACAAGGAGAAGGGCCATAAACCTCGGATAAAACAAGTTACTTCTGTACAGGAAGAAAAGGGGACAACCCAGAGGTGGAAAAGTCCCTTGGAAGAACTAAAAACGTGTTCAAGAAACCGCAAAAAGCTATTTAAAGATAGCTTTCTAAGGCTGAGCAAGCCTTTGCAGGAGAAGAGTCATTATCTTGGACCACTTTTTAGGTTTTTTTGTTTAGTTGTAGGGTCAGGACAGATTCGTTTTGGACAGAGGACAGACTGTTTTCGACTACATTACTAAGGACAAGCACCCTAGTTAGTTTTGTGTTAGGAAGGGAAAAACCCTTAGAACAAGGATAGATGGGCCTTTTTCTTATTTTAATAAAGTTGTACTAGTGAAATGCCTCCGCTTAGTTTACCTCCTTCTCTTGACCAACCACAATACACCGAAGTCAACACCAACCCTTCTGTTACACAATGAGGTTAATTTGAGATGCAGTGACCGCTTAATTGTCACAATACCTCTTTTGTATTGGATACACTTATGGTCCGCCTCCCAGCTAACAAAATTTACAGAAGCAATGCAGGACCTCTTGATGCAGGAGGGTGGCTGTGCACTTCCATGGTGTAGACATGCCCAGCTTTAGCAACTTATATGTAACAGCCTGAATTATGGTCTGAACCAGCCGCTAAGGACTTGAGCGCAAAACCAATGGCCCAAACAGCCTTGTATACTAAGAGGAGGACTGCATGGTCGGTCTGTTCTGCAACTCTGCTCGAGCCTTAAGGTATTGGGATTGTAAACTTGTATTTAGCTATGAGACTTATGCGGACTTCATTAGACATTATGCATGTTCTCTTTTTTTCAAATTCCGTTTTGGAATGTTACCCTTATCATACTGCACAGAATGATGGGATGCCTGTCCCTTTTGCCTGGATGTAGTTGAAATGGAAATACACTTTGTACTACTATATCTTGATATAATGAGAGTAAGGATTGCCTATTTAACACTTATTTGTATTAGCAATGGCATCTTTAATGTCTTAATAACCATGGCATTTTGTAAAAGGCAATGTCTAGATAGTAGTGTTACCTGTCGCCAAGTTCCTACATAGAGCCTGGTTGACAAGAAAAGTATTTTTAAATGTGTTAAACGGATGGATTACAAACCTTTTTAACCTAATCCCTCACAGAGTATATTTATCAAATGATGAACCATAAGGATATTTACTATAAGGCTGTAATCCATGCACATATGCAAGGATTGCGATTGTTTTATGCCTTTTAATTTCTTGATTTTGCTCATTGATTATAATGTTCATTGTTTTACATTGTTTAAAAAAAAAAATGTTAAACTTGTTTATTTTTGGTCAGCGCACAGGAAAACATTGCATTACAACAATTCGGCATATGTTACATTTTAAGCCATTTTCAACATCCCCTAAGGTTCCGTCCCCACCCTCTAATTCTGGCTGCCTTCTGGATCTTGGTCCTCTGCTGATTGAGCCAGGTCCCTGTCCTCTGCCCGTTGGGCATTCACCACCAAGCGTGGCTTGAATGTTAGCGCTGGGAAGCGCTCCTCATAGTCTATCAAGGGCGACCAAATGTTTGTGAAGCGGTGAAGGTGGCCTCTGTTTGCCGCCATGGTCTTTTCCGCTATGAAGATGTCCCAAAGCTTCAACCACCACAGAATCATTAGGGGGCCTTCCGGGGATTTCCAAGTTCGAGCTACTGTGATTTTCGCGGCCAGAAGCAGTTACGTTATGAGGGCCGCCTGCTTGCCAGATCTCGCATATATGCCTGGGACCGGGATCCCCAATAGGATTGGTTCTGGATCCAGTGGTAACGTGGACTGGGTGAGGTCTGCTATGGTGGCGATACACTGGGACCAGAAGTTCGCCACTATTGGGCATGTCCACCACATGTGTAGGCAGGAGCCCGTCATGCCACATCGGCGCCAGCATAGCGGGTCCAGGGACTGATTGAAGTGGTGTAGTCGAAGCAGTGGGTAATACCATCTTAACAGGAGTTTATGCGCACATTCCCAGTTAGTAACGCAGAAAGAGGACGAATGAGTACGTGACTAGATGTCAGCCAAGCTTGGTCTTGAATCGGGTGTCCTAGTTCTGTTTCCCACTGTGACATATACGATGCTTTAGCCGTAAATAAATTTGTCTGAAATAGTTTGTATAGTGCTGAAATTCGCCCTCGGCTCGGTGGATCTGCGGCTGTTAACTCGAGGGAATCTAGTTCTCGTGTGGCTGCCATGCGGGTCTGGGGATGCAAGCACCAATGTCTGATTTGGATAGAAGAGAACCTGTCGGTCTCTGAAAGGCCAAAGGCGCTTTTACATTGGGCGAACGTCAACGGCTGAGTCCCTTCGAATAGCTGATTCAAGGAGTTGAGGCCCCCCGCGATCCAGTTTTTAAAGTTCGAGGGATGGATCCCGGGTGAGAAGGCCGGGTTGTGGAACACTGGGGCGGATGGGCTTAGATCCCTTTGGGATGCCTCTGGATTTGCGTGCCCAGTCCTATGCCTTTAGTGTCTGTTTGGTTGACGCTAAGATGGATGGCCATGTCCGCTGCAGTGAGGCAGGCAGGTGTAAGAGAAAGTGGAGGGGGAGAGGCAATCGGTATTGTTCTATGTCCATCCACTTGGGACGCCCTGATGCGATGGTCCAGGCTCGAGTGTGAGCTATCTGCGCCGCCATCTGGTATCTTTGGAGGTCAGGGACCCCAAGGCCTCCCTGGCTTGGGGTACACAGCATGGTTTTCTGTGGGATACGTGACTTTCCCCTTCAAAATGAAGTTGAAAATCTTCCTCTGAAGCGGAGGGTGGGGGATTATGGTGGGGAGGGCAGAGCAGGCGTAGAGGAATCTGGGTAAGAGGTTCATCTTACAGGCCGCAATGCGACCTATTAGCGATATTTCCTGTGAGAGCCAGCGATCCAGGTCTTTTTCAAAGTTCTTGAATAGTGTCGGGAAGTTTATCTGGTAGGTATTTCCGGGGCAGGTGGGGATCTGGACCCCAAGGTAGGGGATAGACTTTTTGCTTAATGGGATTGAGCAATGGGATCTAAAGGACTCCTTGTCTCCGCGTTCTAGGCCTATTCCAAAGGCTGTAGATTTTACAAAATTGATGGAAAATCCCAAGACCCTCCCAAACCTGTGGATTTCTGCTAGGGCAGCCCTCAGTGACTGAGAGGTGTCTGTTATGGTCAGCATCACGCCGTCCGCGTATAGCGTGATCTTATGTTGGGAAGGGCCTACTTGGAGGCCTTTAATTCTGGCGCTGAGGCGGCTTCGTTGGGCTAGCGGTTCCATTACTAAGGCGAAAAGAAGGGGGGAGAGAGGACATCCCTACCCGGTGCCGCATGTTAGGGGGATTGGGCTGGATAGTAGGCCGTTCACCCGGAGGAGGGTATTCGGCGCTTGGTAATTCGCTAAGACGAGCTTCAAGAAGGAGGGTCCAAAATGGAAGGATTCCAGGGTGTGACGGAGGAACGACCAGTCTACTTTATCAAATGCCTTGGTCGCATTCAAGGCCAGCAGGGATAGCTTTTGCAAGTCTCGCTTAGCTATCTCAATCAGATTGAGGACCCTACGTGTGTTATCTGTGGTTGCTCTATTCATTATAAATCCTGTCTGGTCTGGATCTATAATGTTTGGGAGTACTTTCGCTAGTCGGTTTGCCAAGACCTTCGAATAAATGTTCGCATCTAGGTTTAATAAAGAGATGGGTCTGTATGCAGCGATATCTCTGGGGGTCTTTTCCTGGTTTGAGAGCTAGAACTGTGATTTATTCCTTCATTGACGGGGTAATAGATCCTGAGATGGCTAAGGAATTAAAGAGCGCTGTCATGGGGGCCAGTAGCTGGGGCCGAAAGAGTTTGAAAAATCGAGGCGAGAACCCATCTGGTCCCGGAACTCTTGATTTCAGGCTTTTAATGGCCACGTCAACTTCCTCGCTGGTAATCGGGGCTTCCAGCTCTTCCCCTCTTGTGGCTGTGATGTTAGGTAAGGCGCCTCCTGCAAGTAGATATGCTGTTCTTCACTGAATCTCGGGGTTGCCGACATTGTATCTGCAAGGTGGGCCTCTGCGATCCGCAGTTAATCACGATCAGCGAACTGCACTGTACCCTGGGGGTCCCGCAGGCCTATAATTGTGTTCCTCTTCTTGACTCTCACAAATTTTTCCACCAGGAATTTATTTGCTTTATTACCTCTGGCGTAGTAGCTTTGTTTTGTTTTGGCTAGAAGTTAGGCTGTATTCTCTGCATAGTGGGCCTCCAACTTCTTCCGGGCTGCCTGCAAGGCTCGGTAGGTTCTCGGGGACCAGTTTCTGGATTTACATACTGTCTCTGCCTCCTGCACCTTGTCCTCCAGGTTGCGGCGGATCTGTTGCTTTTGTTTGTGGTAGGCTGCTCCTCGGGAGATTAACACCCCTCTCACCACCACCTTCATTACATCCCATGTGTTCGCTGGGGAGGTATCTTCATTCTTATTTTCTTCAAAGAACTCTTTTATTGCTTTAGCCACCACGTCTCTTGTTGACATATCTCCTAGGATCGGGTCATAAAGGGACCATCTGCGTCGATGGGCCGGGTCAGGGTCATGGGCTCTGAGCGTTAAGGTTATTGGGGCGTGATCGGAGAGGATTCTAGGCCCGATGAGGACTTCATCTGTAAATGCTAAGACCTGCGGGGAGGCCAGGAGGAGGTTGATGCGTGAATAAGTTCTATGTACGTAAGAGTAGAACGAGTAGTCCCAAACCTCAGGATGGAGGACTCTCCAGGTATCCACTATGTCCAGAGTTCTAAATAGTTTGAGTAACGTTGTCGCCGAGCCGAAGTCTCTACGAGCAGGGGGATGTGACCTGTCTATCAATGGGTCAGGAACTCCGTTAAAATCTCCTCCCATGATAGTTTGGCCCTCAGCAAATGGTGCGAGGGCACTTTCTAGGGCCGAATAGAATTCCTCCTGCTGCTCATTAGGAGCGTACACCAAGGTCAACGTGTAAAGTTGGCCGAAGAGTCAGCATTTTATCGCTACAAAGCGGCCATCTGGGCAACGCAAGGAGTCCAGGATTTGCGGCCTGAGTTCCTTGGCAAACAGGATCGCTATACCACCCTTCTTAGTTCCATTCGGCTCCAGAAACTGTAGCGGAAATTGCCGATCACGGAGCCGGGTGAAATCGGCCGGGGTCAAATGTGTCTCCTGGAGGAAGACTATGGAGGCCTCGTCGTTCTGTAAACGCCTCAGTATCGCTTTCCTCTTCTGCGGGGCGTTGAGACCCCTGACGTTCATTGTCAAGAATTTCAGTTTCTGGTGTGGAGGGGGAGACTCCTGGGCGTCCTCTGGTGGGGGGAACTGATCTGAGCGGGGAGGATGGAGGTTCTCAGCCATCATCTAGGGGCTTAGATTTGGCGTGGTTTTCCTGCGGCTGGGTTTTATATTTCCTCCAAAGGGAGGGTAAACATTTAGTTGAGTGGGGGGCCGAATTTTCCAATGCGGTCCTTACCACGGCCAACTGGGCTATAACTGTCCTCCCAGCCAACAGGGCTAGGATCAAACCACATGATTGGGTTCGTCTCCAAGGGTGGGTTGATGACATACTCATTGGAGTGGGGTATGGGCCGCTCGGGACCCGCGGCATCACTGGATTCTTCTTTAGTTATAGGATCAGTCATTTCGTGGCCGTCAGTCGTGGCAGGATTATTTTACCTTACGGCGTCTCTGTGCTTTAGACCAGGGCTGCTGCCGCTGTCTCTGGGGCAGCTGCTCCGACTCTCCTGGGGGACGGAGTGGGCTGTGGGCGGGCGAGGCCTCCGGAGAGTTTGGGTGTAGGATGGACTCTGTGTCCTCTAGATGGCTTATTTTGCGCTGGGTTCCCTGGAACGTGAATTGAAGTGTGGAAGGGAACAGCCATCTGTAGCGTATCTGTTGGTTCTGCAGGAATAGGGTTAGGGGTTTAAGGGCTCTTCTTTTCTGCAGGGTCATCAGTGAGAGGTCTTGGAATATCTGGAGCTGAATACTCATGAACGCGAGCTTGTCCTTGGTGCGGCTTATAGCCGAGATGGCCTCTTTAGTGGTGTAGAAATGGACCCTGGTAATTACATCCGGGGAAGCGTCCAAGTCTACTCCTCGTCTTGGGTGCAGCCTAGGAGTGCGGTCCAGGATCAGTTGGGCTTTGTCCATGTTTGGGAGGAGCGCTTGGAAGAAATTGCCTATATATTCTGGCAGCTCTTTGTCTTGGATCGTTGATGGGACCCCTCGGATACGCAGGTTATTTCTTCGAGCCCTGTTTTCTAGGTCCTCCTGCTTAAACTCGAGCACTTCATTCCTATTCTGCAACGCTTGGATCTCGCGTCTCATATCTATTAGTGTGGCGTCGTGACTCTGGGTCAGATCCTCAACTTCGCCCAGCCTTTGCTCCGCCTCTGTGTCGTTGATCTGTCTGTTCCATTTGTGTGGACAGCTCTGTCATGCAGGATCGAAACTCTGCTTTGATGCCCCGCATGAAGGCCTGGATGTCTTCCTTAGTGGCCAGTTTTCCCTGTTCCTCGGGAGCCTTCTGTGGGGTTAAATTCGGGGAGGGGTCCGATTTCTTTGTCTTGTCCGCTGCTAGCAGCATGGTAGAGATGTCCGAGGATTTGGTTGCTTTAGCCAGCTCCGCCATCCTGCGGGGCTTACGACTCCGAACTTTCTGGGACTGTTATGCTTAAATTGAAAAGGTTAGCCAGGCTCTAAGGATCTCCTTATTTGGCAGAGGCTCCCCGGTTGTCAGTTGACGATAGGCTGTGGTCCCAAGGAGGATTCGGAGTGCCGATCACTAGGCCTCAGCCGCGATGGAGAGGAGGAGGCCGAGCCTCTGATGAAGCCACTTGGGATCCGATGATGGCAGGGGGGGGTGGGGGAGGATCACTCCTGCCGTGGAGCTGGAGACCCGGTACACCCAGGGGATAGTGGAAACCAATGGGCAGGGGCGTCCCAGGAAGCAACTGGCTAGTGGGGCGCGGCAGGGAACTTAATCCCAGGCTCTTGTAGTGCTGGTGTTGAAGTTGTGCTGGGGTCGCTGTGTCGCCAGCACGGCACCTTGGGGTAGCAGGGTAATGTCAGAAAGCCGGGAGTCTCTTGCCGGGCTCCCAGGAGGTGCCGCTGTTGGTGGTAGGCCTCAGGCTGTGCTTAACTAGGGGAGAGTGGGCCAGGGCGCCCCTGGAAGTTGGGGGGGGCCTAGGAGGTGCACAGCAACGGTAGAGCCGTCAGACCCTCTGAGTAGCAGCGGGTCGCCAGTACCATCCAGGGCCTCGCTGCAGCGTCCTCACCTTTTCTGAGCCCGGAAGACCTCGGCCGCCACCGTCGGATGCCTCTGGGGAGCCGGATTGCAGCAGGCTACTGGAGGCTCCCTCGTCTGTCTCCGGGGGGCGATGCTAAACCCAGGTTCGGGAGCTCCCGCTCGACCAGCACCGCGGGCACGGAGCTTGTCACCTCCCCGCAGAAGTCACTCCCGAGGATTGGGGGGAGGGGAAGGCGCTCCGCCGCCCGAAGTCGTTCCTGCACGACTCAGTCAATGAGCCTGCTGGTCTCCCCTGTTACGCCGCCGGTGCCGTCAGCTTTCCCGGGGCTCCACATCAGAGTCTGGGCAGGAGGGGCTCCTCTCCTCATGCTTCTCATCTGGACGAGCGTTTCGTCCTGTCCGCCATCTTGGAAGCGCTGGGCCAAGTCTGGGCTTGCGTGAGGGACCAGGCGATTTCAAGGCCAACCAGAGGGTTAGCGGAGCCTTACTGGGCAGCAGCGGGTGCCCCTGGTCTTCCGGTTGCCATAAATCTGACCGCTATATTGACCCGATCCAAAACGATTAAATTATAGCTCTTTGCCGCGGGTTCCGAAACGGAGGCCATCCGGGAAGACGCCGCATCACTGGCGCTCCTGGCCACGCCCCCCATCGTTTTTAAATGTAATGGTGAACTATAAGAAATTGTATGCTTTTTTAGGTTATTTTAATATTGTTACGCATTGATTGTGATTACATTTGTTTTATGTTGCCTAATGACTTATCAAATAAAGCTGGAACAAACAATAACAGAGAATGCTGTGAAGGAAACTTTAAAAGGCTCTAAATAGCAGGTGAACGCCTTTAAAATACTGGTTGGGATAGAACAAACATTTCCTTTTATGTTCAGAAGACCAGGCAGGACCTGCATGGTCTTCCCAAACCAAACCATAGGCTGAACTGTCGAGCTCCATAAAAGCAAGTCAACCCACTATGAATTTTATCAAATAATTGACCCGAGCAGGGCATAGTTTTAGGACTCTGTCTGTGGCAGAGATTACTGAAGCAGATGGTATACCCTGCTCAGTGATCTGCACCAATGCACCGTAACACTTTCTGCATCTTCCAAGTGGCGATGCCTTTAGTAGCTTTTAGTGCAACACAGAGGGCACCAGGAGGCCCGGATTGCAATTTAAGAAACAAAATGTGGTGATAAACCCTGGAACGCTCAGAGTATTCCATCTTGCTAGAGGGTTGATTGGGTGAGTTGTTGCAAGTCTTCTTGATAGTCTTCGCTGCAACCAGGGCTTTATTCTGCCTCTACCATGGCAGGTATTATCCTTCCATGCTTGCAAACGCAAACACAGAAAGGGGCCTCTTTGCCACATTAACAATTCACTGATTCGGAAATGCTTTGTTGTCTTAAGAGAAGACAATTAGATTTTTAGCAGTAAATTGCACAGTACATTTTACATTTTTTGAGTGGTTGGGAAAGCAATGGAATAGTGAGAGTTGGACCACACGTCTTTTGTTTAGGCTGATGGAGCTGAATTGGGGCCATCCCTGTATTCGATCCTGGCAATGCTCACACTTTGCACGGCCCAAGCAGAAAATGCTCCTGCCACTTCAAGTTTATTTGCCAATATTTCCCTGAAGCCTCTTGTGCTTGCAGCAGCATATTCAGCCCAAAGCATACTGAAGATCGTCTTTTGGTGCTTCTAACATGACTTGACACATATAAGGAAGAGTCTTCTTTGAATTGCCAATTATATTTATCGAGGAACCATCTGCACTAGCTGTCCAATTTTCCTGTAGAGACGAACTATGCTTTCTGTGATTACAATAAAAAACGTTCCTTAGGCAACAGTGATGTGCCGCTTATCTCTCTTTACAGGCACTCGACTAGAGTGATATTAAATTGTCAACTATGGTCTATTTCTGGGCCAATGCCTACCCTCAGTAACAACAAACGTATATCGACTTATATGGTGGGACCCACAGTAGCACACGTGTGCAAAAAAAGCTGCTAAAAAGGAGTAGAGAAGAGGGAATGGGATTCCTTTAGTCTGTCCTCCTGTGCAATTCCATTAAAAATAATTTGTATGCTGTATTTGTTATTCATCGAAAAAAAGCCAGTAAAACCTCAACATAGGAAGCCATTAAAGATATCCTGCTTCCAACATGAAACATGTCTGTCCATACTTCTAACCTTTTAACTTTATTATTGTTGCAACACTTGTCCCTCTAAGAGCCTGAGATTAATTTAGTGGCATCACAGCTATGCTCTTAGAAAAGAGATCATTGGGTCAGGTCAATCAGAATTCGATTAAGCTTTTACAGTCATGGCAGCAGGTAATGGTTGCTCAGTTGCTGAGTTTGGCTCCATAAACAGATAGTCAGGACTCTGATGAATGGAAAACATGCTATAAGTAGTATCGCATTTTCAATTTTGACAAAAAATGCCTTATTGTCTAACAACTCTTGGTTGCTACCTGTACAAGCTCATCACCAGAAGAAATATCCTTCACTAATAAAAGGTTCAAGCAGCATTTGCCACTCGTTTACATTTATTCAATTATTCCTGCAAGTCCTAATCTCGTAATTTCTAGAAAGCATTTCCAGTCAAGCGCTCGTTTCTCCCATTTATAAAAAGAAAACTTTTTTCAGTAATGCAGGCTTTTTAATGGATTCTAACTATGCATTTCGCTCAAAAAGGTTTTGCTTAAGGTCTACTTTGTTTCTTAATAATTTAATCCTCACAAATATCAGGCTGTCCAAAACCTTTCCTGAACGTGGGAGAGTTTGAGTTAAAATAATTTGTTTGATTCAAACTGAGCTTCTTTGCGATTTACTAAACCGAAATGCGTGGAATTAATTCTCCAGTCTGTCGCTGTCAGCAAAAGTCAAAAGTATGTTCCCTGCTACATTTTAAAGATGTTTAAAACGGTTTTACTTTGTTCTAAAATAAGGCACATGTTTTATATGTGGCCAAGCAATGCATTTACAATTATAGGGAAATTATGTTTTCAATGTTTATAATTTATTGCGGATTGTTGAAGTCCTTGCAATAAAAATATTTCGCGCTAAACTTACCAACTCATGTGCTCAAAGAATCCTTTAATTACACAAGACCCATTTGGGTTGTGGTGATTTTTAAAGCATGTTTATGTTCAAGCTACTGGGTTTGCTAAATCCAAACTGCAGTTCTCGCACATGTAGCACAGTATCAGCTGCTACCACTAATAAATGTGCACGCCCACACTTTAATTATAAGGGTTTTATGAATATTTTTGTTTCTGCAACTACTGCAATCACCTTTTAAACAACCACGTGGGAGAGAGGTGTTTGGTTTATTATTTATTTATTCATTCATTTATACCGTGCCGTAAGCCCTCAGGCATCAGGGCGCCAAAAGTGAGACAAGGACGTATACTAACAGGATAACAAGACACAGACGTAAAACATAGTGGAGTTCATGGACCATGGCGACAAGATCACCAACATCCCCGCCCCACCCACCAAATACCTCGAGAGACACTTTACTGTAATGCGATTATCTATTAATGCATTGTTGTTAATGTTGTGCTTATCTGTAAAACCCAATAAAATGTTATGAAAAAAAAAAACATAGTGGAGTTGTCAAAGGAAAGTTATTCTAACTCTGAGAAAGGAGTCATTTAAACAGGTGAGTTTTAAGTTTCTTTTGGAAGGTAGTGTATATAGGCTCTAATCTTAAATTAAGTGGTAGATTGTTCCATTTGGTGGTTGCAGCCTGTATGTTGAAGGCTTTACCTAGGCCATTTGTTCGCTTATAAGGTGCAATCTTGATTTAGCCCTGTACTTCTGACCTAAGGGCTCCACCTGCTACATAGCGGGTGATCTTTTCTTTAAGGTATACTGGTGCTTTTCCATGTATACAACTGTGTACCATGATCAGAGCCTTAACCAGGATTCTGTTCTCAACAGATAACCAATGCAGTTCTCTTCCATCTTCAGTGATATGATCCTTCTTATTTTTCTTTTTTATGATTCTTGCCGTGTTGTTCTGAATCATTTGCCATTTTGCGATGCACCATTTATTTGCACCTAATAGTGTTCCATAATCCAGCCGGGAGAGTATTGTTGCTCTGGCTATAGATGCACAGTTTTTCTTGCTCAGATAAGGTCGAATTGCCCTGAGGAGCCGTAAATAATAGGAGCAGTTCTTACTCATTTGCATAACCTGAGCTTCCGGACTCATTGAGGCTTCCATGAATACCCCCAGTGTTTTCACTTTGCCAACTACTTTTATGAGGGGAGTCATAAATAATAAAAGACTTGTACTGATGGTTTAACTTTGCCAGAGCTTGGTTTGATCTGAAGACCATGAGCTCTGTTTTCTTGCCATTTAGGCACATCCAGTTGTTGTCCATCCAGATTTCAATTGCCTTGTATAGTGCCTTGACTTTGGTACTGTCTTTTGTGTAATTACCACTCAGCTCTACCACCAACTCGTTATCGTCTGCATAGTTGGTGAAATTTGCACAGATTTTATCCAATACTACACAGAGGAACCTGATGTAAAGGTTAGAGAGGAGCAGTGATAAACTGGCACCTTGTGGAACCCTACAGAATACTGAATGTCTAATGGGAAAATGTATCCCCGCCAATGGACTTTGGACTTCCTTTCTGAAAGAAAAGATGTTAGCCAGCCAATTGCTTTTTTAGAGCAATTGGCTCCCTTCTCAAGTGCCTGTTTGAGCTGCCCAGGATCTAGAAGATCAAAAGCTGCGCTCAAATCGAGAAGTATAAGTAAGCCTGTGTTCCCTTTGTCAACGAATGCTCAGCATATGGGTCTGTATATCAAGCATTGCTGTTTCCGTGCTAAAAGCAGCTCGGAAGCCCGACTGCTGATTGTGCAAGATCTCATTTGCTTCCCCATATGCCTGCAGTTGAGTCGTGGCAATCTTATCCAACACTTTAAGAATGAATTTGCAATTCGTTATGGGTCTCAGGTTTCCTGGGTCGCTTTGATCCAACTCTGGTTTCCTCACCAAAGGTGTGATGGTTACAGTGTTGATGTTTGTTGGGACTACTCAGTCCCGAAAGGAGGCATTCACAATTTTTGTGAGTAGTGGGGCAAAGATATTAATATTTTCCAGAATTAATTTTGGCGGGATTACATTTTCAGCACATGACGTAGGTTTCATGGAGGACAGCGTTTTAATCATATCCTGTGCTGTGATTTTCTGGAATTTGAAGGTTTCGGGTGATTTTGCGGCTTGCTCCCAAAAGACAGGTTGACCTGGTTCAAGGATGTTTTTTGCGCTTCTTTTATTAAGTCCCTGGCTTTATTGATTTTTTATGTGAAAGCTGTTTGAACTTTATCACAGTCTTCCTGGGATGGTATAAACGTGCGAGCCAGTGCTTTTGGCTTTTCAATGGATTTAAGGATTTCAAACAATTTGATGGTGGAATTCTCAGCTGACCTGATTTGTTCATTGAAGTAGTAGTTTTTTGCCTCACTCATTCCTTTTCTGTAGATTTTCTCTATTTCTGACCAACTTTCCTTGTTGCTCTGTGATGGGTTTTTCTGCCATATATCCTCGCTTTTCCTTTTTTCTTTTTGAAGCTCAACTAGTGTGGGGTTAAACCATTTGTGATGGTTTTTATTTGGTCTAACCAACTTGGTTTTTAGTGGTGCTTTCTGATGCACCAATTCTTTTGCATTGTGTAGGAAGTTTGAATTGAGTTCATCGCAGGCGTCTTCCTCTTTGGAGGCCCTTAGAACTTTCCCTATGCACTGCTCTAGATGCGCCGCCTCTATTTTTTGTAATTCATGCTAAGCAGCCTCATTGGCTCATTGCCTTGGGTTTCTGATTGGGGTCTTTTAAGGACAGCGTGAATACCACTTTAAAATTATCAGTCCAAATGCATGGCATGGTTTTATACCCACTAGTCTCTAGATTGGGTGTAACAATCCAGTCAAGTTGGTTCCCATTTACCATCGCGGGATCAATGTTCGTGACCCTAAAGTGGATTTTATTCAATGCTTTGTCAAGGTAGGTAGCCTCTTTATCTTTTGGGTTTCCATGCCATCTGTTAAGGTCCCCCAGCACCAGAGTGGCTGTGTTCGTGCCTTTCAATATGTTTAGTTGCTGTGTAAGTTCTTTGCTAAAATCTGATGTAAGAGATGGCGGTCTATATAACAGGATAATGTTGATACAGCTGTTATCTGTGGGGGTGGTATGCTTCCGGTGTAAAATTTCACATCCAGTGCATGTTGTTGTGGAAGGGAACATATGAATGGAGTCCCTGACAATCATGGCAACCCCTCCCTCCCCCGATCCTGTGCCTCTATTTTCGTGATAGATAGTATATCCTGTTGGAACCACGATGGCGCAAGTGGTTGGTACTCATGGGAGGCAGGCACGTTTTCATTGCTTGCACTATGTTCTAGGACACACTTCGTATGCTCCCGATATCAGCAGTCATTTGCAAGGAATGTGCCTGGCTCACCATTTAAGTAGTGAGTTGTGAACCTTCTGGTGGAAGCTCTTACTACTCTTACTGTGAGCCATTAAACCAGGTTTGGTGGCACCCTTGACAATTTCACATAAATGTGGTACTCTACTATTCCCAACTGCATTTCTGTGCTTTGTATTTAGAGACATTTACAGTTTATATAATTACCCTTACCGGAGAAGCAACAATCTAACATACAGAAGGTGAAAAATGTCTCTGCATAGTGTTGGCAATGCAGCCCAACAAACTTACCCACCACTTTCCTAAAAACATAATTGAAAGATTCGCCAACACGTTGATTGTAGTTGTAATATATTTTATTAAATATACCTCCGGATCTATTCATGCCCCACCCATTTGCTACACTTCCTCCTTCCAACTGTTCATAACGTAACTCTCAACCTTCCAGATTACACATTCTCCCTACACATTCTGTATTCCATACCTCACTTTCTACAATGGTTGTATATAAGAAGCTACAATAATACAGGTCGACTAACAATGTGGACTGACTTAAACCATTTTAGATGGAGCTTCAAAAGTTTAGATTGAAAACAGAAGTGAAAACCCTGAGTGACAGAGAGAGAGACAGACAGGGAAAAAGAGAGAGAGAGAGGGAGGGAGAGGCAGAGAGCTTAGAACAGGAAGAAAGGAGAGAACTGTTGGAAAGGTAAGATAGGTGAAGCAGGAGAGAATAATAAGACCAGCGGACAGAGTGTGGGGCGAGACAGATGAACACGTAGGCTGGTGTGGAAAGGAGGCAGGAGAGTGAACAGTTGGCCATCAGGAAAAGCGTCAGAACGGGTGAACTACACTTTTAATCCCTTAGGAAAACCCTGAGGGAGTTGTATAAGGCTAAGACCTTTAATCCTCCCTGGGCCGAGGGATAGAAAAGATAGCAGAGGTACCCTGGCTGTAGTTAACCAATCTTGCAGAAACACTGTGGCAGAATGGGGAGTTTGGGTTAGGGTAGTAAGCGCCCACTGTAAAGTTGAGGATAAGGTGCAGGGAACACCCTTCCAGTTACCATACATAATATTGCATTTGAGCCACGTCACATGCTGCACTGCCATCTAGCAACCATCGCTGAAAGTTCACCCCAAGTTCAGAGCCACATCAGCAAGGCAATGTGGGTATGCACTGTTGTATAAATGACTAGTGTTTCATGTTTTACTTTGCCATGTTCATTCTGGAATGGGCATGCGACATGATGTTCTAAATGGAACACTGAATCTTGGAGAGTTTGTTGTTGCTTGAGTTATACCAGTTGAACCTGAGATCCTGGATGTGTTGGGGGTCTCAAGCTACTGTGCTTCACATTACTGAATAAAAGCACCTAGTTAACACAATTGGCGTGTATGCTTTTATAAGAATGGCGACGAGGATGGGATGTGTGTTCCGGTGAAGCCTGCCCTGCTTTTATGACGATATTCCCCATCGAGACCCCCAACACCAGCTGGCTGAAAGTAACGACGTTCACCGCGTCTGAAGCCGTGGAGAGGAACTGGCACCCAGTGCTAGTGTTGTCCTACCAGCTGCGCACTCGGTCTGCTGAGGTGCAGATTGGCGCCGACGAGAGAAGCTGCATCGCCCCGACAAGCGATGAGAGGTGAGAGACGAATTGAGAAGTCTCATCGGATCTTGTGGCGGCGCCGCTGTGGCGTCTTGGAGCTGCAACACCTCTGTGTACGTCTCTGTGTAGGAGCACCCATCCCTCACTGCCGGGAGTCCGCACGGCATTTCAGGCCGGGCGCCGGCACAGTGTGTGTCCAAGCGTGCGCCCGTCACGTGATCCACCTCATATCCGGAAATCAGGCAGTTATCGTGGAAAGAACCGCGTATGTGCCTTCCTTGGATCGCGGTTTTAAGCAAGTGAGTCACGTGTGCGGATGTCAGGCAAATTCCGTGGTGGAGACTCTGCTTTCGGAATAGAAGTCTCGCTTCGCAGGGTGAAGCGAGTGTTGTGTTGAACCCGCCTAGGGCCCTCCGGGGAAGGCGGCCTGGGATTGCTGCAGAGAAGAGTAACAGGTGAGAAATTTCCAGCAGCCTAGTGTACTGATTCGTGTAACTCCAGCTTTGGCTAACTGAAAACCACCCAGCGAAAGGGGATTGATTAACTGGTTTGCTGCTCTGGTCCTGGACAAGGGACACCAGACGCATATTTAATACCCAGTGTTGCCGATTGAAGTTATAAAATGGCACTTTCTGGAGTACCGGGTCCCCAAGTGTTCATGCCCACTCCAGGCTCGCCCAAGATTAAATGGGCACCTTGGAAAAAGGGGGTTTTACATTACGTTAAAGCTACCTGTGGCAATGGAATGTCGATGGAGAGGAAGGTGGCAATGCTGATGCACTTTTTGGGATATGAAGGTCAGAGAATATAGGACACTCTCCCAGACATTTCTCAACTGGATTTGGAAGAGGGATCTAACGATTTTGATATTGCTTTGTTAAAGTTGGACAAACATTTTGAAGCTAAAACGAGTACCGTCTTGGAAATGTATTATTTTGGCATGAGGTTACAAAATGATGAAGAATCTATTGAAGATTACATCACGGCTCTAAGACACTCGTCTCTTAATTGTAAATTTGGTGGTAGTTTAGATGAACATATAAGGGACCAGTTTATGTTACATTGTGCAAATGATAAAATTTGCGAGGAGATTTGGTTGAAAGATGATCCTAATTTAGAGGAGGTTATAGGCATTGCAAAAAGGATTGAGCACACCTTACAGTGTGTAGCCAAATTGGGGGTTAAGGAAAATAAGTCAATGTCAACTGTTGAGGTTCTGAAGGTGAATGATAAGAAGGGAGCAGAAAAGATGAAAGAAAAGAAAAAGTTCAAACCTGATAGACGTCATGAGGCTACCCAAATCAAAGGTGGGGGTAGTGAACAGGTAAATAGACGCGTCCGGAAAGATAGCCCCCAGGGTCATTTAAAAAGGGAAGGCAGACTGTGTTTCAGATGTGGCAGTGCTCGACATTTGTCCACGTCTCCCATATGTACTGGAAGGCGCGTGAATTGCAGCATTTGTAAGAAATTGGGTCATTTTGAGAACTGTTGCAAAAATGATCGGGTTGGTAGTGGAAAAGGAACTCTCCTCATTGAAGAATATGACAGAGCAACATCTGAGGAAGGTGATATTTCTGAGAATGAAATTGTTACTGTTCACATGGTAAAGTGCTCGGGGTCTGATGAATGTGAACACCCCTCTGCCTGGATAAAAGTGAATGGACACTTAGTTAAGATGTTGGCAGACTCTTGTTCAAAGATAACGTTAATGTCCAGAGTGGTGTTTGAGAATGTCGTCGGTGGTTCTATAGAACAATTACTGCCTTCTGATAAAATGCCGGGTGGGTATAATGGTGATAAGATAGAAATATTGGGATGTTGTGATGCCAAGTTCGAGTTTAAGGGCAGAGTGACTCATGGAAAAATCTATGTCACAAAAAGGGGAGAAACATTGCTGGGTTGGAAGGAACAGAGGATTATGCATCAAGTTAGATCCCAATAGTGAGGAACAAGTACTTAATGTGGCCAATACACATGGATTGTGTAGTAATAATCCCAGAAGACATTAGTTGTTACTTAAGTATCCAGAAGTATTCAAGAGTAATGTAGGATGCTTAAAAGGAATGGTTCAAGATTGTTGTAAAAGAGGGAAGCAAACCAGTTGCATCTAAACTTAGGCCTTTACCTTTGTCGATGCGAAAAGCTGTGCGTGAGGAACTGATGAAATTAGAAAAAGAAGGTATTATTGAGCCGGCCAAGGCAGTAGAGTGGATTTCTCCCATGGTAGCTGTGAAGAAAAGTAGTGGAGATTTGAGAGTGTGTATCGATCTAAGGCAACTCAATTGGTGTGTTGTGGCGGATCGCCACCCTCTTCCAAACATGGGAGAGTTTAAGTAGAATTGGAAGTGCAAAATCTTTTGCCAAACTTGATATGGCAAGTGCCTACCATCAAATCAATTTAGATGCTGAATCTCGCAAATTGACTGCTTTCATTACTTATGAGGGAATATATCAATTTCGGCGCATGCCTTTTGGTTTAATATCGGCATCTTCGGTATTCCAAAAGGTTATGGACAAATTGTTGAAAGATGTCAAAGGTGTGTGGTGCTTTCAGGATGATGTTCTCATATGTGGAAAGGATGAAGAACAATTGAAGGGGAGACTGGATGAGGTTCTCAATATTTTTAAGGAGAGAGGCATAACTTTGCGAGGTGAAAAATGTGTTTTTATTACACAGTCTTTTAGAATATCTAGGCCATGAAATAACAGAGCATGGCCTTAAACCAAAAAGGAATCTGGTGGATTCCATTCTGAAGACAAAATCACCTAAGAATAAAGCTGAATTGAGGTCATTTCTAGGTATTATTGAATTTTATCATAGGTTTATTGAGAATTATGCTGACTGTATAACCAGTTTAAGGGCATTGTTAAGGAAAGGAGTTGATTTCGATTGGAGTAGGGAATGTGAGAGAGAATTTGAAGAGAAGAAAAGAAAAATAGATGTGGCCAAACCCTTATCGATGTTTGATACAAGGAAAATGACTATTCTATCAGTTGATGCTAGTGATACTGGTATAGGAGTAGTGATGTTGCAACCGGATATGGATGGCTCAGAGGTGGTTCTAATGCATGCATCCCAAATGTTGAGAGGGGCAGAACTTAATTATTCTGTTCTGGAAAAGGAAGCCTTGGCGTGCCATTGGGGCATCGAAAAAATGAAGAATTTTGTGTGGGGTCAGGATTATACTTTAAGAACAGATCATAAGCCCCTCCAGGCGATTTTTGAAAGTAATGGTCTTGACAAGGTATCAAGGAGAGTTGCTGGTTGGGTTACAAGATTACAATGCCACAAGTTCACTATAGAAGTGGTTGCAGGGAAGGAAAACGTGCAAGCAGACTATGCCTCTAGGGTGAAATTGGAGGATAGAGCAAGTGAGGACAGCAATAATGTGTGTGGTGAGAGTGACATGATTTTTGTAACTGCAGAGGGTATCATACAAACGCAAGAATGGATTTGTGTGTTAGAATCAGATGAAATATGGAAACGCATAATGATGTTTGTAGAAAATGAGTGGCCGGAGAAAAGATTACTTTCCGGGGAGGAAAGGTCATTATGGGAAGTAAGAATTGAATTGTCAGTGAAAGGGGGGCTATTGTTCCGGTGGGACAAATTGGTAGTTCCTGGGTGCCTGAGGGAAAGGCTGATAAAATCTGCTCATCAAGGGCATATAGGGGTATGTAAAATGAAAGAAGTGATAAAAGCACATTACTGGTGGCCAGGTATCGACCGCGAAATTGAAAAAGTGGTTGGTGCATGCACTGATTGCATTAAATCTGGAAAAAATTTGATGGTTGTGTCTCAGCTCATGGGAAAGACAAATACACCTGAGGGAGTGTGGCAAGATTTAGCAATGGATGTTTTGGGTCCAGCTGATATGGGGATGGGTAGAGGAACGTTCATTCTTGTCCTAGTGAGAGAAGTTACATGTCAACGCATTATAGAATTTCTTGAAAATGTATTTGAAAGGGAGGGTCTACCTAGTAGTATCCTCACAGACAATGGCCCCCAATTCACTGGAAAGTTGCTCAGAGATTATCTGGTTAAATGTGGGATTGGGCACAAAAGGACTCCCCTGTATTACCCACAAGGAAATGGTATGGTCGAAAGGGTCAATAGGTGTATTGTGGAAGCTGTCCGTGTAGCGAACGCATGGGGTTTAGATAAGAGTAGCTGTGAGGGAAAGGTTGTACACGTTGCGGATGGGTCCTGGTTCTGAGACAGGTGTGAGCCCTTTTGAACTCAAGAGGGGCCGAAAAGCCAATACATTGGTGGCTCCAGCTTGGCTGGGTAAGGGAAGAGAGACGGATGTAATTGTGGAAGATGTAAAAAAAAGGATGGATGTACATAAAGCAAATTGGGTGGAAAGAGTCAATGAGAAAAATCCTAAAAAGAGAACGGTGGTTAAAGTTGGAGACTGGGTTCCGATAAGAAAGGCTGTACTTTCGAAGAAAGGAGAGCCCCTGTATATGGACCCTGTGAAAGTTGTGCGGGTTTTTAGAAATGCTGTGGGGTTGGAAAGTGGGCATGAGTTGCGAAGATTAAGAGATAACCTGCTTTTTGCTTATTCAAAGTAATAAACCTGTGTGTTCATGAAATATTATTTTTTGTAAAATAGGGGAGGGGGAGGGGGATGTGTTGTATAAATGACTAGTGTTTCATGTTTTACTTTGCCATGTTCATTCTGGAATGGGCATGCAACATGATGTTCTAAATGGAACACTGAATCTTGGAGAGTTTGTTGTTGCTTGAGTTATACCAGTTGAACCTGAGCTCTTGGATGTGTTGGGGGTCTCAAGCTACTGTGCTTCACATTACTGAATAAAAGCACCTAGTTAACACAATTGGCGTGTATGCTTTTATAAGATGCACATTTGCTCAAATACAAGTTTGGTGACTGAAGGGTCAAACGTTTCTGCATTTTGCCACTTTGCCATATTCGGTCAGTAAAGTAGAGTAGAGCCAGTCCCTCAACTTTTAGTGGTAAGCAGGGGTATTTTTTGGTGTGCCTGGGGGACGGGGGCGTGAGGTGTGGGAATGAGAACGAGAGAGATGAGAACTATAAAGAGTCAAGGAAGGTAATAGATTTTCCAAGAAAATATGGACACATGTAAACTATACAAGGAGAACAATAAGAGACCAGAGAAGTAACTGCAACATATTTTATCCCTCGTTCTGGCTAGATAGTAAATGTAATGTCAATCCCCATCTACTCTGAGAATAACAGGGTAATCCTTGACTGAGGGGCGATGCACCCTGCTCAGTGGGACACTTTGGAGAACCTCCTGCCATAGTGTCACCCATAATCTAATGCCAGATGTAGGCATCCTTCACATTCCTTGCCTTTGGGGTAACATCATTCTCACGTTTCTGATGGATACTGCTTTCCTAGTGCCTTTAGCCATGGTCCACTATTTAGCTCCTGTGCAGTGCTTCCAATGAGATGGCAGATACCAATACCTGGCAAAAGTCCCAGCAGGGGCCACTGAGAGCAGCCCTTGAGCAAGTTAAAGAGGCTTGAGACTGCGCTCACCCTGACTATCAACATACTAATAAAGGTCACGTGAGCATTTAGCGTTTCTATGACCAAGTCATTTGTTTCTCTAAACCTAAATGTCATCCCACCCAAAACCATAATCACTCTGATTTTGGCAACCATCACAGTCTCCAGTCTGCCCTGTCCCCTCATATGCCAGAGTGTGCAAGGTAACTACTTGAGAAACAGAGAGAGAGAGAGAGAGAGAGAGAGAGAGAGAGAGAGAGAGAGAGACAGAGAGACAGAGAGACAGAGAGACAGAGAGACAGAGAGACAGAGAGACAGAGAGACAGAGAGACAGAGAGACAGAGAGACAGAGAGACAGAGAGAGAGGCAAAGTGAGAAAGGGAAATGGTAGCTGTTTAAGCCCATCTTGGGGGTTTCTCCGAATATCCATGAGTCACAAATCCAGGTGTTACTACATTTACTGTTGTGCCCCTATTTCAGACGTTTCTCCCTCTACTGAGCTATTTCAAATCTAGGTGATTCTAAATCCATGGATGCTGGCATCGTTTCCAGTGGCACACTGTGATAAATTCGCCCTCACCCCCAGACAACTGTACATCACTCCCCCATCCCTCCAGGCCCCTCTCCCACTGCTCAGACTCTCAATCTAGAGAGGCCACAACTGTTGAGACAGGCCAATCGCGTTGAACCTAGGAACAGACATCGAAGGCGAACTCTGAGTTAACGGTGTGTGTACCTTGCACCACGGTTTGTGGACACAGACCAAAGGCATGGCCACCCATCCATGCACTATAGAATACAGCTATGGCTATGCAATTTCTGGTCTAGCAGCTTGTATAGCCGTACACACTGAAACCCCCGACATACACTGAAACCCCTGACATACACTGAAACCCCTGACATACAGCGACAACCTGCGAAAAAGTTTCAGTCTAGCTGGGCACACATCGAGTCTCCAGCACTAGCACTCTATCCTAAACCACCAACAGAAGTCAACCGCATGCCTGGCCTACTTACTGCCGCATAGCCAGCCGACCCTGGCAAAATGCACACACGCATCTTAAAGATTAACTCTTTAAATCTCCCACACATGGACTTCAGTCCCAGAGGGCGTTTCAATTACAAAGCGTATTGAGGCCATACAAAAGGTCAGCTTGTATAGCCGTACACACTGAAACCCCCGACATACACTGAAACCCCTGACATACAGCAACACCATTAGTATACACCGACAACCTGCGAAAAAGTTTCAGTCTAGCTGGGCACACATCGAGTCTCCAGCACTAGCACTCTATCCTAAACCACCAACAGAAGTCAACCGCATGCCTGGCCTACTTACTGCCGCCTAGCCAGCCGACCCTGGCAAAATGCACACACGCATCTTAAAGATTAACTCTTTAAATCTCCCACACATGGACTTCAGTCCCAGAGGGCGTTTCAATTACAAAGCGTATTGAGGCCATACAAAAGGGGGAAGGGAGCTATATAAATGACAAATACAATACAATACATAGGCCGGTGGACAAAGGTGTGGGGAGGTGATGAAGCTCCTTTCCCTACTTAGGTTTCTTCATGCTTTGCTTTGACTTCAAATGTTTTGTTGGGCTTTTCACCCCCTTGTTAACCTGTTCACCAATGGCAGTGGTGTGGAGTATAAATCTCAATAACATACAAGGAATAGGTTACTTACGTGTATCGCCTGTTAGCCAGCCTTGGTATATTTCAAAGATTCACATGCTGTTTGAATATCTCCCGTTGTCAGACTGGAAGTCCTTGCTAATATTAAAGCAGATCATTTGAAATGAAGAAATGCAATCACTTTATTGTTCTCTCAGTGTTGTTTTGAGTAATGTACTCCTTAGCCAATAGCCAGTACCTCCCACAGCTCCTCCCCTGGAGGTCATTTTACGATTTACATAACACCCGTGAATGTGCCAAAACGAGTCAAGATGAGCCACAAGCGGGGTAGGAGGGAGGGTCACATGTGCATCTATGAAAGATACCAATGCTACTTACCTGCATCTCCTGTTCTTAAGCAATGGGATCTTTCATAGATTCACATGCTGTTTGAATAGATTATGCAGCAGTATATAAAACTATGCATACAAATCTGGAGGAGGAAACAAGGCTCACTAGTAGGACAGACTTCACCTTAGATGAAAAGATGCCAAAGGACAGCTTGTCCAACTCTGGACTCCTCTGTCGAGCTCCTGTCGGCATGGTGGAACCTGGTCTAGTGAAGGTGTGGACAGACCTCCACGTCGCCACCCTGCAGATGTCCACAAGAGGAGCACCAGAGTAAGGCAGTGGTCGAGGAAATAGCCTTTGTGGAATGCGCCTTAGGCCGATCAGGAAGCGGCCTGTTGGCCAGTCGATGGCAAAAAGAAAGGCAAGCTGAAAGCTATCTGTAGATGGAGGACCTGGACAGCCAGTTGACAATAGCCACAGGCCCAAACGTCACAAACAGCTGAGAAGACTTTCATAGTGGCTTGGTACGGGCAGCATAGTGCTTCAGTGCTCACATGAAATCCAGAGTGGAGGGAGCACTCGCCAGGCATGGAAGGATAGCCAAAGAAAACTTAGTACTAAAGGCTCGTCCAAGGTGGAAAAGTGAGGGCACCTTGGGCCTGAAAGAGGGGTTGGTACGCAACAATACTTTAGATTTGTGGAAATTGCTTGTCAGAGAGCGCCTGGATTTCGCCAACCCTCCTGAATGAGGTGATGTCAACCATGAAATTCATCTTCCAAGACAAGAACCTGCGGTGTGCCTTATGTAAAAGCTCATAAGTAGGGCCCATCAATTTGAAAAGCACAAAGTTGAGTTCCCAAGTTGCACTGGTGGAAATGCACGGAACAGACCACAAAGACATTACTTGATAAGGTGATGAGACCACAAGAAGGGTGCAGAAGGAGTATGAGTGAAGCAGGGAATTTCGGTAAACTTCACTTTGATACAGGCATGTGCCAAGCATGTGCTAAGCCTGTTCGTGCCAGGGTAAGTAGATATGGCAGAATTTTTTGTCCACGCAAACGGAAAAATGCTTCCATTTGCTGTTATAGCAGGAGATGGTGGCAGGCGCCCCAGCCTTCGCCTTCGCCAAGATGTCCATGCAGTCTTGGGGCATATCCACAAAGACGAACTCTAGTGAAGCAGGAGCCAGGCCATCAGATTGAGCGAGGCCAGGTTGTGATGAAGGACAGTTACCTTGTTTGTATTTGTATTTTATTGTTTATATAGCGCTTTAATCCAAAGCGCTTTACAGTTTAACAGCACGGGAACATGAAACATATAACATAGAAGCAATAACAGTATATATGAGACAAACCAGGACAGGAGGTTGTCTGTTGGTAGAAGCGCGATGGGCTGCGCTGATGAAATAAACCAGGAGATCAGAGTACCAAAACTATCTCAGCCACTCTGGAGCCACCAGCAGAGGGCACAGGGGGAAAGCATACTGAAACTGTCCATCCATCCACAAGAGCGTGAAGGAGTCTTGCAGAAACCTGCCCACAAATGCATGGCACTTGGAGTTATCCCTAGTGGCAAAATGGTCGATGTCCGGCATTCCCCATGTCCGAAGATGCGCAGAGCCTGACTTTGAGGGAGCTCCCACTTGTTGCATGAATGATGTTCTCTCCTGAGGGAATCAGCAACAGAGTTGTGGATGCCTGGCCAGTGAAACTGACAGAAATATCCTTTGAAAAAGAGCCCAATCCCTCAGGGAATGTGCTTCTGTGGAGAGGGGAGGAGATGGGGTGCTGCCCTGTTTCTGGATATAGACCATGGAGGTGGTATTCAATGTAAACAGTCAAACCAGTTGCCTTTGTAGGTGGAGACGAATGAATTTCAGAGTCCAGAGCACCGCTTTTCCAGTATGTTGATATGTAAGAATTTTTCTACTTACAACCAGAGACGCATGGCGTTACGATCGCTGGTGTGGGCTCCCCAACCTGCCTTGCACGCATCAGTGGTAACTGTGATCTGATGGTCGTTTGTCCTGAATGGAGCTCCCTTTGTGAGGCGAGTGCCTTTAGATTATGAAAATGGCATGCGAGGGACAATTTGTCATCCCAATTGACCGGTGACTTGTCAGCTGACATCTAGATACTTTTGGACAGGCCTCATTCAAAGCCAGTAGTGCTGTAAAAGAGGAATGCAAGAAGTCATCAAACCTAGTAGGAATTTCAGCGTCCAGACTGAAGCACCTTGTTGCCTTTGCATTGAGTGTGGCTTGCAAAGGAGTGTTTGGAACAGTCTTCAGACGGAGTAGCCATGCAAGGGACTGTTGGGGAGGACAAACTCCCTGACAACATTGGGCACCCAATACACGTTCTATTGCTCCCTTGGAAAGGAGTGCGCAAACCTTGCGCAGTATCATGGAAAGCTTTCTTTTCTGCCTTTTTAGAGGCAGGAGTGGTGGGCAGTTTCTGTATGAACTCCAGAGTATGGCCATGTTGCAGTAAAGAGAGCACCCAACTTGTCTTTGGTAATCCATCGCCACTGATGGTGAAAGCAAGAAAGGCACCCTCCCACTGGAGTGCGGTAGTGGAGGGGTGGCACAGTGTGGTGGCCAGGCTTGTTTGTTGAATTGGCTTCTCACTTGAAAGGAGCCGCAGCATCGTTGGTTGCCTCTGTAGGATTGGGACCTGGCTTTGTAGTTGTCATCAGGGCATAGGTCGTCATTCTGTATGTTTGGGAATGATAGGCTGGACAATTGACCTGTCCTGATCGGGGGAACCAAGACTTGTTGGTCCGAAAGGGCCGATACAGCCAACGCTGCTGTAAAGTGCCCAAGGACCTAGCGGCATTGGTGTCTGTCTTGATGGCTTGAAAGATATTGTTCACCTTCTTCCCGAAGAGGTCTTCACCATCAAAGGGCATACCCACAACCTTGGAATGAACATCTGGGTGGAAATTTGTGGCTTTAAGCCAACTTCTCCATTTGTCGAAAACCAGTATCTACAATGTGAACTGTCACTGAGATGGCATGGTCAGATGCAGCCTCACCCTCATGCAGCAACACAAAGGCTTCTTCCTTGAAGGATGGAGCCCATCTTGTACCATAACTCACAATCGTGTCAGGACAGGATGGTGAGCGTTTGCCAAAAGGCATCCAATTGTCTCCCTTCCTTGTCTGGAGGCACATCACATAGAAAAGACGGGTTGGCTGATCTTTTGTGGTCCTCCGCAGACACCACAGAATCAGGATTGAGTTGGGTATGAAGGCACTTGAGTGCAGTGTCAGGCGCCCAATATTTCTGGTAGAACCTGTCCTGTAGGTAAATGGGTGCAGTAAATGTGTTTTTCATCGTCAGTAGACCATCATCCCAGATGTCTTTAAGGACCGGGATAGACACAACCGTCTTCCGAGCCTGCTCCCTGCATTGATAGAGGAACACCTACTTCCTCTGTTCAGTTGTAAGGAGGTCAAACATATTTGCCGCTTTGGACATAATGGTGTGAAAAGTTCCAACCTCATCAGGGAGACGGTCACTGATATGAGGCTCCCGAAGTTGACCATTTGCATGTATCAAACGATCAAACACGTCTGAATAGGGAGAGGATACAGCATATGGAGGAGGGACATCTCTGGAGAGGTAGTGTGCAAACGTGCATGGGTGCAGGTGCAGTGGGAAACTGGTCTTCCTCTTATGAGAAAACTCAGGTCCCTCAAAAAACAGTGGCAATCACATGTTTCAAAATGTTCTCTGGAGGCATATTTGATGGACTGGAAAAAGATGGAGGAACATAAGGATTCACAGTGAAGAAAGGGTCCAGGCGCCTCTTGGGATAATCACGTGCAGAAGCCCGACAACGGGGTGGTCTGTGCCTGAAGCAGTGTCGATGTCGAAGTGGTCGTTGACGAGGGTGTTGTTGATGCAAGTTTCCGGTGCTGAAGTCAGACGATGCAGATTTATCATAGAAGAGGAAAGCATCAATGGGTTTGTCGACGGCTTGCGTTTCATGGCCTATTGCTTTGTGGACAAATGGCATGCCGTGGATAGCACCATAGATGTTGATGACATGCCGACTGAGTCGTTGACTTTGTCATCGCCATCGATTCGTACGACAAAGGAGACTTGGTGCAAGGAGGAGACTTTGTGCAAAGAGGATGTGTGTGGCATGACTTGCCATATCTGGTGTGATAAGGGCATGTGTGGTATCTCATTTTTTCCACCCTTTTCCCACAGGACGCCTCCTTTTGGGACATCAGCCTCTTTAAAGAGGGAGTACCCTCTTGACATCTGCTATGGCGAATGGAAGCATGGCTCTTCACTGAAGCCACAGTTCAGCCAGGTCACCAGCCTCCTATGACAGCCATTCAAGTTTTATTGGAGAAAGAGTGGCAGAGGGAACATGAGTTGACATTGTGATCTTAATAAAGACAGTAAAGACACTCTTAATGTTGATCCCCGATGCAAATATTCTTAAAGTAGCAGATGGAACATGCCTTAAAAAGACACTTCTTAGTCTTTGAGGTAGTGATGGTGGGGCCAGACGAGGACACTCCAAAAGACTTGACCCTGGAGGAATACAGAGGCCTGGGCCCAGTAGGGGAGCACCAAATGGGTGCAAGCCACCTTACTCCCAGAACTTGAGAGTTGAGGACGCCCTGGCTTTTCAAAGGACCTCTCTGCAGTCAGCCGGGATATCGTACCCTCCAAACTCTAGCGCTGCAGGAGCCAGGCCTGCAAGTTCAGCGACTCCGGGTCGTGATGAAGTATGGCACCTCCTTCTCTGGAGAGAAGATCCACGTCCGTCGGCAGCTTGACTGGTGGGGACGCTGACAAGTCCAGAAGGTCCGGGAACCAGATCTGCCTCGGCCACGCCGGTGCGACCAGGATCATCCTGCACTGGGACCTCTTCAGCTGGTTGAAGAGTCGGAGCAGCAACGGCAACGGAGGGAACGCATAAAGGAACAGGCCTTCCCAAAGAAACGAGAAAGCATCGCCCATGCTCCTCGGCTGGGGAAACCTGCTGGCAAACCTCTGGCACTTGGAGTTCGTCGCCATCGCAAACAGGTCGATTTGGGGTTTTCCCCATGGTCTGAAGAGTCGACCCACTTGATCCTGACGTAGTTCCCACTAGTGACACGAGCGCAGCTCCCTGCCGAGTGAGTCGGCGATGGTTTTTTATCCCTGCCAGATGAAAGGGCACCAGAAACATCCCTTGGGCGACGGCCCAATGCCACAGATCCTGGGCTTCCTTCGAGAGGGCTGGGGATCTGGTTCCTACCTGCTTCCGGACGTAGAACATCGTGGTGGTGTTGTCGGTGAAAATTCTCACCACCTTGCCCTTGAGGGACGGGAGAAAGGACCCGGGGGCCCAGAACACTGCTCAGAGCTCGAGGGTGTTGATGTGGAGCTGCTTCTCCTCTGGGAGCCAAAGGCCTCTTGCGTGAAGATCTCCGGTGTGTGCTCCCCACACTTCCAGGGAGGCATCCGTCGTCACCGTTATCTGGTGGGAAACGTTATCTGGGGTCTGAAAGTCTGTGCCCGCCGTCAGATGAGCGTGGGTGCCCCACCACCAGATCGCTCGTCGGAAGGTCTCGTCGAGCGGAATCCCATCCTCGAAGCTGCCCGTCGCTTGGATCCAGCGGGAGTCGAGGAACTCTTGCAGAGGGCACATCCGAAGCCTGCACAGGCGCACAAGATATATGCAGGAGGACATCATCCGGAGGAGGGACTTGATGGACCTCACCCTGGCCACGTCTGTGGCCAGCAGGCGCTGCACCTTGCCCAGGATGGCCTTTGTCCTTCCTTCCAGGGCGCCGTCCTCCTGTCTTCTTTTTTACTAGGAAGTACCTTGAGTATACTCCGGAGCGTCGGAGCCTCTTCGGGGCGAGCTCGATGGCACCTTTTCTGAGCAACGCCCTCACCTCCAAGAGTAGTTGAGGGACGTGATTTTCCTTCCTGAACACGGGTGGTATGCGGGGTCACTTTTTTAGAAATTCGAGGGCGTGCCCCTGGGCTAGGGCGTCCAGCACCCAACAGTCAGTGGAGATGGACTCCCACACGCTGACGAACTTCGCCATCCGGCCTCCCACCGGGGTGCTTCGGTGGGGGCCCTACCCCGCTGTCGGTTCAATCTTGCTTGGCGGACACCTTGCCGCCTTGGCCTCCCTGGCGACGACGGCGGGGCCCCAACCCCTGACTTGCTTCGTCCTCTATAGGCTTCCTGCGATGAGGAGCGGGCCGCTTGGCGGTACGTAGAGGAGCCACCGCCGAATCCCTTGGAGGCACCCTGCTTGCCTCCGGCGCCCCGAAAGGACGGCCTCTGTTGCCGAAGAACGCCTAGGGCCCTAGCAGTCTGTGTCCGTCTTGATGGCTTGGAGGGACTCATCCACCATTTTCCCAAACAGGATGTTCCCGTCCAACGGCATGTCCAGCACCTTGGATTGCACATCCTGGCAGACATCCTTCACCTTAAGCCAACCTCGTCGTCTAAGGCAAACGCCGTTGCCTAGTTGGCGGAAACCAGTGTTGGCAATGTCCGTTGCCACCGTAATGGCGTGGGTCGACGCCACTTAGCCTTCTTGCAAGATCTCCAGGGCCTCGGCCCTCTTGTCATCTGGTAGGAAGTCCAACAGGAGGCCGATCTTGAACCATAACTCCCTGTCGTAGCGGGCCACGATCGCGAGGGCGTTGGCCGCCTTAATCGTTGTTGCCACCGACGAAATAACTCGTCCCATTGCGTCCAGCTTCTTACCTTCGCCGTCCAGCAGGGAAGTTGACTTTGAGACCGATGCCTGGCTGCCGCTGAGAGGACCGAGTCCGGGGTAGGTTGTGCCCTAAGGCACAGAGGGGCCGCGTCAAGGACCCGGTACTTCTTCTCGTACCGATCCTTCTTGGCAGGTGTTGTAGAAGGGTGAGACCCTCGTCCCAGATGTCATCCAGCAGAGGCACGGCGAGGACTGACTTCCTCCTGGCCTCGCGCCGTTGGTAAAGGAAACCTTCCTTCTCCTCGGGGCAGAGCTGAAAAAGCTTGGATGCCCTGCCGATCATTGTGTGGAAAGATCCGATCTCATCGGACGGGGAGGCCCGGGCTGGTGATGGGAGCTCCGTCCCATCGTCACCGCCGTCGTCGTCGGTACCCGTCGTGGCCGTGTCTGTCCCTGTGTCATCCTCAGGGACGGGGGACATGGGTAAAGGCCGAGCAGGCCGCGAGGGCTGAGAAGGCGGGGATGGATGGATCCGTCTTCTCTTGTTGGGGGGGCTTCCCGCCGGGACCGGCTCTGGTTCCTCCGCCGGACCTGGTATCGGGTCCTCTGTCGTTGGTAAGGGCAATCTCATCCTTATCTCTGAACATAAGGATTGTATCGCCAACAAAATGGCCGCCGAGTTATCTGCGGCTCCGGAAGCGACAGCTGACTAGGACCCTCACCAGTGCCGCCGTCACTCTCATCGTCACCCTCGTCGGGATCCCTCCCGTGGGGATGGGCCTCCTCAACGCCCTCGTCGAGGCCCTCTAGGACTTCTGCCAACTCCTCCTCAGATGTTGTGTCCGTGTCCACAATGGCCACCGACCCCCCCCTCTTTTTCCGCCCGGGTCTTCACAGGGGTCTTTTCGATGGGTCTGAAAGCGGCTTCCCTCCGCGGAGGCAGGGAGACTCTGGGCCCCGATGTCGCCTCCACTGGTGTAGCCTCCACAGGCTGCGCCAGGTCCACCGCGACTCCCTCGATAGAGGCCTTGGCCGGGTGAATCAAGGCCTTCACCGCCTTAGGCGCGCTTGAGGCCTTCACCTTGGGGGGAGGGTCACCGCCTCGCTCCCCCTCGGCCGAATCCTTGGAGATTGACCGGGGCCTCTCCAGAGGCTTACCCGGGTTCTCGGATTTCCTCTTCCCCGAACCAGAGCGTTGGCTCGTGGTTGATGGTGCCAGGGAAGGCGCACCCTGCCTGGCAGCCGAAGAGCCTGATCGTTCGGCGCTCCTGGTGCCCGCGGACTCGTGGTGCTTTGCCTTCTGTTGGGCCCCCATCGCCGGGGCGCCCTCACAGGACTTAGAAGACCACTCGGACTTCTTCTTCTTTTTCTCACCTGACGGACTCCTTCCTTCCAGCCAGTTGGAGAGACGAAGGTGTCGGTCCTGATGGTCCGTTCCGACATGCTCCTGCAAAACGCACAGTCCTTCTCCAAGTGCATTTTGTCCTCATGAAGGCAGTAGAGACATTTCGAATGCTCGTCCTCCTTGAACACATTCTGTAGCTGGCATCCAGGGCAGACCCTGAACAGCTTTCCGGGCGTCGAGCTTCCTTTCTCCTGGGCCATGTTCGGGTAGGCCGCAGAAACTTCTAGAATCCTACAAGAAGCGTAACTCGACAAAATCTTCACCCTTGAGGGGCGTAGAAAAATCCGACACGATCCCCGTTAACCGGATGTAGAGAGGGTGGAGCTTGAGGCTCTATTTGACCTACAAATGAGAAATTCTCTTTGAAAAAGCGCGAAAACGCAGCAAAAGCTCGAGAGCTAAACACGAGGACTCCCAACACTTGAGCGTGCAGTAAAAATCTGAAGATGGCTGCCAGAGGCGGGGCTTAGGGAGAGGGCAGTCATTGGCTGGGGGCAGTACGACCCAGAGACCAGCGATTGGTTACTACTGAGAAAGACAGATCAGAAACGAAACTGATACTGATTTTTTCTTTACCGAGGAATCCCAGCCTGACGACGGGGAATATTCATGAGCATGTGAATCCATGCTGGAGAATCATTTATATGTATATGCTTATGTATGCATAAATGGTGGTATATGTGTTGTGAGAAACCTGACTGTATTCTCCAACCTACTCCCCGGAATCCTCTAGTCAGGTGGCCAGAGAGGGGCCACCGCTTTTGGATCCTGACCCTGGTGGTGGACAAGCTAGGGTGGAGGGTCACGGCGGATTTGGAGGAGAACATCCAAGGGCGAGACATGGTTTTCCCCTTTTTTCCATTCTATCTCAAAACCCTTTCCCTCAGTGTTCATAGTGTATTTCCAAACCCACTACATCACCCCGTCCCCATTTCCAACAAATACTGGGACGAGGAAGAGGCAACCGGAAGTAGTGAAGATTTCCCATGGTGATTCTAAGGGAAACCAGCTGTAGAAAGAACTTGAGCTGTCCCATTGATAGAGTCAGGCACTTACTAATTGTCACTCACACCTGACTCCACTTGACTTGACATGGCTTGGGACCCGTGTCTCCAGAGAGCCAAGAGAAAGAGGCAGAGAAAGAGAGAGGAGCATGCAGCTAACTAAAGCAGAGTGGGCGAAAGAAACAGATTAAGCAGCACGAAGTGGAAAAAGGAAAGAAATGAACGGCAATTAGTACAAGCGATATAGATTGAAAGAAGATTGACAAGATCGAGAGAAAGTAAGAAAGCAGAGCGTGCTAGGGGCACAAAGTGGAAAGTGTGCGAGAAGGTACGAGAAAGCTCAGGAAAGTGCCAGGGGGCACAAAAAGGACAAAGTAGGTGCAAATGTGCACGAAGGAAAAGTAACGAAGATGCCAATGGGCACGAGAAAGAAGTCAAGAAAACAAGAAGGGGTGCGGAAAGCCCCTGAAGGAAAATGGTAAAGAGCAGGAAATAACAGAAGGGTTAAAGCTCGGAATGGTTGCGCTTAGGCAGAGCAAAGAACCAGGTGTTTTCAAAAGCCTCTGATACTACCCCTTGAAAGAACTGTACGGTACACCCTGACAAACTGAACTAGTATTTTGAAATCCAAGAGGGAGCCCTAAGAGGCCTATCAAAGTGGACATTTCATTATTTGTTGTTACTGAAGGAACTGAAGCTTGGTGAAGGGAACCCCAAGACATTAAGAACATTGACGTTATTTGAAGTATGAAGGTCCTATGAACAGTCCCTTTTGATTGAACCCATTCCTTTGAAGCTGACCAACCTACCGCTGGTGAGAAGATCACCTGAAACCAACTTTGGTTTCCTATTTTTGTTGAACCACTCAGTTTTGCTTTTGAAAGACTTCCTACCACATTTTTCTCAAAAGAGGTTTAGACAGACAGATACATTTTTTTGGAAACACCAGCTAAGGGAACCATCCCTTTAGTGTTATGGCCAGTTAGGTATTTCACCAACCCAAGAACATTTAGTGAATAACGGTTTTGGAATGATAGTCATTGAGTCTGTCTCTCTCTTGATACCATGCATGTCTCAGTGTATAAATAAGAATAAAATAATAAATTTACAAATAATTTAATCTAGCACTTTGAGGTATTGAAATGTATATGGCGACAAATCTCCATAACGTTCATTTAGATTTAAATTTAACAACGTCCACACTTTCAAGTTGTTTTGCAACAGTGAAACTTAAAGCTCCATGTCAAAACAATAAGAGACATTTCAGTGAAAATAAAGCTTGTGAAGATAAACTCAGAAATACATCCATGCAAAGTCAACATCAAGCATAAACTCGGCATTGAGACAACCTTTCCGTAGGTCACACCATACAGAATTTACAAGTAAGTGTGGTGTTACAAGATCCATTGTAAGGCAGCTCTTGACAGAGGGGACTGCATCTTGTGCACTACCTCCTACACAAGATATATAAAATCTGCTCATTTTGAGCAACTTGACACTCATAACAATAGGGAAATGTACAAGCTTCTCATTCAAATTTATGTTTACAGATATGATTAACACCAAAATTACAACCCCAAATGCAGGAAGCGTAAAGCTAGCTGTGGCATGTCACTGATTCTTCTTACCTTACGCTTGTTTTCCAGTGGAGTGATTATTTTAATCTTTGACAGATGCACTTCACCGCTTTCCTCTCCCTTTTGGCACTGGAAGTGATTGCAGTCAACCTGCTCTAACAACACCAGAACATCTCCTCGCTAAAAAAAAGTGAAAGAAGTGCATCAGAAGTGCAAAGCCTCAAGTTCCCGCTGCCTGTCCTGTCAAATCAGCTAGACAGAAAATAATTCAACAGAGCAAAGTAACTCCTGCTGTTCAGAACACCATACAGGGCATTGCTCCACCTCATCTCTCGCCAAACCGGTGACTTGCCCGTTCTGTGCCCTGATTGGCATCTTACATTTCAAGATTAATAGAAAGCACTGGACAAGATGGACTTCACAGACACCACATAGAAAGCCCCATTTGTCAACGCCAAGGCCAGAGGCTGCTTACACTAGAACACAAAGAAAAGAAACAGGATGGCTTGGCATGCAATGATCCATTTCAAGAAGCACAATTCTGGGCCAAACAGAGGTTTGGCACCAAAGTGAATGTGGTGCTAGAACGCCACAAGTTCTACAGTCAATTACAAATGAGTCAATTGAAGCGTTTGTAAACACTCAGATATAAGCCAGCACCTGAAACTATTTAGAAGTGAGTGACCAACTGGTCTGCAACCTGCTGATTGTCTAAGGCAGATACTCCAAAGTTCAGGAAGTACACTGGCTTAGCCAGGACTCCACATTAGACAAAGCTAACACAACTGCTAAAGTTGGAGGATTTGCCATCATATCCAAAACACAACTTAACATTCCAGAATTCACCTCATTGCCTTTCCCCTCAGTCCGTCAAACTACCTATCTCAGCCCAAAGTACAATATTAATACAGACCCCCCGGCCCAATTTCGACCTTTGAAGAAGACATCTCCAACTTATTGTCACACCGCACTAAACACACATCCAAAATCCTGCTAATGGGAGATCTAAACCTAGGATACAAGGATCCACTAGACACCCATGCATCTACCATTGATCAATCCCTTCTCAATTTAGGCTTCCTCCAGCTCACATCTGAGCCCACCCACTGCAAAGGCAGAACGCTCGATTGGGTCGCCAACCTAAACTTTGAACTAGAACCCCCCCCCAACTTCCGAACACCGCCCAAGCTCCTCCAGGCATTACTAGGAACAATAAGGCCATCACCTTTGAGGCCCTCCGCCCCCACATCCAATCCATCAGAAACCTGACCCCCCCACACCGAATCCGACACAGAAACCCTAGTCAACTCATTCAACAAGATTCTACTGCTAGCACTAGATCAAATAGCCCCCCTCAAAACCAGGAAAGTCAAAAAACACAGCCACATAAATAAATGGTTTACACCAGAACTAAAAGCCCTAAGAAAAACCAAAAGAGCCTTAGAAACCAAATGAATAAAGGACCCTACACCCCAATCCACCTGTGACAAAGATGCCACCTGGTGTGCCAACATCCAGAAGGCAATTTTAGACAAAATAGCAATACTCCAGACCAAAATAGAAACCAAAAGAAAGTTCCTAGCCTCTAAAGGCGCTAGCACTCCCACCCTCAACCAGCGCAGACACAACACTGACCTCTTCAATTTTTCACCCGTCACCACCAGACAGGTAGAATCCATAATTGCTAGCCTCAAACCCTCAAAATGTGAAGGAGATATATGCCCAGCTTCCATCATCAAAGAAGGAGCCAAAAACTTCACACCCTTCATCAACTCACTTATCAATACCTCCTTTGCCTCTTGTACTGTCCCCAAGAATCTCAAAGACGCTTGGGTCATACCTCTGATTAAGAAACCCACTCTAGACCCCAACATTCCCACAAACTACCGCCCCATCAGCACCGTCCCATTCCTGCTAAAAATCCTTGATAAAGCAGCCTATATTCAAATTCAGAACCACCTCGAATCACACAACCTTCTAGGCCTCTGTCAATCTGGCATCAGACCGATACACGGACAGAGAAAGCCCTTCTCGACCTGAAGATCCAAATGGACAAGGGCAAAGACAATGGCCACCCCATCTCTCCTCCTACTGTTAGACCTCTCCGCGGCCTTCGACCTAGTCGACCACAGCATCTTAACCTCGCATCTTACCACATCAACCTCCTTCTCACCCAACTCAGCCAAATGGATCCAATCCTTCCTATCCGAAAGATACATGAGTCTTCTCAGACACTGCAGCTGCTGACCCATCACCCCAAGGCTCATGCGGGTCCCCCACGCTTTATAACATCTTTACCAAGATGTTATTTGACCTTGTAGACGTCATGAATGTCCCGTACACCAACTATGCTGATGATACACAGATCCTCATCACACTCGCTGGAATCTATGAGACAGACTCCTCCCGCCTCAATGAAATCTACAGCAAAATCCAAGACTGGATGGCCAAGCACGGGTTGTGTCTCAACGACGACAAAATACCGAGCTCTTACTTATTGGCTCCAGGCAACGACTAAAACTCAACCCACAATACAACTCTTTCAACATAGACGGAAACGTTATCAGTGTCTCCAAAAACACTGAAACCTTAGGGGTCTACCTCGACTCCACTTTATCACTCTCAAAACAAGTGAACGCCACAGATTCTGCCTCGGCCTATACTACCAAGCTAGTAACTGCCTTCAGACCATTCCGCTCTACATCAAGCTGCATCACACTGGCCAGAGCCCTAATTTTATCAAAAATTGACTACTGCAACTCTACCTAGGCACCAGTAAACAAAACATCCACAAGCTTCAAATCATCCAAAACAACGTTCTTAGAGCAGCTCTCAACATACCACGTCATGACCACATAACCCAAGCCAGACAGACGGCCAAATGGCTCCCCATAAAAGACAGCATCACCTTCAGAATGCTGATGATCACCCATAAATGCCTCAACAACACAGCCCCGAAATATTCGACCAACAAATTCACCTGGAAAACCTCATCAAGACCAACCAGAGCCAAAAACGCCCACTGCCTTAGCATTCTGAAATTCAGACTCCAAAAATCAGGTGGATCCAGCTTCCCTGTTCTAGCCGCCAAAACTTGGAACTCACTTCACCCCTCCGCTGAGAGATGAACACTCCTTCCTAGCTTTCAGATTCAAAGTAAAATCCTGGCTCCTCACTCAAACTACCCCCTCCTGAGCCACACCCTCAATCCTGCCACTGCCTGTACTCCTTTGTAAATACTGTATAAATGCCCACCTCAACAGCTCTCACTGCGTTTATTATACCCACCCTTCTCTTATTCATTGATTGTAACCCCATTATGTACTGTACTTTATCTTCATATTCTACTGTACCAATTGTACTATATCTGTACTTTCTATTGTCTCTATTGTACCTTTGTATATGTATAACCTGTATGTAACTCCTACCAAGTTCAAGCGCCTAGCTACCTCACAGTTCAGTGCGCTTTATAAGCAAATAAAATCAAATCAAAGGTGCAGAATTATCTTGTGCTACATGAAGGAGGTACCGAAGTCTGAGAAGAAAGAAGAGGTACTGCGGTCACCAAGACCATCAATCACAGAGAAGAGCAGAGTAGTTCTGAGGATTGGGCCATATCCAATAAAGTGTCAACCCAATGATGCAATGAAAAAAGAAGACTAGAGAGATTAGTATATGAGTCAGCCCATCACCCCTAGCAGATAAAGACCAAGTCACAGACCAAGACTGCAGTCTTAAGAAGGCATTTAGCAAAGGTATCTCTTAAAAGTAAAGGCAGGAGAGTGCCACTAAAAAAAAAAAAAAAAAGGCTTCAAGGTGTTGGACAACAAAACAAGTCAACTTGTACTTAATGCCCCACGCTATATCAGGAAGAAACAAAGGAAGACATACTGCAAAGTCCTCTTGGATGGGGTTTCGTCAAGGTTGATTGCACAGTCACATCATGACTGTTTCAGAAAGCACATACATTTTTTAAAACTCTTTATTGTTTTACAACAGTTAACCAACAACAAACATAACAATCACTCTGGCACTTGTTTGTGGAATCCGCTCTACCATATCGTCCATCGTGGTGCGCTCCTGTGGCCGTGCTACCTAGCTCTGTGGCCTCCCATTAGCTCGAGTCTCAGATTTGTATCCCTTGTCCTTCTCATCCGGGGGGCTCTGCTCGTCTGCTAGATCTACACAATGTTCATCCGCTCCTCCAGGGTCATCCATGCCGCTCTTCCCTTTGTCCAAATAAGTCTTGTATCAGGGAGTTCCATGCCAGTAACTGAAGTCCACTATCCCATTACCCCCTCTGCAGCGCCCTTGCCCACACTACCGTTTCTGCTACCGACCACTTGCTCAGGTCGGCCCACCACGAGTCTATACTTGGTCCTGATCCAGAGTTCCACGCCATTGCTATTCGGCGCTTGGCAGAATGCATACCAAGTCCTTCATCTTGGCCAGATGTGTTCTCCGTCTATCCCCTCTAGGGAAAAGACCCAATAGGAAAGACTCTAGTGTCCATGCTTGCATGCGGATACCACCTCCCACCACCCTCTCTGATTCCCTCCCAGAAGTTCTTTATCACTGGGCAGGTCCAAAACATGTGCAGTACGTCAGCTTCCTCTGCGGCGCACCGTGGACAGTTCCGGGGTTCCCTACCACCCATCGTAAACATTCTCCTGGGTGTGAGGTATGCTCTATGCATGAGGTAGAGCCGTACATGTCTAAATCTTGCGTTCCTGGACTCCTTCTTGGGGTAATACAGGACCCTGGCCCATTCCTGGTCATTGAAGGGCCTATGGAGCTCCCCTTCCCAACATACTCTCGTTTGCAGTTCCCGCTCATTGTTGATCCTCAATAGCTGTTCATATAGTCTGGAGACCGTATGTCCCCCTTCTGATACATCATACCACGCATCCAGCAGCCCCGTAGGATCCTCTTCATTTGGGAGTTCAGACCATCTCTTCTTAATTGTCTGAACCATGCTGTTGTGTAGTATGAATTGACCACTGTGTATTTCATGCTCCTCCCTCAAGGTTTTGAATCCCACCCATTGTCCTCCTTTTCACGAGTCTCCAATCTGGGCCACACACTTGGCTTCCCAGTGGGTGGGGTATGTTGCCAGGATCCCGGCGCCTGTGCCCGCAAATCCAGAGAGGGGGGATCAGAGCGGCATAGGGGTCCTGTACCCCCTGAGTTTTCCATGCCTTTTTCCACAGGGTCAGTCCCAGTTTAACCATATTGGGTCTAGTCAGGGACCTGTCTATCCATATCACTTCTCTCAGATAGTACTGTTTCAATGCCGGTTGGAAGAGCAGTGAGTCTATTGCCGTTTCATCCCCAAGCCATCGGACCACAAGTTGCAGTTGTCCTGTAAGGTAGTATCGTTCAAAGGCTGGCAGTCTAACGCGTCCCGCTTCGTAATCTCTGCTGAGTTTGCAGGGCAATCCTGTTCCTCCCACCTCCCCCACAGGAATTTCTGTGCTGAAGAATGCCTTAGGTATGTCATATGGGATGTTTGTGAAGTAGTAGAGCATGTGTGGCAATACCGTCATCTTCAACAGGGCCGCCCTCCCCATCATTGCGGAAGCGTCTTCCAGAAGGCCATGGTTTTCTGTGTCTTATCGAGGGCTGTTGAATGTGTGCGTCTCCATGATGTCATGATGCACCTCTATCCCCAGATAGCGGAACAAGCGCAGTGCCCATGCAAGTCCCAGATCTGGCAGTTGGTTCGTGGGGAGCCCCCTTAGATCAGCCAGAGGGAATAGGGAGGACTTACCTTGTTAATAGGCACCTATAGCTTCTATTAGGCACAGCAGTTTCTCCCGTGTGTTTCCCACAAAGAGGAGCATGTGGTCCGAGTATAGTGAGGTCTGGTGTATAACACCATCTACGTCTATCCAAGTGTCCCTGTATTTGGCCCTGAGAAAGACCGCCAGCGGCTCAAGGGCCAATATGTACAACACCGGTGACAATGGACACCCCTGCTTTGTGCCTCTGTGGATATTCCAAACCTTCGAGATGTGCATCCCAGTTTTCACTCTAGCCCTGGGATCTTTATAAAGCAGCCTAATCCAGCAGAGGAACCCCTCCCCAATCACAAAGTGGGCGAGAACACTCAGCAGCCACACCCAATTTGCATAATCAAAAGCTTTAACAACATCCAGTGATGCTATGACGCATTCGCCCCGCCTGTTATTTGTCTGGTCCACTACATGGTCGAGTCTCCTCAGATTCCACATCGTGTTCCGTCCCTGGACATGGCCCGCCTGGCCCAGATGGACCAGCGTGGGTATCACCCGTTTGAGCCGGTTGGCGAGCAATGCCGTCAGGAATTTGGAGTCTTGGTTAATCAAAGAGATCAGCCTATAAGAGGCACAATCTAGTTGTGATTTCCCTGGTTTAAGGCTAAGTATTATGACAGATTCCGTCATGCTGTCCAGCAGCTGCCCCTTCTCGTACACCTCGTCATAGGTTTCCAACACTCTGGGTGCTAGGGTGCCCTTATATTTCTTGTAAAACGCGCCTGGGAGCCCATCGGGGCCTGGAGATTGGCCAGTTGGGAGCTCAGCGATTACGGTCTCCAGTTCCTCCACCGTGAGGAGGGCCTTGAGTATTTGGGTCTGCTCTTCCGTTAACTTTGGTAGACTGATCTTGTCCAAAGCATCTGCTATATCGCCCGCTTCTACCACTGGGTCGGGGGCATAAAGCCGCTCATAGAATTGTGAGAACATTTTGTTTATACCCTCTTGGGTCCTGACCTCTTCCCCTGCTTCGTCTCGTATTGCATTCATAGGGTCTCTTCTACTCTTGCCTGGTAAGCCAGTCCAGGAGCCTGCCGGGCTCATCTCCCTCTGCATGTAATCTCTGAATGTACCCCAGTCGCTCCCAGATTTCGGCACATCTCAGTCTCAACTTTGTAAGTTCCACCAATTCCTCTCCTGTTACACCTGCTCGGCGTTTGGCTAGTTCCATCTCCCTTTCTACGTCCCCATGATCCGCCAGGGCGCTCCCTCTTAGCCCCTCCATCTTCCCCATCGTCACCCCCCCCTGATCATCACTTTGAAGGCATCCCAAACCATGTCGTTGCTCTTTACACTGCCCATATTGTGCTCAAAGTTATCATCTATCGCAGCTTGCAGATATTCTTGGAACTCGCCCTCCATCAATGCCTCTACCCTCAATGCCTCTACCCTCAACCACCATGTTAGTATTGGGGCCTTCCTATAAGCATGTGCCCATGTTGCTAATAATGGTGCATGATCTGATAGTTTCCGTGCTTTGATGCTTATCCCTGTGAACTCCCTCAGAGATTCAGTACCCGTGAATAGATAGTCTATGCGTGTGAAAATCCCATGGGGGGGCGCTATAATGCGTGTACCCCCTCCCTTTTCCATGTACCTTCCTCCAGACGTCCGCCAGATGCAGTTGCTCTAGGATCATTTGTAGAGCCTTGGCTGGCGGTGCTGATTTCCTATGCTTATCATCCGATCTGTCCAGAAGTGGGTCCAGGGTGCAGTTGAAGTCGCCTGCCCAGATGAACATTGCACCTCTGTATGGGGCTAGTTTGGGTGCTATCTTCCTGAAGAACTCTGTTGCATCGTGATTCAGGGCATAGGTATTTATCACGCATATTTCCTTGTTCTCTAACATTCTGTGCACTATCACAAGTCTGCCCTCCAGGTCGCACTCGCACTTTTATCAGCTGGAATGGGACCCAAGGGCTATCCATGCCAGCACGCCCCTTGCGTAGTTGGAGTACGTTGAGCTGTACATTTGGCCGCCCCATTTCTTAGCCACTTTGGTTTGTTTCTCCTACGTTAAGTAAGTCTCTTGCAACATTGCTATTTTCACTTTCATGCTGTTCAGCCAGGCGCACACTCAGTTTCTTAACGTAGGTGTCAAGGCCCCCGACATTCCAGGTTGCTGTGATTATTTCTTCCTGACCCATTTGTCTGATGTTGCCTGTGGCGCGGCCCTTCCCATGGCCTTATGCAGATCTGTTTGAGGCTTGTTGCTCCGGCCCTGGTCCGTACTGCCGTCCCCTCCCATAGGCATCTCTCTTTTTGTATCTCCCTATTAATAGCTTTATTTTGCGATGTCACCTGGGGCCTTGGACTGGGGGTGCCTTTCCAGCCTCTCCTCATGTGATCATTGTTGATTTCGTCACCACTCATGTTTCGCCGTCTTCTTCCTTGTGTGCTGCTTCTTCCACCTCTCGTGCCTTCCACCAAACAACTGACTAACTACAACTGTCAAACAAATGCCCAGCCACCCTCCCCCTGCTTCTCTTGCACAGCCCCCCTGGAAGAGTCCTGCCCGCTGCAGTGTGATGCCTTAAAACTGACATCCGAACTAGTAGAACTCTTGGGGTTTCGTGTCCTATCGTCTTCTGTGGCAGAACCAAATCTCATCTCTCAATTACTGTATTTGTTCTAGCTTGCATAATGTCTGTGGTACCCGAACATTCTTTCTTTATCTGATCGGGTTCACTCATGTTGTCCCCTGGGTGGGTTTCCGTCATTATTGGCGTTTCTGGATCTGCATTGAGGGATGCCTTGTTGGTCCATCCATGAATAGGCCTCTTCCGTCGTCTCAAAGAAATACGATCTGCCCTCTTGAAGCACCTTCAATTTGGCTGGGTACAGCAGCATGTAGCGTATACCCGCTGCTTTGAGACGTTCCTGGGTTGGTCCAAAGCGTGCTCGTTGTCTCTGTACCATGACAGTGTAATCTGGATAAATCGTTATTCTGGAGGAGTTACTGGCTTTAACCCCCCCTTCCCTTGAGAAAGTCAGTATTTTCTCCCGATCTTTGAAGTTCATGATATTTGCGATCATTGAGCTCGGTGGGGCTCCCTGTTGGGGTTTCCTGGTCAGGGCCCTATGGGCTCTCTCCACCGCGAAGCCTTGAGACAGCGCCCCAGCTCCGATCTCCTGCAACAACATATTTTAGATGTAGTTTGTGGGGTCTCTGTGCTCTTCTCCTTCTGGGAGTCCAAAGATCTGGATATTATTCCTTCGGGCCCTCCCTTCTGCATCTTCTGCCCTGTGTTCAAGGATCTTTACCCGTTCCAATACATCTGACATGCAAGTCTGAGTGGCTGCCACATCGGTGGTATTCTGCTGTACCTGCTGTTCCGCCAGATTACTTACATCTTGTTGGAGGAGGCCCATATCCACCATGACTGTGTCCAGCTTATTTTCCAGGGACGCCTTTAGGGCCGCTATAGCTTCCAATATTGGGCCCCCACTTTCGCTTCCTACCTGCTGTGCAGAACTAGTCAAAGCCATATTTGCGTCTGGTGTGATGGGTTGGCTTTTGTCAGACTTTTGGGCAAAATATTCTATGCTGGTTTGTTTGCTTCTGCCTCCTTTTGATCTACTGGGCATTCTTCTCTTTTGAGCGTTAAAATTCATCTAGCCTCTCTGTTGCCCCTGAAGGGAGGTCTCTGGTCTGTGCTTCAGCGTGCAAGACGGTTTATATTGCAGCCGGGTGATTGTCGCCCCCTTTCGTTGTAGTACATCGTCCCTCCTGTAGGCCTTTATCGTGGTATCCCATTTTATTGTACACTCAGGTCTTTCTCCGCTGCCCTGGCGACCCATTACGGTTATATTTGTGACATGTTTTATGCTGTTAGTTCCAGTTGCGAGTGATCACTCATTCCTGCTTCTTCCTGGGCCTAGAGGGTCATGTCACGTGCACTCGTGTAAAGCCCCTTCCTTGAACTGCACCAATCTTATGCCTCGATTTGCGGCCAGCGTGGGAGGCTGAAGTCCGTATACGATCCTGCTTAGTATAGGTCGTTAGCTTAGGCAGCAAGACCTGCCCTACTATTTGTATTTGTATTTTGTATTTATTTTATTTGTATTGCGCACCTTGCCCAAGGGCTTGCGGGCGCATGTTTTAGGTTACAGGGAAATTACATAGGTCACAGGGAAGTTACATAGGGGGAAAAGAATAAATCCTTTAGGTTGTCGGGCACAGTGTCTGATTCAAAGGAAGCATTTATGAATGAGGTAATAAAAGGGGCGAGATCAGGTGTAGCCTCTTTGATGATGGCTGAGGGGCAGGCATCACCATGGCAGTTGGAGGGCTTGAGTTTGTTTATGATGTTTTCTACTTCCTCAATGGTGAGTGGTGAGAAGCAGAATGGTTTGATGTCGTGTTTGGGGGGCTGGATTGTGTAGGTCGGGGTGGCACCGGACGAGTCTAGCAGGTAGCTTTTTTTTTTGCATTAATTTTAACTTAGAGCATGGAGATTTTGTCCAACAGTGCTTTTTGGATATTTGAGCACCATTCCATGTCCGGTGTACATGTGTCAAGGGGAGCAATTGGAGACTCAAGTTCCTTGAGTATCTTAAATAGCTCCTTGGTGCTGGATAAGGCTTGGGTGATCCTATTGTTGTATACTTCCTTTTTTGCATTGAAGATACCTTCTTTGTAGGTAAGGGAAGCTGATGTGAGGTTATTTTTGTTTACTGGGGAGGGCGTGCTTTTCCAAAGAGAATCAGCTTTTCTTTTTTCTTTGCGCAGGTCGTGTAAATGCGGTGTGAACCAAGAGTTCAGGTGGGGTCTTGGTTTTTGCTTGCGCAGTTTGATAGGGGCGATAGTATTGAGGGCTTTTAGCATGACACGATTATAGGTAGTAGCAGTAGTATACTAGTAGTGCCGGCAACTTTTTAGGGTTGGCCCTCCCAGGCGTTGGGTCCACTGTGTTTCACTCATATTCAGGACTGGTACGCGGGCTTGCTCGTCTGAGTATGGTCCCCAATTCCCCCACCCCCTCTTGTGCCAGCCCTTGCCACCTTGGCCGGCGGGTGGGTTGTGCCCTCCCATGACACCCGATCTTTCCTGTTCGTTGCTGCAAGCTTGTAGGCCCTTGCAGTGCTCTCTCCTTCCCAACTCTGCGCCGTACTCGGCTCGGTCGCCTGCGTGTGGGATATTCCGCACTGCGACTGTGCCTGTGGGCTGGTACAGTGTCTAGCTCTCCGGTATAATGCCTTGGGCCAGTGGACAAGCCTGGGGCTTGGTATTGTTCTGAGGCGCGTCCCAGGTCCAACCCAGTACACTCATATCCATGTCGCCAAACGCATCTGCGCCGGTGTCGGCTGGCAGTGAGCTGTAGCCTACCGCGTCAAATGCTTTTATTAAGAGTTTTGCAGTGCTATGCTTTCCCCTTCCGCACTCACCCTGGGGGCGGGGGGGTCCAGTCACCCACCTGACGTTATTCTCTCTCCATCGCAGGGACCTGCTGTTGCACCGGGCCCCTCTGGTGTCTTCCTCCGCCTCTGGGCGATGCAATGGCCACCAGTGCAGCGCAGCACACCGAAAATAGTCCTCGTGTCAGTGACTTATTGCCCCGCAGCCTCTGTGCGTGGTATGGGGAGTTTGCGGCTCCCTGCAATACTCCCTCCCTCCCTCCCTCCCTCCCTCCCTCCCTCCCTCCCTCTGCCGGAGGGTCCGCTGTGCTCGTCCTGATCACCTGCGCCATGTGCTGTCTCGCGCGGCGACCGCGCCTGTAAGGTAGGGCGGTGTCTTATTCTCCGATATGAAGCCCAGAGGCTCAATGTTGCTCAAGATGCTTCCCAGGTGCGGCCCGGCAGGCCCAAATCCCTGTCACCATATGCATCCACACCAGTGCAGGCTGGCCATGGATTGCAGCATCCCACGTCGAGAGCTTGTATTTAAAATGGGATATATTAAGGTTCTGCAATGCTATGCGTCTCTTGCCCTCCCCACCAGGGGCTATCGTCACTCATCTGCGTTGACAATATTATGCTCTCTCCATCACACAGATCTTCTTTTGCACTGGGCTTCTCTGGTGTCTGCGCCCGCCACTGAGCCCTCCTATGATCCCCCGTACAGTGTGGCACTCCTGAGGCACAGTTCCATGTTGCAGTGCCTTGTCACCCTGCAGAGAGGGTGGGCCAGGGTCGGTTGCGATCTCACCTCGCCCCTGCCGAGCCCGTCCAGTCTCTGTGCGTGGTGTGGGGAGTGGGCGTTGTTTTGGCTCCCGAGTGTTCGGTGCTGCCTCCCCGGGTGGTCGATGCATGTTGTGGGTGCTCCCTGCCAAGGCTGATGGAGTCCTGAGGGTCCAAGTGGGGTCACTGCACCTCTGGTTTCGGGGCCCCTCAAGGCATCCATGCTGGTATGTTCGCCCTGTTGCTCCGATGAGGCGGTTGTCAGGCCGCTTCTTTGATTCAGGTCCTGCAGTGTTCACTGGCCCAGCGACCGGCGTGTCTCACTGTAGTCCGCCTTACTCCTTCGTTCTGCGCCACTTGCGCTCTCCAGTCTGTCCGGATGCCCCTTAGCTCGCTGGGGCTGCTGCGTGCCACTCCCACTTCACCACTTGGGTCGGGCACCTCTTGCCAGAGCAGGAGCTCCCTCGAAGCTCTGCCACCGTGTCCTCAGCACCGCGGGCACACAGCCTCCTTAATGCGCCACTCCGCTTGCATCTGCCATTTTGGATTCGGCAGTACGGGCCTGCGCCGCATTTCTCTGTCGTGCTCTAGCCAGCTCCGACCCCGATTTTGCTCGGAAGGCCTCACCAGTCTGCTCTGAACCTTCATGCACCGTCTCGTCGTGTTTTAGCTGCTATTTCTTCGAAATGCGCCAGTTTTTACTCAATTGTTCTCAGGATCTTGACAGAGCTCCAGAGTTCAACTGTCTACCACATGGCCGCCAAGCCACGCGCTGGAAAGCACATACATGTCCCTTTTTCCTCACACACCTAAGTGTCAGCAATTTCATATCAACCTGGGTGCACATGCAAGCCAAATAAATCAAATTACCACCTACAGTTGATTGTGAGAAGTAAGGTAAGCCTGCCAAAAGGCCAGTACAGAGCTCCGAAATAGGCAGCCATGCTCAACATAGGCAGCGCAGTGACTGCCAAAGACCGCTGTCAGTGCTGGCATGGAGATGCAAAGAGTTGATGATGGCAGCGATAGAGGAGAGGACCCACAGAGTCTGGAGAACACCCCCTCCCCCTTTGGAGTCGAGGAACAAATCACACCCTGGAGTTGAAGAGTGGTACTGTCAGGACCCAGAAAAGGGAGTGAGCAGATTCGGCAGGGAATTACAGAAAGGCACTGCCAGGAGCTGCAGACAGCGAGAGAGAGTTTTCAAAGTGCCCAGCTCCAGTCCAGCACACCTAAAGTGAAACTGATCCAGACAGCTGTGCAAAAGATTGGAGTTGGGAATCCAGAATGGTGATGTTAGTGAGCATTGGAGTGCTTCAGAACATGGCATGGAGATTAACATGTCCATTGTATATGTTAATATATATATATATATATCACTCATATAGGCAGCCAGTTATTTTACATAGCTGGCTGCCTTTATGATTAACTGTTTGAATAGAACCATTCAGCGCACCAAGGCTGACAGAATGTCTGCCAAGGATTGGAACGCACATACATAGATATATATATAAAAACGTGAACAAGCGGTCTGTTACCGCGAAACGCGTCGTTATTCGTGTTTGTTTTTCCCGTCCTGGACATTTTAGGAATTAAAGTATTGATTTTTGGCTGACATTACCTGGTTTCCTGCCTCAGTGTTTTGCAGTGACTATTGCAAGCAAGACTGTTTCCTGGAGTGCCTTCCACCTTTCCTGGACCTTGGTGCAGGGTTTTCAAAAAAAAAAAAAAAAAAAAAAAAAAAAAAAATTATATATATATATATATATATATATATATATATATATATATATATATATATATATATATATATATATATATATATATATATATATATATATGCTGGCGCCCCATTTGAGGCCCCAAAACGGCAGGGTGATGAGGATATTTTGCAGTAGTCTCATGCAATGAATTTAAACAAAAAGGAGATCATGTCACATAGAGATGGAAGCAGGTCGCAAGGGATCAATACAAGGGAGTGGGCAGCCAATAACGGGTGGGGAATTAGGCAGCAAGCAATCTACAAGCAACCAAGGAGGGGGGTGGGGGAGACTGCACGCCCAATCTTAAGTTAGTTAGGGAGTCAGATGGGTGTGGACCTAAGGAGGGTTGTCTCATTCCATGAAGAGGAGGGTCTTGAGAGCCTTCCTCAAATGTAGAAGCAAGGGGGCGAATCTGGTGTTGAAGGCGAGGAGGTTCCAGAGTCTGGAGGCATAGAGAGAGATAGCCAGTCTTCTGGTTCTTTCCTTCCTGGACTAGCGGAGTTAAAGTCTGCACATGTCCCGGCTTCTGGTGAATCACAGGCTTTCGGAGTTGCTGAGCTCCCCAGTGATGTAGCTTGGCGACTGGAGGGTGATGGCATTAGAGATGGTGAAGCAAGAAGTAAAGGCGAAACATGCTTGCAGCAGGAGCCAGGGCAGTTCGATCAGGTTTGGGGTCATGTGGTCTAATTTCCAGAGTCCTTTTAGGAGTCGTGCTGCAGCATGTGGGAAACCTCTCAGGGGATCCAGGGTGGTAGCCAAAGAACTTCCAGGAGGGCATTGCCACACCATACAGATGAGAGGCTCAAGGTTTCTAAAGCAGATCTCGAGTTGTTTGCTGGGATGAAGGGCTTGATTTTCGGTAGGAGGGAAAGTTAGTACAAAGCCATTTGTGTGTTCTGTGACGAATCTAGCAATCTGGTTGGGATATGTGAGGAGAGAAAGCTGCAGACCGCAGCGAGGAGGCTGTCAAGCACGATACGCAGGAGGTCAGGCAGAGAAGGGTTTGCCGCACCGTTGTTACAGGCATGAGGAGCTGCTGAACGTAGGAGAAGGCAAAGCGGGTACCGAGGAACCAACCAGACACGTTTCCAGTAAGCAAACAAGCACAGAAGGAAACGGTGTGACGCGAGGGTCGCCAAAGCCGCCAGCGAAGACTGGTATGCCCAGAGAAAGATTGTGATGCTGGGGCGCTTCAGGGCGAATGCTGCGTACCGTTAACGGGGCAAGTAAGCCCAAATAAGGGTGGTGGACATTTGATAAGGAGATTGAGACAGTTGGAAAAGGGTCACTGACCAGGTAGATGAAGAATATTTATTTACATTTTTAAAGCACTCACACAGCCCGCAGGCATCGAGGAAATATTTCCTCGATACAAAACTGAGTGAATTCTAAAATGAAAAAGCCCTGTCAGGAGAGTGAACAAGGTAAGCAGACAAAAAGCCCTGTCAGGAGAGTAAACCAGGGACAGGAGGAAAGGGGGGAAAATTCCCTGAATGTCAAACAGTGGAAAATGCAGTGAAGGCTCATCGGCAGAAAGCCCCCTCATGGAGATGTGGAATGGCAACATTCTGAAAGGGAAGAACCATTCACCTTTTCAAAAGAACATTCGAGGTCCAGAGAGCAAGAAACTGAATATCCGAAAGAACTGTGCAATTGAAGGAAACTCAAGGGAAGAGTCACCCCCCCTTGAAATTGTGGAATATATTAAAATATTGTGTGATCAAAGGAATCCAAGGGAAGAGTCTTCCCCCCCCTTGAGATTTTCGAACTTTATAAGCTTTCTTTACAAAGGGATTGTGAAAAGCCAGAAGCAACATAAGGGAAGGGAAGGCCCCTTTTTCTAGTGGAACTATACAGGTTTTCTCTTCACATTTGAACTTTGTGTTTGTAGGAAGCTGCAGGTGTACAGCATACAGACATCCCCATCATCACATTATATTGAGTTTAGTGTGTGAGAGTCAGTAATAGGGCCAGCTGGTGGCAAGTGCAAGGTAAGTGCCGGGAGAAGGGGCTGTAGGATACAGAGACAGTCCCGTAGTGCAGGTAGGAAGTGCAGGGAAGAGTGGCTGGGCCAAGGACCGAGATCGGTGAGTGGCCCAGTTGCAGATTCAGTGCAGGTTCAGTGATTTTAGCAGGGGAGAGAGGGAGAGAAAGCGGAGGCAAAGAGGAAGGTTTTGAGGTGCTTCCGGAAACGGAGATGGTTCTCCTCAAGTTTCAGGGAGGGAGGAAGGCTGTTCCAGAGGGAGGCCCCTGCTGCGGAGAGAGATCTACCCCCAGCTCGTTGCTTGGAGAAGCGGCTGAGCCTGAGGTAGTTGGAGGTGGATGAGCGAAGAGATCGAGAAGGAAGATATTTAGGAAGAGAGAGTTGAAGGTATTTTGGCCCAAGGCCCCAGAAGGCCTTGTGGACAATGCAGAGGGTTTTGAACTTAATCCTCACAGCCACTGGGAGCCAGTGTAGTGATTTCAGTCCTGGAGAGATACGGTCCCTGGGCTTGAGGCCAAGGACAAGTCTCGCAGTCCTGTTCTGGATGAGTTGCAAAGAGCGGAGAGTACAGGCAGGAAGATTTCGATAGAGGCTGTTACAGTAGTCCAGCTTCGAGAGAACCAGGGCTCTGGAGACAGTCAGCTTCTGGGGGAAGGAGAGGAAAGGAAGGATACCTCCGAGGAGGTGTAGCTGGTAGTGTGACTTCTTAGAGATGTCAGATATGTGAGGAGAGAAAGAGTGTGGAGTCGAAGATGACCCGGAGGTTTTTTGCCTTGCAGGTAGGAGCAGGAAGAGGGCCAAGGGAGGCCGGCCAGAAAGCTGCAGGGAAGGAGGGAGTGGGTGTGCCGATAAGTAGAATCTCAATCTTACTGGCATTAAGGCAGAGGTCGTTGGCGGCACACCATTCCTGGATAGCAGAAAGACGGTCAGAGATGAGGGAAGGGGAAGAGGAGGCCGAGGGTAGCCTGAAAATGAGCTGGGTATCATCCGCGTAGCACTGAAAGTTGGGACAGAGAGCGGCGATGCGGTGAGCAAGAAGTGCCAGATACTGGTTGAACAGCCAGGGGGAGAGGTTAGATCCCCGGGGGACACCACAGGTAGAGAAAAAGATGTCAGAGAGGAAGGAACCCAGTTGGACCTGGGAGGGTCGATTGGAGAGGAAGGAGGTCAGCCACACCAGAGCTTGACCAGTGATACCCAGGTTATCACGGAGACGGTTGAGCAGGATGGTGTGGTTGACAGTGTCAAAGGCAGAAGAGAGGTTGAGCAAAATGAGAACACAAGGGGTGTTAGAGTCAAGGTTTGAGAGCAGGTCCTCATGGATGTTCAGGAGAGCAGTTTCCGTGCTTCTGGCAGCTCTGAAGCCAGACTGATGGTCACGAAGACTACCAACAGATTCAGCATGGAGATTAAGCTGGGAGATGGCCAGTTTCTCCAGGAGCTTGCCCAGGAAGGGAGTGATAGAGATTGGGCGATAGTTAGCTGGGCAGGAGGGGTTGGAGGAGGGTTTCTTAAGAAGGGGGTGCACAAGGGAGTGCTTGAGGGGGGATGGGAAGACTCCAGAGGCGAAGAAGTGATTGCAGAAGTTAGCCAGGGCAGTCGCCAGGGAGTCGATGTGGAACTTGATAGTTTTGGAGGAACAGGGGTGGACCTGTTTTGACGAGACTTTCATAGATCGGACTTGTTTCGAAACCTCGTCAGCAGAAAAAAGGGGAAAGGCAGAGAAGGAGGGAGGAGGGGTGGCTGCAGAAGGGCCAGAGGGAGAGCAGGGAATAGAGGAGGGGAGGTGATAGGAGGAGAGTGAGGACAGGATGTCCTGAGTTTTTGAAATGAAGTGAGAGGCCAGTGCCGTGCAGAGGGCCTGGGAGGGGACAGGAGAGGTGGAGACTGCAGCAGGGTTGGCCAGCACCTTGCAGATTTTAAAGAGTTCGGCCGAATTGTTAGATGCCGCATAGATGCAGGCTTGGATAAGGGCTCTCTTCTTAGTGAGAACGGAGAGCCGGTATTGCCTTTGGAGCAGGCAGGAGGCCAGTTTGTCAGAGGATGAACATGAAGCACGCCATTTCCTCTCTGCCACCCTGCACTTGCGTTTAAGGGTGACGAGATCTGAGTCATACCAGGAGTTACATTTGGCTTTGGGCTTCAGGCGGATTCTCATGACAGGGGCAAGGATATCAAGGGTATCAGATATAGCAGCGTGGAGAGGGCTGTGTCAGGGTGGGAGTCAGCCGAAGGAGGACGGGGGGGGCGAGAGGGTGGTAGCGAAAGCCTCAACTGACACGCGCTTCATGGGTCGGATGACCGCGGAGGTGGGTGGAAGTGATGAGGGTGGCTTTGCCTGTGGGATAGGGAAGGTGAGAGGATAGGAGAAAGCGATCACTCCAGGAGAGAGGTGTGGAGAGAGGGACAGAGAGGGGAAGGTCAGAAGAGATCAGAGCATCAAGAGTGTGCCCTGCAGAATGGGTCGACCCAGACGGGAGAATACAGAGTGAGAGAGAGTCGCAGAGGTGGCGAAAGAGTTCAGAGGGAGGACAGGAGGCATCAAGGTGGATATTGAATTCTCCAAGAAAGAGGAGTTGAGTGGTTGAGGACAGGAGTGAGGAGGAGAGGTCAGCCCACTCAGAGAGGAAGGAGGAAATTTGACCAGGTGGCCAATAGATAGTAGCCACGGTAAGGGAATGGCTAGGAGAGAGAGAGAGTCGGCAGACAAGGCATTCAAAGGAGGAGTAGGTCTGCGTAGGAGTGACAGTGGCAGGAATTCACTCAGGGAAGATAAGGGCCACACCCCCCCCCAGCACGGTTGGGCCTGGGCAAGGAGAGGATCTTGTAACCGTCAGGTAGGAGTGTGTCAAAGCTGGTGAAAGAGCTGGCCGTGAACCATGTCTCAGTGAGACCGAGGATGTCAAGGTCCAGTTCCCCAAGAAGGCGAAAGATATCAGAGGAATGTTTGACGGCAGAGCGAGAGTTGAGAGTGGCAATGTGGAGAAGGTTGCCATCCTTGAAGGACTTCCGGGGAGGGGTACAGATCAGAGGTACGCCCTGTGGAGGTGAAGAAGAAGGAGCCAGAGAGCGGGCAGGGTGAGAGGGTGGAGGCAAGGTAGCCGAGGACAGAGAAGAGGGGACAGCAGGAGATGAAAGGAAGTTGATGAGGCGCGGGAAGCGTTTATCAAAGAGGTGGAGGTGGGGGCGTGGCCTGGAGCTGATGGCGGACGGACGCTGATGTGCTGAGCTCCGGCCAAGACACTGCATCACGATCCTGTATTGGTGCGAAGCAGACACCCTCTGACACTACAAGCTGCTGTGTAGGTGTGGGAACCGACCTGCTACAAGGCGTGTCGAATCGCTGGTGGAATCGGAGCGGTGAACGGCTTACACGCCCGCCCACACTTCCCCTGCCTCCCGCAACTGCCTGGGTCCAAGATGGCGACCGCCACATGAAGCCGTGGCGACCCGAGAGGAGGCCGCCTCTGCTCCCATACTTCCATAGCGGCTAGCGAGGGAAGAACGGAGGAGCCTGTGATCCCCCCTCCGGAGGGGTCGGTGACCACCAGGCTGCTCAGGCCCCAACGACAGGTGCCTGTGCGACGACACCCCACCGACACGTGAGCCGGATGAGCCGCCGGCAATACGCCAGATAGCAGCCGAGAATCTGGCTGTCCCAGCCCGACCCCGAAGGAGTCTGCATCGGCGGAGGAGCCGTGGGGCCTCGGGGAGGAGCCACGAGACGGGAGCGCACCGCAGCGGCAGGCCCCGAGTGGCGATCCAGCAAGCCTGAGGTGAGGAGACCCGGGGGGAGCGTAACTAGAGAAAGTGCACCCTGGTCCCCCGCCCCACCAGCACCCAATAAGGCGCCCACTAGCATGAACGATATCTGGGCCGGGATGTGGCATTGAGGGGGCGCCCAGCGCAACACGCGCATTACGCAACACCGCACACCCCAGCGGGCTACCCCCGACACTGAGATCCTTCCCCCCCTCGACCCGCCTTGCCCAAATACTACACCCTGGAACCCCGTGGGGAGACGCACCGCGGACCTTACAGCCGGAGGGGCTGGGTGGTGTGCAGTCCTCGGCAGCCACAACCCTGCACTGCGCCCTGACCCACCACGGACGAGTGCCGGGAGTGCTCCCTCCCCGGCTCACGCTGAGCACTATAAACCCCAGCTTCCCTAGCTTGGACATCCCCAGAACTGGGCCGCAGCGCTGGGGTAACACCAGAACCATTGTGTGAACCCTCTACCAAGACCAACGGTCAGGGCTGGGGCGGAGACTTCAGCATGGGCTCCAGAAACAAGAAGTGCCTGCAACAATGGACACTTATGTCATGACTAAGGCTAAGGACTCCACCATTCCGTCCTCTGCCGTCCCAGATCTCCCAAAAGCAAAAGAACCGGACTCCACAGCGAACCAATCTCAAGTGCTAGAAGCCATAGTGTCACTCCGCACAAACAGACTAAAAAATAGACGAGTTCCGATCTGACATCCAGCTGGTGCGCCACGATGCCAGGAAACTAATATAGAGAGTGACCAACAATGAAACAACCATAAAGGAAACGGCAAAAGGCAATGTCGAACTGAAAGCTAAAGTTGTGGACCTTGAGAGAGAAAAGTCGCCATTCTTGAAGCGAGGGCCGAGGAGGCGGAAGGACGGGCCAGACGGGGCAACATCAGAATATTGGGCATCCCGGAGGGCGACGAGGGTCCTAACCCAACAGCGTATATTGAATCCCTGCTGCAACAGGAGATAGGAGTGGGAAAACTCACACAAGGATTTGCCGTGGAGAGAGCACATAGGTCTCTCCAGAAAAGGCCCCCTCCGGGCTCGCATCCTCCCCCGATAATTGCGAAAGTGCTCAATTTCCAAGATCGGGAAATCATCCTACGGTACTCCAGGGAGATGGGCGCCATTGAACGCGGCAATGCCAAAATAACCATTTACCCAGATTACACCCCGAAGGTACAGAGGGAAAGGAACTTGTTTGTGCCCGTTAAGGCTAGGCTCAGGCAACTAAACTTAAAATACATGCTGCTCTATCCATCGAGGCTTAAAGTCATCTACAAGGGCCATGCAGTCTTCCTGGAGTCCCCTGCGGCCACTAGCATGTGGATGGAGGATAACAACCTCTCTGAAGGAACTGAGGCCCACCCCAAGGACAGCTGAAAATGAAACCAACCCGCATGTAACGCTCACCTGATTCTCGCAGAGGCGCCGGTCTTGACTGGGCGACTACCGTATCTTCAAAGGTGATGTGCAGCACCCGGTTGGCTCTTTGGGCTGGACCTCTGTGCCCTGTATGCCTGACGTGCAGAGAAGATGTCTGCAGATAGAAAATACGGGGTTAATGAACTGGGGTTATTGGGGTGTCCCTATCTCTTTCCTCTTCTCCTCTCCTGTAGAGCCCCACAGGTTAACGCTCTCACCTTAGGTAAGTGAATGCCGAGCTCTCCATCTGCCTCGGGGCAGGGTGCTGTAACCAGTTTCTTCACTGCATAGGTAGCGCAGGCCTCTTGACTTCAGAGGACTGCTGTCCGTCGTTTACTGCACGAACGGTAAGTTTCGAGTAACTCAAATGTCTTTAAAGTCTTTAATAATGATGTCTCTTGTTTTGCAGGGTTCCGGCGATGGCGGATGACGGGCTGAAGTGAGTTGACGATGGAGCCCGTGTGATGAATAGAAGCGCCTGGAAGCACGTAAGTAAGCGCTTGTTGCCAGCTTCACGATGCCCTCTAACTGTCTTTTATTTTGCAGGTACAAGTTCGGAGCGGCTGCAGGGTGCCGGGAAACCCACTGGGTTAGATGTGGAAAGGAGTAATGGCACGTGAGTATTAAAGTTCCCCAATGTCTTTAAACGCACCTTGTTTTGTCTTTCAGATGCGGGATGCAGCGCCGACGGCCTCCGGAGCGTGCGAAGAGTTGGTAAGCTTTTGTCTTTCAGATGCCGGAATGCAGTGTGAAGACCTCCGGAGCGCACGAAGAGTAGGTAAGCCTTTGCCTTTCAGATGCCGGAATGCTAACCTGTTCTTTCTTGTCTTTATAGGAGTTGCTGAAGACTGGATTCAGGATGGCAAGCCTTTTTCCTTAGGCCCAGGACCGGATGCAGAAGACACGATGAGCGTTCTGCTGCAGAGGGTGCAGAATAACGCAAAGCAAGATTCATCCACCAGGTGTGGTTTAAATAGCCTCCTGTAGTGCTTAGGTGTCTCCTTCCACAGCCACGCCAAAGTAAGAAAAGAGTTCCTGGTAAGAAAAGAGTTCCTGCCTTCCAGAAGAGTTCCAGTGTTCTGAATCTAGAGAGTGGCTCCAGCCCCACCCAACAGGAAAAGTAGTTCCAAACAGAAGAGGATCAGAGACTCAACTGGCAAGCAAGTAAGCAGCATGGTCTGCTGCAGGTAAGTCCACCCAAGCATTATGAGCCCGGCGCTTCCAGCGCTCGGACTGGGCATATTTATGAGCCTGGTGCCACTGGCGCCAGGACTGGGTCCAAAAGGTCCCAATTGGGACTGGTTGGCACTCAGAACCTGGGTTATGGATCTGCTTCCAAGGGAGTTGGGAAAACCCTGACCTTTTGGAAGCAGAGACCATGACACCGCAGCACATAAGTAACATGAACGTAGCTTCCCTGCAACCTCAAGCAACCAAGAAAGTAACATACACTACTGATAGCCAACTTCGATGCGGCCCTCGTTTGGCCCTCACACCAGGCACAGGACCCGACCCCCACGTATAGATCAGGTCAGGCCAGTTGCTTGACCGACCATGCTCGAGCCTGACACCCGGATGGGTTCCGACGGCCCGAGAGCACCCGAGCACCGCAAGAATGATGCAGTAGCTGGGCGCACCAGTTCCAGTTTAGTAGTAGTTGTTGTTAATGTCAAGACTGCCCTCCTCATGAAGACCACTAATCAGACTATAGCGGACCACAGGCCAGAGGCTGGAGCCTATCACTCCATACAGTTGAATCGGGACATCCGGTAACGCACAACCAAGTTACAAGACAGGCGAGAAGCCTTCCACACCAATAATCGAAGCTGAACGATGGCGACACGTCTCAAGATAATCACGTGGAATGTTAGAGGGATGGGATCCTATCTGCGTAGGAACCGTATACATACATACTTGAGAAGGAAGCGGGTATCCATTGCCCTCCTGCAGGAAACACACCTCACAACTGATGTCACCGACAAACTAGTGGGCTACTGGGGCGGCCAAGGCAATGGTGCCTCCTACTCGAGGTACGCACGAGGCGTATACACATGGGTTAGCGCGGACATACCATTTCGCCAGATGGGGATGGAGGCCGACAAAGAGGGCAGTTATGTCATAGTCTGGGGCATGCTGGAGAACTTTCGATTATGCATCGTGAATTCATATTTCCCCCAACATGGCATACCTGCTCATCTCAAGCAGCTGTATGCCAGAATCACACACCACAGAGAGGCCACTTTCCTATGGGGGGGAGACTTTAATTGCGTGACGAATGAGGAGCTAGACAGGACTGCAACCCCACGCACCCTCAATAACCCTGCCTCCTGTGCCCTACGCAACGCGGTGGAAGATCTACATTTGGTCGATATCTGGCGAGACCTACACCCCACCGACAGGGCTTACCTATTTCTACTCCGCACCTCACGGCCTGCACACCAGGATTGACCACTTCTTCATAGCCAGCAAACTAATCCCCCAAGTTGAGTCGGCGTCCTATCAGGGCAGGTCGATTTCGGATCATTCCCCTCTGTTAATGCAGCTCTGCCTGAAGGGCCCTAGGCCCCCCCAACCCGATGTGGCGCATGCCGACGGAAACCCTGAGAAAAACTGGAAGAGTACATAGAAATCAACACGGGATCAGTCGAGAAATGGAGCACGCTGTGGGAAGCTATGAAGGTGGTAACAAGGGGAGTGATAATAGCTGAAGCTGGCGGGATCAGGAGGCAACTGAGAAGGGAGTTGGAGCACAAGGAAGAAGAGATTAGGCACCTAGAGGGAAAACTACCCCCGACCAATGCGAGTGAGGCCAGGCTGAAGGAGATTAGAGAGGACTCCAGGACTGCATGGGAAAGACTATCCAAGTTCGACTTCTCTGCACAGACTCTCAAGGCACACAAAGAAGCAGATAAGCCAGGCAGGTTACTTGCCTGGTTATGCAGGAAGGAGAACCCGCGACAGCCCCTCAGAGAGATCAAAGATGAGGATGGTATAACGCAAAGATCACAACAAGCAATACACGATGTCTTTTCAAACTTCTACGCCAAACTCTATGCTCACAAAGTGCAAATCCCTGAAGCGGATATCAGAGACACCCTGGATGAGATCGAGCTACCCAGATTAAGCCAAGAACAACGAGACGCGCTGGGAGAAGCCATCACACTGGAGGACATATCGGAGGCGATCCAGTCCCTCTCCACAAACAAGACCCCTGGGACTGACGGCCTTATCCCGGAATTCTACAAGGCCTATGAGGGGATCCTAACCCCGATACTGCATGGAGTGTACACAGAGGCATACGAGACCGGGACCCTGCCGAGCAGCATGAGAGAGACCCTCATAATACCAATGCTTAAACCAGGTAAACCTGCCGATGAATGCGACTCGTATCGCCCCCTGGCGATGCTGAACTATGACGGCAAGATCCTCACAACTATACTAGCCAACAGGCTCTCGAAGGTAATAGGATCCCTGATACATGAGGACTAGAACGGCTTCGTCCCAGGACGCAACACCACTGCCAACCTAAGAAGGCTACAACACGTTATGGCACAAACAGCGGAGCGCCAGGAAGATCTAGCTGTGCTCTCACTTGATGCCATAAAGGCTTTTGATTCAATATTTTGGGAATGGCTCGTTGCTACCCTGAGGGAGTTTGGACTTGGAGAACAATTCATCCGGTGGGTAGAGGTCCTCTATAACGACCCGGTGGCGAGGGTGAAGACTGGAAGCATGGTGTCGGAGGCTTGGCCCATCCAAAGGGGAACCAGGCAAGGGTGCCCATTATCGCCGATGCTATACATCCTGGGCCTGGAACCAGTGGCAATTTATTTCAGGAGGCAGCTATTCGACTCCGGCATCAACATCGGCGGAATAGATAACATCATCTCCTTGTACGCCGATGTCCTTCTATATCTACGTAACCCCAGAGAGAACGCACCCACCGCGCTGGACAACTTCACCAAATACTCTGGGATAAAGTTTAGTAGACAGAAATCATGCTCCTTTCCCCTTGCAAGACTCAGAGGGAAAGACATCGAAGATTTACCCGAGATTGGGATTCACTGGCAGGTGGAGGCCTTTCGATACCTGGGCCTCACCATCGCGCACTCCCCACTTTCCACTCTCGAGCGCAATACTGAAACTGCATTGTGCGGGGTACGCAGGTCCATCAGATTCTGGTCGAAACTTCCCCTTTCGGTGACGGGCAGAGCTGCAATATCCAAAATGATAATATTGCCAAGGTTCCTCTATTAATTCACCAACATTGCGTACTATATCCCCCCTCCTTTCTTTAGGAAACTAGAATCCCTGCTTCGAGACTTCCTATGGGGCCAGAAGAGACACAAACTTGCCCTGCACATCCTCACGCTTCCCCATGCTGAGGGCGGCATCCAACTGCCCGAGTTCCAGAGATACTATCTGTCGGCACAACTAACACATGTCACCAAGTGGCTTTCGGATGAGCCCTCGGCTGAGACTGGCCTCCTGCACCAGCGGATCACGCCAATGCACCCCAAAGAGGTAATATGGAGTTCATTGGTGGGACCCCCCGACCCACCCATGATAGTGACGCTGGGGAGACAGGTCTGGAACAAGGTCAAATCACGGCCTGGCCTTCAGCACCCCTACATGCCTGAAATCCCCATTCTGGCTGATGTTTGCAAGACCCCCCTTGAACTACCAATGATGAGGAGCTGTGAGACCTGCAGTCTCTACACATGGGGAGACCTGTTCGACGAGGGATCATGCAGAGACTTTGACTCGCTTCAACTAAAAGACGGGCTCTCACCAGGCCAGTTCCTATGGTACCAGAGGGTGAGACATGTAGCCAAGGCAAAATGGAACACATGGCCCGAGGAGCCGGAGACACACCCTCTTGTACAGGAAATGTACAACCTGAGCGACGGCTGGAAGCCGACATCGAGACTATATGCCCAAATAAACGCCCGATCTAACCCCAGAAGTGCGCACCTGAAAGAGAAGTGGGAAGCTGACATTGGAACCGAAATCACAGAGGGCGAATGGGCACGGGCCCTGCTGCAACCGAAGGAGGTTTCACGGAAAGCCAGGTTCAGGATGATTCAGCTTCCACAGGACCTATATGACACCGCGCAGAATATCCACTTTCAACGACAGCATTCCCTCGACGTGCCCATGGTGCTCCTCTGAACACGTCGACATGATTCACATGTTCTGGACCTGTCCCAGATGACAGAAGCTCTGGCTAGCTGCCGAACAGACCTGCAGGAAAGCTGGATTGGAAAGGTACGAATAGACCCCCAAGGAATGCCTCTTGGGCACCTACCAGAGACTCAGTAAAATCAGGCATCTAGTCAAACTTATGGACATGGCGTGCATACTCGCGAAGAGAACAATAGCGATGGCCTGGAAGTCGCCTGCAGGCCCGCGATTTGGACCCTGGATCAAGGAAATGGAGAGATGGACTGCCGCTGAAACCAGAGCCTGGGAGGAGGGGAACAGCAGAGGCGGAGAAGATGTGAGTGCCACATTAGAGTCCTGGAAGGCCCTCATGAAAGACATGATCTTCTCGACTAATTTCAAACCCCCCCTGAGCAGAGCGTTATGGCATGAACTACAAATTAGCCATCCTGATGAGACCACCAAACCTGCGCACGCCCTGGCGCTACCCCCCCGAAGACTGGCACGGAGAACAACGGCCCCGATACGGAGTCTACATGTGACGAGTGGACCGCACTATAACAGCAGGAGAGAGGACAGTCTAAGTTGTTGTTATTGTTGTTTTGTTGTCACTTATTGTTCACTTGGCGAATGTGTCACGCAATCAATATTATGAGACATAACCTATGCCTAACTGCTTTATGTATGACCTTAAATGCCAATAAAAACATTTAAAAATAAATCAAAGAGGTGGAGGTTGGCCCGAGGGCCTTGGACCAAGACGGTCCTATTAGCGTAGACATTAATGATGGCCTTAGAGGAGCGGAAGGGGGCCAAGAGGACATCCCAATGGGTGCCACCATTAATGCGAGAAGAGGAGAAGGGAGAGAGCACAGAGACCATATGAAGGGTCCATTGGTCAGGGGAAGGCACGAAAAAGAGGATGTCAGTAAGAGTTTCCTTGGAGGAGGCACTAGTGTAGGTGTCAGCGATAGGGAGGCCTGGGTTGGAGACCAGGATATCCTTTTTAAACTTTTTCCTACCAGATTTAGTGAAGAGAGCAGGATAGTCAATGGAGAAGCAGTTCGAGTAAATAGGAGAGAGAGAGAGCACCATGGAATAAGGAGGGAGTGGGGGGAAGACAGACGAGAGCAAGCGGACAGGAATGAAGCAGCAAGCCCTAGTTTACCACATTTCAGAGCAACAGTAACACAGTAAATACAAATTAGGTACCCAGTGTAGAGGCCACCTAAGTTTGAGAGTCCTGCGAGGGGAGAAAAAGCCCTAGTTTACCAGATCAAAGATCAAAGGGAGTACTAGATCAAAGGGAGGCTGGCCTTGAGCATGTGGATGTCTTTGATGGAGAAGCTTATGAGGTAGCGCTGCAAGTTTTCTGCATATTGGTGGATGTTGTGTGGAGCCAAGTTGGCTGCACTTTGGTTGTACAGTTTCTTTGTAGAATGCTGCAGGCATTGGGGTTGAGGAAATCTAGGATGTGGTTGGAGGCAGAGTCATTCAGGTCTTGGTGTTGCAGATGACGTCCAAGGTGTGTGTTTTGAGGAGGTAGGCGATGTCTGCTGGGTGGTTGATTGCCGAGTAGACCGTGGAGGGCATAATTTTTGGTGTAGCGATGGAGTGCTGATGGGGTCCATGGTGATGCGGATGAGTTTGCTGGGATGCAGTGTCCATGATGTTGCTGGTGGTTGGGTGGGTGGTGTGTTGCTGAGTGAGAGGTGAAACAAATATTTGAGGGAGCTAACCTGATGTTTGAGGAGCAGGTGTTCTGGTCGTGGGTTCTCTCATTCCGACAAGGAATTACTCTTTTCTTGGTCTTCCATACTGGTAGCAAACAGGAATTGCCCTTTTATTCATCTGCCTTACAGGACCAAAGATGAATTGCCCTTTTCATTGTCTGGCCTACATCTCCAAACAGGAACAGACTTTTTTTTCCATCTGCCCTTCAATTTGCGCACCCAGTAATGGTGCGCAGAGGCAAGAGACGCCCTCTAATACAACAGTTAAGTAAGGAAAGATGGGGCGGTAGAATAACATTGGAATCGCCTATATGGGAGTACTCAGACCTGCCCGAAATTAAGAAACTGGGCAACCAACCTCAGTGACACAGCAGAGTGATTAAGAAGGTAGCAATATTCTCCATCAAAATGAACTAGCCTCCTTTAAATACCTGGTAGACGAACATGACTTGACTGATAGGGACCGATATACATAACTGCGACTATCTAATGGAAGGGGAACTGAAGGAAAAAGCTAAAACCATATTGCAACGAGTGATAATTCCACCTCCCCACCACTGGCTATATTGAAAAATAAATGCGAAAGAGACTTGGGTGTGATGGAGGAGAAAAAATGGTTTCAAGCCCAGTGGACGCTGAGAGAAGCAAACATATCTAGCGGATTACACATCATCCAATACAAGATCCTGCATAGGATCTACTATACCAGGACGGTCCTACACCATATGGGGAAAGCACCAGACCCCTACTGTCAGACGCAGAACAGCAGTGGGTCACTTCCTACATATGACCTGGGACTGTTCATCTATACAACTCTATTGGATGAAAATTTTGGCTACAATGTGAAGGGTGATGGGAACCCCAATACAAATATGCCTGAAACTAGGGCGGTTACACATTTGGTATACCACAAAGATCCCATCTTGAGACAAGAAACTTCTTGCGACAGCACTGATGGTGGAGAAAAGAGACTTGGTGACTGGATGGGGAAGGCCGGACCACCAGTGAGCATATTACAATGGAGGGAGGGAATGGAGCATTGCTGTGTATTGGAAGAAAGGGTGTATAGGTCTAGAGGTTGTGTTGCAAAGGAAAAAACATTGTTAGAAACAATGTGTCAAATATGTGTTATACAAAGGAATTGTTTTTTTATTTTGACAGACAAATTAATCCTGAATAAATATGCATTTTTGGACATAGAGAAAAGAAATATTTTACACAGATAAAATAAAATAGAGGGTGAAAAAAGAAATGTGTTAACATAAAATTGTCGCCATAGAAATATTTACATCAAAAGGTTTCCACTGAACTACCTGCAAGTGGACATAGTCTACTAAACTGCGTCATGAAACACTGTATACAATGCAAAAGACAGTGATTTTGCATAGTGTACGCAGCTGACTAACAGTGTCTAGATTATACAGAAAGTAAATTTAAACACTCAACACTGGAGTCTGCTGAAAACACAATGCAGGGACAAACATCACAAATGAAAGTTAAATAACACAAAGAAAACATCTATAAATAAGTCGACTCAAGTGGCTCGAGTTTTGGCTGGTCGGGTCCTAAATCAGTCCCAGGAATGTAGCCCAGCACTCCTCAGGACAAAAATGCATTGGGGTAGTCCGGCAATACTCGATTCTATTGTATGCAATGGACGATTTCTGAAGAGAGGAAATCAAACGTGGTTTTTACCAAAATCGCAGTGTCAGAATACATTTTGAAGGTGATTATTATGAAAGTTTAAATTAAGAACAGTCACAGGTGGAAATGTTCATTCTAGTACCTGTTTGAGCAGTGTTCTTATTTCTATACGTTTGGGATGTGACCTCAGCGAGGTCCACCATTCGTAGCCCCGGTTTGGGGATTACATTGTAGTAGCACCAATTGCTGCTGTGGCGTCGAGCCTATCCCAAAGGAATGTAAAAGGGAAAGAGAACGAACAGAATTCCTATGGGTAAAATTCATCCTATGTCAATGGGATGAGTATGTCTTATCAGATGCAACAAAAATGAAGGATTGCTCCCAGAGTGATGGGCGCAGCAGTGCTTACCCGGTAATTTGAATGTGCCGTTCAAATGTTGTTCATAAAGCATTTTCTGAGCAGAAAGGCTGGCCTTGGCTTTTCTCAAAACCAATGACCAATTGATCATCAAGCCGGCCGATACAGGCGGGGGATCTAGTTCAAAATAGATCCCAATATTAAGCCATGATTAATTAACTTTTGTCTAATCAGTCACATTACACAGCAATAGAGACAGACCCAACCAATGCTATTATGAGTTATTTACAAGATCTGTGTGAAGACGCATTACAACAAGGCTTCCTCACAGAACAAAAGAGGCAAGATTTCTGATCCCACGGGATGTTAGGGCACTACAAATGTGTGCTCTTCCTAAGGTACACAAAAACATGAACCAGCCACTTGAGCGGCCAATTATCTACTTATGCAACTCAATTTTACAACAAGTCGGACAATACAATTTCTTAAAAGGTGAACCCATATACCTAGGGCCCTTTAAGACAAGGTAGCAATACTTAGGGACAGATGGGGATGCAGATTTTACTCAAAGATCAATCAAACCGACTCAGGAAGTTGGCAAAACATTGTCCGTTTTTATTTATTTTTTTGGATTTGTAAAGCGCACTGCAGCCCGTAGGCATTGAGGCGCTATAAGGTAACTTAAGAAGACTTGCTTGAGGGTTACAGGAAGCAGCCCGCATATGGACCTTGAATACATAATGCTTGGTTACAGTACGATTAGTTACAGCGCAAGGATACAGTAGCATAGGCAGGAATAGAGATTACATACAAAGCCTAAAGGAAAGTCGATTAATGAGATCATAGTTAGGCTAAGGAGGAAGTCACACGCAGGGTAACTCGTACGATGGGATTTTAGACAAACAGTCTAGTTTTTATGGCTTTGCGGAAGGCTGCATGTGAGTCAATGGTCCTGATGTGGGCTGGGAGAGTGTTCCAGTAGGTGGCGGCCATGGTTGGGAAACTCGGCACGCACTCTGCGTGTGTGGGGGACAGTAATCCGGTTGACGTAGGCCATCCTCGACGGTCTAGATGCAGTCTGTTTGGTGATCCTTTGCGCAAGGTACAAGGGTGCCTGGCCGTGAAGGCATTTGTGTGTGAGGGCAAGTGTTTTAAAAACGATTCTTTCCTTCACAGGAAGCCAGTGTACCTGCCTTCTGATTGCAGAGATGTGATCCTTCCGTGGGAGGCCTGTAGCTGCCCTAAGGGCATTGTTCTGAGCAATCTGTAGTTTCGCCAGGTTCTTTTGTGAGGTCCCAACAAAGAGGGCATTGCAATAGTCCAATCTGGACCCAATGATGTCCCTAGCTATGGTGATGCAGTTCTGTTGGGGAAAGAAATGGCCTAACTGCATTGATCAGCTTCGAGTGGTATGCTGCCGAGGATGCAACGGCATTGACCTCCCTATCCATAGTAAGGCTAGGTTCAAGATACACACCCAGCGTCTTGATTACTTGCGACACTGTGATGGGAATGTTGTCGATGGTGAATGAGCAATAATCCTTGTCGAGTTTACCCAGTGTGGAAGGGGATCCAACCAAAAGAAGTTCAGTTTTATCGCTGTTTAGGCATAGCCAGTTTTCCGCCATCCAGGCTTGAATTGTGGAATAGATGCCATTGAGGGTGTTCAAGTCAGTTAGGTAGTCACCCGTGAGTGGGATGAGCACCTGTGTGTCATCTGCATAATTGGTATATAAGATGCCCAGAGCGTCCAGTATGCTGAACAGGGGTCTAGAGAATAAGTTGTAGAGAGTAGGGGCTATGCAAGATCCCTGTGGGACATCACATTTGATTGGACTGGGGATGGCACTCGAGGAGTAAGAGAAGACCTTCATGACTCTCTCCTGGAGGAATGACATGATCCATTCACATGTCTTTGGTGAGAAGTTGGCCGCGGATGAGAGATGGTGACAAAGGGGTTTATGGTCGACCAAATCGAAGGCCGCCGAAAGGTCAAGGAGAAGGAGCAGCGCAGGTTTGCCTGCGACTCTGAGGTCATCAATTTGATTTTTTAGGTCAAGAAGTGCCGTTTCAGTACCATGTCGTGGTCGGAAGCCAGATTGGCATAATCCCAGGAGCGGATTGTCCTCAATGAATTTTTGAACTTGCAGGTAGGCTGCTTTGTCCAGGATTTTTTAGTAGAAATGGGACAGTGGTAATGGGTCTGTAGTTCCCAGTGACCGACGGGTCCAGGGAGGGTTTTTTAAGGAGTGGTCGAACCCAAGATTCCTTAAGGGTAGTTGGGACGTGGGCAGACTGGAATGAAGAGTTGATGAAGGCAGTGATGAAGGGGGCGATAGCCGGAGTACAGTTCTTGATGAGGTGCGCAGGGCATGCGTCACCTTTACAGTTGGACGGTTTGATAGATTTTATAAGGGCAATAACTTCAGATTCGCTCATGTCTGAGAATGCGAAGGTGGGACCCTGACTGGGGGCGGCAGCCTCTGGGGGTGCCGTTGGGCTGGGTGTAAGTAGAGAAGATAATGCTTTTTGGTGGGCTAAAATTTTGACGTGCAAGGTGTCCAGCTCATCAAGCATGGCAGCTTGGATTTGGTTGCACCATGCTTCCTCCTTAATGATGGATGATGGTGGGGCCGACGGAACCTCCAGCTCCCTGAAGATAGAGAAGATTTCCTTTGTTCCTGAGTTAGCATTGTTGATCCTCGTATTAAAGGATGCTGCTTTGACCTGGGTGATGGCTGATTTATAGTCTATGGATATAATTTTGAAGGCTGTTTTAGTGGCTTCATTGGGGGTTCTTTTCCAAGTGGCAAGCGCCGCCCTTTGTTTGGAGTGAAGGTCCAGGGGTTCTTGTGAGAACCACGCATTGGAGTGCTTAGTTTTTTTTTCACCTTTTTGAAGGTGAGAGGAGCGATGTTATCTACTGCAAGGGTTATGGTCTGATTGAAGGCATTGGCTAGGAGAACAGGATCATTAGGGAAAGGGGGATGGAGCGCAGGTACCGCTAGGTGAGGTAAGAGATTATCTTTAGTCAATTTCTACAAGCTCCTTGCAAATGCTGTGGGTAGGATGGTGGTGGGAATAGTTGGTCCAGTGGTGGTGTCGATGTGTAAGTTGATGCAGAAGTGGTCGGACCAGGGGATAGGTGAGATGTCAGAGACGACCAAGGGGCAGTTGTGATGTGCAACCCAATCCAGTGTGCGTCCTTTATTGTGTGTGGGCTTGGTGACGACTTGGATGAATCCTAGCGTGGTTAGTGCTCTTTGTAGGGCGGAGGCGTGGACATCATTGGTATCATCTAGCCCAAGGTTAAAATCACCTAGTACTACTACTTTGGAGCTTTTTTTCAGGTTATCAGATAACGAGAGGATAAGGGCTTCGTGGAAGTCAGTGGATGGACCAGGTGGACGGTAGACAAGATGGAAGGCAATAGTGGCGTTGGGAGAGACCTGAAGTTTAATTAGGAGGTATTCTGTATTAAGTCCTAGATCAGCTTGTATTCTCCTGATGTTTAGTGTGTTTTTGGCAATGACGGCTACACCACCTCCGTATCCACATGGGACGGCAAGGGAGAGGGCAGAACACGAGGTGTCTGTAGCCAGGTTTCAGAGATAAACAGAAGGTCTAGCTTATCCTTGGTGATTAGGCCATGTACATCGAGTGTGGGAGCTGGGATTGAGCAGGCGTTAACCAGCGCACAGTTGAGTGAGGTGGTAGAAAGGCTGGGTTGGGGGGCCACAGAGGCGGGTGATGTGGTTACAGAGTCAATGGTTGGGGAGGGTGTTTGAGGAGTGACATTGGTATGTTTGCGCAGGGTTCCTGGGGTGGCATCATGCAAAGTGGGTAGAACGTTGTTAGTCCCGGTTGCCGGGGGGGCAGCCAGCATAGGTACATGTTCAGCATTAGCGACCAGCATGGCAAGTGGGGCAAGAGGCGTAGGTACATGTTCATCATTAGCATTAGCGACCAGCATGGCAAGTGGGGCAACAAGCGTAGGTACATGTTCAGCATTAGCATTAGTGACCAGCATGGCTAGTGGGGCAGCAGGCGTAGGTACATGTTCAGCATTAGCATTAGACCAGCATTGCTAGTGGGGCAACAGGCATAGGTACATGTATTGCATCATTGCATGATGTATCTGGATGGGCACCAGACATAGTTACACAGTCAAGGTTAGACATGGCAAGATCACGGGTGCTAATCGAGGAGATGGAGGTAGTTGAGGCGAAAGGCAATGCATCTAAGTGACTGGCAGGTGTGGCGGCTAGTTTACAGGTAGCCTGCGAGCGCGCCTTAACAGGTAAGAGGTCGCAGGGCTGAGTAAGCATACCTGCTATTGCCATAGTGTTGCGTGGAGATAGTTCGATGTCGATTTCTGCAGAGAGCGAAGCAACGAGATTCACGAGAGGCTCGAGGCCTCGGGGCAGCATCAGAGCCTTGAAAGTGTTCTCCTGCATCACATTAAAAGGTGCGGTCAGGCCCTGTTGGGGGCATGGCTTCCATGGATTGTGCAGAGGCCATATGGTAGCAAGCTTCCGCGTTCCCTGCCTGTTTTGGGAGGGGTGTGCCGTTTGGCAAGCAGGCTGGGCGGATATAGGGGACAGAGCGTAGGCGGCTGGAGGTGCGGGCCAGAGGGCACCTGATACCGAGGTGTGCGTTCCGACATGGAATGCTCGGCGTGTAGGTGTGTGTGCGTAGTAACATGGTACGCGTACAGAGGCGCCGATTTCAGAATGTGAAGTCAGGGAGCTGGATACAGTTAGAGAGGGGAGGGTAGCGTGACCCTTACCTTTAGGTATGTAGCGATCTGCTGGGTGCAGCGGCTCAGAGCAGCAGAGAGCTGCAGAGAGGGGGATCGGCCTTTCCTCTTGGCCTTCCCTCGGTGGATTGTCATAATAACCAAAACAAGTTTTATTTGCAATTGTCTAAAACAGGGAGTTACAACGGACATCAACGGATGTTTGCTCGATTTCTCTCAGCGCATATTATAAAAAACAGCTTTTATAGTCAAAACTTGTCATCAGTGACATCACACTACGTGGCAAACCACAAAAACATACTTGGGGATGTGATAGGCTACAGGGAACATCTAAGTATACGTTCCATACTGATGGGTTTTCTGATTGGGTCTCTACTGTCAGGTGGGCAACTAAACTCCTCCCAAGTGCATGTCATCTTCTGTGTCATAATAATACTCGATACTTTACTGGTTACAAAAACTATAGGGCTCTTTGATATGTGGCCCTCTACAATTGGTTTGACACCTTTGTACAATATGGAAATATTACACATGCTAGCAGCACGCAGGCTACCACTCCAGGTGCAGGGAAGGTCGGCGTGATCATGCCTCCCCTCTCAATTAGCCCAACACCTATCGTAACCCTTGCAGTCTGGCAGTCAATTAAGGCTTTGAACTTGGCCTTGCAGAAGCTCTCTGTGCCCGAGAATAAAAGGGAGCATCTTCTTGGTTTCGGTGTAGCTCGACCCAATGTCTATTTTGATCTGACCATGTGACTGGACACCGCATTTTCAAGCTCTTTGTAGCATTTAATATTATTAAATGATGAACTCTTGACGCCTTCAGTGTTTTTCCATTCCACCTGAAACAGAAGTTTGTTTCTTTCTCACACTCATGGAACTACTGGATGGACAACCAGGCTCGCAGGCGCCTCGACTTCTTGGTGCTGGGCCAGCCAAACCTTTCTTGACTTCTCCTTCGCCATTAGTTATTTTCCAACTGTGCCACAATGAAAAACCCTTTCCAATCACAGGGTCTCAAGCCTTGCTAAAGTGCATCGTGGAATATCTAGGTTCTATACATTCCTATGTATATATGTTTGCGCATCGCTGCAGCAATTCACTATGTAGCCAGCCTCAAGATCACTTTGTCTACTTGCGTTACTGCATCTGTACAAATGTAAACTGATTTGCATTTTCTTCAGCGTTTCTTTAGCATGAGCACCTTCATCTCGAGCACGAAATGTTGCTCATCTTTAACACCTCCTCTCCAGATCTTATAGAATGTCTATGTTCTTTTACCTCGTGCATCTTTTCTGGGTGCGTCAGTTCTGCTTGGCATGATGTCACCAGTCCTCCTCACTTATTTTCACACTTCTTATGGGACTTTGTCCTAAAGGCCATTATTTCTTCGTGAATGCATATAGGGTTTTCTCAATGGATGCCTTATTTCTAGAATTCTCTGCGGCACAGGAATCCTTACTGGTACTGCACATGTTGCAATTTCCGGCTCGCAACATATAGGCAACATGGGGGCGGAGCCTTTGATGGGGGTACTTGACGACTCCTCTACATTCCCCCCTCTGGGCGATTCATCGACCACTCATCAGTCTTCACATCAAGACATCCTCGTCTGAAGAAATGCCTCTTTGGGACCCCTATCTTTATGACTCCTTTCAGGCATCCTGCTCGTTTCACATGCTCATCAACACGCCAGGTCATAAGCATGCATTGTCCATTGGGACTGCAATAGATCCATCTCCCCACATAAGTCTTGTGGTTCTCTGGGTACAGGAACTTTGTTCCCTCAGGTGCATAAATGCTAGCCTTTACATAGTCTGATTTCTTCATCTGTCAGCTCTTTTGGGTCAAAACTTGATTCAACATCAATCACAATCTTCATTCCTACTGCTTTCTTTGCAGTCTTCTTGCATTGTGTGATTATTATCCTGATCACACAGAATCCAAACATGATCATCACCAACAGGGCTCCAAGGAACTTGAAAATGTTCGCCACCCATTGTGGAACCCATGAAAAGATTGATGCAAACTAACTGTCATCAGCAATGACTTCCACTCTATCTTGACGTGTAGGTTTGTCAGCATCGTTATGGCCTCTGTCAAGGTGCCATTCTCGTCGTCGTGAGAAGGTATGAATGTGCAACAAGATTCTCCAATTTTGGCACAAACGCCTCCATCCATAGCTGTAATCATGTCCAGGACATATCGATTCCGAAGAGTCATTAGTCTTATGACTCTTAGCTCCTCCATGATCGCATTGAATCCCTTTATGGTGGTGTTGATCGTCTGCAGAAGCTCACATCTGGTTATTTGTAACCATTTGGCATTCGTTATCACCTGGATCCAGGGCATACAGACGGTTGTGAATATTGCTGAAGTCTGACCGAACAATCTATGTTCATATGGAATGCCATCAAAAGCTTCCATTGATTTGACTGAGAAATGGTTCTCCCTCTTCATTCGATTCAGGAGCTCAGCAGATCTCTTCTTCCTCAGGTGAGCATGCGCTTTTGGAAACTCGTCAATGTTCAAGTCACTCTTTGGGGTCACCAATGCTGGAACATGGACAATCACTATAGAACATAGTCCTCCACAATCTCTGGGCAGCCTCATGTAAGCTCTGGCTCCACAGGCCCAATAGTGATCCATTATCACTACTGTCCCGTCCCCATTCATGGTACATCAAAGATTAGTCCGTACGGTTGGTTCTCTCCAACTTTTCTCCTGCCATTGTTTCTGAAATATAGTTCTGCACTCGCCAAAGGCATTATCGGCAATGGACCTCCTTTGTCTTCAACCCATGTCAGAGGTTTTGTAAGCCTCGGCCATTGAGGTTTGCACAATCGTTCCGCATTCTCTACAGCTGATTTGTGCAATCCCCTTGTTGCACGTGCACTGCATAGGACCACAACTTCTTCCCAGCCATCTGGAGAAAGCACTGTTCCACAGATCTGCATCTGGCCTCTTTCCTTGCAGTTTCAAACCTCTTCATCAGTTTTTCCTTGACAAATGAGTCTTCTGTTTATTTCCCATTTAATTCCTTCTCCCCCTTCATACCAGGCTGTTCATATATTATCACATGATTTCTGGTGTGTGCTCTCGTTCTTGTCTTTAGATCTTGAACATAGTCATCTTCATCTGGTGCTGACCATTCGGTCACCCATATCAATGATGCCGTTCGGCCCTGGAATTTACCTCTTGTATGGCAGAGTGCAAGGTGAGTAAGGCAATGAGCCGTTTGAACATCTTTTTCATTAGCTATGAATATCTTAGAGACTTTCCCCATAGCATACGGCAGGAGTGCACATACTTAGCAATCCTCCTCAGAAGTTTTTTCCCACCTCTTTCATGAGATGATACCACGTGTTGCCCAAATGTGCTGTACTGTGCAAATAATCATTCAATTCATAATCATCCTCCCTTGGACTTCTCTTAGGTCTCTCTGTCTCTCTCAGAATCTGTATCTGGCGCTCAGTAAGGATATCTATAAGAGTCCTTCCTGTATACGGATTTCTAGCGCAAATTGCCACAGGACCAGGTGTCTCCAAATGAGCTACTGGAGTAGGGACAATCACATAAGGCCTTGGCTCTCTCACAATGTCTATATCTGCCAAGGTAACTGGAGTGGTAAGAATCAAAAGGTACCACTGCTTTCTTGGGACCAATGAAATACACAAGTGTGGATTAGCAGAATCACAAAAACAATTATAAACTTAGAACAAGCATATATTATGCACCAATACATGAGGCTCCACCATCAATACTTCTCCACTCGTCGTTGACTCTGCTCACTTTCTGGACCTGCAATATGCTCTATGGACCACATGTTTGCCTGTGATTGCTTTTAAGGAAGGAAAAACTTGTTTTATTGAGGCAAACTCGCCAGATGCTCCGATAGTTGTCGAATCTGTTCGATGATTTCAACAAACAACTGGCTGAATTGCCGTATTACTTATGGGTTCTCGCATGAACAAAAAAGTGTTGGTGTTCCTCCAAACAAGATAAGGATGAACTTGAAGCAAATAATACAAGATCATAACAAGTAGTTTGTGGGCAGCAACGTTAGACAGGACCAGCTGTACGTCCCTCGGAAAGATGCTCAGGCAATAGTCTCAGCTGTTCTAGTATTGCTGCCAATAAATGTCTAATAGTCGGGCCATTCTTAGGATGCTGGATAAAAGCACGTATGTCAGTGCTTCTGCCAACAAGAGCAGGGTAAGTTCCGAGTATGAAAATTAAGACAGCAGGAAGTAATCTGTGTATATCAAAATCAAATAACACCATATTCATCTCCAAAGAGAAACTCAGTGAAAAACGAGTCAGGGAACTGCTCCCTCTTCCAGTCGTCGAACACAAAGACTGGCATATTTTGTTTACTTCCGCACTCCACAGTCCTATATCAGCAAAACTCCTGTTGCTCAAGAACAATAACTAGCTCACTCCTTGTTTGCTACAAAGAGTGTTTCAGGGGAGCCACAGTCCATATGTACACTTTCATCTGTCTACTAGACAGTCTCTGCGTCCTTCCTTGTCATCGATCAAGTCTGCACGTGTTGAACTTCATCTCCTTGATTTGCTTCCGAATGGGTTGGGGGTTCGTCAGCCTCGCCAGCGTAGACTTTTACGTCACCTTGGTTGTATCCAAGCTTGCCTTCCTTGGACTTTGACTGCTGACGAAGTGATATCCCTCCACAATGAAAGGGCCACCAAATCGGGGCTCGTGCCACTTTCTTGTGAAGTTACAGATTAGTACCATATCTACAGGAAAAAAGTCTAGGTAGAGGTAATTCTTGAACTCTGGTTGCTGTACGGTCTTCATCTGTGTTCTGAGACAACACCCCGTCTGCTTGACTTGATCTGAAATTACAGAGATACTAGCCATCATACATGCTAAATAAGCACGTAGCTCACCTCCTCAATTCTCCAGTTGTCTGGGCATCACTCCTAGTCCTCGATGGAGGAGTTAGAGGCGTTCTCATTCGCCTCCCTTTGACTAGTTTGTGGGGTGGGAGGTGGCAGTCATAGCCAGGCTGATTTCTCAATGCATATAATGCAAGGGGTAGGCAGTGCAGCCACCCCTTTTTCAGAGTCAGTTTCAACTTGGCTATTCTGTCTTTGAGCAGACTGTTGAGCCGCTCACATATTCCGTTCGCTTGCGGGTGCTAAGCAGATGAAAACTTGTGCTTAATACTCAATAATAAGCTTATTTGCTCAAAAACCTCATTCACAAAATCGGGGCTATTATCTGATGTTAGCACCTCAAATACTCCCATTCTAGGAAATACTTCTCGGACTAAGAACTTTGCAGCGCAAGTGGCGTCAGGATGTGTGCATGGACTGGCCTCAATCCACCTTGAGAAGGGGTACACCACCACTATCATACACCTGTATCCATTACAGACCTGCAGCATGGCAATATGTAAATGCTGAAAAGGACCATTTGGTCGATGAATTACCAGTAAACTTTTGACATACAACGCACTTTACTCCATAAAAAGCAACAGGTTCGGTATGAACGATTCCTCTGCAATTGTTGCTGCGAGGCTCTCCCTAGTGACATGTGCAGAGTAGTTTAGCTTTTCAAACACCACCCTTAATAAGGCTACAGGCATCACCGGTTTACCAGTGCGGTCTTGTCGCCACAGTGCCTGGGAAGGGGATAAAGAACAGCCCCTCCGTGTCCACGTCTTTTTCTTCCTTCCTGTGGAGCTTCACCTTGAACTTCCATTAATTGCGTACGTGACAAATGATTAAAGCTTCCATTCACAACCATTATCACAACCATTTTCTCTTTCACATCAGGCGTATCAAAACTCATCATGGCAGGTGAATAATCAACCCTTTTTGCCTCTTCGTCCACGGCTTGTATTCTGCATGAAATAAAGTCTGTTTTCTTAGTTTGCGCTGCACACTTAACTATTGCGATGGCTACTGGGAGTTGTAGTGCTTTAATAAGTCTGTCCAATAATGCAGCGTGTTGCACTGGAGTGCCTTCTGCTCGGAGGCGTGCTAGCCCTGCGTGCATGGTTGAAGTCACGTAGTCGGAGTCACTGTACACTGTTACTTCCTGGTCTGCATGGTTTTCAAGCACCACTAATTCTGCAACATGTGCTGATAAGTGAGACGGCAGTCTTGCACTTGTCATGACTTCAAATTCCCCATGAACCCTGTGCCTTACTACAGCGGCACCTGAATGCCTTGCTCCATCAGTTTGATCGATCTTTGACAAATCTATCAATAAAGAAAATCTTCCCTGCTGCTAGAGCATTTTCCTTCACCCTCGGCATCTCATCATAGAATTCCTCATAATTTAAGCAATCATGTGCTTGCTCATCCTCTGCCAGTGGTTCAGCTACAAACGAGGCAGGGTTCACCATTTTACACCTGACTATTTTGAGCTCTAGATTCAATATGACCACCTGATAAGCAGAAGCTCTTTGAGACATCAGTGTACCCTTAGGTTTCTCCAAAACAGCAAACAAAGCATGCTCAACGAATAACGTCATGGAACACCCCATCACTATGCTGGCAAACTTCTCAATGGCGAATGCGGCTGCTGCCAACAATTGTTCGCAAGTGAAGTGACCCCTCATAACTGGGTCCAAAATCCTGCTGTAATATGCTAAGGGCTTGTACCCCAATGTAGTTCTCTGCATGAGTACTGCTGTCATGAGTGTTCCTTTTGTGTGCGAGAATAAAAATAACTTCTCAGACTAATTGGGAATTCCTAAAACTGGAGCCGTGCAAATTGCCTTTTTTAGTTCATCAAACCCTTCCTCCATTTCCTCAGTCCATTCCATTTTTTCCTGGTTCACCTGTGCATTTTTCAGGGCCTGCAACAATGGTCTTGGGTATGAACTATAATCAAACACCCATGCCCTGACATAATTACACAATCCTAAAAACTGTTGCATCTGGGGGGCGTGGCTTGGAGCAGCCGTGTGCGGCATGTCTTCCTAGGAGCTCCTGGCTGGCCCGATGCACAGTTAACAACTCCATTTGCTTCCTCCGTTTTCCACCGAAAATAAACTGCAGCGTGTGGGAGGACTAGATGCGGCTGCATGGTGAGTGCTTTCCTGGGAGGTGGACGAATCCCCGAGTTCGGAGGCATATTCGAATCGGGGGAGCTCCCATCGACAAAATGGTGGCCGCGCCACTGACCCACGCGGAATGGGAGTGATGCAGCCGTATGTAAGCAAAGCGAGCCGCCGAGCGGACTGAAACGAACTACCCAGCACTGCCTTTAAAACAAGCGATTTATGTTTGAAGCCCAGCAGATGCAACCGAGAGATGGGTGGCTCCCGGCTACTGAAGCCGCAGTGATCCCGTGGGGGTTGCCTGGAGAGGAGCAGAGGAGAAGCCAGGCGGTCGGTGCCCGAGTCGGAAGGGGCCTCCTTGAGCAGGTGAAACTTATTCCTCCTCTCCCGGGGGACGGCTGGGGTTCCGTCCCCGAATCGCTGAGACCTGGGACGTTGCTGAAAAGGCTCCCGGCTCCGCTCTGGGACCCGCCGTGGCGTGTTTCAGAGGCTGCGAGACACCGCTAGGCTCATCTGAGCTACTCTCGCGGAGGAGGGATAACCCGCGGGGAGGCTCCGGGAATCAAGGGTCTGACACCCGGCCAGCCTGATTGCGGTCGGTCTTACATTGGAGCTGCAGTGGCGCTGGAGACAGACGGAGCAATCACCTCATAAAAATCTATGGCAGTCCCACGCATACGAAGGGAGGAGTGAGTCATGGGATTAAATGTACCCCCAACATATGGTGACATCAAGGCACACCGTGCAGCTTGAGCATCTGGAGATAACTGCGGGGGGGTGCCTTCACGGAGAAACAGAGCCGCGGGTACCTGGGGTTGAAGCCATGTGAGCTGTCGCGCAAGGGTTGGCAGGAAATAACGCTCACCCGACCCTGGGGACAATACATTTAGACAAAAGGCAAACCTTTACCCTTGCACCAGTGTCAGCCCAAAAGCACCTAAGAGGCAGCAATATAAAGGATGTGCCCCTCGGCTACCTCAACCTGAAAGGAGGGATTAGCTGAATGCGAAGGCCTGCACAGCGCCATTATGCAATTTCTTCAACTGGCAGTGCGCAATAGAACTCATTCGGGGGACCTGCCTGCTTCACCTGGTTCCCTCCCCCCCCCCAGCGCATACTACCCATCTCCTGCTCCGCTGGGCAGATCAAGTGAGTGATTACATTGCGGAGGGGGGAAATTAGGGGGTTGGCAGGAGCGAGGATGTCGAGGAGTGGGAAGATGTCCAAGCAGACAGACATTGCAGCATTGATGACTAGTGCCTCGAATGCAACGAAGGATTGCTCCAAAAAAGGGGAAAGGTCCGAGGGTCCCGCAGAGGAGGAGGCCCCTAACAGCGTACAATCAGCTGTCAACGCAGCACAAATGGTGACCAAGGCCGACCTACAGGAACTGCTCACCGCACCGACAACTGAAATTCACAAGAGTAAAGAGGAAGTAATGGGAAAAATAAGCTCCCTGGACAAACGAGTGGGGGAGGTGGAGAGACAGACGGCAGAGCTTGAATCAGAAGTTTGTGTTCAGCGGTTCGAGGACAAGCACGACAGAGACAGAATCAAAGCCCTGGAGGAGAGGTGGGACCTTATCGAAGCCAAACAAGAAGATGCAGAGAAACGGTCGCGGAGAAACAATATCCGCATCCGGGGAATTCCATTGTCTGTACCAGACCCAGAGCTAAGAAACTATGCCTTGGGGTTGCTCAGATACATCATAACCCTGCCGGATGAGGCCCCTCTAGAACTTGATCGGGTTCACAGGTCTGTCCCGAGATCCGCATCCAGCTTCCCTCCAGATGTCTGATAAGAGTTCATTTCTACCAAATAAAGGATGAAATCATGAATGAAGCAAGACAAATGGGCCAAATAACATACCAGGGGTCGAAAATAGCGCTATACCAAGACCTGGCGAATTCAACGCTACAGAAACGCAGAGCCATGCGGTCATTCACTGAATGGTTGTGGGGGGAAAAAAGTTGCCTACCAATGGGGATTTCCCACTTCGGTCAAATTCACATGGGAGTGGTCTAGGAAACAAATTCGATCTCCGAAAGAGGCTGACAAATTCATGGGCATCGGAGTTGCAGGGGACGGTTCAGACTCTGAAGGCCCATCCCATTCTCAGCACAGCAATCCCCCCCGATGGGGCATGGTCGAAACCTGCCCGACGGCGGAGACCCCGTGGCCCACCCAGGAAAAACCCCAACCCTGGATGATCTCGATTCGAATTACAGCAACGATGGGGGGTATCAGCGGCTGTCTTCCGGATCGAGTCAATTAACAATAGAGGCTTTGGAAGGATACACAATTCCGAAAGGAGCTGGAGCCTCACGTTGTGTCTAACTCCTCACTCGGGCACTGAGGGCGATGTCCTGGCAGTGCGGATATAATGCATCAGTTCTAGTTCGCAGATGGTTTGGCGGCCCAGTTGGCCAATATGAGCGCATCGAGGCCACCAGTTTCCCAGTGGCTGTAGGATGGGGCTCTTCCTTCTTGTTCGTAATATGGGGGGGGGGAAGAGTTGGCCGAAAGGCAATCAAATACCCAAGGTCTGTCAGCTCTATTGGTTCGACCCTGTGCGTAAGCTCACATGACATCCCGGCGACATCAAGGAAGCAAGACCGAAGCATCAAAGTGGGCCCAGGCAGGGTTGATGAGATCAGCAAGCGAAAAGTGTCGAATATTAAACAAAAGGAATAAGAGACTATGGCTGACACAAGTGAAATAACAATCCTATCATGGAATGTGCAGGGACTTAACTCGCCACGGAAGCGGAAATCAGTTGAACAAAGACTTGGGCAATTAGGCAGGGATATTGTCTTGCTACAAGAAACTCATCTACTGCAAGAAGATGAACACAGAGTAAGATTTCTCAAGTACAAAAAGGCATTTTATACCACCTCTGGCCAGAAGAAAAGAGGAGTGGCCATACTCCTGAGTGATAGGATCCCCCTAACAAAAATCACTGTCAAGAGATCCAAACAGCCGGTTCCTCTTACTCAAGGGGCTATTTGAAGAACTCCCGATCACCATCACTGCAATTTATGGTCCCAACTCAGATAAAACTAAATTCATCACAAGCTTAATCCCAATAATTATGGCATTTCAAGAAGGGCACTTAATCATGGGCGGAGACTTCAATTCGATGCCAGATCCCCAAGTGGACAAAACCCTGCCGCCCACTAAATCCGACTTCATACAAGCATTAACATTAGCCAAGCTACTAAGGGAAACGGAAACCGTAGATGCCTGGAGGCTTTTCAACGGGACCGCAAGAGACTACACCCATTATTCCCAGGTGCATAAAGGCTTCTCGAGAATCGACTTAATACTAATCTCAGGGGTTCTTTACCCAGGCTTGGATGCATTGTCAATACAAACATGCATGATTACGGATCATGCACCGGTGACTGCAAAATTAGCTATTTCGGAGCAAAAGCGCCCGGTCCCAAAACACTGGAGAATGAACGACGCTCTGTTACTGGACGAATGCATCAGCCTGGAGATAGAGAACACAATTGTTAACTATATTAAAGAAAACACAACCGAGACATCTCCTGTTAACGTCATCTGGGACGCTATGAAGGCAGTCGTCAGGGGGGCTCTGATTAGCGCAGGAGCTAAGCAGCGAATGGTCTCGAACATTGTTGCATCCAAGCTGGAGGAGCGTATGAACCAACTGGAAACAGAGTTGAAAAAGCGATAAGTCGAGAGAGAGCTTAGAAAAGCTAAAACTGCCTTGGAAATGCACTGCACCGACCGTACAGCTAAATCCTTAGCATTCACAAGACAGTTTTACTATGCAAAGGGGAATAAAGCAAACAAAATACTATCGCAAAAATTGCAGAAAATCAGAAGCAGGAACAATATCCTCACACTAACTGGGGCTGATGGGAATACTCTCTACACCGACATGGATTAAAATCAATGAACTATCGAGATACCATGCAGACATCATGCAGGGAGAACCGATAGTATTAGACAACTTACGAACTACCTACAGTCCCCATCTAAACAGCACTCGACCCAGCTGGAGCAACTCGGGCTGCCCATCTCAGCTGAGGAAATAACAGAAGCCATTAAATCATTGAAATCCACGGCTCCTGGTCCCGATGGCTTATCCGCATCCTTTTACAAGAAATATTCTAGGCTGCTGGTTCCTCAGCTGATATTATTCAGCTCCTTTCTATCATCTGTTTCAGTCACTGGAACTATGGCCGAATCAATAACTGTCCTGCTGCACAAGCCTGGGAGGCCTCCAGAACTGGCCGCGTCTTACCGACCGATCACGCTTATGAACAATGACTGTAAGATATTTGCAAAAATATTAGCGGGCAGATTGGGAGCGGTCTTACCAGACCTGATCGACAGTGACCAGACGGGGTTCATACCAGGGAGAGGGACTCATGACAGTATTCGAAGAACTATAGACATTATTGAACATGTCCACAGATCCGGGGACAGGGCTGCCGTGATATCACTAGATGCTCATAAAGCATTCAATCTGATGGACTGGGGGTATCTACGTGCAATCCTGGAACATTTTGGATTTGGTCCAAACTTCATCACATGGGTAATGGCCAATTACCAAATCCCCACGACACAGCTACGAGTTAATGGCAGGAGATCCAAAGCTATACAAATCTCAAGAGGTACTAGAGAGGGGTGCCCACTTTCTGCTCTGGTTTTCGCTCTGTCAATGGAACCCTTTGCAGCCACAATCAGGCAGAATGCTAGGATAAAGGGAATTAAAATAGGAAGTAAGGATTATAAAATTGCACTCTATGCTGATGACGTATTAATAACATCAGATCTGGCCTCCTCCCTAGAGTCCTTGTGGAAGGAAATTAATGAATTTGGAACATTGTCAGGGTTCAAAATTAATAGACAAGTCTTCAGCCCTGGCGATCAAGATCACTAAACAAGAAAGAACTGCCCTCAGCCAATTAATGCCGATCCCATGGGTGAAAGATGCCATCGATTACTTGGGGGTATGGATCACTAGAGACCCTGCCCATCTATATGCTGCAAACTATCCGCAATTTATTACAACTCTTAAGAAAGACCTAAAGACGTGGTCCTCTCGGGAGATCTACTGGTTTGGGCAAATTACAGCCATAAAAATGAATATAATTCCTAGGTGGCTATACTTTTGCACAGCAGTGCCGACACGTATTTCAGGCCCGGTACTGGTGGATATGCAGAAGAAATTACAGGGCTTTGTCTTGGGGGGTGGGGGGGGAACCTCGTATCGGTAAGCGAATAATGTTGCGAGACAAAAAGCTGGGAGGGTTGGGAGTGCCAGACATAGCCAGATATACATTAGCTGCCCAGCTAACGAATGCATTTTCCTGGGTCCAGGAAGAGGACAAGCCAAAGTGGACACAGATTGAGGGGAGCTGGTGTCCGGGTAACCCCGTGGACCTACCACATTTGCCAGTGATGAAAGGGCAAGCGAATAAAGGCCCCCTATCTACCACGTTAACAGTTGTCTGAAGCTGGAAGGCAGCAGCGCGGAAAAGGGCATAAGGGGCACACTGGGGCCGCTAAGCCCTATCTGGAATAACCCAGAGTTTTTTTCCAGGCTGTAATACCAACAGCTTTCAGTCGTGGAAGGAGGGCGGTCTACTTAGGATGGGTGACTTTCTGGAGGAGGGTTCCCCCATCACATTTGAAAGATGCAAAGAGAAGTTTGGGGTAAATGAGAGCGAGAGATTTCGCTACACCCAAATACGGCACTGGCTGTCTCATAGGGCGGTTCGGGAGAAATGCTCCAGAGAGCTGTCAGCTCTGGAGATCTCCCTCACAACCCCAACAAAAAGAGGCAAAATCTCGGCTCTGTACCGCCTCCTAGATAGAGTTCACCCCACGGAAAAAGAAATCTGGACCAGCACAAAAGCTTGCAATGTATTACAAACAGGGAGGGAGGTTACAAGCTCTGTTATAGATATTATGTTACTCCAGTTCAGATCAACAGAGCGAATCCAAAACTCTCTGATCGCTGTTGGCGGGGTTGCCCCAACTCGGGCTCCCTGTTTCACATGGTCTGGACTTGCCCAAGGGCTGAGACATACTGGAGGGAAGTGATTCAACACATCAAGGATATCACGGGAATCACCATACCCTGGGATCCGGGAATTGTTCCCTTGGGGGAATCGGGGAGGGCGCTACCACTTTCCGGACACATTCCGCGTTTATATATGCATTTACTCCTAGCAGCAAAAATTGCCATGGCCCGGTTGTGGAAACATGAAGATGGTCCCTCAGTAGCATTATGGTGGGCCAAGTGTTGGGTCATCGCGGTGGCAGAAAAGTATCCGAACCAATACTTTCAATAAAACTATGAACATTTGGGATCCCTTCATGGACTATGCAACCAGATTCCCGGCACTGTCTAGAAGGCCACCATTAACCAGATGGCTGCAAAGTAGCCCCCTATACTATCCAACACATGGACCTCATGCAAAACTTCTTTGACCATAACCACCTAGCTGGCACCTGCTATCTCATCCTTATTTCTGGCTATGATACCACTGAGATAACGTAATAAAATGTCGCGCTATTGTCATTGATGTCATGTTGATTTGTATACATTAATAAAATGTTATGAAAAGAAAAAACTGTTGCATCTGCTTTATCGTGTGCGGTTTTGATGTTTTCAAAATCGTGACCGCTCTTTCAGGCGTAACCTTCTTTCCTTCATGGGAGATTAACTGACCTATATACAACACCTCTTCTTGGCAATACTGCAATTTCTCTTTATCTACTTTATATGCTTTCTCTGCTAAAATAATCATTAGCAGAATCGAGTCTCGTCTGCACTCTTCTTCTGTCGTGCTACAGACCAAAATATCATCTACGTATTGCAGCACGACACTTGGCAAATCAATATTGCTTAGGTCCATCTGCAAGACCCTATTAAAGATCGATGGTGACTCACAGTACCCCTGAGGTACACGCGTGCTTTTCAACGTAGTCTGACGAAACGTAAATGACGCGAGATCTTGAGAATCTTTATGCAACGGGATTGAGAAAAATGCACTTTTCAAGTCAATCACCGTGAAATATCATGCCTCAACAGGAATGCTACATAGGATCCTCGCTGTATTTGGAACTAGAGGAAACTGTGCCTCTACAATCTGGTTAATTGGCCTCATATCTTGAATTAAACGCCACCACCCACCCTTTGATTTCTTGATAGGGTACACTGCGGTTTTGCATGGTGACTCTGACATCACTAAGATGCCCTGATCCATCATAGCTGATCTAGTCTTAAAAATACCCTCATCTACTTCGAGACATGGGATACTGTCTTGCTCGAGGTAAAATTGCTCCTGGTTTCAGCTTAATCTTAACTTCTCCAACCCCCTTGATATGATAGGTTATTAATAACACGCTTAATACCCAGGTTTCTAAGTGCGGACCAGGGAATCGAATCTGTATTGCTCTGTGTCGTCTTGCTTCCAAGGAGAGCACGTTGCCCCTAAACTAGCCTCCCTTCAACAGGCCTACATCATAGGGGCCATAAAGAAATTGGCACTTTTTACATATCTTTATCAAAAAATGTGGGATCTCTCGTCTTTCTGTGCTGATACAATATGTAATGCTCATCTCAAACGTCATCTGCCGGGGTCATCTCTAAACATATCCTCGTCAGTAACATTAGTCAATCTATATCCTTTCCCAATAGCAATCACTGTTCTCCATGGCCTGCCTTGATCCCAACCTTCGAGCATGGCCAGCTCCCCTCGCATTATGGCTGCCTGTAATTCAAGGGAAAAACCTGTTGCCCCCCCCCCTTCGACCATAGGTATCTGTGGCCTGAACAGACATTCATCAGGTATTCTCATAATTTTACCTACTATGCTGGTTAGCCACGTTAACAAAATGTGTACCCCATAGTGAAAGACTTCTGGCTCCAACGGCGTGCCTCGCAGAGCTATTTGCCCTGTAAATGCCATGATAAATGTACCCATGTTTAAATAATGTATTCCTGGTGTTGAACACACTATGCCTTCATCAGTGAAGGAGATCGTCATATTTAACGTTGTCATTAGATCACTGCCCTGTACATTAACTGGTGTCTGCATTGAATACAACAATGGGACAGACAAAATATTCTCCTATAGATATTGGCAATTTCAAAGTAAAACAAACTCTACTTGTAGCTCCAGAAAACCCTTGAGCATTCTTGGCATTTCCCCAACAGTGAACATTATCCCTCTCGTATACATGAGCGAGTTGCCCGTGTCTACTAAAAAAGAAAAGGATTTGCCTCCTATGGTAATGTTAACCCTTGGTTCTTCTTGAGGATTAGGCTTCACCAATAGTACTGAACACATCAAGTCAATAGTACTGAACACATCAAGTCACCCTGTGAGCTGTTCTATTGTGGATAAATACTTATTCCTGTGCCTGTGAAGGGATTCCCTCCTGCAACAGTGAAACCCCCTATTCTAGCAGTCAATACCTGTCCTGTGTTTGCGCTCTGCTGTATTTGCATGGGTGTGTGCTGTGACTGCCCTTGCAGCCGATTGAACAGTGCTTGCTGTGGCTGCAAAGCCTGTTGTGTTTGTGGCACTTGTGCTCGATACACTGTGTTAGGGAGAATTCTTATTATATGGCTAATTTCCCTCACCTAGTGAGTGCCCCAGCAGCTTTGCTGGATTTCTGGAGTTTATTTTTTTCACATGGTAAGAGTGTACCTCTTTTTCCCACTCTTACCTGTGTTTTGCCATGTGTATTTCATCTGTTTTTTGTGCTTGTGGACTCTGGAGTACACCAGTTCAGTAGCCCCCTTCTTTTGTGTGTTACACAGCACCTTCAGTGCAGTTACACAGGGTTGTCTTTTAGACTTCCCACCGACCCCATTTCTGAGGCTGACTACAGTCACCCAGAAAAGGGTAAAGTTGCCATTTACTTTACTTAGTTAAATAACCACAGATCCAGCCCTTTTTATCTGTACCTCCCAGAGTATTGTTTCGCTCTTAACATTTATACTTGGCTGGTGGCAGTGGTATCTACCCTAACTTTTCTACCGCGATTGTGCTATATAAACATGGTATTGTTTTAGGCTATTATATTAGCCTCAAACATAAACCCGCTTGACCAAATACTCTTTCTTTTGGCTCTGATCGGGTTTATTCGCCATTTCTTTTTGTTAAAGTCCTTCTTGTGTTTTACTTTGCGTGGCAAAACAGGTTTGCCTTCTTTGTTCACTGTCTTTTGGCGGGCGTCTGCCAAGAAGCCCTCCTCTAGGCGCCTGGGTGTCTAGGTGGGCCGAATGAGAGGGAGGGGTGTAGTCACCCCCTGAAAAGGGTATCCTAGGAAACCCAAGTCGCAGCTTTGCCATGATTGGCTGAGGTGGTTGTCCGGGCTGGACAACCCCCCTGCTGCGTGATTGACAGCAAGGCTGTGTTAATGGGGGATTTTCGCATAAAAGGCAGGACTCTTGGGCTGGAAGTCAGAGTCGCCACTGGAACTACAAGGAACTGAAGAGAAGCGGAGAAAACGACGGCTGCTGCAACTATCCCGTCCCGGTGAAGCCCTGCTGCTGTCCTGAGCTATCTACCCTTTAACAACCAGAGAAGATCCAGTCCAGAGTCTTCTTCCCTTGAGCCTGGTGGGAATAACCAGCTCACCTTCCACAGCCAGAGGATCCTCTTCGTGGTCGAAATCACTGCACACTGCTGTAGTGGTCCGGATAGCCATCTGAAGAGCCTCTCCTGTTTTTAAGGAGCGCACCTTTTATTCACCGTCGCTGCTGCCGACTTCATCCCTGTGTGGTGCAGACCCCTCCAGACGTCATCCTTGCCAAAGCTCCAGGAACCGTGGGTCTGCAGCAAACTACCAGGAACAACTGCCGTGGCACCAGCTTCTTCATTGAATAAGTTACTGTGTTCTGCTTGAGGAATTCGGGTGAATCCCCTTTCTCCTCCTACGCTTGCCCTTATCTTCCCTCCTTATAACTTTTGCTTCCTCTGTTGACAATATCTAAGTACTCCTGGCAACGTTGAATCTTGAACTGTCTGACTGTGTGATCTTCAACAATAGGAACCCGGTTCCACTTGACACTGGCTCCGGCCTATTGATTCTTGAATTTCTGTCAACGAGTGTTCTCTGATTCTGTCTGTCCTGACAAAAGTATTGCCTATGATTTTTACCCCAACTCTCTCTGGTTAACTCAGGTGCTAAGTATGTTTTTGCCCTGGTAACATTACTTGCCGCGGATACGCGTATCTTTACTAAGACCGAACTGTCATTACTGTCAAACAGTGATCGCATGATTCCAAGATGGCCACCGGCACTGTGTAGACGTGCCGACGGCGCTCCCTGGACCCGTTCGCAGCAGGTGCCCACCACCCCAGCGTTAGCCGAGGAACGGGCAGTCCGGGGCTGCGGGGGGCCCGCGGGTGCAGCTACTGGAGGTGTTTGGTCCGTGCGGAGAGACACTGCGGGACAGCGGAGGCCGGCGGTCGAGGCTCCGGAGACCCCCGGCGGAGATCGGCCTCTCCTGGTGGGCGGGGCCCTGATCGGCGGCGGTGGCCGTGGGAGCGGAGCGGAGCGGGGATCAGTTCCGGAGGCAGCGGTGTCTCCCCTGTGGACGGCGGGGAGTCTTGTGGAGGCGCGGCTGGAGTGTGCGGCGGCCCGCTCGGAGGCGCAGCGTTTCGCCATGTTGGGGAAGGCTGGCCCCGAGGGCTCTGGAGCAAGCTGGTGTGGATCACGTGCTGCCAGCGGTCCCCGGGAAGGCGCTGGAGTTAAGGAAGCAAGGTCTGGAGGGCCTCGGCAGGTAGAAGAGTGCATCGGAGGCCCGGGAACCCCGTTTGCCAGCACCTTTGATGTGCTGGGCCTGAGAGGCTGTTCGGCGGTGGAAGGTAGGAAGAAGGGGGGGGTTCGTGCCTGCAAGCCCTTGGAGGGGTGAATTGTCGCAGGAGTAAGGGCTTTGGTCCCCCCCCCACGGCTATATAAGCATTGGGACTTGTGCATCGGGAGAGGACTGGCCTGCTGGGGGTTGAGTGCCCCGGGACTGGGCTTGCTAACCCAGTTCGGGTTGAAGGGCATTTGAAGCGGCGAAGGGGGCACGGTCACATCGCCTCTCACCCCTGAGGAGATCGGGGGGCTGTGGGAGCTTGCTGTGCCAGACCAGCGGCTGGGGGCTGAGGGGGGGCCCCAGGAGAGACTCAGACTCAGGCGAGTGGTGCAGGCGGAAGGGGTGAGGCGATTCCCCCCCGCGGGGAGTGCTGATTGCGGGGGGCGCAGACGGAGGCAGCAACGAGAGAGCGGGGAGGTGTGCAAAATGTCTGTGAAAGCCAAAGGGAAGGGGAACAGGCCGCCCCCCCACCAGGCGAGAATCATGGCACCCTCCATGGACTGTGGCAGGCACAGGCCCCCAAGGACGGAAACGGAGTCCCCGGTGGGCTGGAGGGGGAGGGCCCCCCTCAGGGGGCGACAGAGGACACGGCGATACTGCATAGGAGAGAGTTCCTTGGGGAGCTGCAGGCCTTGCAGAGCAAGGTAACTAAAACCTTCCAGGAGCAATTCCAACTGATGCGAGCAGATCTTAATGAGGCCTTAGGAGAAATGAAGCAAGATCTGCGTCAACTTTGCGAAAGGACAGACACTCTGGAGAGAGGCCTTCAGGAGGTGGACAAGGACTCCTCAGCGAATAGTGTGGCGATCGAAAGGCTGGACATTGCCACGAGAAATTTGGAAATTCAGATGGAAGATTTGGAAAATCGTTCCCGTAGAATAAATATCAGAGTGAAAATGCTGCCGGAGTCGGTACAGGACAAGAACTTGAAAGGGGTGCTCCAAGGCATCTTTGCAGAAATCCTGGGCGGATGCGAACTTGGAAAGATTGAGTTGGACGGAGTGCACAGGACGGGGCGTCCGCCCAAGGGTCAGTCGGCAAGGCCGAGGGATGTCCTGGCGGCCTTCGCAAGGTGTTCTCAGAAGGAAGCGGTTCTCAAAGCAGCACGTTTAAAAGAACCCATCATGTTCGAGGGTCAACAGATAGCGCTGTTTCAGGATTTGGCGAGTAGTACACTCCTGAAGAGGAGGCAGATGAGCCCACTACTCAAGATATTGAGCGGGAAAGCGATACGCTACAAATTGACTTTTCCCTTTGGTTTGCTCTTCGAATGGGAGGGTACCCAGAGGCGCATTACATCACTGCAAGAGGGGGCGGATCTTTTGGGCATGGAATTAGAAGATGTTCCCTCAAGCTCGAGTCCAAGAATCATAGCCGACAGATCGAGACCCAGGCCCTGGGAATCGGCAACCGCAAGGGATAAACGGAAGAAAGATCCTAAAGATAAGGTCCCAGTGGGCCCGGGGAAGTCTGGAGATGACAGGGTTCTCGAGTGATCGACTCCCCCGGTGCTGTGGTTAGAGATAGGGGTGGTGGGCCTCTAAAAGGTGGGTGAAAGCATGGGGATGTAGGTGGAGCAGCCATGTTGGAATAAAGAAGGGTGAGATGCCTGTGGTGGGAGGAGGGGTTGTGCGGGAAGGAGCAATCCTTCAGGGGTGGGGCTGGGGAGGGGATCAGTGGGGTGGGGGAAGGGCAACGAGCTACTAGCAGAGGGGAAGGGGAGCTGGCGGGCATCGGACTTACAACCTGCACAGCGTGGGGGGTTCTCTTAAGTGATTAACGCATAACGTGAGAGGGTTAAATACCCCTCTCAAAAGGAAGAAGTTGGAGCATTTCACGCAGAAGGAGAGGCCAGATATCCTGGGGCTCCAGGAAACACACTTGCTCCTTAGAGACCAACGTAGACTTAAGCTACGCGGCTTTGATCAGATCCTCCATGCTTCAGGCCCCACCAAAGCAAGGGGGGTAGCCCTAGCCATTCGAAACACCGTGGATTTCAGTATCTGTGAGGTGATTAGGGATAAGGAAGGGAGGTACTTAATAGTGAGGGGGAGGTGTCAAGAAACTGAATACACGATTGCGGTGGTGTATGGACCCACATCGGGTCAGGAACAATTCTTGCATCGTATCTTGCAGGTGTTGGAGGATGAGGCATGGGGTCAGATTATTCTCTTGGGCGACCTTAACATTGCTTGGGATAGGGGGGGGGGGGGGGAAGGACAGGGATCGCCAGCAGGCCTATGGGGGAGGAGCGGTGATGTCCGCGAGGATAAGGGACAGGATAGTACGGATGGGCTTGCGGGATGTGTGGAGGGAGTGCAAGGGAGAGGAGGAGGGTTACACCTTTCTATCAGGGGTGCATGGTTCGCAGTCCAGAATCGACTACCTATGGGTATCTGCTGGCCTGGTAGGTTGTATTCGTGAAGTTCAGACTGGACCGCTGGGAATAGCGGACCATAGAATGGTCTCCATGGTGCTGGATTTAGGTCGGAGGGTAAAGGGCCTGTGGGGGTGGAAATTCTCTGAAGCCACAGCGAGGGACCCTGTGGTCAGGGGGGACATTGAGGGGAAAATCAAGTTATTCTTCGATGTCAATAAAAAGGAGGATACGGGGGAGGGAATTAGGTGGGATGCTTTTAAAGCTACCATTAGAGGGGAATTGATCGCTGCAGAGGCACATCGGGCTAAATTGTTGAAATCATTGGAGACGCAGTTGGAAGCTGAGGTGGAGGTAGCGAGGAAGACAGCGGGTGAAGTCCCCTCTCGGGCGGCAATGAGGGATTATAGAAAGGCGGTAGGCCAGTTGGAACGCCTGCGCACTAAAAGGGCTGAGGGCGCTCTCCTGGCTGCGAGACAAAAATTTTACACGAAAGCCAACAAGCCGGATGCTCTTTTGGCGCGTCTATTAAGGGGTAGTAGGGCAAGGGACGCTATCTCAGCGCTGAAATCAGAGTCTGGCGTTCAGATTACTAGGCAAGAGGACATCCAGGAGGCCTTCGCAGAATACTATGACGCACTGTACGTCTCCCAGGACCCTCTGAGTGCGTCTCAGGAAGAGTTCCTAAGTAAGGTGGAATTGGGGGAAATTAGCAGGAACACACGTGATGCCCTCGATCAAGAAATCTCGGCTGAGGAAGTAGCTAGGGTAATTAGGGCTCTCCCCGTGCACAAGGCTCCCGGCCCTGACGGTTTTACTGCGGCATTTTACAAGCTGTTTAGTTCGCACCTGGTCCCGCACTTGTCCTCTCTGTTTAATTCTTTTAGACAAACGGGTAGGATTTCTCCCACTATGGAGGAGGCGAAGGTCACCCTTATTCTTAAATCAAATAAGAATCCGGAGGACAGATCCTCTTATCGCCCCATTGCGTTGATGAATGTCGACTCGAAGTTGTATACCAAGATTCTTGCGAACCGTCTCGAGGCTGTTCTCCCGAGCCTGATCCACCCCGACCAAACAGGGTTTATTAGGGGTAGACAAACGTCGGACAACATCAGGCGAGTGGCTCATATAGTTGAAAAGGCCCAGAAGACGAACACTCCCGCGGTCCTGGTGGCATTAGACGCGGAGAAGGCTTTCGACCGCGTGGAGTGGTCTTTTCTGTTCCGAGTGATGGAAAGGATGGGCTTCGGGGGGATTTCATGAGGATGGTGCGCGCTAGCTATCAAGACCCCAGCATCAGGGTAATGGTTAATGGGAGGGCCTCCAGGCGAATTGCTCTGCGGCAAGGGACGAAGCAATGATGTCCCCACTCCCCAATGCTATACGCGATCTATCTGGAACCTCTTCTCCAGGCAATCAGGGAGACGAGGGATATTCAGGGCATACCTTTTGGGGGAGAACAGCAGAAGGTCGCGGCATTTGCGGACGATATGCTGTTGGCCTTGACGGCCCCAAAGGAATCGCTTCTAGCGAGTGTGTCCCTGTTGGTATCTTTTGGCGAGGCATCGGGGTTGAAGAGCAATATGAATAAGTCGGAGGTGTTAAACCTGACACTGAGGGCTGAGGAGCGGGACAGGCTAAAGGAGGAGTCGCAATTAAAGTGGAGTCCGGAAGGGATCAGATACTTGAGGGTGAAAATCACAGCTAATTTAACAGGGTGGTATGCAGCCAATTTTACCCCACTCCTTAAGGCAGTAAAAAAGGATTACCAAAAGTGGAGGGATCTCAGGGTTTCGGGGTTGGGTGGATTGCCGCAGTGAAGATGGTCACGTTACCCAGGGTTTTTTGTACCTATTTCAGGCTGCCCCGCTGCCGGTCCCAGCGACTTTCTTTAGGGAATTAGACTTGCTCACCAAGGGCTTCATCTGGGAAGAGAGAAGGGCTAGGGTGGCCTTTAAGATCTTGACGGCGCCCAAGAACGAGGGGGGTGGGGCTTGCATTGCCGAATTTTCGGAGATACTACGAAGCCGCTCAGCTTCGTGTCATTAGAGAATGGCTGACGGGGGCAGAGGGTGCATCGGGCAAACTTTGGGTGAGGATGGACAGGGCCGTGACCCATCGTAGCCTAGCAGAAATTTTATGGCTTCCCAAACTGGTCAGGCCACGGCATCTCTATGAGAGCGCCATTACCAAGCTCCTAGTGGACACCTGGGACGGTTTGGTGCGATCGGGGGGCCCGACTACTTTCCCTTCGCCCTTTACCCCAATTTTTGGGAATGGGACTTCACCCCGGGCTTGGAGAAGGGGGCTTTTGCGCGGTGGCAGGAGGGGGGTTGCAGGAAACTGGTGGACATGTTCCGAGGGGGGGCAGTGCTGTCTTTTCAAGAGTGTAAGAAGGAATTTTCCATCCAGGAGACTGAGCGACTGCGGTACGCGCAAATTCGGCACTGGGTGATGCACCCGGAGGTTAAAAAGGCGGCCACCTAAGACACGACGGCGTTTGAGAGATTCCTCCTCACTAATGATGGCTCGAAAGGCCTGATCTCTAATACTTATAAACTCCTGGGCAGTGTTACTGCAGGCGTTAGGTGGCCCTTTATGAGGGAGTGGGAGCGGGCGGTGGGGAGAGAGATTGACTCCTCGGAGTGGGAGGGCTTATGGAGGAAGATTCCTAAGCTGGCTAAGGCCTCCCAATTACAAGAAACTTGGTATAAGGTGCTGTATAGATGGCACTATACTCCCGTGCGACTCCACAAGATGTATCCCGAGGTCTCGGAGAAGTGCTGGAGGGGGTGTGGCATGGTGGGCACCGCCGAGCACATCTGGTGGTCGTGCCCGAAGATCGCACCGTTCTGGGGGGAGCTACGGGTAGCGCAGGATATGGTTTTTGGCCCGGGCGATGATAGACCTCCCTTACATATCCTACTGGGCCTTCGGACAAAAGAAGGGGTGGGTGAGCCTAGAGGGGGGGAAAAAGCAAAGGTGGTACTGGTTCTGGCTGCGATAATGTTAATAGCACGGAAATGGAAGAGCCCTGAGATCCCTGCTCCCCAGGACTGGTTTCGGAAGATGTGGGAGATAGTGGCTCTGGAGTGGGCGACTTATACCTCTCTCAACAAGCTCCAGAACTTCGCAGCGGACTGGGGCGAGCTGTTGGAATTCCTTAAAGACGATTTTAGGGTGATTTGGTGCCTGCAGCGCTTGAGACTGTTGGACCTGCAATAAGTGTGTTATGTTTTCTCTTACCCTTAAACTGACTGGGAATGGGTGCAGTGGAAGCTCGTTGTCTGGGGGGAGGTGGGTGGGCGGGGCGGTGGAAGGGGAAGTTTGGGAGGGGGGGAGGTTTTGGTTTTGTTGTTTTGCTAAAGAGTTGTAAATCCTTATTCAAAACTCGATAAATAAAGTTTACAAAAAAAAAAAAAAGTGATCGCATATGTATTCCCGGTAACGTCTTTTGTTTCACACCAGTCCATTAAAACATAGGGTACTTACCTTGAGTTAGACTGTACCAAGTGAATTGGTTGGTTTTAGTGTCACAGTAATTGTGGTCCCTTTGTGGTCCCTTTGTGTAATCTCTGCTACTGCTCATATACTCTTGAGAAGCCTGGCTGCTCCGCTACTGCTACCACTTTAACATAATAGTACAGGCTTGTACCAAAGGTGAACTTCTATCACCACTTGTAGTCTTAATTGTGTGTAGTGGTCCCTAAGGGCACTGCACAGGATTCTGCCTAACAGACTGTCTGATATTGGGCAACCCCATCCCTGCTTTGTCGGCTATATGTTGGAGGATAAGCTGCCCTCCCTCTAAAGAATTGCCCCTTATGCACACACCCTTGGTTCAGAAATGTGCACGCGATGCATCCGGTCACAACACATGTCCAACTCACAGGAGGGAATCTTCTAACCTGCCCATCCTGCAAGCCTGGATTACCACCTTGGTTATTCTGAAGGTCTTCTTGGTTACTCTGAAAGTTTCCCTGATTAGTCCTAAAGCCTCCGCTTCCGCGGAAACTGCCCCTGCCTCTCTGCATAAATCTGTTCCCTCCTTGATCCAACTGCTGTTGGTTATTCACCTGTGGCACACCTGCTGTCTGTTGTGATCCTGGCCCTTCTCCACTGGTCAGCATCGCCCCTTCTATAGCATATTTCGACAGCTTCTTCTGCTCTAACTTAGCTTCCGCGATCTTCCTAGCATCCTCTCTCTTTCGATTTTTCTCTTGCAACAATCGGCAATGATGCGCAATGGTCAGCTGTATTTCTGGCCATGGCTTTGCTTCCATACCTACCAACTTCTTGAGCTGTCTCTGTACCTGACCTGGCAATCCCTGACCTAATATATGATAGAATACAGGTATCCATTTTCCCCATGGCTTTCGAGTTTCCAAAGACCATTGCTCTTGAAAATTCTGAATGTAAGCAAGCAGATCTGTGCCTTCCTGCATCTTATGTGCCATTATAGCGCCCATATCTGACGTATCAGGATATTGTACTGTAAGTGCTTTCCAGACTGCCGCTCTGCAATTATTAAACAGTGCCATTGTGCACTGTGTTCTGTGCTGCAACACTTGCATATCCTGCTCTCGTCCAAATGTCATCAGCCCTTTCGCCAAAGGATAGCTGCTAGAAGACCCTTAATGTCCCCTATAGCCAACGTGTTTCCTCCTGTCATTTTCTCTAATTCATAGATCCATTTCCTGGTGCCCGAAGTCAAACTCAGAAGCTTACACCTCAGGTTATCCCTATTCATCTGGGGCCATGGTATATACTGCAGTCTGGCCCCTCCTTTTTCTAACAAGGGAAATTGCAAAATCCCAAAATCACAATCAGCTCCCATCGTCTGCCTAGCCATAGTACGGACAATAGTTCCCGATAGCCTACTTCCTGGCAATGACCTTAATCTGCTTACGTACGGTGGCGATGCCCCCCTCTCACTATGGGATCGCCCTTTAGATCATTTTGTGCACACCATAGGCCCTGGTATTCCTTTTTTAGGTAGGTCCAAATCTGACCACCTTACTTCCTTGTCTGTTTGAAAACATCCCTCGGAACTGTATGCACCAGCTCCCTCCTCCCTGCAGACGGTTTCCCTGTCTTCTCTGACATGTCTTGTCCCCAACTCGTATGGCTATCCTCCTTCTCATCTATGTTTAGAGTCAGCCCGTCCAAAGACAAAGCTGTGTGCTGGAAACTAAACAAGCTTCCCTCCTTACCTCGTGACTGGGAAATCTCAAATCAATCATCTTTCCCTTTATTTTTCAATTCACTTTTTGTCCTCATCTCTCGATACAATTTGTCAATTTTATCTCCCATCTCAAAATCCTCCTCTAGGTTTACCCTGGAGGGCTCTAGCATCGGTTCCTATGATGGAAAGAACTCTTCTATGTCCTCCCATGCTACTACTGGATTTGGTTCCATTAGCTGTTTCTCGATGCGATCAATGTTGCATGCTCTCGATCTTCTCTTTCGTTCCATCTCCTCATCAAATGCCCTTTGGTTTTTTGCTTCTTCTCAAATCCTCTCTTCCTCCTGTCTCTTCGCTTCTCACCTCCGACTTGCCCTACGCACCTCGTCATCTCTGCGTCTTTGCATTCTTTTCTCTCTCAATTTCTGTTCTTCCTCTTCTTCTTTGTTCTTTTCTAGTTTATCTCGTTCTTTGATTGCCCTGTCCCTATTGTCATATTTTCTTTGCTCTTCTGCCCTTTCTTCCTTTCTCCACTGCTCTTCCTGATACATTTGCTCTCTTCTCTGTGTACTCTTTCTTTTGTACTCATCTTCTTTCAATCGTTTCTCTCGTTCCCTATCCTTTTTGTCTTGCTCATTTTGATCTTCCCCTTGCCGTACTTCCTCGATGCTCTTTCCATCAAGTTTGAGCAATATCTGACCGCCCATCCATTCGTTCTGCATGAGCGCTATCTCAGCAGATTTCTCCTTTTCTCCCTTCCATCTCTTAATTTCTTGTCCTATATCTAGAGTCACATTCGATCGTTCTCTGTTCTCTTTGTCCCGTGGGACTTTAGAGATCAGATCTCTTTCTCTAGTTTTTTCTGGACTCTTGTCACTGCTATACGCAGGCGGCTCATTAATCGGATTACTGTATCCGGTTATCTGCCTTAAGCTCTTTTAGCAGATACAAGCCTTCATCTTTCGTACTATCGCCAATTATTTCAGGTGTGATAGGGGGAGCAGAAGGCTCGCCACCCCCTCTTTACACTGATTAAGCATCCAGTTTTCAGGAGGCGGGTCTTCCCATTCCTCTTGGCACATTTTCCAAAGCTCTAGGCTAGCTGACCTTTTATCCAATTTCTTTCCTGTGTACGCAGTGTGCAGGTATGTGGTCATGTGTTGCAAAACTGCTTTTGACCGTGATCCCTCTTGTGGCCATGGCATGAACATTTTATATGCCGTGCCCTTAACCCATTCTGAACTATATTGCTTAAGCTTGGGTGTGTGTTTTGGCAGCTGTTTGCACAGGTGTATGAGCGGAGTAACATTCTGCATCATGACTAGTCACACTTGACTGTCAATACTTACCGTTATATTATACAAAGAATGCTTTTCAGAAAAACAGTACAAGATCAGCGTGCACAAATCATTGCAGCTCCAACCCTTTTATATCACACCTTACTTCAATCTACCTGTTCATTCAAAACCTTTCACTAAAAAATAAAAATCTACTCTCAGCCTTTTACCACAATCTATTGGTTTTCATTGTTCGATATTTCATCATTTCTTTAACACATACAATATAAAGACAGACAGGCTTGCTGGCCACACATTTATCCTTGCCAATGCTCCTCGTGGCTATTCTCGCCCCTACTGACTCCGAATGGAGTGTGAATTGTTTTCTTTAACAGATCTTTTTGTAGCCTATATATCCGCATGAATTCTAAAACGACGACTCCTAGACGTCCATGGACGTAGGATTCAGGGCTTATCTTATGGATCGCTCCTTGTCCACATATCTTTACTTGATGATCTTCATCGTTAATTCAAATACCCAACCAACCCTCTGTTACTTTCTCCCCATTATTACTTTTCCCATTTTAATACACAATTATTTTTGCCACCTTTCTCAATCTACTCACCAATCGCTTTTCATTTCCTAACACTCAGAATCATCTCCTCCTCAAGCAGCCACCTCAGCCTTCGGTGGGCTCTGCTGCCTATAGAAACCGGGAGGGGAATTCCGTGAAAGAGGGACCCGTCCCACCTGCTTCGTTTGTCTTGCAAGATCTTGGTTCACGGCTGCTATGCACAGGAAGCCTTGCGGTCCTCCATCTAAAGGTCAGAGGATATCCGATATTTGCGAGACCCTTAAAAGCCTAATGGGTCGACGGATCTTGAACCATCCTACCTCTGCTACCACGTGAACCCATATACCTAGGCCCCTTTAAGACAAGGTAGCAATACTTCGAGATGAATGGCGATACAGATTTTACTCAAACATGAATAATCAAACCAACTCAGGAAGTTGGCAAAACGTCAGTTTTATCTGCAATTGTCCAAAACAGTGAGTTACAACAGACGTTCGATTGATTTCTCTCAGCACATATTATAAAAAACACAGCTTTTATAGTCAAAACTTGTCATCAGTGACATCACACTACGTGCCCAACTACAAAAACCTACTTGCGATGTGATAGGCTTACAGGGAACATCTAAGTTTACGTTCCATACTGACGGGTGATTGGGTCTCTACTGTCAGGTGGGCAACTTAACCCATCCCAAGCGCAAGTCATCTTCTGTGTCATACTAATACTCAACACTTTATTGGTTACACAACCTCTAGGGCTCTTTGATACGTGGCCCTCTACAATTGGTTTGGCATCCTTCTGGAATATTTCACACACTAGCAGCACGCAGGCTACCACTCTGGGTGCAGGTAAGGTCGGCGTGATCATGCCTCCCCTCCCAATTAGCCCAACATCTATCATCACCCTTGCAGTCTGCCAGTCAATTAGGGCTTTGAACTTGGCCTTGCAGAAGCTCTCTGTGCCTGAGAATAAAAGGGCGCATCTTCTTGGTTTCGGTGTAGCTTGACCCAATGTCTATTTTGATCTGACCACGCGACTGGAGACTCTTTGCAGCATTTAATATGATAAAATGATGAACTCTTGATGCCTTCAGTGTTTTTCCATTCCACCTGAAACAGAAGTTTGCTTCTTTCTCACACTCATGTAACTACTGGATGGACAACCAGGCTCATGGTGGCCATGACTTCTTGGTGCTGAGCCAGCCAAGCCTTTCTTGACGTCTCGTTTGCCATTAGTTATTTTCCAACTGCGCCACACTGTAAAACCCTTTCCAATTACAGGGTTTCAAGCCTTGCTAAAGTGCATCATGGAATATCCAGGTTCTATATATTCCTATATATATATATACGGTGGCGCATTGCCGCAACTATTCACTATGTAGCCATTCTCAAGATCACTTTTGTCTACTTGCATTACTGCATCTGTACAAATGTAAACAGATTTGCATTTTCTTCAGCGTTTTTTTAGCATGAGCCTCTTCATCTCGAGCCCGAAATGTTGCTCATCTTTAACACCTCCTCTCTAGATCTTATAGAATGTCGATGTTCTTTTACTTCGTGCATCTTTTCTGGGTGCGTCAGTTCTGATTCGCATGACGTCACCAGTCCTCTTTCTCACTTATTTTCACACATCAACACAGGGGGGCAGTATCGCTCTTCCAAAATTTCAGAATGTGTCTCTTAGCAAGAAGGGCTCTATATGTCCAGAATAGTTTACCACTAGTCAATACAATATCTGAAGGAAATAAGCCTAACACAACAAGAAGTGGGTCCCTTGGAAGAGATGGACACAAGACCAGGTCTATACTCCGGAAAACACCATCCCAGAATAGCTGGATCTTACTACACAACCCACAAATATGGAACGTGGTGCCCACCTCCCTTTTACAGTTCCAACAAACATCCTCATTGCACAACTTACACAACCTCATCTTCCAAGGAGACCAATACAGGTAGTGGTTAATCCTCTGCTGCGTATACCGCAGTTCTAAATCAACTTTGTATTTAATTGTACATACACATACGTGGTTGCATTCAATATCCAACAACAAACAACCCAAGTGCGAATCCCAATTTCCTCTACCGCACTGTGTGCTCCTTTATCATCCCTGCCCCCTTTTTTGTGGGCATCCGCCCTGCCGGCTATACTATTATGCGCACGGTGGGTTGCCATGGCAACCACGCTAACATGGTTTTTTAATGCTACAATTATATTCTGTCATGTGGCATGCTACCATTAAAATGTGGGGTGCCCCACTACTCACATGCGTTAGTCACAGCATTTTTCCAACCTGGAATTTCACTGCCTGCCATGTATACGAACCAAAATGGCAGCCGGCACCTTTATAAATCATAGCCATGACAACAACACACTTTCTTTCCAAGCATTCTACTCGGCTCCCGCATGGCAACGCGCTGCCTCGTATGCATCCCTAAGGTATGTTTTCGTTCGGTCATTTGCTTTGACTGTATTTCAAGGTAACACTGCTATATGAGATTAGATCTCCTCATGCGTGCACCACCGCGCACATGAGCCACAAGCAAGATACACCGCTTTGTTTCTTGTATCTAACTCAGCGAATAGTTTACAATATTGCACTTTTGGCGGTCATGTGTATTTGGGTGCAACCCGGCCAATATATTGTGACATCACACAAGTATATGTTATTCTCGCACTTTTTAGACAGACTGCCGAGTGATTGCCTGCAACTCGGCGCAGAGAAATATGTTTTGACACATTGTGTTGGGTTCCGACTCACACCCCATTGATCAGCCTTTTGCCATCTCTCAGACATAGTTTTGCTCAAAACATTATCTTTTTCCACTTTAAGCATTTGTATTGCTGCTTTCTAGCCAAATATGGCCAAGAGATTTATATATGTCTCTTATCCACACAGCAGTGCAGATGAACCAACACGCATTAGGGGACTAGATCCCTGGGCCCGACTTCTCCGGATACATTGACAGTCCCGGGTGGCTGCCTTTACCACAGACGGTAAGCTTCATTGACCCGTTTTCACAAAACTCCGTAGGTACTACACACAACATTTTTTCCCCACTTGTGTGTTTTTAATACATGGTCATTATCCACAGACTCGGCTTATATGAGATGTCATATGCCCTTTTCTGCCCTCACTGAAGACGAGGACCACCAGTAGATATGACACTGGACTCTTGATTTCGGTAAAAACTGTAACGAGTGTTAAATACCTTTTTTTATAGAGCCTTTCCACACGCTTTCCTGAGTATGTTTTTCTGTCCATTTCTTTGACAGATATACATAGGACACTCCTACGTGCACCACATTTCTCGTCATGATAAAGGCGTTCAACCTACAGCTACCCAAAGATAGCTTTTAGGCCAAAAAACCTTTGTGTTGACCCTACTTGTGTTGTAAACACTCCACTATTGTATAGCTCCTACACATGTTTATGTACCCCAATTACATTCCCAATATTGCGTTTCTTCACCCCTAATAGGGGACACAGGGTTTGTAATTGTTGGAAACCTATACCCAAAATGTATTTTTGGGCCATGTTACCGATGTATCATGCCATGTATTGTATCCATGTTTCATGTTGAGTATCATATGTCCCCACAGATGTAACACTTGCTAATTTTATATTAAATAAGACATGGAGTAGCATACATTCTGAATTTGCTTTTGGAATACTTTTTCAGGATTGAATTTATTCTTATTCTGTCTGTCGAATGGTCAGGCTCCCCTTATGACCTTACTCAATTCTTTTTCTATAAATGTTTACCTACCTGTGTAGAGTAAGGCATTAACCAGGCACCCTTTGTTAAATATTCGCATGGGACAAAGCCAACATATTATCCTTACTTGGACAACCACAATAGCATACCTCACTTCCTTTATACTCGTCGTATAGTTTGACCATAAGTGTCTCCTGTTGGCACTTCCTGTATGAAGCGAAAGTAATAATTTGACCACACAATGTTGCCTTTAACGCATCCCAAATCACCGATATGGAGTCAACTGAATGTAGGTTATCCTTCAGAAACAGTGATATTTCTGTTTCTATATGGCTAAATTCCAAATCAGAGAGCAGCTTTGTGTTCATACGCCATTGTTTCTTAGATCTCAAGCCGACTGCAGACTCGCATAATGCCAACAAAACAGGCGTGTGGTCTTAAATTACACCATCACCAATTGCAGTATTCCAAACGTCCCCACATAGACTTCTACTGACAAGAAAAAAGTCAATATGTGAAGACGTTCCATGTACCACTAAATGAAAAGTATAGCTTCTACTATCGCCATTAAGATCCCGCCAAATGTCATGCAAATCCCACTTCAGTTTCTTTTACAGTCTATTAAAATAGACAGTTTTAATAAAGGAGAAAGATGCTTCCTTGCACCTCTCAGCAAAAAATGTGTTTAAAGAAAAGAGCTTTCCTGTTCTTAGAAGCATTTTGAGAGTGTTATCCAATTCATTGTGTTCCTCATTTACCTTTGCAACCACATCGAGGAATCTTTGTGATCTATAAATCAATTAGGACGTCCTCATCTATGAATTAGAAAGAACACAGCGTCGGTCAGCTGTCTAATAACAAGATACTCCTCACCCAGCTAGACACTTTGTTGCTCTATATTCACATCTATCTGAGGGCGTGTCTCGACAGCAATCCTTGCATGCCCTTTTGTCCTTACATATAACATGTGCTGAGAAAATACTTTGCAAACAACATTTGAACAACATATTAACATTAAGCACCGCTGTACCCATCACTCTGGGAGCCTTCCTTAATTTTTGTTCCATCTGATTACAGACAATCATTCCCTTGACATAGGATATTTCACCTATACAAATTCTGTTTGTTCCCTTTCCATTCTACATGCCATTGGTGTAGGCTCGACGCCAGCAGCTATTGGTTTAACTAGAATGTAATCCACAAACCAGTTCTACGAATGGTGGACCTAGTTGAGGTCACATCCCAAACGTATAGAAATAATAACTGCTTAAAAACAGGTACTAGAATGAACACTTCCACTTATGAAGGTTTTTTTATTTAAACATTCATAATAAATCACCTTCAAAATGTATTCCAACACTGCGAGTTAAGGTTAAAAAAAGACCACCTGTCTCAAGAGCTATATTACATGAGCAGGTCAGAGTAACTTGTGACATCACACATTCCTAAAGACAGGACCATGTTCTGATCCTTGTGTGCATTAGCGACAACAAGAAAATGTATTTACCTGGCAAGAGAGTTCTTCAGGGTTTCTGGAATTAAAATCACGCTGAGCTATCCCATGAGGCACAGGCAACTGGAAGACAAAATGAGACAAATGAGACAAAGCCATTCACTTAGGAACCATCCCTAACACTATGTGACAGTCTCTGGAGGATAGCTCAGGGGCAACCTGCTTGCCTTGGAAGCAAGACGACGCAGAGCAACACAGATTCGATCCCCAGGTACGCACTTAGAAACCTCTGGCTAATAAGCACGTTATAAATAACCTATCATATCATATATCAGTTGGGTATGACAAATAACTTAAAGGGGAAGTTCGCTCAGAAATGTTATTGGCCCAATCAATCAGGCATGTATTTGTGAGCATACATCGATCGATCGTAAAAGAATTCCAATGCATCTTACCTTAGTTTTTCTCACAACTACACATGCCAAACTGACGGGTTGGGTACCGCCATCTTAGCCATTGATCCATCGCCCTAATTTCAAGTGCCCTCGCAGCAGTAATTAAGATCACCCGCCCCTCAAGTCGACATCACTAGACGCTTACGCCCCTTTTCACAACGCCAATGCGCGTCTTAGCTCAACGTCCTCAGTGTGCACTATTGATGTGTCTCCATGGAAATGTCAAGGGGCCTCTTTCCTCGACAAGTATAAACAAACCCTTTCTGATCAGACAGCATTGGAGTTTCTTATTCATTTGTTTCAGTCTATCTCATTACCAAACCCCCCTGGCTTATTTTTGCTCTGTTCAGCTATCGACCAAGTACAATGTACTGTGACAGATCAGAAACGAGAGGCGGACACAAAGTTGTAATGCACTCAACATCAGCCATTTTTTATTAACAGAAAGGGGTGTAGCTCAAGTCTTATCTTTCCCTATCCTAAGGAGAATGTCTCTTCCTACAAAACTAAAGCTAAAGCAGGCTGTCGTATCCAAACCATCTCTGACCCTCACACTAGCATACACAAAAGGTGCAAGGTATATGTTTCGAGTATCAATTCAACAAAAATGTGCACAAATCTAAACTTATCACTTCAACAAAATAATCCTTGTGTCCAAGTTATTGGTTCCCTTCTCCTGAATTGTTTAAGGAAAATTGTTCAAAATGTTTTGCTTCAGCAATAGTCCATTAAAGGCAATGGAAATAACTCTTTCACTTAATACTTTCCTCGGAATGGCAAAACAAATGTCTTTCCCAGAACACCTGTTGAAATATCTAAAAAGAAATGTGTTCCTCATTTCCAGGATATCATAATAAATGTTTCTTCTACATTGGTTGATATATAGCAATGGAAATTTGTTCCTAATTTTCAGGATAGCCAAATACATGTTTCTTCGACAACATTGGTTGAAATATAGCAAAGTCTTTTCCGGTTTTCAGGTTCACCAAAATGTTCAATTTGAAGCAAATTTTGATATGACAAAGTTTCTCTTTAACAACATTAGTTAAATATGGATTTCCTGGTATACTCTCCTACCAGGAATATCTCCCTTTTGGCTCATGTTGATACTGTGGAGTACTATTCAGCCAGATATCTCTTCCCAAAATGGTTCACTACCTGATATGTTTCTCTTATCAGGCATTTCTGTAACATTTACATTCCTCTTAGTTATAACACAATTGCACATCTTCAATAGTAAAACTTTGTTGACTTCAGTTATTACTTGTTCCAACTTCCCGCATACTGACAGCCCCTACATAAGGGTTTCTTTTTTTATTGGTTATTTGTAATGCACACTATACAGCAAAATTGTAGTTCGAGGCGCATCAGGACGGGGGAAGAGGAGAGGAAAAAGGGATAAAATAAAAACAAAAACGTTATTAAAAGGTCTTGAAACATTTGAAATGTGCAAATGCTATAGCATGAGAGCAGGGGGGGAGCAGGAGGAGGGGGAAGTGCAGGAGGGGGGGAACAATTGGGGGAACAAACAAAAACATTCTGACTAGGTTGTGAGATGATTTCGAAAGTGCAAGTTATTAACATAAAAAGGATGGGAGGAGGGATGAAAGGGAGTGCAGGGGGGCAGAGGAAAGAGGTACAAAATCCAACACAAGTTAAAAGGAAGTACAGGGCACGACAAGGGCATATACCAGTTGAGGGACTTATTCCACAAACGTAATTTTATAAGCTGGGAAGATATCAAAGCAACCGTAGGCGATACCCCACTACAGAAACTACAGTACCTCAGATTGCTTTCGGCAATAGTAACATTGTGGGATGGTTTCCCAGAGGAACCCCTTGCACACCCAAGCTTGGGGTATGTACTCACACATAGCGGAACAAAGAAGTCTGCCTCAGTACTGTATAAGATCACATTGTCCACTAGGGAAGTTAGAGCTCCTGACATTAAAAAAGAATGTGAGGAAGACCTGGGAATGCCCCTCACGGACACGCACTGGACACAAATATGCAAACTAACGAAACAGATATCCTGTAATTCGAGATATCGCCTAATCCATTTCAAAATAGTAAACAGAGTACACCTCACTCCAGCCCGACTCAAGAATATGTATACTACAGTAACAGGGAGTTACCCAAGATGTGGCTGCGAAGAGGCTGGAATACTTCACATGCTGTGGTCCTGCAGAATGCTAGTAAATATTGGGCGGATGTGTGCAAAGCACTGGAAGAAATGCTAGGCCACCCAAAAGACTGGAATCCAGGGATATGTGTGTTAGGCTTTGTGAACAAGACAAATCCAATTAATCGAAAACTGTTAAATATTGGCCTACTCCTAGCTAAACGGGTGTTACTGTTGCACTGGAAAAGCAGAGACCCTCCTGTGAAGGAGGAATGGATGAGAGCTATGTCTTGGGCTAACGATAATGAAGAGGAATACTCCAGCCTGCTACCATCGACATGCCGCCCGAAAGACATCTGTGGCAGTTTCAGACAATACCTATATGACAAAAGTACAAGTGAGAATGACCAAGAGGAAATGTTATGATGTATGTATGATAAATAAAAAATGCACACTCTTTTGTACAACTGTATCATTAAGTAATGCAACTATATGTGACAATGTGTAAAATCTATGCAAGTGAAAATACATTTAAAAAATACACATTTTAAAAAAGGGACGTGCAGGAAAAAGTAGGTCGACTGCATTAAGGAAAATGCAGAATGCAATTATGACAAGCCGGTATGAATGAAAGCATGCTGGAAAAGCCTTGCTTCATGAATGAGGGGCTACATCAGGCATGCAGCAGGTTAAGACTAAGCAGGTAAATGGCCGAGAAGTGGGGCAGCCTAATCTCAGGATAGATGGAATGAACAGACATATAGATGATAGCAAATCAGGAAGGCAAGGGAAAATAAGAGGGCTAAGTGAAGAGTTGGGAAAGGAGGCTGCAAGCACATAGTGGTAAGCAGCATAGGCAGAAAAAAGAAGAGTTAAGATATTTTTTAGGAGGTAGGGGTGGGGGAACTGCCAGGCACCTTACAATGTGTGTAAGGGCAAAAAACTCACACATGTATGGGGGCTACATCAGAAAAGCACAGCAACAGGGCAAGAACAGACAGAAAGCAGGGTGAACACGTGGGAAGGCAACACATGGGATTGTGACAGAAAACAGCAGATAGGTATACATTTCAAGAAGTAACAGAATACAAGGTAGGAGTAAAGACAATTGGTCATGCCTCAAGGAGAAAAATGCAGTTAGTGTCTTGGAAGAGAGGTCAGGCAGTCATCCAGGATCAGTATGAACTGAAGTTGCCAAGTTAAGATTAGTGTAATGTGCTCACAAGTCAGGCTACACCGCACCCAAAGAGCAGTAGCGCTGCGGCCGTGTCAGTGGATGGTAGCCAGAGAAAAAAGAAAGCAGTCGTACAAGGATATGAGCCGGCGGGAAGGCATCAGGCCTTCCTTATCTGGGGTGAAAATGTGATGCAGCAGCGAAGCGCCACATCAGAGGGCGTGCCGGGCAAATTGTTTTGCAACAGGGTCATTAGGATGGAGAGGAGCATAGGGGCACGCTGAATCACTGGGAGCCCCAGACAGGGAGTGATCCTTGCATGGGGTTCTTTACCAGGGGCCAGCTTCGCCTGCCGGCTCCCTCCAATTGCTGGTAAGAGTCATTCATCCACCAATCAGGAGAACAAGTAGGCAGGCAATGGGCTGTCGAAGCCCAGTCTTCGATGCAGACAGGAAATCTGCAATGATGGAAAGGAGCGGATGGTCCGACAAAAGTAAAGGCCAGCAGATCAAGGCCCTCGATTCAAGCTCTGTCTGTCAACCTTTCTCTTAATATATCTTGGCAATGCTTGTTCCAGGTGTCCCCAAATTGACATCTCATATTAGGAGAATTGTACAACTTTAGCCTTTTTGTTTCTTCTGTAATGTCTTTTGGCTTATGGCAATGCTGGTTCCAGATTTCCCCCAATTGACATCTTATATCAGGAGAATCGTACCATATTGTCCTTTCCTTTTCAATTCTATTTGCTTGGTATTCCAAAATGCATCCTCACATGTTCATTAATGTATTGGCACGTCCCGGGGCCCCCCTACTCTTTTAGTTTGACTCGCCGGTTTAACGTGCAGTTGCTGTGAAGAGGTTTCTCTGGGCAAGCTTCCCCTTTCTTGGCAGTCTCTTTTGGATCCTGCATCAGCTTTTTATCCCTTCACCGATGTAACTATTGGCACTTTACAGAACCGTATCTCCTCTGGTCCTGCTGCACACAGTTCACCTTCAGCAGTGCTTCGAGGGCACCCTCTGCGCCTTCAGCTGAGTTCCTCTTCTTTGGTGCTGAACATCTTCAGTCTGCCTCTGGCAAAAGCTTCCTGCTCTCTTCAGGGCACTTGTGCGTAATCTGCAGCCTTTCTCCTCTCGTCTTCTCTAGTCTGATGAATGCAGGTGATTTCCAAGTTTAAATGTCCCACGCAGCTGACTTGGATCTTGACAACTAGACTGCACGTTGTACTTGGTGCCACATTCCCACCACATTGACTCCTTGTTGCTTCTCTTCCTCGTCTCAGTACTTGAGGCTTTCTGGGAATTGAGTCCAACGAAGTTTCAAATGATTTTAAGTTACCTTGTTGGACAGTTTTATTTAATTAACAATCACCATAAACATTAGATGTTAAATGTGTTCTAGACTTACGATTTACACCTGAAGAATTAACAGAGGTTTGTTTGAAAAAACGAGTTTTCAGATTGTTATATTTAAATGGTTCTGAATAATGACAACATGCCACCAAAAACTCTGGAATTAAGGAATCTTCCTAGCAAGAAAGAGGAAAACACACTTTCTCTCCTGCTGGAACCACCACTCTCCCTTGACAGCTGTCTCCTCCCATGTGATCCACCCTCAGAATACCACCCCCAGAGTCAGGATCAGGTAGTAGCTGCCTTCCCCTGGCCACATGGGAGGAGACTTTAGGCTGGGGATTAGTGATGACTCTGCAGGATTCATCACAGTACTTGCACTACCTAAAAGGAATGAACTCTGTAATCGATTTTATTTTTATATTATGTACAAATATCTTGACCAAACCATATTAAAATTCTATATTTATATGGCTTATTTTTTACATGTGTCAATGCGATATTTCAAAGTTTGTGCCTATTATTCTTCTCTTTGCACTATGGGTTTTTGCAACATGGCTGTTCCTCCTCTTATTTTTCTTCTAAATTGCATTTTAAGGTAAAGCCTCCTTTCATTACTATATACAAACAACCACTTTAATTTTTCTCACTTTTGATTTTATACTTCAATATTCTGGAACTATGGCAACAATTCAGCCCCATCTGTAGGAGCCCGAATATTCAAAAGAGGAAATGGTTGAGAGAAAGAAGCAGAAACGATGGGGAATCAGATGAAAAACGTGACGATCAATCAAGGGAGCCGGATCCCAGTCGCATGGAAGACGTTTCCACCTGGTGTACCCGTCATTGTTTCAAAGTTATGCCAACTTTGGTGGAGAACTGCTGTTTCAGAGAAAACTCTACAGTTTGCCCTCGTAATCCAAGTAATGAGTATGTTTTCTCTTTATGTTGTATGTTCGACAACCGAGACCGCTAACATTTTATGTTCTTCTGCTACATCGTTAGAAGTTCAATGGATAACCGACGAAAAAATTGTTCTGGTATTTGAAAACATGTCTGGTTCTAATCTCAAACCAAGGTATTCAACATTATATTTAATTACCAAACAATAGCATTTCTTTCACTTTTAACTTAAAAAACATATTTCTGTCGGCCACCAGGGGGCGCAGGGATGAGCCTGCTCTTCGTGTGAGCTCCGCACCTGAGGTCCCAAAAGTGGTTTTGAGCCCCCACTTTTACGACGCCCCCCAGGGCTGGTTACGGAGCTGGACACGTCCGAAGGCGACCCCCCCCCATCTGGGGAAAAACCCGAAGAAAACAAGATATACATTCTGAGGCCCTGGCCACGACGTGCGCAGCAACAACCGGAAAGCGCACCTCCGCGCCTGAACACACGTTTGAGGGGAGAGCAGGCCTACGCGACGGCCCCTACGCTGCGGAGGGGGGGGGTCTCCCTCGGCCCCTCTCGTGTCGCGGCCCGTCAGTGCGGGTAGGACGCTGCGTGCTGAGCCCTGTCCCCGTGCGGGACCCGGAAGGGCCCCACCCGACGAGATAAGGCAGGCAGTCGCCCCTCACCCCCCTGAAGGTCTCCATGGGGCAAGGGACTGTTCCGCGCTGCGGCACGCACCCCCATCGGAACTTCCTCCTCTCCCTCCCCGCTCACAACGTGAAATAGGAGTCTAAAGGCACCTCGGGGCGGTGATACTCCACCCCCCCCACCATACGGATCAACAAACGCGGTGCACCACCTAGTCCGTGCCTCAACTTTGCCACACTAACAGATCTTGCTCCAAATCTACCGGCATATTGGAAGGTCACCAGGTTTCGAGGGTTGGGCCCCCACACCTGGGGCGTGTGCCTCCTCAAGTACGAACTACGGTCGCTTACAGAACCTCCTCGGGCAACGAAGAATTGAGGGTTGGGCCCCTGCTTGTCAGGGCGTGTGCCCTCCTCTGACCACACACACACGCTTCCAAGCTCGCCGGGCTTGGGAACACGCTCCCAGCCTTCCACTTCGAGTGGTCTTGAGCGCACGGGGCGAACCCGGGAGGGCCGTACACTGCCCGTGCCCAGCTGCCCCTATCATCGGAGTTTTCCGTCACGCTGCGCCGGGGACGAACCCCCACCATTCTCAAAACGGAACCAGATGCAAGAAGGAGTCAAGAGGTGCCTGATCTTATGAGGGACGCTACTCGCCGGTGGTGAATTTCACAAAAGCTCTTTGCCTCGATGCCTCGCCTGGCCAACGTGGGATAACAGCCCACACGCACAGGCGTACTACACTCTAATGACCTCCCCGGCGGCGTAATCCTCACAAATCTGAGACCCTTCCTTCATGAACCCTAAGAGTAAACTCACAAAATACAGGTTCACGCCAGCCATCGAACCTTCAAAATCTTCCACTGAGTCCAAGATGTCAACGGCGGGGCCTGATGCAGCGGCTACCAAGGCGGATGTCGCTGATCTGCTCACCGAGATGAGAGGCATGAGAGCAGATATTGGTGGCAAAATAGACAAAATCACACAAAGGATGGACAAAATGGACAGGCTGGAGCAGGTTGAGCATAATCAAACATCTCTGAGCACATTGGAGGCGCAAATGGATCACCGCATTGCCGAGATAGAACACAAAGAAGAAGAAATATGCCTCAAGGTTGATGATCTTGAAAATAGAGAACACTGCAACAACATAAGGGTCTTTGGTGTTCCCGAGAGAGAAGGTGAATCTGAACTCGATCTGAAACAGACCCTACACAAGATTCTAAAACTCCTCTTCAAGGATGATTCGGTGGATGAACCCAGAATAGACCGCATTCACAGAGCTGGGGGTAGGCCGGGAGGCCCGAGGTCGGTACTGGCCCGATTTCACAATTACGCTGACAGAGTAAGAATCCTGGAGAAGGCCAGGCATACCACACAACTCTCACTCGAAGACTCCAATATTTCACTCTACCAGGATTTATCTTCACTCACGCTGGCACTGAGGAAGAAGTGTTCCCCGATCACGAAGATGCTAAAGGACAAAGGCGTTCGATACAGATGGGGTTACCCGTTCTCCCTCACCTTTCAGTGGGAAGGCTCGGCTCGGAGGGGGACATCACCGACTGTATAGCGGACCTGATAGGTCCCCAGGGGGAGGGTTCCTCCCTTGCGGAGTCCAAAAAGGAGGGTGAGTGGCACACCAAGGGCCCAAGGCGGAGAAGAATCCAAGGATCCAGAAATTTCCGTAGGATGAACAATTCCCAGGATATGGAGCATTAAACGGAGGCATGGGTTCTCGCATCATGCCGCATAACGCAAAAGAAACACTGAGGTGATAACAAGGCGGGGCCCGGGAGCATGAGTGTCGCCTAACATTGGATGGAGTAACTCAGCTCACTTGATGTCGATCTGACTCCCGGTGCGTGCCACTGATATGCCCGGCATAAAGGTCGAACACTTACCTTACTGTCAGACACTGGACAGATGCCCAAGTTCGAGGCTGGAAGTCGTATTTACAAGTTGGTTTTGATGAATGTTATGAGTGCAAAGTTGGGGGCTCACTGTTATATTGGTTTATACGTTGATAGGACCGCTTGTTTTGCGGTTCCCATTGGTGGTCCGAGGCCGACTGGGTGATGTTAACCTGGGAGGACCAGACGCCGACTGCACGCGCAGGGGGGGGGGCTTTAGAGGGTGTGGGGTGAGGAGTTATGGGTCGACACATAGTACACTGGAAGGCAAACCTGGGGGGCGGAAGAGCACGAGGCAAGTTGATGAAGGAACCGAGGGCGTATTGGGCGGGTCATTCACTGGCCTCCTCAGGACATGTTGGGTCCCGATCTGAGAAAGACGGATCAAGCCCCGTCCTACCAATTGACTCAAGGGCCATGAAGCAGGCAATTCAGCCATTGAAATATTCACACAAACTCCATGATGTCTCCCGCACTTGCATCCATTAACACGCTACGCATATGCACACTGAATGTAAAGGGACTTAACTCCCCCACAAAACGCTCCATGGTGGCCAGGGAATTTAGGCGGTCGAACATAGACATCCTGCTTCTCCAAGAGACAAGATACCGCAGAGGTGAGGAGATACTTATTCCATCTCGCGAGGTGGGCCCTTCTTTCTGGTGCTCCAATATCACAAAAAAAGGGGGAGTGGGGATTCTTTTCGCAAAAGTCTCTGGATGGCGGGGAACATTCGCGGCACAATTTTCACACTGGCTACACTTTATGCACCCAACCAAGGGCAGAATAGGTTCCTCCGTAAGATTACAGAGAAAGTCTTCACCATGGCACAGGGACACATAGCTCTTGGGGGTGACTAACACCTGGATGGACAGCTCAATGGATAGACAAACTAGGGCAGATACACATGACCCACCCACCTCTCAAGATGTAGCCGAAATTAAACTTACCCTTGACCTATATGGTCTCAGTGACAGTTGGCGTCACCTGCATCCAGCAGATAGATGCTTCACCTTCCATTCCCTCCCCCATGACACGCTCACGTGTATTGATTATATCTTCCTTAACGACGACCTCCTGCGAATACTTCGCGCGGCAAGTATTCATCCCACCGCGTGGTCGGACGACGACATGGTCGTGGTCTATATGTGCTGGGACAACTTGGCCCTTCGAAACTCCAAATGGAGGTGCAACGATTCACTGTGGACTGACTCGGTTTTCAAGGAAACCCTTGAAACTGAGATTGAGCAATCCTTCCTTACCAATGATACGGGGGAGGTCGGGAAGGAACAAGTTACTTACCTGTAACTGTTGTTCTCCAGCATGGGTCTGGCATGGATTCACATGCTCATGAATATTCCCCGTCGTCAGGCTGGGAATCCTCGGTAAAGAAAAATCAGTATCAGTTTTGTTTCTGATCTGTCTTTCGTAGTAGTAACCAATCACTGATCTCTGCGTCATATTGACCACAGCCAATGACTGCTGTCTCCCTAAGCCCCGCCTCTGGCAGCCATCTTCAGATTTGCTAGCACGTGAAGTGGCAGTATGACCAAGTGAAGAGCCGCAGAGGGGTAGGCGGGAGGGTTCGCATGTGAATCCATGCCAGACCCATGCTGGAGAACAACAGTTACAGGTAAGTAACTTGTTCCTTCTCCAGCATGGGGTCTGGCATGGATTCACATGCTCATGAATATAAGAATACATAGCAGTACACACATGCACAACCACGGGGGGTGGCAAAAGGCTCAACATTAAGCAATACAAAAAACTCAACATTAAGCATCTCTTACCTCCTCACCAGGCTCACCTTAAGCGAACAGGTTGCGCAGCACTGCTTGGCCGACCCTGGACTCCTCCCTGGAATCCCGATCGACGCAGTAGAATCTCGTGAAGGTGTGCGTCGACCTCCACGTAGCAGCGCTGCAGATGTCCAGCAGGGGCACACCAGATAGGAACGCCGTAGTAGCAGCGATCGCTCTGGTCGAATGGGCTCTCGGACGGCCTGGCAGCGGTCGGTTAGCCAACCGGTGGCAGTGCATGATGCAGCCGGAGAGCCATCTGGAAATAGAAGACTTCGAGAGAGCCTTCCCTTGATTCACAGGTCCAAAGTTCACGAATAGCTGTGATGTCTTCCGAAAACTCTTCGTGCGGTCCACGTAGAACTTCAGCGCTCTAGCCACATCCAGCGAGTGCAAAGTCCTCTCGGCCGGCGACGAAGGAGACAGGAAGAAAACAGGTAACACCAGGGGCTCGTTAAGATGGAAGCCCGACGGCACCTTGGGCATAAAGGAGGGGTGCGTCCTAAGCACCACCCTCGAGGCATGGAAAGTCAAGTACGGTACTTTGCAGGATAGGGCCTGGATCTCTCCCACTTGTCGTGCGGAGGTAATGGCCACTAGGAATGCAGTCTTCCACGACACAAACTTCATCGGTGCGGAGTGCATCGGCTCGAATGGGGGCCCCATGAGCCTGGTCAGCACCACGTTAAGTTCCCACGCCGGGGCCAGGGCCTTCACCGGCGGGAACGACCGGAACAGTCCTTTCATAAACTCTTTTACCAGTCCATGGGACCACAGGGACGTCCGTCCTGTGGTTCTGGTATATCTGGAGATCGCCGCCAGATGAATCTTAATGGAGGCATGGGCTAGCCCAGCCTTTGCCAGCGATAGCAGGTACGGCAGCACTTGAGGGGCCGTAATCCGTAGGGGGTTGATCTTCTGTGCTCGGCACCAGATAGAGAACCTCTTCCACTTGTGACCGTAGCATTTGAGAGTCGAGGACGCCCTGGCCTTTGCAAGAACCTCGCTGCAGTCGGCTGGTATATCGTAGCCTCCAAACTCTAGCGCTGCAGGAGCCAAGCCTGCAGGTTCAGCGACGCCGGGTCGTGGTGGAAGATGGCGCCTCCTTCTCTGGAGAGAAGATCCGCGTCCGCCGACAGCTTGATGGGAGGGGACTTGACAAGTCCAGAAGGTCCGGGAACCAGATCTGCCTCGGCCACGCCGGTGCGACGAGAATCATCCTGCACCGGGACCTCTTGAGCTGGTTGATGAGTCGAAGCAGCAACGGCAACGGAGGGAACGCATACAGGTATAGGCCGTCCCAGGGGAACGAGAACACATCGCCCATGCTTCTCGGCTGGGGAAACCTGCTGGCGAACCTCTGGCACTTCGAGTTCGTCGCTGCTGCGAACAGGTCGATTTGGGGTTTGCCCCATCGTCGGAAGAGTTGACCCACCTGATCCTGGCGAAGTTCCCACTCGTGACACACGCGCAGCTCCCTGCTGAGCGAGTCGGCGATGGTGTTTCTTTCTCCTGCCAGGTGGAAGGGAACCAGGAACATCCCCTGGGCGACCGCCCAGTGCCACAGATCCTGTGCCTCCTTGGATAGGGCTGGGGATCTGGTGCCTCCCTGCTTCCGTATGTAAAACATTGTCGTGGTGTTGTCCGTGAAGATCCGCACCACCTTGCCCTTGAGCGATGGGAGGAACGATTTGAGAGCCCAGAACACGGCTCAGAGTTCCAGGATGTTGATGTGCAGGAGCCTCTCCTCCGGGTGCCAGAGGCCTCTTGCGTGGAGATCTCCGGTGTGGGCGCCCCAACCTTCCAGGGAGGCGTCCGTCGTCACCGTCTCCTGGTACGCCGGCGTCTGAATGTCATTGCACGCCGTGAGGTGCGCTCGAACGCCCCACCACTGAATCGCCCGCCGGAACACCTCGTTGAGGGGGACCCTGTCTTCGAAGGTGCCCGTCGCCTGCATCCAACGGGCGTCGAGAAATTCTTGAAGAGGGCGCATCCGTAGTCTGCAGAGGCGCACCAGGTAGATGCAGGAGGACATCATCCCCAGGAGGGACTTGATGGACCTCACCCTGGCCACGTCCGTGGCTAGCAGGCGCTGCACTTTGCCCAGAATGGTCTTCGTCCGTTCGTCCGACGGTGCCGCCAGGCGCCTCACTGTATCGCGCTTCGCTCCCAGAAACAGGACCACCTGCGACGGCACCAGGTGGGACTTTGGGTAATTTATGGCGAATCCCAGGTCTCTGAGTAGCTGGACGGTCCTCGCAGTGTGTTCGACGGCGAGTTCCCTCGTCCTCAAGCGGATGAGCCAGTCGTCCAGGTAGGGGTAGACGTGAATCCCCTGCAGGCGCAGCCGCGCCACCACAGGTGCTAGGCACTTGGTAAAGACCCTGGGGGCCGACTTCAATCCAAACGGCAGTGCTCTGAATTGGTAGTGGCGTCCCTGGACGACGAACCTGAGGAACTTTCGGTGACTTTTGAGGATGGGAACGTGGAAGTATGCATCCTCCAGGTCCAACGACGATAGAAAGTCGCCTTCCTCCAGCTGTCCCAGCACGTGCTGGAGGGTGACCATCCTGAACTTTTGTGACCTGATGTATTTGTTCAAACGACGAAGGTCCAGGATGGGGCGCCAGCCGCCCGTCCTCTTCCTGACGAGGAAGTACTTTGAGTACACCCCAGAGCCTCTTCGGGACGAGCTCGATGGTGCCTTTCCTGAGCATCGCCCGTACTTCCAACAGCAGTTGCGGGACGTGATTTTCCTTCCTGGCCACAGGTGGAACGTGAGGGCACTTCTTTAGGAATTCGATAGAGTGTCCTCTTGCCAGGGTATCCAGCACCCAACGGTCGGTGGAGATGGACTTCCACACGCCGACGAAATTAGTCAGCCGGCCTCCCACCGGGGTGCTTCGGTGGGGGCCCGAGGCCACGGCCGGTTCAGTCATGCTTGGAGGTGGTGGCGTTGCCGCCCTGCCCACGGCGGCGAGGCGCTCCCTGCTTGCCGCGACCCCTGTAGGCCTCCTGAGACGAGGAGCGTGCCGCCTGGCGGTAGGACGACGAGCCACCGCTGGATCCCTTGGAGGCCCCCTGTCTGCCTCCGGAGCTCCGAAAGGGCCGTCGTTGCTGAAGGGCTCCTAGGGCGCGGGCCGTCTCCGTGTCCGTCTTTATGTCTTGGAGGGATTCGTCCAACGCCTTCCCGAACAAGTTTCTGCCGTCGAACGGCATGTCCAACACCCTGGTCTGGACGTCCTGACGGAAGTCGGTCGCCCGGAGCCAACCCCGTCATCGTAGGCAAACTCCGTTGCCCAGCTGGCAGAACCCGGTATCGGCAATATCGGTTGCCACCGTTATGGCGTGGTCCGACGCCACCTCACCTTCTTGAAGTATTTCCAGGGCCTCGGACCTCTTGTCGTCCGGTAGGAAGTCCAATATGGGGGCCAGCTTAAACCAGAGCTCCCTGTCGTAACGGGCCACGATCGCCAGGACGTTGGCCGCTTTGATCCTCGTCGCCGCCGACGAAATGACCCGTCGCCCCATGGCATCCAACTTCCTACCCTCGCTGTCCGGAGGGGAATTAGACGTTGAGGATCCTGACCCCGCCGCTTTCTTCTTCGCCGCCGCCGAGACGACCGAGTCTGCCCTTGGCTGGGCCCCGAGGCACAGGGGAGCGGTCTCGGGGACCCGGTACTTCTTCTCGTACCGGTCCCGTTTGGCTGGTGCCGTGGAGGGGTTCTTGAGTACTGACAGGCCCTCCTCCCAAATGTCATCGATTAGAGGCACCGCGATGACAGTCTTCCTCTAGGCCTCGCGGCGCTGATGGAGGAAACCTTCCTTTTTCTTCTCCTCCGGGCAGAGCTGGAACAATTCGGACGCCCTGGCGATCATGGCGTGGAATGAGCCAATCTCGTCGGGTGGAGAGGCCCGTGCGACGGGAGACCCGTTCCGTCGTCGTCATCGTCACCCTCAGAACCCGTCGTCGAGCCCACCGCACCGTCATCTCCCAACTCGTGGGAGGATGAGGAGGGAACTGTAGGCCTTACGGGGGCGAGTGGAGGAGAGGGTTGGGTCCTCCGTCGTTTGTTCTGAGGACTTCCCGACGGGCCAGGTTGCGGGTCCTCCGGCCTGGGCCGTGGTAATCTCGTCCTTATCTCAGAGCATAAGGACTGGATCGCAGACAAAATGGCCACCGAGCTATCCTGAGGCCTAGGTTCCGGCTGCGCCGGAAGGGAAGGCTGCTCTTCCTCGCCATCGTCGTCTTCCTCGGTTATCTCCCGAGGATCTTCCTTACGGGATCGAACCTTCTCGAATTGGACTTCGAGATTCCTCACGGCCTCGGTCAGTTCCTCCTCCGAGGCTGACTCCGAGCTCGAGGAGGCTACCGTGCCCCCCCTCGCTTCTTCCATCATGGTGGCCATGACGATGGGCTGAAAAGAGGATTCCCTCCTTGGCGGCAGGGAAACTCTAGTCCCGGAGGCAGTCTCCGCTGGCGGGGTCTCTGCCGGCTTGGCCAGAGTCGCCGCGATCGCCTCGATAGAGGCCTTTGCCTGCTGGGTAGGGGCCTTCACCACCTTAGGTGCGTCCCGGGCCTTCTCCCCCTCTCCCGAGATCGGACGGGGCTTCTCCCGAAGCTTACCCGGGGTCTCGGACATCCTCTTCCCCGAACCGGAGCGCTGGCTCGTGGTTGACGGTGCCGGGGAAGGTGTGCCCTGCCTGGCGACCGAAGAGCCCGACCTTTCGGCGCTCCCGGAGCCAGCGGACTCGCGGCGCTTGGCCTGGTGTTGGGCCCCCGTCGCCGGGGCACCCGCACAGGACTTAGAAGCCCGCTCGGACCCTTTCTTCTTCTTCTCACCCGTTGAGCCCTTCTCCAACCAGCTGGCGAGACGGGATCGACGGTCCCTCATGGTCCGCACCGTCAAGTTCTTGCAGAACTGGCAGTCCTTCTCTACATGAGTCTTGTCCCCATGAAGACAGTAGAGGCATCGCGAATGTTCGTCCTCCTTAAACACATTCTGCAGCCCGCATCCAGGGCAGCTGCGAAACAGCTTGGGTCCGGGTGACGAACTTGCGTCCTGGGCCATCTCGAAGTTGGCCGCAAATCTTCTGGAATCCTCCAAAAGGTTGATTCGACTAAATCTTCACCCTTGAGGGGTGTAGGAAAATCCCGCAACGGGTACCCGTTAACGGGAGTAGAAACGGTGGAGCTTGAGGATCGATTAACCGAAAAATGTGAAAATTCACCTGAAAAAGCACGAAAACGCAGCAAAAGCTCGAGAGCTAAGCACGAGGACTCCCAACACTTGAACGTGCGGTAAAAATCTGAAGATGGCTGCCAGAGGCGGGGCTTAGGGAGACGGCAGTCATTGGCTGTGGTCAGTATGACGCAGAGATCAGTGATTGGTTACTACTACGAAAGACAGATCAGAAACGAAAATGATACTGATTTTTCTTTACCGAGGATTCCCAGCCTGACGACGGGGAATATTCATGAGCATGTGAATCCATGCCAGACCCCATGCTGGAGAAGGTACACGTATGGGAAGCTAAGGCCACCTGGAGGGGGGTACTCATTGGGGAAGGGGCCCAAAAAAAGAGAGAACGTGCACGGTTAGAAAAAAACATCAGGGAAAAGCTCCACATAGCCCAGAAATTAGTACAATCTTCCCCGTGTGACAGACCCAAACACATGGCTGAAGCCAGACGGCTCAGAGAAGAGCTCCGCCTACTCATCGTTGGTAAGACAGCCCAAACCCTACAATATTTAAAACAAAAATACTATGAAAAGGGTGATAAAGCAGATGCTCTTCTGGCGGCACGTCTTCGGGCACAGAAAGCTGAAAGATGGGTAGATAGTATTGAAAGGGTTGATGACACCCTCACAGATACGATCGTCACGTCTCCTGAGGGGATACAGGAGGCATTCGCCTACTTTTATGAGGATTTATACACATGCAACCCCCCTCCCTCCCCCAGGAGGCATTGACACTTACCTTAGAGAAGTTAGGATCCCCACACTCACACCCACAGAAGCCGAATCCTTAGACACGCCAATTACCGAAGAAGAAGTCACAGAGGCCATAAAACGTCTAAAGACTAGGAAGGCCCCGGGAGATGATGGTTTCACACCTGGGTTCTACAAGGCTTTCTCTACACTCATCGCCCCCTTCCTTGCATCCTTATTTAATCACATTTTCGAAACAGGCCAGGCGCCCCCGTCCTTCTCACAAGCCCTTCTCGCTGTCATTCCAAAGGAAGGGAGGGATCCCACGCGTTGCAGTTCCTACCGCCCCATCTCTCTTCTGAATATAGATGCTAAAATATACACAAGAGTCATTGCAACCCGACTCATATTTACCACGATTAATTCACTCTGATCAGGTTGGCTTTGTCATCGGGAGACAGGGTGCAGACACCATGAGGAAAACCTTACATCTTTATCTACGAGGCGCAGGGAATGGGAGGGGACCCATCACTTCTTTCACTGGATGCTGAGAAAGCCTTTGACAGGGTTGCCTGGGACTTCTTAGAAAGAGTACTGGCCCGGAATGGGTTGGGACCGAAGTTACGCTGTGCCATTACGGCCCTGTACACATCTCCCACAACATCAGTGACAGTAAACGGGGCTATTCGCGATGGTTCCCTTTGGAAAGGGGAACGAGGCAGGGTTGTCCACTCTCAGCAATACTATTCGTGCTCTCTTGAGCCGTTGGCGCAGAGATTGAAGAAGGATGCTAGGGTAAAAGGCATTATGGTAGGAGATTACGAATACAAATTAGGCCTCTATGCGGATGACATACTACTGCACCTAACTGACCCCCTATCAGCATCATCGAAGAATATGGGGAACTGGCTGGCCTTAAAATCAACACCGGAAAGTCGATCCTCCTTCCGCTTGACAAGAGTCGAGACTCTGAGGCAGATCGATTTGCTCCCTTAGGAGTAAAGGTCAGCCTCACCACGCTTTGATATTTGGTTATTAATGTGACCCGAGACCTTGACTTCCTTTATGCGGCTAACTTTCCCCCACTATCGCTCTCCCTCCAGAAGGACATCCAAAGATGGTCCAGACTCACCATCTCCTGGCTGGGCCGATTAAATGCAATAAAAATTGTGATTCTCTCTAAAATACTTTACCTGTTTCAAATGCTCCCCATTAAAATGCCCAAAGAATACTTTACGTGCATGAGAAAAACCCTCTCAGCCTTCTTGTGGCAGGGCCAGAAGCCGAGAGTCCCCAGATCCTTGCTACAGCTCCGGAAGGACAATGCAGGAGTGGGCCTCCCGCATATAGAAGCGTATTACAGGGCAGCTCAACTACGGGTCCTTGTCCCGCAAAAAAAAACCCTATCATTGGAACAATATGGGCAATCTGGACACCGGGCAGGAAAATGGTGGGAGTAACAACCTGGCCATCTCCCCTTGGACACCTGTGGTCACCGGGGATTCGGGACGCTATCCCAGAACCAGGGAGCTTCGAGACATGGTATGATGCGGGATTAAAAAGGGCTGGACAACTCTGGAGAGATGGTGCCTTCATTGCAATTCAGGACTTACAGGAGGTGCTCAACACAGGCCCACTCTCTGTTTTTCTATATCTCAGACTCAAGGGGGTGATGACAAGGGTGGTATGGAAGGAACAATCTCACCCCGTTTGAAAGCATTCTCAACACATGCACGGGTTCAAAGGGCTTGACCATCACACACACACTGAGGAACAGGTGGGAATCAGACATGGGAAGGCAGATTTCACAAAAGTTATGGCTCCAAATTTGCAGAAGGACAGCAAAATCTTCCATATCATGCCAATATAAATTGCATGCCGTTAAGTTGTTATACAGATGGCAATACGACCCGGTCCGGTTGGCCAAAATGTACCAAGGAATAAGCCCACATTGCTGGAGGGGCTGTGGAAAGTGGGCTGATTACTGGCATATCTGGTGGGGGTGTGAGGTGGTCCAAGCCTATTGGACGGAGGTCCTCAGTTGGATCAAGGAGCTGGATGATGTGGACCCACTTCTGATCTTGTTTGGCTTGGTTGAGACGGAAGACACAATTAAGAAAGCACCTAAAATGGTCTTGCGTTTACTGCTGGCCGCACGTGCGTGCCTCACCATGGTGTGGAAAAGAGCAAGGCTCCCTAGAAAGACCGAATGGCTGAGTGTGGCCTTGAATATATATAGAATGGACAACCCCACGGCGGTCCTACATGGAGATCGCACCTCAGTAGAGAATGCATGGTCGGAGTTTCGGGCTAAACATGTGCTGTAAAAATTGTGTGCATAATGTTACAATGTTTGGAGACATTATGGTTGATGGCTAAGTCTCACTGCTAGGCTAAATTTGCAAGTTCTAATATGTCTAGTAATCCGATATCAGGTAGTTAATAGTGGTTCGGAGATAGACACTGGTTTCTTCCAGCCCTTCAGACGGTACTATGTGCAAGGGGGGGATGGGGGGAAGGGGTAACTGGGTTTGATGAACCTATTCAAAGTTTATGTGATGTGCATCAGATCCCAAATGTTTTTATACACTGTTTTGCTATCGATGTGATATTAATTCTTCCTTTTTTTTGTACCTAACCGTTCGGTTGTAAATGCCTGTATAAGATTGTCAAACTTCTATTTTGAAAACTAATAAAAAGACAAATTTAAAAAAATAAAAAAAAAACATTTCTCTATGTTCCAAACTGCTTCTGCTGGAATAGGCACTCACATTTCTAATTCATCCCTACTTGAACACTCAATGCCATCAACCTTACAAAACTAAATAAAATAAATAAGGTAATATATTAATTTTAAAAAAGCTGAAAGTCACCAACAAGTCAAAACATTGAGGAATTATTAACGTATTCTACAACGAGAAGATCATGAAAGATCAGTGTCCTTTCACTATGTTCCAGGCCTGTTACGCTCCCCTCATCCATATTCATCTCCCCCCTCCGGTATCACTGGCAGTTCGCACCAGTGACCATGAGCTTGCAAGGGGGCTTTGTGGGTGGGAACAAACAAGGTGCTGAATACCATTTACACCTCAAAGGGTTCTTTCGCATGGGGACCATTGGCCACCCCAGACCCAGTGTCTCCAGTCTCTGCTTTGAAGACATGTATGTGTCCTTTAACCATGTTCCGGGCCTATTAAGGTCCCCTCATCCACATCCATCCACCTCCAGTATCAATGGCAGTTTGCACCTGTGACCGTGCACTCGCAAGGGGGTTGGGCTTGTTGGGAACAAACACGTCAAACATTCAGAAACACACCCACTGCTGCAACCTACAATGGATATCGTCATATATCCCCTTTTTACCTTGGTTGCTGAATCAGCTCGTCTGTTTTTCCAAGTAACCGTTAGTCTACTATTGGTTTTCAAGTTTCTTCGTTTTCAGCTATGTACTTTCCTATTGCTTTTTACTCAATGTACATCATACATGCTCATTTTAATTTATCTCAAAAACTTCATCATTATCAACCTTTCTATGCATTTTTAGCTCTGGAATTAGCACATCACATGACAGTGTATTGTTTGCAAATGTAATGTTTCGTAATCTAGGTTTTAAATGCAGGTTTTCTTTAGGTAGCTCAAAGGTTGTTCAGTGTACCAGTAATGCGTTCGTCCTTGTGGTAGACCAATGATTTTTAACTAATTTGATCGCTGTGATCGTTAGACCAGGTTACAGGGCATTCTTCAAAGTGTAAATAAAGTTGGTTAATTTACTCACTGTGATACTTTATTAATTGTAATCTTTATCTATATTTTTTAACAGATCTTGTGGGCAAACAATGCCTTCATTTATCGTTCATGGTTTCCCCAATATCGGCCATGTCATAACTCCTGGGACAGTGATGCATGTTTTCTCAAAGCATATGACGTTAATAACATAGTTGTTGAACTCTGGATTTCCAGTGTCCGAGATTGAAAGCAGAGCCAAAGATGTCTTGGAGGCTGTGAGGAGCATTCGATTCCACATCTGCAGCATGCACTTCTCAAAAGATATGTACAAACCATCAAAGTACACTAAAAGCATCACCCCATACTACTTTGCTAAATACTTTCCAATACAATTCCAAGTAAAATTTCAGCACACGCCGAATAGGGGGACTAGTGGACGTTTAACTATTTATGTATGTTCAAATGTACACAATTGGTCTGCATACAGAAGTCTAAATAATCACACAATCTATTGAAGTAACGTGGCAAAAGGTAACATGAAAGGTTTGGAGTTTTCGGGAATATTTGTATCAATATTTTATTACACAGTTTTCCATTGGGATACCATGTACAGTAGTTTTAAAATGTTTCACTTTATGCTACTTTAGGGATACACAGATAGTTCAGTGCAATGGGATCCTTTCAAAAAACGAAAAGCGTCCTCTGAAAATTGGTTATTTTGGGAACTGTGTTGATTACCATGTCTGATTAAACCTGCAGAGTCATCACAAAATCCCAACCTAAAGTCTCCTCCCATGTGGCCAGGGAAAGCAGCTGTTACCTGATCCTAACCCTGGAGGTGGTGTCAGGTGGGAGGATTGCATGGGAGGAGACAGCTGCCAGGGGAAAGTGGTAACTCTGTTAGGAGACGCTGTATTCATCCTCTACCGAAGATGAGATTTCCCTATTGCCTAAATATCTAATGCCATGTTGTCACTAAGGATCCCTCTCCCAGAATTACCCAAAGTGCCAAGTATGAAAACCCTTTCAACAAACATGAAAATGGTACACAGGGGGATCAGGAAGTTAATATTACAACTTCCAGTAGTTATGATTCTACCTTATGTTTAGAGCTCGGATCCAAGGGAAAAACATCAACTCCTTTCAAACTATCCCTCACGTGTAAATGCTCTAAATTACCCAAACAGATTGGATTAATTAATGAAAGGACAAACAATAACATTATGGACTCCAAGCCCCATAATGCTCTTAGTATTGAGACAAGGAACAGAGGTCCAGAGGTAGTGAACTCTTGTGAGCTGTCTAGTTGTGGCAACGATCAACAACTGACCGGGACCTTTAAACATTTAAAGGCCTTTCGGGTACGGGCGAGGAATAAGCAGCAGAGAGAAGCAGAAGCTGAAGTTGCCGTTGTGGTGGCAGCAGGATGCCGTTTAGAAGACGTGGCAGAGGTTGGGACTCCTGGGCTCTGCAAAGCACGCGCAGCGGGAAGCGGTATTGAAGCCAGCCACCCCATGAGAGAGAGAGAGAGAAAAGCTTTCTACACACCGTGAACGGCTCCGGTATTGGATTTCCACCAGAGTGCACAGAGCTGCGAAAGCTCCATTGAAGGTCAGTGCGAGTGGCTGTCAGACGCAGAGGAGGACTGAAGAGTGAAGCAGAAATACCGGCGAGTCAGAAGGAGACACCATGGCATACCAGTGAGTTGGCCTGAAGCAGGTGACTCTAGGGTGCTCTGAAGGAGACGGCTAGGTAATAATAATTATTTTGAATACTGAACAAATTAATTAAGGCAAACTGGCCGCAACTCTCCTAAAGAGGGATTCTGAATAGGGGAATATTGTAACCTGCATTGCCAAAGCCAGAGCAGACAGAGTGATACCAAGGCAATTTGGATACAATACTCACAGAAAGAAATGTCCTTGTAAAAGGGATCAAGAGGGAACGTACTGTAACCTGCATTGTCTAAGGCAAACAGACCAACAGGAGAATAATGATCCTTTTGAGAAATATCCATTTGGAAGAAGCTGTAAGCCAATTGTGTTAGAAGTCAAACCACTGACCAGAGAAGCAGTTGTTGGTTAAAATCTCCCTATTGATAATTCTAGTATAGAGAGTTTGGAACAAGCTTTACCACAGAGTACAAATAGTAGTAGTAGTAGGAGTTTTATACTGGCAGAAGAGTGAACCAGCAAAGCGACAAATTGTAGTTAGTCCTGGCAGGCGAGTATACCAGGAAGAAGATGATTTAAAGTACTGTGGTTGTGGTAAAAGGTTGTGGTGAAAAAGAAGTGGCAAATACATCCATCTTATTTTTTATGAACTGTTGCACAACTGAAAATGATTCTTGAACCATCCTAAAGTGTTTCTTTTGAATTATCCATCCTGACTAAAGTTTTACTTATAAAGAAAAAGTATGATGTGCCAACAAGTGATTGGCCTTTGGAGAAACAACACTTGCATTTGATTTCTGTATTTATGTTTGGAGAAACAAACTTTTGGTCTACCAAAAAGGAAGTTGTGGAAACGTTAACAATTGTTTTGAAGTGTGAGCAAGCCTTTGGAAGCGAGATAGTCACTTTGCCAAGTGAAAGGATATATAGAATGGAAAAGACTTGATATCCTACATTGAGTGGAACATTTTTATTGAACAGAACATTCTTGAACCTGAACTTTGTTCCAGAGAATCCTGAATTGATCCCAGGGAAGGGAATCCAACCCTGGACACAAGGATTAATGTTTAGAACTTTTGAGTTTGAATGTATGTGTTATATTGTGGAGTTTAAAACAGCTAAGCAATCCCTGTATAATGTTATTGTGTATATTAGTGTGAGGGTCGGATACTTTTTGGACATCAGAACATATTTCTTTAGCCTTGGTTTGTTAGGTAGGGATCTCCTTATTAGGTTAGGGAAAGATAGGCGTTTGTCTCACCCCTTTTTATTTAATAAAATGTCAAATTGTAAGAAAACTATACCTATGTGTCCGTCTCACATTTCTGACCCCTCACACGTCTGCCTTTACGTAGACCACACTCATGGAAGTACAGACCATTACCACAGAGGAAAGAACACACACGCCAAATATCCAAACGGTGAGACCAAGCAACATCCACGTAAACATTTTTTTAAGAGTGTATGAAATGGTCTAAATTGTAATACTAATGTACGTTTTGTATTGAACACCATTATGAATATATTCATTGAAAAAAGGACAGAGATTCAACTTCGACCACTATACCGGAATCAACATCAACCTCACTCCCTTTTCAAGGACTTTTTTTTATACTATTCCTTCAGATGCAACTACACAATACATTCATATGGTCAAGTTCAACTTTAAACATTGTGAGTTAAAATATTAGCTATTGATTAACTGGCACGTGTGATGGTATCACAATATCGACTATCTTTTGCATGAAATGTTTTTGCTATATTTCTCTTACAACACGATTGTAACACTGATTACCTAGATAAAGGGGGATGCAGGAACCTCAACAACGTACAATTCTTCTATTGCAACCAGTGAGGACGAGGTATGAGACGTGAATTTATTGAATGATATTAATAATTGTTGATATTTTGTTTAAAATAAATAAGAAAATGAATTATTTAGAATTTATAATAGACAAATTCAAAGCATTCAATCAACAACCTTGTTGTGTCAATCACTCACACACATGCAACAATGACGGTAGGCCATCACAAAAACTTAAGACTGCAAAAGAATTACATGGAATCTTTCACTCTCTGAATGGTATATGTATCTGTTAATAAACTTCACTACCTACCTAAAGTTTAATAGGTACAAAAAAAAATAACGCAACATACTTTAAGCGGCAACAATGTATTCACTTTGTTTTGCAGGATGATCTCACATCAATTGCCCGCGACATCTCGGACGCTAAGCAGGTACAATTTCAAATGTCTTTTTAAAATGTTACATCTACACAGTGTTCGACTTTATCTTATTAACAATAGTGCTTAATGTGTGTGGGTGTTTGCCAGGGCTGAGCCTTGGCACTTATTTCAGAGCCCCAGCACTTATTGTCTCAGACTAAATTTCATTATGATCTGGTGTTTTGGCAACTTTATTATTGTAACTGCCAGTCACATAATAGACACCAAAAGAATCAGAGCAAAATGTAAATGACGACTGTGTTTAAAGACACACTTAAACATATGTCTCATGTCAAGACACAATGAGTATGTTACTTTATGTGGAAGTAGATTGGTATTTGTCAATCACAAATCTGCCGTAGTGGCCGAGTACATCCGTCAACCACAATAAGCCGGTTGGAGTTGCAGTTTTAACCCCATACATATTGACAGCATGGGGAGCAGCTTTGGGTGGTGGCAACAGTGGGCGAGGAGCTGCTCATCCTGACATGTCAGGGGCGCGTTATAAAATCTTTCAGCCCTGGCACGTATTTTCTTTTTTACACAAATTAAGCACTGATTAACAATGTAAGTTTTATAAATGTTTTCACTCAAAAAAGTATTCCAACGATTTACTAGATCGGTGTTCAAAGTTTAAATGATGTTGTAAAGTTGACAATCCCAAAAACGAAATTCTCGGGATGTACTTTTTAAGATCAAAGATTTTAACGTGAGATTGTTTAATTATTAAACTATTTTTTTTACTTGTCCTTTTTCTTTATTTTTTCACCTTAATATCATTGATTGATATTACAACAATAAATGACAATCTGATTATTTTAAGTATGTGCCTTTATTGAAAAATCATGGAAAGTCTTTTATGATTAAAAAAAGTGTGAACGGTCAAGATAAAATGTTCATTACGAGAAATAGAACATCGATAGAAATTAATGCTTTGACAAAATTGGGTTTATAGTCATAATTTCGAAAAAAAAATGTCGAAAACAATAATGTCGACATCCTATACTTATAATGTAAAAAGTCATTTTTTAGAAAAAAAAATGTCGACAAAAAATGTCACTTAGAACTATCAACACCTCACCCAACACCCCCCTGCAACCCCTCCCACACCCCCCACCACCACCCTCCCACCCCTCATACTCAACACATACTAATTATATATATATTTATTTATTCAATAATTAAATAAATAAAAAGAGTATCGTTTACTATGGGGGGTCCCCCCCAAACCCCCCTCACCCAACACCCCCCTGTCACCACCCCACACCCCCCACCACCCCTCATACTCAACACATCTAAGTTATATATATTTATTTATTCATACAATAAACAGTCAAAATTTCGAAAAAATATCGAAAAAATGTCGACATTATTGTTTGTCGACATTATTTTTTTCGACATTTATTTTTCGAAATTTTGACTGTCGACATTTTTACTGTTGACATTATGACTGTCCACCACAAAATTGAATCTTTACAGTAAACAGATGCCAGCTATAATAGTACATTTGTTACAATTTATCTTGCAAACAGAACATGGATTGACAGGAAAAGAACTATTAGTTGTGTGGTTGATAGGCTGCAGTCAAGGGGACACGAGTGCAAACTGAGTAGCCCCACAGTTTTCAGGAGCTTAACCAATTTTTTCAGAGGGCCCCTTCACATGCTAAGTTCTGGTGCAACAACATTCAATTGGTATGTTAATGAGTCCACCCATTTATTTTTGGACTTGAACACTTGATTATGCTCTGACCATGCACAATGCCAAGCAAATATGCTGACAATGTATGGCTTTTAGCATGCAACAAAGAGGCATTTAATTGTAAAGTTTGAAGATCATTACTTCTCAGTCGCATTGTATTAAGACAAGCCATCAAGACGAGTCTTAATCGAAACATATGTTCTTAATGGAAGTATGCATGATCTTGTTCGAACAAGTAAGGCGTCGAGCCAGTTCCACAAGGAGTTGCATTGGCTTGCAAGTCAGGCATCAATCTTTTGCAACGGTCATTCAACCTAATGACCTACCTCTCATGATTTATACCCTGAATCATTTACCCTTTTTTCCATACACATCACCCTATGGTGTTCTTCCATTGAACAACATCCTTAATGCCCAGTCATCCTTTGCTTACTTACAATTAAGTATCACATCTCAGTTACCTTTTTGCACCATCCCTTTACTCTTTACTCCCTTCCCTTACCTGGCATGCAAGCCCTTCCCTTGCCCGCAGTGTTCAATGATTACTTGCTTGTAACTCACCCTTCCATTGCCCTGGTTCACATGTACATGGTAGAAGACATTTATTTGCCATTCATGTTTAACAAGACACACCAAGACGTTGCGGTCTGGTACTTGATGGTAATTGTAGCTATGGGGTCTGCCCATGGACAACACAGCAACAGATGCAGAGTGGACATGACATTTATTGTGCTGACATGTTCCACATTCTTGTTTGCTGCATATTTCAATTCATGTAATCAGAGGTAACTGCGAATGGTGTCATCCTGGGATATGATGGAGAGGGAGTAAGATTGACCTATAATATTTATTTGTCTTTACAAGGTAGCAGAGATGCTTTCATTCAAAACACAAAGGGCCTTTCACAGGACATGCTTAAAAGGAACAATTTGGACAATTATGTGCATAACATGGGACCGGTAATAGTATGATTCTACTAATAAGTAATACCTGACTGCTATATTCTTCTCTGTGTGTTATTCAACTGTGCCCAAAAGTGAGTACCACAAACTACCACACTTGTAATATTCATGGTCCTATTAAACTCTTATGAATTCACAAATGCTCAATCTCCAGAACAGAGTAAAGCAATCATACAGAATTAAAGCAAGGAATAGAAATCTTATAAGATATGGAGTCAACACTCATTGTCAAGTAGGATTCATGGTAAGTGACTGCGGATTGTAATAGAGCTAATATTTATGGGCCACAGTGCTAGCCAACATGGACATTCTTGGTGACAGAATGTCATTTAAATGCATCGATGTGCAGTATGAACATACACCTGTGGCCTATGCTCAATTCACATCTCACTGTGGAGGCCCACATATGGATGCCACCCAGGCGCACTTGCAACATTGATTAAATCAAGATGATTGCTTGACTAGATCTACAGAGAAGCCAGCAAGCCTTTCAAAACTTAGCTCGTTCTAGGCAGGGTTGCATTTTAAGGATTTTCTCTTTTTTGTTTTCTTTTTGCACTTTGCACCTCTGGCCCTGGGAACAACAGCCCAGTCTGCCTGGTGGGCAATCGCCCCTTTGCCCCTGCCCCCTTCCCAGTCCACCAGTAACGTCTCTATATATTAACCCACCGCTTGCCATCCATCAATATCCATGCATCTGTATTTCGTGCTGAAACATTTCTCCATGTCCCAGATGATTTGTGAAATGAGTTTGTGTGTTTTTGGTCCGCACTGAATGTGGGTAGTGGATAGCTAGTCAGCTAACAGCAATACATACTTATAAGGTATTGGGAAGTAGGTGCATTGAGTAATGTTGCAATAGATGGCAGAGTCCCATGGGTGAAATTATTTAACCGATGGACAGTCTTTCAGAAATCGTATTGGGTTCGAGATGGAAAACCAAGTTTTCAAGGTGTGTATTCACATTCTGTTTTTGAAAAAGTGAAGAGATGGCTTGGATGTGTACAGGCGTGATACTGTTAGGTTTCGTTTGATGGGGTTGCTTGACTTTACATGCAAGAAAGACTGGCAAGTGTTTGCAAAAACTATTTTTTTCAATAATGCAATCACCAACTAGCCTGATCTGAACTCTATGGGCAGACATATCTGCACTCCACACCCACTGCTACAAGATGGTTTTCCTTCTTGGCATCTATAAAAAAAAAACAATGCATAAATGCCCATGGCACGTGACTGGTTGTGGCCATTAGCACACAGTAATGTGTAGTGTCCATGTTCCGCACCGCTCCTAGCCGCATGTGTTGAAGTAGCGAAAAGCGGGGTGGGACAGGGCACCTTGAGACCGTTAAAAGGGAAGTAAATATTTTGTTATGTGGAATAGTTCAAAGATTACATTTGTTTCAATGCACAGCTTGCAATTGAAAGTAGAAAATAATATTGTTCATTTCTGTTGCATTTGTTACAGAAAACGAAACATTCATTTGGCAGGCTGAGAACACGCAATAAAGGGTCTCTGTTATTTGTCCTTGAATCACCTGTAATAACAATTTGAAGGATACAATGTGTCTAATATCCACAAAGAACTGATAAGTTTCACTATAATGAAACCCAACATAAGAATATTAAGTTACAGATCAAAGAGATCTGTCATTCGAGATGGTTGCTCTTCTCTACATAGACACAATGGAAAATAAGCAAATACTGTAAGCATAGTTTTACATAATATTTATGTGACTAAAGTTGGCACTTTATGCTTGAAGATTAACAATGTGCCGGGTTAATGTCCAATTTGATGCAAAGACTAGACATCGTACATGTACATTTTACCGTAAATTGCTAATTCACATTTATGTGAAATGTATATTATATTTTGAAATGGGTACTGAAATATACTTTTGCATTCCCTAATTTACACAGATACGTTGTAGGCATGTGCGTTTGTCATGGATACAATCTTCCTGTGGATGGATTTTTCAACCGGAGTTGGACAATAATGATCAACAACGCATTATAATATCAATATTCTGGGACGATCGTCCGGCACCAATTTGTCCTTTTCCGATGGCAGTAATAAGGGGCCACATGTCTGCATTTTTTATATAAATACGTGATGATTGAAAAGTGTTGCTTCCCAAAGTGAAATGACTCCTTTCTTCTGACTAAAGAAAAACCATGTGCGTCTACCAAACATCGGTGATGGAACATAAGCGCATTAGATTTAATCACATAGAAATTTGACTAGAGAATGCAAATACAGGGATTAATCTATCGATAAAGGTAATCTGCAATATTTGCTGGATGTTCACAGCTATAGAAAAATGCAAAATATGCAATGTTTAGTAGCTATCACTTCTATTGGCAAAAGTTCTCAATGTTGTTGTGGATGTCATTTTCTATTTTGACGCCTCTTGTTAAAAATATAACTACTTGTTACATTCAGGACTATTGCCATTTTCTTGAAAATATATGTTATTTTCTCCTTTTTGTGAAAAGAAAGAACTATCGCACTGTGTGTGGATGTGTGCACTGATCTTCCTGGTTTTGCGTTGGGTAACGTTATGACGTTGGTGATGACAGGGTATGTTTAGCGACGCTGTACACGAACGTTAAGAGAATAGGTAGAGCCTATCGTTTTGACTAGTGATGTCAGCTTGAGGGGCGGGTGACCTAAATTACTGCCACCAGGTCACTTGAACGTAGGGCGATGGATCAATGGGTAAGTTTAGCACAAGATGGAAGATACCCAACCCGTCAGTTTCACATGTGTAAATGTGAGAAAAAATAACATACCCAATTGATTGGGCCAATAACATTTCTGAGCAACCTTCCCCTATAATAAAATGCAGGAATGGAACTTGGTGATGGCACTTGCTTTTGTATTAGATGACACATTCTTCCAAAGCCACAACAGTTGTTTTTCCCACTGTCATACATGTACTCAATCTGTGGTTGCACCTACACATTAGGAATAGATCCATTGAGTGACAAGACAAGCACTGGAAATATTAACAGTTTGGACTTTTATATTGTCACGGATGGTGCAATAATTTGCAGAGACTCTGGGAAAGTGCCAAGGGGTTGTATTCTTGTTCTGGCAGTTTAAAATGATAAATTATCTGATGTTTTTAGTTTTAGAAAAATGGTAGACCGGTATTTCAAAATGGCGTCTTTGCTGAAAAAAGGGTTGGGTGTGTGGTGCCCCTCTCTCTGGTTTCCTTTGGGATGTCCACCCTAACCCAGGCATTCTGGTTAATAGTCTTCTCTCTGGTGTTAGGCTTAGGTGATTTTCCTTAGTGCAGGCTCACCAACTCTCAAGGACTTCCTAGCTGTCCCTTATCTAGCCCCAGCTTAGTGCCCTACAGGGAGTTGGGCACAGTGATTGCGCTTACTCTGTTGAATCTGCATAAGGCCAGTCATGCTCACTCCCACCTTGCCCTTCTACTCTGCCTTTTTCTCCTCTCCCTCAACTCCTCCCCACCAATCCTCTGTCCCTCTGATGTTTCACTCCGCCTTCTCCTGCCTTCACCCTTCAATGTGAACTGTTCTCCTTCCACTCTAGTACCTTCCCTCCCCCTACACTACTCCTACTTCCATTCCTCCTCTGCCTGCTAGTTTCCTCGTTTCCTACTACAACTCTGAAAGCATGCCTCCTCTTTCCACTACTGCTCTCCTCACACTACTACTAATACTCCACCCACCACCACCACTACTACCACCACCATTACTCCACCCACCACCACTACTACTACTACTCCACCCACTACCACCACCACTACTACTCCACTCACCACCACCACTACTACTACTACTGCTGCTGCTACTACTGCATCCGCCTCGCCGCCTCTCCTCCACTGTGTCCACCTCTCCTCCACTCTACTGCTCTGCCCTCCTCCACTCTACTGCTCCGCCCTCCTCCAACCACTGTTCACCCTCCAAACACTGCTTCTTCGCAAACAATCTCCTTTTACCCTGCTTTCATGTGCTCCAGATACACTTTACACTAGTCTTTCTAGTCACTCGCGACACAAACACACTCTCACTCTGCATTACCCTTGCACTCATTAAACCAATACCTCACCTTTCCTCCACATTGCTGTTCCTTCCTTCCTTCTGCTGGTCTCTTGGTCTACCTCCACCTCCACTGACTTCACCTGCAAAACCCACACCAGATTAATGTCCCCTGCTCAAGTTTCCCTCCCTCTGCCCGGATTGGCCAGCTTGCCCTAGCCAATCCTGATGTGCCACCCCCTCCAAGGTGGTGTATGGGCAAAGGTGTAAAAGGCAATAAATGGGGGCTAAGCCTCTCCCACTTTCACCTCACAAAGCCACTGAGCGGCAACCATGGCAATTCTGGCAGCTCATTGCCCCAGTCTGTGTCAGGTTTCCCATGGCATTTCTACCCGTTAAGGACAGTCTCAGGAGGTGGTCTGGCCCCTCATGTCCCTGGTCGTCTGGGTTTGAACACAAGTCCCTGGAAGAGAACCTGCCTAAGAGCAATCCACTAATTGGTACATACTTGCGTAGCTCCTTTGAAACTACTCTTTTTTTCCCCAGGCTCTTCCTGCTGTTGTAGTGGGAAACTGTGTCCTGGCGGGTGCTTCTGCTCACGGGTGCCCTGGTATCTGTGACTCTGTCACAGACATGGGGCATTGGTAGGGGAATCAGCACACTGATGCTCATCTGCTTCACATGCTCTAAAAATTATAGAAGGTGACTGGTAAGCATCTTAGGATAGAACCATGGTGAGAGCCAAATATGTACTACAAATATATAAACTGGCAGCAGGGTAACAATTGTGTTCCCTTCATTTGCCTTATTGCTCAAAGCCAGAACTGGCTCTGGGCTACTTAGTAGTAACCGATCTTCCCCTCTTGACAAGGAAGCAGACTGGCCTTGTCCCACATAGTGAGAACATTTTTGTGTTTCCAGGTATTACCATGGTATGCCCATATGTGCACACCATCCCCATGTATTGCATCATTTGCCCAGCTTCTACCACTATTTGGTAGGTGCTGTCATCATATCTCCAGGTACTGTGAGAAAGCATCCTCTGAAAAATGTCTCTCAATAACACCATCTAAATTCTTTGTTAAATGTGGTCCCTTCCTTTATCCTTTACTGGGATGGGGAGGATAGCAACTCCCATACACCCAGCACTCCTCCAATTGCCTGCTGCCCATGCCTAATGTGTTCCATTTATAAAACTCTCAAACCCTTCCACCTTTGTTCAATATGTTTCTGGACTGAAATTATGTAAAAATATTATGGAGGAAAGTGCTTTTAGAGGCACCGTGAAGAGGCACCTCAATCGTTTTCTATGAATTATATGTGCAAATAATCAAATGCCTTTTATTGCCAACATGTGGTCCAGGTATGTAAATCCTATGTAATGCACATATGCAAGGTATTGAACAGGTTCTCACATTGTTTGCCAGATACACATTTTTATTAATGCATTCGTATGGTGCCATCTGTGGTCCCCCAGGGTAAAGGAGGAGGATTGTTCGTAAGCCTTGGAACATTCAGATCCGTAAGTGCAAAGAACAGGACAGCAAAATACAAGAGGGATAGCGAAAAGTGCAAAGCATGATGGTGTGGAAGCTGACCCAGAATAGAGTCACACTGTTACAAATTCAATGCCAAGATTATTTTTAAAGAAGAGTTTTAAGTTTCCTACTGAACTGCAGGTTTTTTATCCAAGCACCAGAAACAAGTAATGCCATAGAACTGCTCCAGTGGCCTCTGTGATTCTACCAATAAGCAGCACAATCCCTGCCAAAACCACAATTCCTTCTATTTCCACAGCCAACTGGTTCTGGCCACTGGAATAGTGTTTTCTCTTATTGGGGGGGAGGGGTCACGTACAGAAGTTGCATCTCGCAACTTTCCCATAGTCTGAATCGTCGCACATATGTACCTGCCAATTTGGTTTTCCTACCTGGGACTAGTTGTGTGTTCCTGTAGGGGAGATTGGATATGCGAAATATAGTAAATTCCGTGTTCCAACTAAAACCCCATTAATTTGCCCTGGTTCCACTTACACTGCGTGTCTGAGTAGAGTTTAAATGTTAGTATTGCTATTTTATCACATGGCACGTTTATTGACGTATGCACTCTTGTCACATGCAGGATTTGCCATGAAATACCCAACTATTTAAACAATTCACTAAGCATTTCCATTATTTAGCCAGATACCCGTACCATTTGCCAGGTATTTACATAAATACCCATGGACTGACAATTTCTCACCAACTTCAATCATTTGTCCAGGTTTTAACATCATTTTCCAGGCGCTCACTATATGCAAAGTATTGTCAACAGTTGGCCAGACACTCTTCCTCATCAGGTATCACACTGCAGGCCAGTCTTCATGGCCATTAAGCCTGCTTTTTGTAGCTTATTTTAAAGATGCTCATCACTTGTTTCACCCAACAAGCCGCTAAACTGTTTTCATCCCAGTGATGAAAGGCTAGTGAAATGAGTCTCTAAGTTCTGTTTGCTGATCTCTTTAGAGAAATACCAGCATTGGGCAGCACAGGAGAATGTCAGAATGGCCATGAACTGCAAAAATGTATAGCATTGCTTTCAAGTAGCATGCGTTGTTATTCAGATCATCATAACAATCTTGCTTTCAAAAAAATACAAAGCACTGAATACCAGCTTCTAAAATGGTCCACTTTTCAATAAATGATCAAAATCATCCCCATTTGATCATTACAATAGTTCAATTTCTTGATAATCAGATCTTGTTTCTCTTTGGTCAGGTGGGTCTCCTGCAGCAGAGCAATATCTATTTTTTGCCGTCTCAAATATGTCATCACCCTGTTTCGCTTACTATAACTGTTTAGCCCCCTCAGATTCCAGGTTGCTATCTTGAGATCACATGCCATAACCGGTTTTCTTCCCCTCTATTCCCGCTCCAGTTTCACTTTCTTTGTTTTGGAATGCGTGTCCGTAGGCCACCCCCCTAATAACTTACCCAACATCCCCAACTGTCCTCCCTCCCCCACCCCAACCTTCCCAACAATTGCCCAGCTCCATAACTGAATCTCAGGCATACCCGCTTCTCTCTTTTTTCCCGGCCCGTTGCCAGTAGTCAGAGCGCAGTAGGCAGATACTGTGCTACCAGTATCCCAACTAACCTACCTATTGAGGGGTGAAAGTGATTCTTGCACCGCCCTTCCTCGTGCAGCACGTGCGGGTTACTCCTGCGTTACGCTAACTTTAATAGGACTCAAAACATAGCTACAAAATAGTTTGTGTCTCTACCGCCTTAACCCGTGTCATCTCCCCCCTTCTCCTGTGATATGCTTAATGTACCCATAGCCTTGTCACTTATCACTTCCTTCTGTGGTCTGGTCTCGCTCCTACAACAGCATGTTGGTCCGATCCATCCAGTTCACATCTTCTGGGGTCTCGAAGAACAAAGCACGGTCCTTATGCAGAACTTTCATCTTTGCTGGGTACAGTAATATGAATTTAAGATTAACTGTACGTAGCCTGTTTTTCACTGGCCCAAAGTTCATCCTCTGCTTCTGTACCATGAAAGTGTAGTCTGGGTAAGCTGCGATAGATGCAGACGCTCTACTTATGGTTCCTCCTTTACGGAAATGCTCCAAGATCTTCTCTCCATCTTTATAGTTCAGTATTTTGGCTATAATTGCCCGTGGTGGAGCGCCAGGCTGCGGTCTTCTCATTAGGGCTCTGTGCGCCCTCTCCACTGTGAACCCCTGGGTGAGCAACCCAGCCCCTATTTCTTGTAGGAGCATGCCCTCTATGTAGTTGGTCGGATTTTGGCCTTCCTCCCCTTCTGGCAGTCCGATGATTCATACATTATTCCTCCTTGCTCTGTCTTCTGCTTCTTCCACCCCATTTTCCACGTTCTGTAGTTGTTTTAACAGAGACGTCCAGGGAGTTGGTTTTGCAGCTGTTTGCGTTGGCTTTCACTTCTTTTTCCAGCAACCCTGTGCGCTTCGACAATGTTCTAACGTCTAGTCTCAAATGATGCAAGTCTATCTACATTGTATCTATCTTGGACTCTGAGGACAATTTCAGTTCCGCTATGGCGACCAATATCTGCTTATCCATTCTGTCTTGTGTATCTCCTTCACTTGCTTAATGCTGTCATGGCTTGGCTCCTTCCGTCGTTTGGGTGGGCCTGGTGAATGTATCCAAGGACGACTGTTTCACCCTACTGTTATTTGCTTGGGCTGCGATTGCTATTGTGTTCTCCTTGGGATTCCTTTTTCTTCCTTGCATTTGTGGTATTCATCATATTTTCCGGTTGCCGGCCCAGTGTCTGGTGGGGGGTGTGAGCCATCACTCGTTTATTGGTACACATCTTGTACTTTCCTTATAGCGCCGACCCTCACCCACATAAGCCATCTTTCCAGACTTATACACCCTCACAGTTGTTTATGCAGCTTGTGTTTTGTTATTCGTGTCCAGCTCTCTTCATTCGCTCCTCTACAGTGTCCTTTGCCTTATGTGTATGACCCTCTCACCTTTTTCGGGTAAAGTGCCAGGTGTTTTGTAATCTTTGCTACAGTGTCACTTATGGCGTCCCGGGTTGGGGTTGAGCAGCTCCTATTCTCCAGTCTCCCATGTTATGCTGCCAGTGCTTCTCACAGAGCTTACAATTGGCCCACGTAAGTATACCCTCCTGTGAGCCGGTCGGGTTCTAGAGTACAGTATCTTCTGTGCTCCTACTCTTTCTGCTGCTCGGCCCCGCTACAAGCGCTGTGTGCCCAATCCTGTGCCTACCAGCTTGCTTATATCTGTGCAGCTGAGCTTCATGTGTTTCTATTGCTCTGCTTTCCACAGCGGGGCTTCACATCTACAGACCGTGTCACCTTGTTGTATCTGGTTGCACCGACTTAAAAGGTCCTCTTCCTCCATCTGCCACCTTCTGGTTGTCCATGCAGTGCATGCTGTATAGCTGCTTCTGTGTCCTCTACTTCACCTCAGTTTTCATGCGGCGCACCTTTCCCCCGGCGGCCCATCCGATCGTGTACCAAATGTGTTTCAAGCGCCTGCTATCATGTTTGCTCCGGTGCGTGGCTGCTGGGCTAATCGCACTGAGGGCTCTTTGTCTGATCCTCAGCTCCGTTTAGCCCTTGGCTGTCTCCCTTCTAGCCCTGCTGCTCCGTGCAGGTGTTGCTTTTCATTCAGTGTCCTTCATTAAGTTCAGTGCTACGCTCCTCACTGTATTCTTAGGGCTTTCAGACTTCTGTCTGACCCGTCCGCGCCCCTTCAAGTGTCTCAGTGCTCTCCTCCTTACTTGCTGCTAGTCCCTGAGGGTGTTCCTCCAATTGTGTGTACCACGGGTACTGGAGGCGCACTCCTTATACAGCTCCTGCTTTATTACTGCTTTATCCTTCCGTCACGTAACGGGCTCCCCCTTCCGAATTCGTGCCCCTCAGCAGTTGCGTGTCTCTTCTGCCGGGATTCATGTGTTGAATGTCTTTTCCAAGTACTAGAACGAACTACGGAGCCCGTGTCTCAACGATGATTGGTTTCCTTGGTGTCCGCCATGTTGGTGCAGTGGTCTCCTTCCCTCATCCGCCGCACAATGCTGTCCCTGCTGTGCTACCAGCTTCGGGGGCTCTCTGTACGTTCGTACATTTGCTCCGCGCTACTATGCATCTCCTAGTTCTCCACTCTTGCCTTCTCAGCTGCTTTCTCCCAGCAATCCGCTTCCATTCGCAACATTTTTAGCATTCTTGCTGCTTCCACAACCTCTCAGCACTGTATGCAGCAAAAGGCGGCTCTCCTCTCTGGTCCTGCTGTGCTACAATGATGCGCTGCTTCCTTTGTTCTTAAATGGGCACCATCTTGTGCCCGTTGTCTGTCGAATCCCGTCAACTTCTACGCTGCATAAGTCGCTTCACATTGTAGTGGCTCAAGAGACGCTCCTCACAGCCAGCTGTAAGCACTTATTTCCATCAGAATTATGCGCGGATCGGCAGGAGCTCCTAGAATTCACGTCTCAATCCATGGCTGTGTAGCCACGCCACCACTCTGCATTACAATAGTTTAACAGTACAATACTGTGCGATTCTTTAAGTTTCTGAATTTTATGTTTTTTACTTGCTTGCAATTTACTCATGTTGATGAGACGTTTGCCAGGATCATCCAGAAGTGTACGGAAAGCTACATTTTTAAAACGAAAATGCACTGTCAGGCGTATTATTATAGTGAAAACAATTACATGAGGATGTAATGCATCAAACTGCTTTGACCAGAATTTTTAGTTTTGAAACCTATTGGAACCGCATACATCATCCAACAGAATGGAAAATGTCTGTACACCCATGTTGGTACAAACCAACAATAATATTGATAATACTTACAAAGCAGGGAATTTTTTACAGTCCGAGAAAACACACAGCGAAAGAAAGAAAAAATGGTTCAGATACATCAGAAGAAGGGGAGGATGGGGAGGATGATACAAGGTCAAAGTAAGAAACAAAAGAAGAGAAAAAGAGAAAAAAAAAAAACAGAAGAAACACCAGTATATCACCTGTCTTACAAAACATTGAACAAATAACTTGTAAAAAGGTTGGTCTTTCTCACCCACACATTCATGAAATTAAATTAGACCCAAGAAAATACTTATTGTACAAAACTCTGTACAGCCACTTGTACTCCCTAAAAATAGGCAAATACTCCCAAAAAATAAAAATGGGGAGTAAAATACTCCCAACGATTACCAAGATGGCGGCCGGCAGGGGAGGACGTGTGTAGGTGTCTCTCCCCACCGGGCCACACCAGCTACAGTGAAAATAAGAGATTCCAAATGAAAAATCGGCGAATGCTTCCTGGGATTACAACTTATCGGTGGAGGACCCTGATCACAGTGTGCGCCCAGCGTAATAGCAACCCACAGGCGGGCCGCTAACAGAGAAGGCAGCGAGAAGAGTTAAGACCAAGGAGGAGACAGGAGGCGCTCGCCCATTCCCCCACGGGAACAGAAGAACAAAGGAAGGAAGGTACACAAATTGGTGGCGAGTGATCCAACCTGGGATCGCCGACTCCAGTGACCAACCCAAGTACCTGAAGGCCAGGACAGCCCCGTGGGTGAGTAGCTCGGGGAGTGTTGGGCCGCTCAAGGAGGAGCCCCGGAACGACCCTGACATAGCAGCGACCGCGGTTCAGCGGGTGAAATGCCCACCATGACAGCAGTACAATGCTAAGGAGGAAAAAGAAGGTGGACAAATCTGAGCAACCCGTGGGGGAAAGCAATGCCAAAAGCGGAGTGCAGCAAACAGAAACCCGGCAGAAGGGACACCTCGTAGGCAGAAAACAGCATAAACGTGTGCATCGGCAGGCTCTCCGCATGCTAGCAGTAACAAAGAAATAAAGCGAGGGGCCGATCACTAAGAGGACACCAAGGAATACCAACAGCATCTTCTTTCAGGTAAAAGGGACACCCACACTCGGCAGTCAAAGTATAGTGATGATATTTACTTACCTCAAAGGATACGGTACCCCCCCTCACCCCGACCCTTACAGAAGCAATCACCAGACCACTCAGGGGATGGCCAAGAACATTAAGGAGCCCTGATAGGTAATGCACAGCAGACAAGTAAGGCGGAAACAGCACCACAATAGACTCACTGGGAGGCGGGCAGTGAAAGCAGAATCGGTGTGAGTGTTCCCCCCGCCCCCAATGTGGAGCAGGAGTGAGGAAAACGAAGAAGGAAACCCGCCGTCACGCAACAGCTGGCTCATACAGGGAGAATAAAGGGATGGCCACCGCCAGTGACCCAGCTCTAGTGAATCGGTAGATCAAGTGATAGTGAGCCACAGAAAGAGGCACAAAAGCAATATTACGGAAACAGCATTTATGTCCAAATCCAGACTGAAAACCACAACCCCAGCACAACAAAGCCCCTTAGGGAAGTAACCCACAAACATTTAACAGCTGTGGAGCATAGAGCATGGACGACGCAACGACAACGAGACGGGGGGGGGGGGTGTCCAGTCGAGACCCACCCTCCCAGGAACAGCTGGCTGAGGGGACGAAAACAATGAACAAGGAGACGTGCAAAACTGCTTCAAGGAATTTCAGAGCCAATTCCTACTCTCCTTCGAACAACAATTTCAAAGACTGAAAGAAGACATGAAACCATCTTTGCAGGAAGTGAAAATAGATCTAGCAAAGCTGGAGGAAAGAACTGACACTTTGGCAAAAGTGGTCCAACATATGGAAGACGACACCCAAAAATCAGACGAGGTGCTAGAACACCTATCTCGCCTATCCAGCAACTTGGAAATACAATGTGAAGACTTGGAAACTCACGAAGATCCAATATTAGAATTAAAAATCTTCCGGAATCAGTAGACGACAAAGATCTGACCAGCACAGTCCAACAATTATTTGCAGAAGTACTGGCCGGGGACCCTGAATCCCCAGTTCAGGTTGACAGACAGCACTGAGTGGGCCCAAGGAGAGCAATCAAGCCCAGTTCGCGACCAAGGGATGTACTAGTAGCAGTAACGTCGTATAGCCAAAAAGAGCATATCCTGCGAAAGGCGAGAACAATGGGACAACAGAGTGAACGGAAAAGAAGAACAACTATTAACTATTTCAGGATCTTGCACAAACAACACTCCAGAAGAGAAGGAGAATGGGACCAGTAGTCCAGCATTTAACAAACAACCAAGTAAGGTACAAATGGACTTTCCCATTCGGTCTCCTGTTCACATGGGAGGGACGGCAACATAGGATCACGATGTGCGAGAAGAGGAAACAGATCCTGAATCTTCATCAGGAAGACTATCGATTATCGAGAACAGGCACATGGGTGACCACAAGGCCCAGGAAAAACAGTGGGGAAAAGGGGTCGAGGAGGAAGGAATAAATGAAAGTCAAAGAAGTTCAGAAACCAGAACAAGCAAGAAGACAGAGGTAACGTCGCCCAGACAAGGGCGTGTGATCCATTCGTGATCAGACATTTCGAGGCCCAGAGGGAGGAAGACTGAGGGCGATTTTGGAATCTCGAGTGGGGTTTGGGATCCCCCACAAGTTAGTTCTGAGGATGATTGAGGGCCAGGAGCGAGGGACACATTGTCCGTTCGCTCTTAGGAACTTGGTCCCTCCTCAGGGGATGGGGGGCAGTGGGAGATGGGAGGGGCCCAGTTAATCAGGTAACGGGGTAACTGTAGTGGGGATGAGGGCTAGGGGAGGGGACAAGGGGAGGAAGAACCGGTGGTGGGGACTCAGGGTTCAGGGGACAGAAAAACTGGGATATGGCTAGTGAAAATTCAAAACCAGTGAAAATCTTAATGTTCAACGTACGGGGATGAACACCGCGCGTTCAAAAGGAAAAAGAGCGACTGGTCTGGCGATTGAAAGCAGACATCTTAATGTACCAAGAAACGCATATTAAGAAAGCAGATAGAAGGCAAGTAAAGATCAGAGGGGCAGCACAAATATACCAAGCAAACGTGGGCGAATAGAGGACGGGAGTCGTGATTGTCCTACACGATGGGTTAAGTACAGAACTCCCTAACAGACAGGGAGGGGCGCTACCTCGTCCTCAATGTCGACATTGGGGGCAAGAAACTAACACTGACTGCGATATATGCCCCAAACACGGGACAGAATGGCTACATGAGGGGTACTGACGACACTGGAGAGATTTGCCAGAGGGGAGATATTAGCAGGAGACCTAAACCTAGACTGGGATCCCAGACTGGACAGGAGCTCAAAGACACAACAGGGGACAACACTCCCTCAAAAGCGCTGATAAAGACATTTGAAACACTAGCACTTCATGACATATGGAGAGCCATAAGAGGGGAAGCACAGGGTTTCATCCACTTCTCACAGGTACACAATTCCCAGTCCAGAATAGACTATATCTGGGCCTCCACAGGCCTAGTGGGAAAGGTGGGAAACATTGAGGTAGGATCAGTCTCTCTCTCTCTCGGGCCATGGCCCAATAACGGCAACATTTAATATAGGTATGACACGGTGAGGGATATGGACCTGGAAATTCCCCAATGATATATTACAGGATCAACTCGTAGCAGAAGCTATAAAAGACAAGATTGATCAATACGTCGCCAATAACAACATGGGAGAAACACTGCAATGCATTGTGTGGGACGCCTCTAAAGCTGTTCTGTGGGTGACCCAATAGCCATAAAAGCATGCAGGGATAAACAAAGAAATAGATGGGAAGAAGGGGGAAACTGAAAGGACTACATAAGTAGCAAACAACCCCAGTAGGAAAGCAAAACTAGCCCTCAAACACATGCAAGGCCAATTGGGGACACTACAAAGCAAGAAAGAGGAGGTAGCCCTCCTACAACTAAAACATAAATACTAACTCAGAGCAAATAAGGCGGGTAAATTACTGGCAATACAATTACGGGAAAAGGGGTGAAAGACATTGATTATGAAATTACGAGATAAACAAGGTTGTATCAAAACATCGAATGAGGATATGGGTGAAATTATGAGGGACTATTATCAGACCCTATACAAGTCTGATGAACCACGGGAGGGTTTACAGAAGGAAAATCTAGACAAACGTAATCGTGCCCAAGTCTCAGACAGATAAGAGGATACTAGATAAGGAAATACAGGTTGAGGAAGTTTTAAGTGCAATTAAAAAGCTAGCAAGGAAAAAAGCACCGGGTCCAGATGGATACCCGGACAGCTTCTACAGGAAATACCAGGACGTCCTAGCACCAAAACTAATTAAACTGTTCAACTGCTTCAAAACTAGAGGCGATTTAACTAGATCAATGAATGAAGCTAAACTGGTGGTATTCCCTAAACAGGGAAAGGATCCAACACTCCCGGGGTCATACAGACCGATTGCCTTAATAAACCTGGATGCAAAACTATATACAAAAGGTTTGCCGGAAAGGCTTACACGACCACTCCCGTCCCTTATAGGCCCAGACCAATCGGGATTTATACCCACGAGGAAAACATCAGACAACACACACAAAGCAATTCATTTAATTGAGAAAGCAGAACTGACCCACACCCCAGCTATCCTTGTGTTCCTGAACGCAGAGAAAGCTTTCGACAGGGTAGAGTGGACAACTTTTCCACACAATGGAGCGCATGGGATTTGGGGCAAACTACTTACAAATGATTAAGGCCAACTACAACACACAAACATTGCGAGTAGCGCTGAATGGAAAACTATCAGAACAAGCGTCCTTGAGTAGAGGCACCAAACAAGGGTGCCCGCTTTCACCCTTACTATATGCCATATTTTTGGAGCCGTTACTGGTTGGGATTCGGGAGGCCCAGCAGGTGAAGGGGATAGTAATGGCAGGGGATGAACATAAAATAATGGCCTTTTAGTGGACAACATGTTAATAGCTCTGACGTCCCCAACACAATCTCTTGCAGCACTGATAAATGAATTGGATCTCTAACTCAGGCCTGAAAATAAACAAACTGAAGTCAGAAATTCTAAACTTAACAGAAAACCCCGAAATAGTAGAAGGATTGGCCCGAACCACACAACTAAATAACGCAATAGAAGGTATTAACGTCCTCAATAGGGCAGATGTATAAAGCAAACTACTCTAAACTCCTGGAAAATCTCAAATCAGATCTAGCAAAGTGGAATCCCCTAAAGATTTCATGGTGGGGCAGACTGGTCGCCACAAAAATTACAGTACTACCGAAACTACTCTACTCTTTTCAAGCGCTGCCAGGTAGGATCCCAAAACATTTTTTAGATCTCTCAACAAAATAGTAAGCATCTTTATATGGAAACAAAAACCACCTAGGATATCAATGTCGACATAAACAGCACAGAAATGTCAACGTGGATTTGCACTCCCCCACTTTCGCAGGTATTACGAGGCAACACAACTGAGGGTGATAAGGGAAATGGGTAGCCCATTCCCCCCCAACATATCTGGACCAAGCAAGACATGGCGGTAGCGGGCTCCCCCCTCTCGAACCTTCTATGACTAAACAAGCGATACAGACACCCCAATACTAAATAAAGTGAAGTAGGGAGAGTTGGGATCGAGGCTTGGGATGAAGCGGTCAAAAGGGGGGCCCTCCAACGACATTTCCCTCCCCATTTTGCCCAATGTTTGGAAACATGAACTTACACCCAGGTATGGAACAGAAAGGATACACAAACTGAAGGAAAGCAGGCTGCTGCAAGATTAGAGATATGTACCAGGGACAAACAATGACATACCAGGAATGCAAACAAGCCCTGGGGTTAACAGACAGAAGAATTTAAATATTTTTCACATCCGTGAAGACCTGCTCTCAAACCTTGATACCAACACCCCCTGTATCCTCATCTTACTTGATCTCTCTTCTGCCTTTGACACAGTCAACCTTGCCATCCTGCTAAACCGTCTCCATGATAACCTGGGGATCACCGGACAGGCCCTGGCGTGGCCGACTTCTTTCCTCTCTGATCGACCCTCCCAGGTTCAACTTGGGTCCTTCCTCTCCACTATCTCTACCTGTGGTGTTCCCCAGAGGTCTAACCTCTCTCCCTGGCTGTTCAACCAATACCTAAAGAAAAAGGATTGCCCCAATAAAGTGGTACAGCTATGGCGGGGGTCTATAATATAATAAACAAGTGATCCAAACGTCACACTTTACAGTTTTCATTAATTTGGAGTTGTTCTCACTCCTGGCCACACATTTTGCGACTTGGTGAGTTTCCTTACTGCTGGCAAAGCAATTTTACAATCAGTAAATGGGCCTGCATAACTGTTCCATTTATTAATCTGGAACATTTTTGCGTGCTAATTAGTCATTCTCTTGAGCTATGCATTATGTGAACATTAAGTGAAGATTCACTCCCTTTTTTTTGCTTCAGTGCTCTACGATGCAGCATATACACCGAGACGTGTTAATTGTCTTTCCATTTTACAAACAAGCAAGCGACGCGGCGCTAGCCTTGGTTTCCTAGGTTACTGCTGGCAACGCAATTTTACAATCAGTAAATGAGTCTGCATAACTGTTCCATTTATTAATCTGGAACATTTTTGCGTGCTAATTACCAATTCCCTTGAGCTACGCATTATGTGACCATTAAGTGAACCCTCCTTTTTGCTTCAGTGCTCTACGATGCGGCATATACACCAAGATGCGTTAATTGTCTCTCCATTTTGCAAACTAGCAAGCGATGCAGTACTTCGTGTTAGCCTTGGTTTCCTTAGTAACCAGTAACTAACTTGAGAGGGTTTGCCCCCCTCTGTCCTATGATATCTAGGTACATCAGCCGTAGCCCAGGAAATCGAGGGGTGGGTGTGCCGCCAGATCCAATCATTATTCGCCACGTCAACACAGAAAATATCCTGTACGGCTACCAAACCAAGCAAGTTTCTTGGACAGCAAGCAGCACTGAGAAACGCCGCTCCAGCCTGCAGCCCGCTTGTGCAGCAACGCAAGTTTTTATGATATAATCTCTGTGTTTGACTAACTTATAGTCAATTATTGAGGCAACTTCACACCATGGCGTATGCCTGATGACATTTTCCATTTTTTCGAATGATTGGCTACCATAGGATTTCATCATTCACTCATAGAAAATGTGCATATTTTGCCATTTTTTGTTAATCGTAGGTGGGAATTTGTTTCATTTTCCTATAGGTCTCCTATCTCATATATGGGATCAGCCAGTTTTGACCTATTTACTGAATACGTCATGGAGTTATTGAGATATTGTAGTTATAATAATCAATATCTTATTTATGGACTTTACTAGATTGAATACTGTCCACATATTGGATGCGCGATGCAAAATGTATCTCTTCAGGATTCCATCACGTTATAATTGCACTACAAGTTTGATAATCGGGTATGAATTTGACTTTTTTACTCAACATGCAAAAAATCCTAACTATGTGCGAATAGTTAGAAATTAATTCATTTGTTTACCCTTAGATGGTACAACTGGATGCCGTCCTTAACTTTCCTACTTGCGGCGGCGTGCCTGCAGATCACGACGTGGGCTTTTGTCAAACAATTTTGTCCGTGAAATCCCCCCAGTAGCGTTGGTTAAGGCTCTTTCTGGACTAATCCAATTAGTAGTCTCTTTGTCATATTAAAATTAAACGTTTCATTACCCTGGTGATTGAACTCAATTCACCAAGAAGTATACAGAAGAACAAGTTACTTTCTTACCTGGTAACGTTCTTTCGATGGGATGGTCCGACGACGTATTCCATATCTATGACATGTAATCACCACAGCTGTGCTGCTTCGGAAACTTTTTTCGGCGTCTGCGTCCTGCGTCGATGACGTCGATGCGCCGTCGTCGAGGACCTCCTCCGACGTCATCCGATGTGATAAGTAGGACGCACGACGCCCGTAGCCTCAGTTGTAGTTTTTTCCCCCAGAACGTGTGACATTAGTCAACTGCCAGTCAGACACAAAGCCTTGCGGAACGTAAGCTGCAATCGCAAAAGAAATTCTGCAGCGGGGAAGGCACGGCGGGATCGATATGGAATAAGTCGTCGGACCATCCCATCGAAAGAACGTTACCAGGTAAGAAAGTAATTTGTTCTTCGAGGGGATTGGGTCCTCCGACATATTCCATATCTATGACAGACTCCCAAAGCAGTACCAGAGCAAGGAGGAGGGAAAGAATTTAGAATCAAAATTTAGAATAGCCAATCAAATAGCAGAGCAAAGTACCGCCTTGCCAAAGGCCAGATCCTGTCCTCGGATGGAATCGAGGGAATAGTGACGTACAAATGTATGTACAGAAGCCCAGGTGGCTGCATCACAGATGTTGCGAATAGGAACACCCCTCTGTAGGGCAGTAGATGCAGCCATACCCCTGGTAGAATGGGCCCGCAAGCCAGCTGGTGGGTCCTTACCCGCCAAGCGGTAACACTCCGAGATGGCCAAAATAATCCAGCGAGACAAAGTCTGTTTTGTCACAGCTTGCCCCAAACGCTTTCCAGCGTAACCAATAAAGAGTTGATCGTCCACTCTGACCCGGGACATGCGTGAAACATAAAAGCTTAAAGCTCTCCTAGGATCAAGCCTATGGAGCCTCTCCTCTTCCTTACCAGGATGCGGAGGAGGATAGAAGGCCGGAAGAACAACCTTCTGGGCCAAATGAAATTCGTCACTACCTTCGGAAGAAATGAAGGACGAACTCTAAGGACAACCCTGTCCTTGTGAAATACAGTGAAGGGTGGCTTAACTGAAAGGGCCTGTAACTCACTCACTCTGCGAGCGGGAGTAACCGCAACTAAAAACACAGTTTTCAGAGTTAATAGCCTCAAAGGGCAAGAATGTAAAGGCTCAAACGGAGCACCCATAAGAAACTTAAGAACAAGGTTTAAATCCCAACCGGGCACCAGGAAAGGTGACGGAGGGAACACATTAGTGAGCCGTTTCAGAAACTGTGAAATTAAAGGGATTTTAAAGTAAGAACACTCTTCAGACGAGCGCTTAAAGATGGACAGCGCCGCCAGGTAACCTTTAACGGTACCCACTTGCAAGCCCCTGTGGGCCAAAGAAAGTCAAAAGGACAGAACCATGGGGATGTCACATGCAAAAGGATCCACATTCTGAACTCTGCACCAGTCACAGAACGCCAACAGCAACGGTACAGAGACTTTGTTGTCGGCCTTCGGGCCGGAAGCAACACCTCCATCACGTCTTCAGGGAGGTCCCAATCCTTATACCTCAACCTTTCAGACGCCAAGCGTGAAGGTTGAGGGATCTGACTTCTGGATGGAGAACCTGACCCCCCTACCGTGAGAGCAGATCTTCTCGGTAGGGAAGACGACGTGGAGGGCAGATGGACAAGTCGAGAAGGTCCGGGTACCACGTCCTCCGAGCCCACGCCGGAGCAATGAGGATCATCCGGGAACCGAACTTCCGTAACCTCCGCAGCACTTGCGGGATGACGGGGACTGGAGGAAACGCGTACAGCAGCGGGAATGACCACTCCACCACAAACGCATCTCCTAAGGCTCCTTTTGGAGGAAATTCCCGCGAGCAAAACCTTTCGCACCTCCGGTTGACACTGGAGGCGAAGAGATCCACTTGAGGGGTCCCCCAAAGGGCGAAGATCTCCAGGAGAATCTCCTGAGCCAACTCCCACTCGTGAGAGATCGCGCTCTGCCTGCTCAGAGAGTCCGCCGTCACGTTTTCGTCTCCGGCCAGATGAACTGCCGAGATTGAAACTTCCTGCTGGATGGCCCAGAACTCAAGCTGCATCGCCTCCCTGCACAGAGGAAGTGACCCTGCCCCCCCTTTTTGTTGAGGTAGTGCATGGCCACTGTGTTGTCCGTCAGGATCAGGACACTCATTCCTCGCACAGTCGGCAGAAAAGCCTTCAGGGCTAGCCTGACGGCCCTCAGCTCCAACAGATTGATATGGAGTCTGGACTCCGACGGAGACCAACGACCGCTGACTGTCAGCCCGTTGGCATGAGCTCCCCATCCCGTGAGGGATGCATCCATCACGATCGTCACCTCCGGCCAGGGAAGCCAAAATGGAGCTCCCTTCATCAAGTTGCCTTCGACGGCCCACCACAGAAGGTCCCGGGCGACCGAGGGCGGCACCTGAACCGGATCCGACATCCTGCCGGAAGACTGCGACCATTGCGTCTTGAGTGCCCACTGCAAAGATCTCATCCGCAGGCGAGCCTCTGGCACCAGAAGAATGCAAGATGCCATGAGGCTGAGCAACCTCAAGAACTCGAACGCTGGGAGCGTCTGGGCATGCTGAAACTTGTGCACCATCTGCTGAATGTGAAGAGCCCTCACCTGGGGAGGAAAACACTGCCCCAGGGAAGTGTCGAGCACTGCTCCGATGTACTGGAGCCGCTGTGTTGGCGTCAAATTGGACTTCCTTAAATTGAGGGAGAAGCCCAGCCTGTGAAGGGAGTGGCAGGTGACGGACAGATGATCCAGGACTTGCTCGGGAGAGCTCCCCCTGATCAACCAATCTTCCAGGTAGGGGTAGACGTGAATCCCCCCTTGCCTGAGATGCGCTGCCACCACCACCATGAGCTTGGTGAAAACCCTCGGGCGGAGGTCAATCCGAACGGCAGGACCCGAAACTGAAAGTACGAGTCGGCAACTGCGAACCTCAGGTACTTCTTGTGCTTGGGATGGATCGGCACATGGAAGTAAGCATCCTTGAGGTCGAGTGACACCAACCAGTCCTGAAGCTGAAGGGCCTGGAGGACTTGAGAGAGAGTAACCATCTTGAACTTTTCCTTCCAGAGGAGTTTGTTCAAACCGCAAGTCCATGATGGGTCTCAATCCCCCGTCTTTCTTCGAAATCAAAAAATAAGGGGAATACCATCCCTTGTTCCTCTCGCTACAGGCACCAGTTCTATGGCGCCTTTCTCCAGCAGGGTTTGAATTTCCTGCGCAAGGAGCGGATCCGGACTCTGCAAAGAGAGGTTCCCCGGTGGATTGTCGCGAGGCCCGTGCCGAAAGGGAAGACAGTAGCCGTGGGTTATGATCTCCAGAACCCACACATCTGAAGTAATGGCTTGCCACTCTACAAGATGCTGCGCCAGCCTTCCCCCAACCGGCGAACCATGGGACATGGCCTCATGACTGAGTGGGAGCGGCTGCGGCGTTACCCGAGGGCAAAGAGGCAACTGCCCGAGTGGCCTTGGCACCACGGGTACCCTGTCGTCCACCTCTGGTACCCCTGCGTTGGCCTCTTTGACTGCCAGCTCCTCTTGCTTTACTGAAGGACGAGTAATGTCCACTGCTGTCCCCTAGGATGAAAAGGCAGAGGTTGGCGAACTGCAGCGCCCAACGACTTCGCTGCAGCTTTTGAGGTCTGCAACCTCTCAAGGCTCTTGTCAGCCTTGCTGCCAAAAAGGTGTTCACCGTCAAAGGACATGTTGAGGGACTGCACATCAGGAACAAACCCCGACTTCCGCAACCACGCAAACCTGCGTATCACGGTGCTCGCCGCCATGGACCTACTGACGCATTCAGCTAAGTCCAAACACGACTGAACGGACTCACACATGGCATCCTTACCATCCTGGACCATAGCAAGGAAACCATCCCGTTCGTCCCCTTCGGGAATATGTTCAGCCGCTAACGCAACACAGTTCCACAGAGTGTGCGTGAAACGAGACAAGGCACAAATGGAGTTGGCCGCCTGAAGCGCCATACCACCAGAAGAAAACACTTTCTTAGCCCAGCCATCAAAACGTTTGTCGTCCCTATCAGGAGGGATGGTAGGGTACGACGCCTGCTTTGCCGGGGCTGTGGCCGCCTGCACCACCAAACTCTCCGGAGTGGGGTGCCTGGTCAAGTAGCAGGGGTCGCTACTGGCTGGATGGTATTTTCGCGACAAGGATCTGCCCACCGCCGGGAGTCTCTCCGGAGCAGTCCAAGCCGCCGCCACCCTTCTCTGTAAAGCCATATGGAACGGCAGTACCGGGTCAGTTGGGGGACCAACATCAAGGATGTCCGTTAGATCATCCTGCACAAACTCCCCTGGGGGAGCAGACCATCCCAAGTACTCAGAAACCCTAGCCATAAGGCACCGGTACGAGGAATCGGCATGAGAGCCAGGCTCAGCCTACAAAACTCCACCTCCGGAGAGGTGTCCAGTCCACTGGCATCATGCAGTGACTGCCTCAAATCGTCAAACTGACTATGGCCCGAGACAATTTCATCTGGAACCTGACTAGGAACCAGGCCATCAGAATCCTCATCCGCCTCAGAAATATATTCCAGGTGGCGAAAAGAAGGCACCCGAGAGTGCTTGCTCTTAACCAGAGCCTTCCTAGGGGGTTCCCCTGTGCCACGGGGTACCTCCGACACGAAAGGCGTCGATGGCGTCGAGCGAATCGGCGTCGAGAGAACAGGCATCGGCCCTGAGAGGATCGGCGTCGACGAAATCGGCGTCGACGTCAGATGCAGCGCCGCCAGCATCGGCGGCGTCGACACAGCCCTCGAAGCCGGAGCCCAGAGCGTGCCCTTCGACGACCTGAGCGTCGATGGCTTCGATGACTTCCTCGGAGCCCCGAGAAAGCCTGTCGACGCCCTCGACGCCTCGGATGTCGATGTCTTCCTCGAAGACCTCACAGGTGCACACGGTCTCGAACGCGTCGAGGACCGGGACCTGGAACGGGTACGTCGAGAACGAGTCTCCTTGTCCGAACGGGACCTCTCCCGTGACTCGTGCCGACCACTCTTGCAAGCAGTGTCTCTCGACCTCTCACGACCGACCCCACTCGGGGGCGCGGATGGCTTAGTACCCTGCGACTCAAGAATCGCCAGCATTTTCTTCCCGAAGGAAGCCCATTCCTCCGGCGTCGCACGGCTGGTGGGGTAAGCGACGTGCCGGGCAGAGTCCTCCGAAGAGGACCTGGAAGACGACCGGTGTCGGCGCTTCCGAGAATGCCTCGAAGAGGCCGAGGAGTGGCAAGACCGACTCCTAGAAGGAGACCCACGAGACTTCCGACGATGACGCGGAGAGTCACCCCTCGAATCATCCGTCGAAAGCCCCGCAGATCTCGACTTCCGGGGCTTGGACACCCGACCTACCGACAACAACTTCTTACATTCGCGTAAGGCTTTGGACATGAGCGACTGGCAGTGGATACAGTCATCCGAGTCGTGGGCCTCCCCGAGGCACCAGAGGCAGGCGCTGTGCGAGTCCGTCACCGACATCTTGGACCCACACTCCCCGCACTTCTTGAAACCCGGACGCGGGGTCGAAGACGAAGTGGAAGACATCTTCACACGAAGGATTTTCACAAAACGAACAGGTTCGAAGAACCGAGAAGAACAGAACTCCGAAGAGTCGAGGCGTTAACCGAGATTCACGAAGCAACACGTTCGCGGAAAAAACGGAACTGAGGCTACGGGCGTCGTGCGTCCTACTTATCACATCGGATGACGTCGGACGTCGGAGGAGGTCCTCGACGACGGCGCATCGACGTCATCGAGGCAGGTCGCAGACGCCGAAAAAAGTTTCCGAAGCAGCACAGCTGTGGTGATTACATGTCACAGATATGAAATACGTCGGAGGACCCAATCCCCTCGAAATGTAATTTACGAATTTTTAACACACTTTTCTTCTTCTGTACTTTTCTGCTTCCCCGTTGGGACTATCACTCCATATTCCGCCCCGAGGAAGGCGGTTTTTGAGATTGATGGCTTACAGGTGGCCCGCTGAAACGTAACCAGGTCTATGCTAGTGGGGACTTTTTTCTGTCCCTGGAATTGACAGCCTTTTAGACCGCACCAAACATCAGTTATTGTAAAAGTCTACGTAGGCAGACCTGCTAATTGATATTATTAAAATGCATTTATTTATTATTTTGCATTCTGATTGTTTTTTGTCTTTTCATTGATTGGCTTTTTCATGTTGATGTTTAGGATTGTGCATTTCTCTGTTTTCAATCAGTTATTTTGTTAATCTAATTCATGTAATTTCATTTTTCTCTTTGTTCAAATTATTGACTATTTCTTTCAAATATTCAATGTATTTCATTTAAATACAATACAGTATTTATTGTTAACACTAGCTTTAGTCTTTCTTATTTACTTCTTGCTGATTGAGCTCTGTGCCCCAAGGGTAACCAAAGTAGGATATCTCTTGATACCAAATGTGAGTAAGAATTGAAATTCAGGATTCAGTTTTGAATTTACCTTATGCAGCTTTTTTGGATCACTTGTTTATTATGTTCAACCAATACCTGCCACTTCTTGCCCACCGTGTTGCCGCACTCTGCCCCAACTTCCAGTGCTATGCGGATGAAACTCAGCTCATTTTCAGGCTACCCTCAGCCACCTCTTCTCCCGCTCTCATCTCTGACTGCCTGTCCGCCATCCAGGAATGGTGTGCCGCCAATGATCTCTGCCTTAATGCCAGTAAGACCGAGATTCTCCTCATTGGCACACCCGCACCCTCCTTTCCTGTCACTCCCTGGCTGGCCTCGCTTGGACCTCTTCCTGTTCCCACCGGTGAGGCTAAAAACCTTGGGGGTCATCTTCGACTCCACACTCCTCTTCTCCTCACATCTCTGATGTCTCTAAGAAGTCACAATACCAGTTGCACCTCCTCAGAGGTATTCTTGCCTTCCTCTCCTTCCCCCAGAAGCTCACTGTGTCCAGAGCTCTGGTTCTCTCTAGTCTGGACTATTGCAACAGCCTCTTTCTAAATCTGCCTGCTTCTACTCTCCGCCCTCTGCAACTCATCCAGAACAGGACTGCGAGACTTGTCCTTGGCCTCAAGCCCAGGGATTGTATCTCTCCAGGACTGAAATCTCTGCACTGGCTCCCAGTGGCTGCGAGGATTAAGTTTAAAACCCTCTGCATTGTCTATAAGGCCTTCTGGGGCCTCAATACCTTCAACTCTCTCTTCCTAAATATCTTCCTTCTTAAGCTCTTCGCTCATCCGGCTCCAACTCCCCCAGGGTCAGTCACTTCTCCAAGCAACGAGTTGGCGGTAGATCTCTTTCTTCGGCTGGGGCCTCCCTCTGGAACAGCCTCCCTGAAACTTGGAGAATCATCTCCGGTTCCGGAAGCACCTCAAAACCTTCCTCTTTGCTTCTGCTTTTTCTCCTCCTCTCCCCTGCTGACTTCCTGGCTGAAATTGAAACTGCAGTGGTTACTTGGCCACCCTCTGCTCTTGGGCCCAGGTCCCCTCCCCGCCAGTCGCACACCTGCACTGCCTTCCTGGCAACCCCCTCACTTGGGAACTGTTTTTTGTATCCCTACAATCCCACTACCAGCACTTGACACCCAATGTCTGCACTTACACTTGCATTTGCCACCTGCTGGCCGTACTTTTACTTATTGTTTGTTTATTCTATTATCCCATGTACTGCACTGTTCCCTCCACCTTTCCCCTGCTCCCTTCCCATGCACTTGCGCAATCTGAATGACCCCGGGCCTAGTAGGATCGTTGTCTGTCTTCCCTCTGTTCCCCCTCCCTTGCCATGTCACTCCTTGAAACATTTGTGTATAGGCGCGTTATAAATGCCATATCATATAACCAACTAAAGCATTGGATTGCCTCCCCCCGCATAAGCGAGGCAGCCACGAGACAGCCAATATCTTTCAAGAACTATAGGAGATCAGACACAGGCTCAAAAAAGATAGTCCTGAATCTCTATACATTTTTGAACGATCAAAGGGAAGAAGTACAATGGAACTGTATGAAGCGCTGGGCAAGAACGCTGGGGGAAGCCGACTAAAGAAAACAATGGGAATGTGTATGGAGAATTGTTCCAAAGTGGACACGCTCAATATAGGTGAGAGAGATGTGGCAGACAGTTCTATTATAGTGGCATTTCACCCCTGAGAAACTTCATTCAATGTACCCATCAAGTATTGGCGAGGATGCTCCACGAAGGGGGGCTGGAGGCACAGTTTTGGGGGGAGGTGAAAACTCAGGGGGCAAAATGGTACAGGGAATAGACCAACTTCGGGAAAGAGTATGGATGTCTGGAATATGAGACCTGGGTTCCACACGAAAACACAAAAAAGGGGACATACTTAGGACAAGGATAACCGAACAGTTCCCTTAAAAACATTTCAATTTCTTTGTTTTCATGGAAATGTTTAACTTTAAAACAGAATTTCTGACAAACAGTGGTTTTGTTGACCTGTGGGTCGCAGAGTTGGGATATCACAAAAATGCAAAGCTTTATTTTCTCAGACTTACAACAGATTGAAAAGTAGGCAATACTATTTTAGTTTTAATATTTCCATTGTGCTAATTTGGCGTTTCGTTTCTTTATTATGTTATTCATTCTTTGTTTTAAGGCAGTGTGCATTTGCTACTGGCTTTCCCTTGGTAATCAAGATGTAAATTGCTGCCACTCAACACACCCCACTTTTGGGCCTAGACCCACTGATTTATTTGTAAATACTCCTGCCGATGTGCATGTTATTTCTCTAGCTAAGATTGGGAGGGTTCTCTGCAGTGACTCCAACAACAGTTATATCGACAACTGTTTGGTTGATTATTGTAGGTTGCACAATTGTTTTAATTAATGCCCCCCACACCCTCCTTCGACTTACCCTGAGATTGGGGATCCTGAATAATCCAAGAAGCATAAAATGAGCACGAGTGTGTGGCAAACAAGTGCATTGGAGGAAATCCCCAACATTGGAAGATGGAATTGGTCAATTCAAGGCGGTGTTCATAGTTGTGATTGAGTGAGCCTACTAAGACAGTCTGCCTCTACATTCAATAATTCTGTCAGGTAACTCACTTGAAGGTGTATATTTTCTTGATGGCCCATTTCCATATATCTGAGGCCAGTCTGCAAAGAGGAGAGGATAATTCATGTCGCTCTGCTGCCCCGGACCATAAGCAGAAAAGCATTTAGAGCAAGAAAAGTCACTGAGTTCATGGAGATGCGATTCTTGTCCTTAGCCGACTAAAGATCTTTGATTGAAATGTTGGCTACAGTGGATTCCTATCCCAAAAGGGACCAGTTTATGTTTAGATGTGCATGTACAGATTGTGGATTTGGCATAACGCTATAGTGACAGAAGCCAGGTGAAATGTCATCCTTATTATTCTCAGTCTCAACTGGGGCCCTGCTAGGACACAAAGAGACCTCAAAGCTCAAAACTTGGTACCTCCATGCTGTGATGAATGTGTGCAAAACAGAAGTGGAATAATGCTCCCCCAGATCCCAGAGGATAGGAAAGAATAGAGCCATTTTCGGATTGTATACTTATCAACGTTAGCTTCTGAGCTTAGAAAGACAGACTTGGCTTTTTAACCAAGGACCGATGGAGAAAAGTAGGTAGCATTTGTTTCAAATCTCTGCCTGAAGTTGTCAAGAGTTGGGGACTTGAATGAGCCGGTCATCGAGAGAACAGTAGACATGAATGCCTTCCAATCTCAGGTGAGATACTAAGGCCAACATCAATTTAATCAACTCCAGAGTAACAGTTCTCAGCACAAAGGGAAGAACCCAGTCCTAGAACTTTCTCCAGCCCACCACAACCCTGAGGTGCTCCCAATTGGGGACGGGAGGCAGGGGGGACTAGGGGGCAATAAGGGTTGTGACGTTAAGCACCCTTCAGATCACTGCACAGATTCAGTCCCCATGAGAAAGTTCAGTGATCATACTGCACTTCTCCTGTGGTTCATAAGCAAGGAAAGGCCCAGGACAGGATAGCCTGGTTCATTTTGGGCACTGTGCAGAAGACAGAATAAGCACAATCTGATTTTCTTTCTGGAGTTCCTCTACTACCCAAATGTACTTATCTGAGCCATGCTCAAGTATAAGGAGGGTGAGACAGAACTGTTGCCTAAAATAATTTTTCTGTAAGTGCTCAAATGGTTTCCTTTTGTGCCCACATCATTTTCCAAGTGCACAAGGTGAACTATTTTGTGAACATGTGTAGTTAGTGAGCATCGCTGAAGGGAGTCTGGAAGGGATTTTTCTCCTCACCGACCACTGCAATTCTTTACATAGCAGTATACACAGTGCACCCATACAGTAAGTTTCCACAACTACATTGCCTAAAAAATCAAATGTTTTAAATGCAATTGTAGAAGGGTACATAAACCAAAGTAAGACTTCAAGATCATATAGTACAAAAATACTGTGGTGCAGATAATACATATGTACCAAAGAAACACTGTATGCTCCATACCATTCATTTGTCAAGTGGCACACACTACTCAATATAGGCAATATAGAACATGGTTTATGCCTTTGGGGAAAAAGAATTGCGTGCGTCAAAGTAACAAATATTGTTCATCCCATGTCATGTGGCTGGCAAGAAAATTCAACCAGGATACATTATTTGCCAACCAAAACGAGTGTGCCAAAAACATTTCAATAAGAGTTAAAATGTGCCACTAGATGCAATTCAGGAGCCCGGGGGAGCATGCGTCTCAATGTATGTTTCAGGAGAATAACTGCAGCTGAATAGAAGCACCGGAGAGTATGATAAACAGAATTCCATAGTCACTGATTACCATCAAAAGAACAGTAGTGTGAACACTGAGGGGTGAGCAATGCAAGGCAGACAATTTTCTGATGTTTGTTAAAAACATGCCATTTAATTAAAGTATAAATTATATTAAACGCCTCACTATCCCTACTGTGCTGAGGATTTCTCTGCCTAACAAAACTAAAGGGAAACACTAACACAGGATGTCTGGCCCTCACACTTATACTTGACTTCTTTTCTGAAGTATGGTTGTTCCCGTGAATAATGATATACAGTTCACTCTTCACTTGGAGAACGAAATTCGGTACACGCGATCTGCTCTTCATATTTTTTTCAGAGTTTAATTGTTTGACAATAGTTTTTCTCAAAGTTCTTTCTGCTTAATGAGAGATACGCAACCACTTCTTTATAAGCTTTAAGGGATTAAGAATGACTTTTAGCAGCGTTCCCTTTCACAGAGTAAAAGAGATATTTCTGATCACACGAGAGTGCTACTTTCCATGGTTTCCTTGTTGGGAACTCAACAAACAACTTTAACTCGCTTCTGATTTTATGTGAGTGAATGTTAAGCTGGACACTGTTGCCAGCAATCCTCGCGCAAGGAATCATAATGCCAGGTTTGACTCACCGGCTTTGGTGATCCTTTTTCCACCTGTTGCACCACTTCTACTGCTTCTGGCTTCACTTAGCAACCACACCCTTCCTCGCTGAAGGGGTCTCCGGTCCAGCCACTCAATTAAGGAGCCCCTCTCGCTCTTGAGATCCACAGCTTCACAACTGCTCCTCGCCTCAAGTCTCTGACACACTTCTTGCTAGGCAAACTCTGCAATTAGGCTCACATGGGGAAAGGCAGCTTCCTGCAAGTCTTCCTCTGCCCAGCCCCTGCTGCACTTCAGAGTTTGGGGAGCAGGACCCTCACAGGATAGGCAGGTGAAATCTGTGCCATCAGAATCCCAGCGTCCCTTTGGTTTTCCCACTTCTGTCAGAATTGCCAACACTGTGCCTTCTTTCTTCTACTTCTGCTACTACTGCACGCACTCCAGTCACAGATTCAGCTCCTTCTAATTGGATGCACCTGAAGGGGGCTTTTATGCCTCCCAGGTTCCTTCAGGTGTGGGCTGTCGGGCTTCATTGCCTGACTACTGCCACAGCACAACTTCTCAGTCCTCTTCCTCGTCCCAGTACTTATGCGATTATGGATTTGTGGTCCTCAACAACAAAACTAGATTTTCTTTCTTTGGCAAACAGCTATCAAAAGTGTGGGATTGCAGGGACAATTGAACAGGGGATATTTCCAGTCTTCCTGGCCGGTTCTCCCCCCCCCCCCAATGTGATCCTCCTGCAGTACACCACCCCCAGGACCGGGATCAGGAAGCGTCTGCCTTTCCCTGGCAACATGAGAAGGGACCCAGGCCAGGTTTCTGGGCGGAATCATTACCATTTCATCACAACACATACCCATACCCATAACCAGCCCTACAGATAAGAGGCAAACTATACACTTTTACCCCACACAAACGGGTAAATAAAATAGGGAGTACAAATATGCCCAACAATAAACAATGGATACATAGAATCCTACCCAATGATTCCATCTACAAAGTTCAACTGATTTTTTTGGATCAGTGATCACAGCAGAGCACTGGCACATAAAAGAGCTCTAATAATATTACTGCCTGGTATGAAGGAGAACTTGAAGGTAAAAAGACATCTTTTAATAATAATAATGAAGTGCTAGGTGGAAAAAAGTTTGGATTACAAAATGTGATCTATCCTAGAGTTGAAATATATTTCCACTTGCCTCAAAAATATCCTCATTGGCAAGGTCAAATATTCTTTCCTCCCTGAAAAATCACTTGGTTGCAAACCTTCACAAATAGGTAGACAAATCTTAAAAGAGCCCTACTTGCAACCCTGTCCTAGCAACTAAACTTACTCTACACATAATCTAATTTATAGTTTTTCACCTACCCTTCCTCACCCGAGAATTAAACAAATAAGAGCATCACTAAGCTTCCGTAGGTAGCCCCTTTAAAATGATCACATAGACTTGCCTTATAGGTTAACAGAAGCACTCCTCAGAGGTGTAACAGATGGAGTGGCTTCTCCTGCATCTAGCAATCTCTCTTCTGCAATTTACTATTAACAGTTAAACACGATGGAGGGGATATTAGAAGCTCTGAACACAGAAAACATGATTATATTGACACACACTCAGCAGTGGTGAATAAAATAAAAAAAATGAAGTTACTGTTTCCTCGATTGTTATTAGCAATTGTTGCCATGCACATTTCCTTTCACTGTACTGTAGTGTACTACCAAAAGTTCAGACTTTTTAAAGCAGGCTCATTTGTCTTGTACCCCAAAGGAATGTGGTCATGTGCCGCCAGGCTACTTTGCTGGTCCTAATACTTGTTGACAGGATTCCGTAAAAAGTGAGGTAGGCTTCTCTGGGAATTGTAGCAGTGGAAATCTCACTGGGATATTTGCATAGCAACAATATTTTCCATGCAAAGAAAATGTAAATCCAAACCATTATATTATGGGCAGTTTAAGAAAATGTATGAATCTACATACACATTATTAATTTGCAGTGCAAATGAGGTGGTTTCTAAAATTCCCTCTTCCTAATATTGTGTACAGTTATACAAGTGCTCAATAAAACCATTAATTTATATGAGAGTACTACCAGAGCATAGAATCAAATGTGCCTAGTGAAACAGTCACTAGACCTGGAGATGTAGAAAATACTACTGAATATTAACACATGTATTCAATTAGTTTACGATGAATGAGAAAATATAACATTCTCATAGTTGAGTTGCAATATTCTCTTTATAGAAAAATAACCATTCCACAGCTTATTGTCCCAGATCATGGGGGATGGAGGTGTACAGGCTGCAAACATCAATGGTAACCAATATATCATCTTTATCAATACAGATTTCGTTTAGTCTATTGAGGAAGTCAGTGGTGTCTTTGGTATAAGTGGAGTATTTCTGAATGATGGGTTGCAGAATAGTGTCAAAATATACTCCAAGTAGTTGTAAAACTCAATTTGTCACTGCTACTATGGGCCGTCCCGGAGTTACAGCGTTTACTGGACACTCTGCATACTGGGTGGGGCATTATAGATACTCAGCCCTATATATCATCGTTCTAGCACAGCAGATAGTGGAGTTATGAGTAATCATGCAAACATTGAATATTTGCCCTCTGTCATGTGCATGGACTTAACAGACAATAAGATTTCGTTTTTTGTAGTCATGTGACACATATACTGATAAGTTAATATGTTTACTGGTAACAGCGCATACTACGAGGAGCATCATAGATAGTCTAACTGTATACACTACTGTTCTAGCACAGCAGCTATTTGAACTAGGAGTAATGATGCAAACAGGAATAATTTGTCCACAATCAAACATGGTCTCCTCATTAGACAATAAGATTCAAATTTAGAAACATCACATGCATGTAGACGGATTGTATATGCTATGCTCCCCTTATAGCAATGTGTTGTGATATGTGTAATGATCGACTATCTACTGCAATTATTTTCTATTTTACAGCAAAGTGTGTTGATATGCAAAATGGTAGATCTCCCATCATTATCTGAAAGGGCAATTCACTAGAGAATGAGATGCTGGGAGGAATGTATCATTTTAGAGTAGATGTTGATAAATGCATTATAAATGTATCGAAGTTGAGCTGGTTGTAAAGATAGAACTATACACTGTATCATCTTTAATCAAAAGATCGCTGTGATAATATCAACATAGGTATGTACAAGTGCTAATTGCCCTGAGATCTATGGATCTATTGGTAATTACCATCATAGAAATGACAAAAGATATATGCTTTTGTTTTGCAAGTTTATAGAAATACATTTCTTCTTTATTTGGGGATTATTCAATGTATACTAACCATGACCACATATGAGTTAGTGTAAAACCATTCTCCGCGCTGTTTCCAGTACTTATCTGAAATGTGGAGAAACATCCCATTGCTAGATAGAATAATATACATATCCAGTTTAGAGAATATGATTGAGCATCAGATTAGTCCCCTTCTAAGTATACATATTGCAATGCATACTGCAGTGAGTTGAGACACAGATGTGGTTTGAACAAGCCTGGCGTTTGCCTAAATAAACACAATTAGTACCAGGTGGGGAGGAGGGGGGGGGGTGACGGCCTCCCAGCCAATTAGGAGGCTCTGAACGGGGTAATTACCACATGATAATCCCCCATTCCGAGCCTCCTCGCGGCTTGAGGCACCATCTTTCCTCACTGGAGATTCACGTAAGTGCTCCATTCTCCTTCCCCCTTCCCCCTCCCCCCCTCCTCCTCCTCCTCCACAGATTTGCCTCCCTCCTGCTATTTTTGTTTCTCTTTGGGAGCAGACACGCTAGAAACACTTGTCTCCAGCATGTCCACTCCCGATCTGCGACACATCAGCATGGAAAGGAAGAAGGGACTTAGCCTGTAACTATACTATACCCGACGCAGTAATGCTCTCCCGTCTTGGGGATTATTGCTTCATTAGTACTACAACCTCCGGCGGGCTGAGCGTCTGCGCTCATAGCTGCTGCAAGGCCGTCCCTGCAGGTTTATCTACGTCATCAAGTGGTGATGTTGCCCAATATCAGTGGAGGCCACGCGCCTCTGCTACCATGGCAATGTTTTCGTTCCACGGGTAGGAAGATGCGTGGGTCCTCTGACGAAGCAGCAGCTTTCTGAAACGGGCCACACAAGGAAAGTTATCCGACTCTCTAACCAAGATAACATGTTCACATGCAAACATCAGGCTATACACAGAATGGAAACATGAGGAACTCGCACATGGCTCATTCAGTAATATGAGCCTACTTTCTACTTTATTTTCAGAACCTTATTTGTAATAAGGGATCTCCACAGCGCGGCCAGCTCTGTCAAGGGATCATTCATTATCAGAAAGTTGTCGAAGGTAAGCAACACAGCAGCTCATGCCAGTATGCAACTTGTAGTTAGGTCTTGGAGCAACACCCTGTGTATTTTAATGCTGAGAATCTATATATAAACAATTCTTTTCACGTATTCCTGTGACCATGTATACAATACAATGGACAGGAGCGGTGCTCTGTCCGCTGACCATTTCTGATCCTTCACTAATACCAATAGGTAAGAGTCCAGTTATATGCATATATATATATATATATATATACACACACATGTATGTATATATGGGACCTCGACGCGTGAAGCACCATGGGTACAGTAGAGGTCACACTAGGGATAGTATTACTGGCACGCCCTGTAGGCGTCCCTTTGAGTTTTGAAGACTAATACTCTGCAGCTTCCACTAGATGTCGGCCTATGCATAGCATGTGATCTAAGCAGATTCCACAAGCCTCAGAAATATATATATATGCATATTTGTACCGAAATATTTTCATTGCTGTAAGGAAGGCATGATATCAAACAGTGAAGAGAGACACAAGTGATCACAGTTTAAGGGTGTTTATTGAACTCCAATGGGTTGGTAAAATGCGTATCTAAACCTAAATCGAAGGATGGGAGCAAACTGACCATCAAATAATAATAACGCAGTACTATTGGAGTCTGTCAAAATAAAAGGGCCTATAATAATAAATGTGATGCTGGAAATGCATCGGAGGGACAGGGCCCCCGTATCCTTGTCCTTTACTGCTTTTTATTTTGTTCTGTTGTGTTTTCCGTGCAGGAGTTCATGTGGGACTCCTAGCGGTGCTGCTCTCTCCTTTGGTTTTGGTGTACAGACCAATGGGATGCCCTTATGGCACCCAAGGGTGGGGGTACAACCGTGTGCCCCTGGTGTATGTTTTTGGGCACTTGTGTGTGGCCCACAGAGCAGGTTACGGGCTGGTGGCACCTCCGTGCTGAATTGACTGGTGCCCTGAGCGTCCTCCATTTTGGGATGCCCAGGCGCTGTCAATGGAATCGGTAAATTCCTGATGGAGACAAAATGGCCCCCATGTCCCCTTGCCTTCCATCGCATGTTACCTTGATCTTCCCGAAGTACCGGGAAGCCCTGACTCTGTCCCTTCCCCCTGACTGGCTGTTGGGGGGGAAGTTCCATATATGCTAGTGTGGGGAAGTGCTGACCAGACCGCCTGGAGCCTTCCCAACAACCGTATGTTGTGGGTATGCCTGTCGGTGGGACCTGGGTGAATGGAGTGTGTGACGAATACGCATTCTGTGTTGTGGGTGTCTAGTATCTAGTAATTGACACAATGACTGAGACAGCCCTGCCCGAAACCGGTATGAATGCAGTGTGGAGTGTTGAATGGCTGGGTACTTGCCCCAATACACATAACTTGTTGTGAGTGTCTGGAGAGAAGTGAATGGCCTGAATGCACCGTGTGCCTGATTGGCTGTCTGCCTGCCTGCATGAATGCCATTCGCCGTCATTGGATGCTTGAGTATGACCCAGCGGAAAGAATGGGAGATCAACAGTATATCTGGGGACCTCTCACTGCTAGGAATCGTGTTTAGAAGCTGAAGTCCACTACAAAGAAACTGGAGTAACTGAAATTTGACCTTGAAGCCCTGCTGGAAGAGAAGAATTGCTGTGGCTCTCCTTCACAATCTGAAAGCTGCTGTGTCTCCAAGAACTGGCCCAGAGAGGACCTGGTAAGGCGCCCTCTTCCCGAGCTACGAGGGACCATCGTGCACCAGCTGATCTTTGCCAAAGCTCCCTGGTAGACAGACCTTCGACAGGCTGCCGACCCGAGGACTGCTGCGGAATCCCAAGGAGAAGCGCCCGGTGGGTTTCCAGCCACTCAAAGACCACAGAGACGCTGACAACTCGACGCCCTTGCTGGGCCACAGTTCTTCAAACTCTTTGGGGTCCAGAACTATTGACACTGAGGTGCCCATCATACCTCTTCCTTGCAGGACGTTTTTTGCGCTTCCCCGTCAACGAGCACCACTAGGAACGAAGCTGCCACTTCACTGTCGTAGCTCATCCTGTTCTCTGTCGGACGTTCGATGACCCGTGACTCCTGCCTTAAAGGGACTCAAGAAGGGCCGCCGATTCGCCGACGAGGAACACTACAACGCCAGTTACTTTGGGGTTGCAGAACTATTGGGAAGTCTAGTGTGAACAATATATGGACTGGGCTTGTATCTTTATCCTATAGATTGCCCAGGTTGGGGGGGTGGGGAATCTCCACACAGAGCTGTGTTTAACGGTAGTGACCAGTATTCTGCCAATTGTTCAACCATTTTGCTTTCCTTCCTCTCTCTACTGCTGGTTACCTCTTTATTGATCTGTGTGACATTTTGACAATATAGTTGATGCACTTTAATGAGATCTGTGGTACCACTGTAAACTCTGAGCACAAAGTGCGTTATCGTGATATTGTATACAACCTTGATTATTAATTATATAAAGACTGTGTTTTAACCGATACAGTGTGCGGACATTCCTTTGTGGGTGCTTGGGGACTACACTGTACTTAAGAACCAGCACGCATCACCTTCCTGAGAAGCTAGGCCTCGATTGCTCGACTACGTTACCAATAATAGAGAATCTTGGCTGGGGTCCCTTGTGCCTCTCCTCTACCATATAGAGAGCGGAAGTACAGACACCCCCCTCCAGTCTTTACAATAAACCTATTGCCAATACTTACTTCTAAATACAAAATGTTGTGGGAGAACAATGTATGCAAAAGAAGTGTTCAAGAAACGATATGTCAGGATAGTTGAGCAGTAAGTCTCCTTTTCCCACGTTTTCAGCTCAGGGCAAGGCGGCACGTACAGGCTTTGCACACACACTAGCTACTTGGCCATGCGGTAACAGTTCAACATATAGGCATCAGGGCTTTCCGCAAAAGTCTCAATCGCAATGACAGTCTCTTAATGCAGAGGGTCTGATGCAGCAAACAAAACACAAAAGTTCCTTTTCTTTGTCAAGGTTTCACTTTCACAAGTTCAAGACTGGTCCCCCTCCTTCGGGCTCGGACCACCCCTCCTCCGGGCTCAAACCCCTTTTCTACAATGTTCACAGTTTGGTCTCCCTCATTAGGGCTCGGACCATGAATCCCCCTCGTTCGGGCTTAGATCCCTTTTCCCACAATATTCACAACTTGGTTTCCCTCCTTCAGGTTCGAACCATGGATCCACCTTGTCCGGGATCAGATCTCCTTTCGATACCAGAATCAAAGACTTTTCAATGTGCAATGGGTTTTGCTTAAACCGTCACAGGACCACTTTGATTCACTTCACACAATTTACACTTCACATGTATCTTCTGATTTCTTTTCCTTTCGCCAAGATACCGTACAGAGACCTTCGATTGAGCACATTCCCAGTGTCGGACCACTCTGTCGACAGTATTGTATCTTTTCTTCTAATGTTCAAATATTCACCAGCAATTTAGCTTCTTTCACGTGTTTCATCACACGCGGTTAACAATGTTCACTTTACACAGTGCTCACTTTACAATGTTGCCGCTTGCAAACTTGACTTCAACACAGACCAGTCTCCAACTGACCAGCTGTGTTGTTCTCTGTCACTTCTTTGTTCTTGGAGCCAAGGACAATAACACAGTGTCTGCTGCTCCTCCTCGCCTTGGTCAGTTACTCGGGAGGACCCTCAATATCCCCGACACACAATGCAGGATTCTTTAGCCTTGTTTCCTGGTCTTACGTTTTCTGCCTTGAAGGTTTCTTGAAAGAAACTGCTTCCTGTCAACGAGGCCCAGGGTGTTGCCGCTCTCACAAACCTCTCATGCCTGGACGTCTTTCTTCCCTCGTTCAATTGCCAACTCAAAACCTCTGTACCTTTCGGTGTTTTGCCTCACTCAGAGTGTGCTCTCATGCTCCGCCTTTTATCCATGTGGGGAAGTGTAATGGAAGTCAGGTGTGAGTGATTATCGATAATTGTCTGACCTCGCGTGACAACATTATTAAGACATGTCATGTACATGGCTCGGGTGCGAGTGTTTTCTCCCAGAGTGGGATGGCTGTGAGAAAGTGTTTGTGCAGGAAAAAGGGGGTTAGTGGGGTTGAGTTTCTAAATATCCCATCGGGTAGGATGGGATAAAGGTGTTAAAGGGAAGCGAGGGATACTGCGTCTCACCACCCGGTGTCCCACTCCCCGAGGACCCATCAACCAGGTGACCTTCCTGCACTTCCACCCCCAAGGTCTGAAACCAAAAGCGATGGCCATGCCCTGGCCACCTGAGAGAGAGATCCGCAGGGAATAGCGGGTGAGACACCTTCAGGTTTCTCACTTTGCCCACACACACACAGACTTGAGTTGTGTCAGATTAGAACAGACCAAGGTCCAGATCATCCTCTGCTACTACGTTTGATTCATATAGGTAGAAACTAAATCCTCGTCACCACTTCTCCATCGCAGAAACAGGTAGTACAGATTGGTTTGGAGCATGGAGTTTGCTAGTATTTTACACTAAATATATTAGTCAGAAGTATGCATTCTTAAGGTCTAAAATATATGTGCTGTATATTTGTAGAACCCGCCCCAAGGATGGACGTACAGTCCGGAATGCATCAGCAAGGGTCTCTGCACACAAATAATGAAAATTAAAGAAGATTGCAACTCAAAGCACTATGAGAACTTTATATGTTCTCATTTTAATTCATTGTCAACTAACTGAATACATGTGTCAATATTCATTCGTACCCGGGGGGAGGAGGGCGTTTGGTTGGGGGGGGGGGGGGAGAAGGCAGCCTCCCAGTCAATGAGGAGGCTCGAAACGGGGGATTTACCACATGGTCATTCTCCCGCTCCGAGCTTCATCGCGGCTGGAGTCCGCCATCTTCCCCTGCCCGGGAATCGGGTAAGTGCTCCCCTCCCCTACCCCTCCACAGATTTCCCTTCCCTCCGACCCTTGCCTCCACTTACTTGCTTTTTCACTCCTCTTCCGGAGCAGACACCATGGAAACACTTCTGTCTCCAGTGCGTCCGCTCCTGATCTGTGACACGCCACCAAGGAAAGTGAGAAGAGACTACATGTAGTCCCTTCTCCCCTTTCCATGGCACATATTTTTTTTATTTGCTTTTTTTCCCCCCATTTACAATGGCATCCATGGAAAGGGAGAATGGACTATGTTCGTCCCTTCCTTGGCAGACATCTTTTTTTATTCTGTAGTGAAACGCCGGAGCTTTTCACAACAGAAAAAAATGCTTTTAGTACCCCCCTCTAATGGGCCGGGGTACTAATAGCAATAAACCCATCGCAGGGGAAGGAGGGTATTACCACTTCAGGTAATTCCCTGGCCCATAGTTACAGGCCCAAGCGAAATGAGGGCCTGTAACTATGGGTCCCCGGGGCATTACCTGAAGTGGTAATGCCCTCGCTGCGAGGGGCTTACTGCTTAAGTAGTATTTGCTACATCTCAGGAATCTCCAGCTCTAGTGACTGTTTCACCAGGCACTTTTGGTTGTATGTATTTTTCTTGATGTAGTGTATGTCAAGTCTACTGGAGGACACCCTGAAATTTGAAATTGGATTTACCAATGTTAACTATTATTACTCAAGTGGTGCCCACCCCTCTCCCTTACTTTTGTTCACAGTACTACCAGAGAATTCATTAAAGTCTATGCACAGTTGAACTCAGAAATGTTTGCAGTATACAAACTGCCTGAAAAACATTGTTGATTCTGAATATCTGTTGCTGCAAAGCAATGCTATGTGTGAGTAGTAGCCTGAGTATTTCCAAACCCAACTACAATCCTTTGCAAGCCAAGCAAATGATATTGCAATGTTGCTCTCCGCTTGCTCGGTATAGTTTGCACTGCAAAAAAAAGGGAAGGCGGATCATGCAATTTACCCACTCAAAATTCTTTGAGTGGGTAAATTGGCAAGCTAATTATTTGGCAAGGTCTCATTGGTCCTCGAAATAGTGGGAGTGATGTAATCAGGGCTAAACCAGACTATCAATGCTTCCTAATATAATTTCGCTTTCTTAACAGAAAAAACAAACTGCAGGTAAGTGCTGTGGTTTGTGCATTATGAATGCTTGAGAATGTGGTAAATGTCTATGTGCACTGCCATTGCTATTCTGAGTTGCACTGAAAGGGAAACTGGGCAAGTGCAGACGTTTGCATTTTTGAGGGAACATAGGACAGAATTAAAGGTGGGGAAGGAGTGTGCAACCCATCACAGAAGTGATGTAGGGTTCCTTCAAAATGTGTATCCAACTCCACAAGTAGAGTTCAATTCACCCCCCAACCGGAGTGCAATGAGCAAGAACAAGACTGGCATTGCTTAGGCTTTGGATCACTACTGGAGGACATTGGGAAATACTGCTTTAGAGTGGTGAGTTACGTCTGTGTGCTGGGGAATCCGTTCTGCTACCTGTTTTAATGGAATAAAAATAACAAAAAATCCACACTGGGATCTGGATCTGTCCTGAGGTTGGAAAGCATTTAGGCGATTGCTTTGTCCACATGTCAAAAGATTTTAATGTATGGGTCGAGTCTTTCTTTTTGTTCATTTCTTGAAGTGAAGGGATGAAAGAGTTCCACTCCATTAAATGCAAGGTTGATCTTTTTTGTAATATTAGAGAGGAATTTAGAGGCTATCATCAATGCCATATAGAGATTATCAGTCACAATACACTTACGTCTACCAGCTTTTCTTTGTGTTCCAAGAATTACAGCTGGTCAACTGCCACTTGTTTAGCCTCAATAAGGCCTGCAGGAAAAGCAGGCTGCCTGTGAGGTGGCAGGTCTTTCTCAAACTCAGAGAGCTGTTTTGAGAGCTTCTGGTTACAGGCGGACAACAAGGCATCAGAGTTGGCCCGCCACAGGTGTATGGAGGAATTCTGGTATATCTCCCTTCCTAATGAATCCCAAAAAATGCTCCACTTCAGGAAGTGGAGCACATGATAAGTGGCTACTGTGCTGTTTCCCCCTAGCATTGCTGCTGCAACCATAGAGGACTAGGGTGGGCTGAAGGAAGACAGATTTTTTAAGTTGCCTTTGGTCTGTACCTATGGTCTACGTTCTTAGCCCTTACTTTGAGAGGCATACCTTGTACATGTTTTTGAGGGTGAATGATTGATCAATTGTCCTCCCTGCAGCACAACACACAGGAAGGTACCTATTGTGGAGAGGGTGCCCTGAGTGCCAGAAGACCCATTAACTCAACAATTCCGAGGGTCTGTGACTGGAGGCAGTAACGATGGAATAAGCAGTGCAGGAAGAAGCAGGTTACTAACATGGGATTCAATGGAAGGAGAGAATTCACTGCTGGTATCCCTGCAGAAATCGGAATCTGTGCTGCAGGTGGTATAAAAAGCAAAGGTGCCACACCTGCAGTACACCTGTAGTGGCAGGAAGCGTCACGGAGTTGATGACCTTCTTAAAGAGTTCCATGCAGTAACTCACAATTGCTTGTGAGATCATAACTTTTTAGTATTTTGAAAAATAAAATCTGTCCTTGGCAGGTGGCTGAGAGTTGGAAAGCCCTGTTGAGGTACTGAGATCTGGGGATTCCAATCTGCCCTCATTGAGAGAGGAGTTCCAGTCATATGTTCCTGAAGAAGGGGCATTTGAAACTCAACGTGAGCACTCAAGGTTCTCATCAAAGTAGTAGAAATGAGTGACGCCTTGCCTTCCTTTGGCTTTTTTATTGTGTTCATTTCTTTATAAATCAAACCTTTTAAACACATTTAATCCTATTGCAATGAATATTCTATAATTATCAATAAAAGAAGCCTGTAGCTGCCCTCTGGATTGCCAGTTAAAGTTGAGTAGGGATCCTTCAGTGTGGTCGGTGGTCAGTCCCAAGACCTTCAGGACCAGAATTAGCCCGATGTTTAGCCTTAGGATGACGCATCTTGCATCACCTGGGAGCCAAGTCACACATGAGGCCTTGAGAGGTGTTGACCCTTTGGCATGGTGTTCCTCCTAGTAAGGCACATTTCGTAGGTAGCCCCAGTTTTAGCCTAAATAAGCCTTTCGGTTTACCCCAAAATGACTATGGCTAGCCATCATAGAACAACAAGGATGTTTGTTGATGAATTTCTGCAGACTGCAGAATGGTTGAATGTTGTCTCCCACATCTTGAGACCGACAGAGCTGGAAAACCGGTAGACTGTAGATTAGAGAGCAGCAATCTGGTCCCAAGTACCCAAAATAAAAAGCATGCATGCCTGAGACATATCTTCTGCTTGCAGGCTCTGCAAAGGAAAGTGTCTGTTTTAAACAGCACTGAGCAGAGGCTGCTTTCAAGTCTGGAGAGCAAAACAATTCCTTTGATCCATGTACAAAAATGAGGTTAGCAAAAACTAGAAAAGAAGAGTCCTGCATATATGCAATAAGCATCCAATTCCAACTTTTTGTTCTGCTGTGCATAAAGGCCCAATGACATACAGCCCCAAAGTATGGAGTGAATGGGCCAAGACTTCCCACACCTTGTGGGATAATTTAGTAGCCTGTGCCACAGAGTATGAGGCTATTGCACAGTTGCAACCTCAGTGCTTGGCATGCAGGAGGAGGCGGGAGATCCTACTAAGATTTTTTCCTTCCGAGCGGACATCTATTGAACATGCAGAATCTGGGAGCGCAATGGGAAGTGGCAGATGAATTTGCCATTGCTAAGAGGAATGGCAGGGGCATTGAATGCAAGTTTTTGCTGAGAGCATGGGGTTATGTCGAGGGATGGAATAAGTGCACACGCATCTGTAAAGCCAATTTTAGGAAAACAATCTTGCATTAGTGTAAATGCAAGCAATAATGAGTGCGGTTTCTAAAGTTATCACTGAAGATTTGGCACACTAAACACAACATGTGGGAAGGTTGGATGCAGTGAGAATAAGAAAAGTAATCTACAATTTTCTATCACCGAGATGCAAGCTGTTAATTTTGTTTCATAGTGCTGCCAAGAATTTGATCATTAAAACATTTTCTAACAATTCTATTCCATTCACTAAACTGTTAGGCCAGTGCTCACCATGTATTTATTGTACAGCATGTGTCCTGGTTTGGGTCTTGGAGGTAGTTCTGGTTCTTGTTTTCTTAATAGTTGGCTTTTCGATCTCTTCATGCCAGACTTTGTGTTCTTCTTGTCGAGTGCCACGTCGGAGGAGGAGTGGCGAAACAAGTCTTTGTGTACTGGGGCCCGGACCGATGATGCCTTCGGTGGAGGCGGCCTTCCTGGAGGCCCTTTCTGTGCCGGTGGACGAGCTGGCACAACTTTACCTCCTCGAGGCCTAAAAACAAGAGAAATCAGTCAATCAAAGGGGGTGAACATTTGACAATCGTGCCATCTGCTAATTTATCAATCTTAGTGCTGTGATTAAATTGAGATGCAAAGTAGTGCATGTGAAAACATGTTTTTGCCACATCAATTTACATTTTGGTATCCTCTTCCTACGTGCTGCCCTTTTTCATTCCCTTTTTTGAAAGTTACAATTTGAGTTGATTGCAGTGGTGGACAGACAAAATAGGAAATTATAGGATATTTAATTATCCATCACAATCAATTCACTTAGGTTTCAGCCTTTTCTTCTTTGCATCAATTTTTTCCAGCTGGAATGTGCTCGGCTTTCTTGACTTTTTAAAATTGTATTTATTTATTGAAAATTTGTATGGCGCCTATACACCAAAATGTGTTTCCAAGAGCCACAAGACAAAAAGGGAGTGGGGGGGACGGAGTAGAAAACAATAATAACGGTCCTACTAGGCCTTGCGACATTCGGATGGTGCAAGTGCATGGGCAGAGGGGGTTGGATCAGGGCGAGGGATGGGGAAGGGAGAAGTGCAGGAAGGAGGGGGCCTCCGGGGCTGGGCAAGTGCTATTGGGAACACGTAGGGTAAGTGCCAGGGGTAAGCAAGTGCGAGAAAGGGAGTGGACCAGACTCAGTAGGCTAGTCGGGGAAGGATGCCCCGAGGGCAAGTGCTGGTAAGGGGCACAGGGGAAGACTGGTCGAAGGAGGGCCTGGCCCTAGTAAGGCTCATAAGGGAACAGGCAACCAGTCTCAACATTAGGTGGGGACTAGCAAGGGAGGGGGAACGTAGAGGAGAAAATGAAGGTCTTCAGAAGCTTCCGGAACTTAAGGAAATCCGGCTCAAGTTGGAGAGGCATGGGGAGGGCATTCCAGAGGGAGGCTCCTGCCAAAGAAAGATCTCCTCCCACTCTCTGCTTGAAGAAACATCTGACTGGCAGAGAGTTGGCGCTAGAGGACCGAAGTACTCTAGCAGGAAGGTATTTAGGGAGAAAAAGCTGGATGTAGCGAGGACCCAGGCCGCAGAAATCCTTGTAGATGATGCAGAGGGTCTTGAATTTGACCCTTGCAACCACTGGGAGCCAGTGGAGAGATTTTAGGGCTAGAGAGGTGCACATCTTGCAGTCCTGTTCTGGATTAGTTGAAGAGGGCAGAAAGAGTCAGATTAAGGAAGAGGCTGCTGCAGTAATCCAGCCTGGAGGGAACCAGAGCTCTGGAGACATTGGGTTTCTGGGGGAAGATGAGGAAAGGGAGAATACCTCAGAGGAGGTGAAGCTGAAAGTGGGTCTTCTTGAAAAGGTCAGCGATGAGCAGGAGAGAGAGAGAGGAGCTGAATATGACGCGCAGGCTTTTAGCCTCACAAGAGGGTGAGGGGACCCAAGGAGGGTGGCCAGAGAGTAGGAGGCAAGGAGGGGGCAGGAGTAAGAAGGATCTCCGTCTTACTGGCATTAAGGCAGAGATCATTAGCAGCACACCATGCCTGAATAGCAGTCGGACAACCAGGGAGGAGAGAAGAGGGAGTGGAGAAGGGAAGCTTAAAAGAGAGCTGTGCATTATCAGTATAGTACTAGAAATGAGGAGAGAAGGAGGAGATCAAGTGGGCAAGAGGGGCAAGGTAAATGTTGAAAAGCCAGAGAGAGGATAGAGCACTGGGGAACGCCCCAAGTAGAGAGTGAGGCATAGGAGAGAAAAAGGCCAGTTGCACTTCGAAGGGCTGATTCGAAAGGAAAGAAGTCAACCAATCCAGAGCCCGATCCGTAATGCCAAGGGTATCACAGAGCCGATTTATGAGGGTGGCATGATTGACCATCTCGAAGGCAGAGGAAAGGTTGAGGAGGATAAGAATGGATGCCGAGTTGGAGTCGAGGTTTGAGAGAAAGTCATCACGGGTGTTCAGGAGAGCAGTTTCCATGCCTCTGGTAGCTCTGAAGTCAGACTGGTGGTTATGGAGACAGCCAACAGTTTCAGTGTGATTGATTAGTTGGGAGATGACTAACTCCTGTTGTGGTACGTCAGAAGCAGGAGTCGGACACAAACGTGGCTATAGACTTATTTTAAATAACAAAACAACACCTACCTTTCCCTAGCTCTAAAGGGAAGTCCCTACCTAAAGTAAAGATAACTGGGTACTCTTCGTCAAGATGAATGTCCAACCAAAATAACCGTCCTGTGTCCCAAAAAACCTCTTCTTTTCCTACCACTAAACAAAAGGATTAACTAAGAAAGAAAGATCAGGAGGATGACGCCCGACTACTGGAATAGTTCACCACAATCATGTGACAAATAGAGAATAGTTCAAGTTCAAATGAAAGACCAGGAGAATTACTCCCTTCTCCTGGTACAACGTAGCCCTTCTATAAGATCAAACAATACTTTTCAAGAGCCCTTGTAGCTCCTTCCAATTTAAGGGTGAACTTAAACTACCGCTTTTCCTGGTTTCTCACCCACTGGGAAGACTTGGTTGATTCGCCTTTTTGAACTTTAATGTCTCTCAAACAAGCACTGAGTTTCAAAGAGCCAGTAGGACTAGGAAGGCCAATCCTGATGTGGTGATTACCTTTTTTTAAAAAAACATTTATTTTCCCTTTTATTTTCTATTTTCACAGATATCACATCACATTACAATATTGGGTCTCATATCGCAACGTACAGTCAAATGATTCCCCCAGACCTCCTCTCACTTCCCTACTCATACCAAACTAAACAAATTTGCAACAACAAACAACAGCTTGTGCTTCTCAGAGGTTCACAAATGCTTCCCTATCTATAAATTCCAGTCTAACTCTCCCACAATATGGATGTCTTTTCCTCCCAATTTCACTTCTCCTCCATCTTCCGCCTGATAGTGGGCGGGGAGCTAACTAATGCGTGCACCAGGGAATTCCAGGTCACCATGTTCTCAAGTTTCTCACCCCTTCCAGTGTGTGCAGCATTAAACCAGACCGTAGCTTCAGCCATGGCCCACCATCTTCAATCACTCCGCCATCCTTCTAGTCTCTGACCCTCCCTCAATTTCCATGCCGTGCCATGGCAATGCTCCTTTTCCCAAAAACCAGGCATGGCGTATCAGTCTGTTTGCAGGTTTGTTTTATTCAGGGCGTGCAAACATACCCAGCAAGCAAGCTTCAAGGATCCAGTTATACTTAGTTATCCCTCCCCTATGAAGCCAGATTTCCATCTCCTGCCAACATTCTCAAATTACTGGGCACGTCCAGGACATGTGCAACATGTCTGCCCCTCCCTCCCGCACCTCAGGCACTCTCCTCCCTGGGTTGTCTGAATGCTGATTCACATGCAACCTCATTCCTCATCTGCCAGAGCACTCTGCAGGCCTCTGGCAGTCTCAAGTACAGGGCCTATGTTCCTACTGCAACACAGGACTGCAATCTTGTGAAACGGGCTATTGGGAATGGCACTTATTGATACTGAGTGAGCCTGGATGCGTCTGTCTGCTGTTGTCCTTAGGCCCCCAGTTGCTGTCTATGGCACAACCTTCTTTCACTTCTCTCCTGTTCCCAAAGCACAAATTATCGTTAGGTCACATGGCTGGAAATAACTAGTTCTCCCAGAGCTGTGCGGAGCCCCACCTGGGTCGGTCGATGAGGCTGCCCCAGGTGTAGTCGTAACTGTGGATTGTAACCAGCCCTTGGTGCAAAGTGATCGCCCAGAACTTCTGCCAACTCTAGGCATACTTTCTTTGCTCATTATTACAGCTGCCTCATTTGTGCCAACCTGCGTGGCTCTCTGAAAGTTAATTCGAGTGAGGTTGATGTGTTAGGAAAGGGGGCTATTAATATAAATTGACAGATTTGTTTCCACTGTGTGTGAGCAGCGTAAAGGTAAGGTTCAGACTGGTGAAAGGGCAACGCACGATTGCAACATGGCAGCTTTAGTTTAAGGTCACACACCCGACTGGCATGTTTACCCTTTAAGCCACCTTAGCACCAAGATGCAGATGAGATTGAGAAGGGAATAGTAAGGGGCCTGAATCCATACACACATGCTGTGCAGTCTGGTGCACTTTAAATGATATGTTATATCACTGGGCACAGTGTTTGCCATTTGTATGGCCTCTTGGCACTTTTGGTTTCTGCTGCCAATCAAAAGTGGGGTACTGAGTGGTATAGTGGAAACCTAGGGCGTGATCATGTGGCTAAAACATCATCTTTGTGAGGCAGTGGCACAACAGCATGGATCTCTTTGGGCTTCAAGCCTCCCCGCCCCCCAACAACTCTGAAATTCAGGGCCAGAGCTCATAGGCCCTTTCTCCTCTCATGGAGGACAAAGATACCAGTGGCCGCTGCATGCATCATGGTTAGGTGGGCCGGCGGCGGGCGACCGGAATCCAGGCGGCCTGCCACCAGCAGCCAGCCCAGTGAGCCCACTACCATCGCGGTTGGCTGGTCGCATTTCTTTTCTGTTAGAGGTTCCTGGATTGATGGCTGTGGGTGCGGATAGAGGCCTGTGTAGGTCTCATGCCCCCTACTCTTTTTCCATTCAATCGCTCTGTGGGCCGATAATCAGGTTACCTGTGAGAACAGGCAGCACACATTACATCACTTCCTGTGATGTCATTGGGAGGTCAAGGGTCGTGTGATGTCACTTCCGCTACCCTTGGCATTTTGGTGAAATGACGTTCCTGACTATGTGTATGCAGTATGCTCAATGTAATAGTATGCACACCCTAACTGTAACCTAACTTGTTTTTTCAGAGTTAAAAAGGTATTTACTTGGAATATGGGGTTTCTTTAAGTACAGTGTTCTCGGAGATGGTGACATTGCAAAATTAACTATTTTTACTATCCCTGCTTATTGTAATTGTGTTCAAATGCTAACATCTACTCATCACCCCCATAGAAGATACTTACCTCTAGATACAGGTGCAGAGCACACAGCTGCACCTACATCTGTTGCCCCAACAGGTACACCTGCATCTTCAGAAAAGGAATCCTACCACCCATAGAATCCAATAGGAACTGTGATTTTCCCCATTGAATCCATTGGCTGGGAGGTTTTCCACATGCACGAGAAGAGTTCGGATGACAACATAATGCTGAACGGTTATGCTGCTGGCATCTAAAAAGAGGAAACTATTCAAGAAGCTTCTTTTCCAGCTTACACTTTTTAACCATTTCACAACAACGCTAAAATACACTTTCACTACTGGAAAAGTCAAGAGTCAAAATAAATAGGGCAACACTTCTGAACCTTTTCTGTCGCAACACATGCACTGACCTTGTAGGCATCGCCGGCAGGGCCCAAGCTCCCTCGGTCCAACTCGGCGGTTCAGGATCCTACAAAATAAGGAACATTTTTAATGAAAAAACATTTATATGAACAACCAATCTCTCTCTAGGTGTGAGGCACAAATAAGCAGCGTTCAAGGAGTGGAAAAACTTAGTCTATATAACACTGTTATGCCGTGCACACAAAAATAAGCATTTAGGACACAGTATTCTTGAATTTTTTTTAAATATTTACATTGGTTTTCAACAAGACATTTAACACAAAGAATGCAGATGAACTTTCAAACTCTGGTATATACAATCTTATACTTACCACCCAACCTCTACCCTATTGTATAATATTACCTGTTTTAGCATCCACCATACCATTTTATCACAATCTTCATACATAAACACAGCAGTTCTATTCCAAGGGAATACAGCCATAACATAAGTTGAAAAATAAACTTGAAATTTGCTAAAAATGTTCACTTCCACCCCAAAGGGGTGATAAAAATTGTATGTTTAGAACCGTGTGTCTTGCTCACGAATACAGTACTCGTTGCTGAAATGGGGGTAGCCTGTAAACCCCACGGCATGGATGACACAACCTTTCATCCTTCCTAGGGCTAAAACTTGAGTACAATTAATAACACCTGTTATTATAGCACTTACGTAGTGCTTCATGATGGATTCCCACCGCTTCTAAGAGCTACACATCATACTTTCCCCAGAACTCTGTAACATTTCATTTCGGGTGTGGAAAGAAAACGTATAGACTCTTTGGAAGGGGTGACAATGTGGGCCTCTCCAATGCCCACCTTCTCATCACCTTTACTATGTAATGTATACAAAGGTCACATGTGATCCTTTTCTGCATTAAAACAATTGCACATATGGGTATTATCAATTATTGTATTTAATCTGTTTCAATCCTTAGAAATGAGGGGAGCAATGAAGAGAAACCAAACGAGTATTAAAAATGCATCTGTATTAGCTGAAATAATGGCAGCAGTATTTCAGTGAATCCACACCTATAGTATGGTGTTTTTTCTGTAACTGCATAATTTTTAGTATCAGCGTCAGCAGTAATGTTAATTACAGCCAACGAAATTCCATTAACAAAAAAAGCACCACAAGTTATAATTTATTTATTGTTAATTTGTAACGTGCCCACTGCTAAGAGACTCGTTTTGGGATGCCCCAAGGAAAAGGGAGGGCAGATTGTTCACAGGCCTTGAGCATTCATATCTGGTAATTGCAAACGAAGGACAAAGAACAAGGAGAAGCTGCAAGGTAAGGAACTTTGGTGGTAGCCAAGAGTGTCCAGACGATAGCAGAAGAGTTCTCTTCTTTCGGACATACTGATCATCATACAGGAAGTGCTGTGAGGTAGAAGGCATCAAAAAACTGTGAAAACCATCATACCAAAGCAGGAGGGCTGGTGGTTGTCACAGATTGTACAAAGAACACTACAGCTCTTAGAGAGGGTTTAAGGATTTTTATTGGGGGGGAACTCTTTCTTATGAGTCTAGGGAGGTGTGGATGCTACCCAATAGTCCACCCATGGGTGGTTTAATGCAGGAGAACATCATGGGGAGGGACTCTCTCTCCCACCCGTGGGGACAAGGACGATCACGTAGGGTACAGCATGTTGGCCAACGTCACACCCCAACCTTCCCTAACCCCCATCCCCATTCCAAACCACTTCCTTGAGAGTAGACCCATGTACTTCTGTAGTGTAGGAGAAGCAGCAAACAACAAAGGCCTTTGACGATCTGGCAGGGCGGGACTGGCAACAATGTTTAAGAGAAGACGGACTGAAGACTTGGGGGCTCATTCCGGGTCCAGCGGTAACCGTGCCGGTGATACAGGTGGGTTGCCGCCGGACCCGTAAATATTTACTGCCACCCTGACTTACAACCCTGGCGGCCCGGAAAGTCAGGCGCAAGTAAAATGTTGTTCACCATTCCCATAGAGTCCCATATGATTCTATGGGAATGGGACACAGAAGCACCAGCACTGTTCTTAACTGTGCCGGTGCTTCTGTGATGGGTCTGCCTACCGTGGCTGCTGTGCCCGGCAGGGTCCGACCTGTCAGGCACCGCGGCTCTGGCAGGCAGACGTGTAATATGCTGGTACGGAAACAACGGCGCCGGTAAGCTTACCAGCACCGTTGTTTCCAGACCAGCAGGCTCAGAATGAGCCCCTTGGTCAAGTCCAGCCTCGAGAGGCAGCAGTTGTGGACACTAACCAGAACAGGAGTTTCAAATCCTGTCAGAAGAGCGGAGCACACCAGCGAATCACTGAGCAAGTTCTCTGTGGCTTCAGCTGGAGCGGGCCCGAACACGAAGCAGGAAGAGAGCTGATCAGACCAGTAGAGACCGGAGCTGCCGCGGTGCTGCAGAAGCAGAGAGAAACCTTAAGTGCCGGAGAAACGCACACATCAGTCTCAGGAAGCACTGGTGGCATACCAAAGTCCCGGAGAAGGTGACTTGAGGTACGAGAGACCTGGCAGTGACACGGGGGTGGAAGCGAGTCAGGCTCGAGAGGCTCTCTGCCAGCCCAGTAGTAATAATCAAACTGTTGGGAGGGGTGGACCGAGCATTCGAGGAGAACTTCCTCATCGCAGTGGCAACAATAAGCCCACTGACCACCAGAGAGGTGTCTGGGACCCTAACACAAGTGAACTAAGAATCAGATGAGAACTTCCTCATTGCCGTGGCAGCAACAAACCCACTGGCCATCAGAGGAACCATGACATAAGAGTACTAGGCATCCCAGGAAAACATCCTTGTCGCAGTGGCAGGGAAAAGTTCACTGTGCCCGAGAGGGATTTGGGTCTTTGCGAATACCAGGAGAAGGGAAGTAATTCTCCTTGGTCCGAAAATGGACTGGTTCAAAGGTTTCTTGGAACCACAAGCCAGGGCAAGGGAGTTATTCCCCCTGGCATCCTTTCGCCAAAGAACATTTCTGGAAATACCACCCAAGGAGAAGGAACTCAGTGTCCTGGAGAAGGAACCTTCTGTTGACTTATTATTTAGTTGGAGTGTAAGGGACAAAAGTAGGTTGTGACACAGGACGGTGGAGTTTGATTTCGATGGACATGCTGACAAATCCTTTAGTATTAGTTTGAGGCAGGTAAACCCCTCTTAGAAGAACAAGTTACTTTCTTACCTGGTAACGTTCTTTCGATGGGATGGTCCGACAACGTATTCCATATCTATGACAGGTAATGTCCACAGCTGTGCTGCTTCGGAAAATCTTTGGCGTCTGCGTCGATGACGTCGATGCGCCGTCCCCGAGGACCTCCTCAGACGGCCGACGTCACCCGATGTGATAAGTAGGACGCACGACGGCCATAGCCTCAGTTATAGTTTTTCCCCAGAACGTGTGCCACCAGTTTTCTGCCAGTCAGACACACAAGGCCTTGCGGAACGCAAGCTGCAATCGCAAAAGAAATTCTGCAGCGGGGAAGGCAGGGAGGGAGTGATATGGAATACATCGTCGGACCATGCCATCGAAAGAACGTTACCAGGTAAGAAAGTAACTTGTTCTTCGAGGGGATTGGGTCCACTGACGTATTCCATATCTATGACAGACTCCCAAAGCAGTACCAAACAAGGAGGTGGGAAAGAATTTAGAATACAAATTTAGCATGCCCAATCAAATAGCGGAATAGAGAACTGCCTTGCCAAAGGCCAGATCTTGCCCTTTGATGGAATCAAGGGAATAGTGACGTACGAAAGTATGTACTGAAGCCCAGGTGGCTGCATCACAGATGTGACGAATAGGAACTCCCCTCTGCAGGGCAGTAGACGCAGCCACTCCTCTGGTAGAATGGGCCCGCAAGCCAGCCGGAGGGTCCTTACCCGCCAAGCGGTAACACTCGGAGATAGCTAAAATAATCCGAGACAAAGTCTGTTTCGTCACAGCTTGTCCCAAACGCTTTCCAGCGTAACCAATGAAAAGTTGATCGTCCACTTGATCGTCCACTCTGATCCGGGACATGCGCGAAATATAAAAGCTCAACGCTCTCCGAGGATCAAGCCTATGGAGCCTCTCCTCTACCTTACCAGGATGTAGAGGAGGATAGAACGCCGGAAGAACAACCTTCTGGCTCAAATGAAATTCCGAAACCACCTTCGGAAGAAAAGAAGGACGAACTCTAAGGATAACCCTGTCCTTGTGAAACACAGTGAAGGGTGGCTTAACTGAAAGTGCCTGTAACTCACTTACTCTGCGAGTGGAAGTAACCGCAACCAAAAACACAGTTTTCAGAGTTAACAGCCTCAAGGGGCAAGAATGTAAAGGCTCAAACGGAGCACCCATAAGAAACTTAAGAACAATGTTCAAATCCCAGCCTGGCACCAGAAAAGGTGACGGAGGGAACACATTAGTGAGCCCTTTCAGAAACTGCGAAATTAAAGGAATTTTGAAATAGGAACACTCTTCAAACGAGCGCTTAAATATGGACAGCGCCGCCAGGTAACCTTTAATGGTCCCCACTTGCAAGCCCCTGTGGGCCAAAGAAAGCAAAAAAGACAGAACCATGGGAATGTCACATTCAAAAGGATCCACATTCTGAACTCTGCACCAGTCGCAGAACTTTCTCCAACGGCAACGGTACAGAGACTTAGTTGCCAGCCGCCTGGCCGAGAGCAACACCTCCATTACGTCTTCAGGGAGGTCCCAATCCTTATTCCTCAACCTTTCAGATTCCAAGCGTGAAGCTTGAGGGTTCTGACCTCTGGATGGAGAACCTGACCCCCCCCTCCAGTGAGAGCAGATCGTCTCGGTAGGGAAGACGATGTGGAGGGCAGATGGACAAGTCTAGAAGGTCCGGGTACCACGTCCTCCGGGCCCACGCCGGAGCAATGAGGATCATCTGGGAACCGAACCTCCGTAACCTCCGCAGTGCAAGGGAGGGGAGGTGGACCAGACTCAGTAGGCTAGTCAGGGAAGGGTGCCCGAGGGCATGTGCTGGTAAGGGGGTGTGAGATACTTGTAAAATAAGTGCCTGCCCCAATAAGGCTCATGAGAGGAACAGGCCACCAGTCAGAGGCAGGTGGAGCTAGCGGGGGAGGGGGATGGTGAACGAGGAGGAGAATAGGAAGGTCTTGAGAAGCTTCCGGAAGTTAAGGAGATCCGGCTCAAGACAGAGGGGCAGGATGGCCATTCCAGAGGGAGGCTCCTGCCGAAGAAAGGGATCTTCCACACACTTTGCTTAGAGAAACGCCTGACTTGTAGAGAGTTAGAGCTAGAAGACCGAAGAGTTCTAGCAGGGAGGTATTTAGGGAGAGAGAGTTGGCTGTAGTGTGGTCCCAGGCCACAGAAAGCCTTGTGTGCCTTGAATTTGATCCTTGCATCCACAGGGAGCGAATGGAGAGATTTTAGGGATGGAGAGATGCGGTCCCTGGGCTTAAGGTCAAGGATAAATCTTGCAGTCCTATTCTGGATTAGTTGAGGGTGGGGGAAGAAAGAGGCAGATTAAGGAAGAGGCTGTTGCAGCAGTCAAGCCTAGAGAGAACAGGACTCTGGAGACATTGAGTTTCTGAGGATAGGTGAGGAAAGGGAGAATGCCTCTGAGGAGGTGAAGCTGAAAGTGAGATTTGAGGTGTGGTGAGAAGGAGAGAGAGGAGTCAAAGACGACACCCAGGTTTTTTGCCTCACAAAAATCTGAGGGAGAGGGCAAAAGGAGGGAGGCTAGAGAGTAGGGGGTAGGGGGAAGGAAGGGGAGGTGGACCAGATTCCAGTAGGCTGGTCGGCGAAGGGTGCCCAATGGCAAGCTAGGGATAGTGAGGCTTTTCTTTTTGATAAATTAAAGTCTTTGCCAACCAAAATGCCACCTTAGTGTCAGCATTCTTCTTTCCCCACCTCCAGGGCAGACACGCAAGTAGTCTTGAAAGTACTTCATCAACAACTTCATCCCTAGATTTGAAGTACCATTGAGTATCAAGAAAGATAGAGGGGCCGACTTCAAGGGAAAGCTAATACAGGACAGATGCAAAGTACTAAATATACAACAGAAGCTCCACTTCCACAGCACCAATAATCAGCAGGGTCGGAGGAACGCCAGGATGGGATCCTTAAGGGAGGAAAACAGCTAGGATATGTGTGGAAACTGTGTTTTGAAGGGGCCACATGCAGTGCTGTTATGTACAATGAGCATAAGGGGAACTGCTAATAGATTAACAGGAAGAAGCCCATATAAAATGCTCACTGGAAGACCAATAGTTTTGCCAAAAACTCTACCTCTAATGTCTTTGCATGGGGCACAGAGCTGTTGATGATGCAGTGCTTGACTATTGTAAAAGTCTAGTGAATAAGGACTGCTGTATCTACACCAGGTCCAGGAGGTTTTCACCAAAAGTCTATCCCTTTCACACCTGGAGATTGGATATTAACTCAGAAGGACAAGAGGGAGAGCTGTCTGGACAAGTGTTGGACGGGTGCTCACAATGCGCTGATGACCATTAGGGCTGCCGTTCGCTGTAGGGATGTACCAACCTGAATGCATGAAGCACACTGCCGGCTGGCAGCACCACTGGACACTGGCAGATGGTGACACCAATCCTGCTGTGCCTTTTGTTTAGTGCTAGGATACGTTATTGAGCTTAGTCTCAAGGGAGGAGTAATATTTAAAAACTCTTACTTCAGGAAAACTGACGATAAAGATGGGAAAGAGGGCTACTCAGCAATAGATATCTTGTCACTAGAGTCGGTAATATCCTCTTCTTCACAAGAAAACTCTGTTTCACCACCCTCCCCAAGCTCCTCACCTTCGTCCTTCTTGGTTTTCCTTTTCTCGTTGCTTCTGGGTCTCTCCTTTTTTTTGTGAAGATCGGGACGTCCACGGAAGGATGGCACCGTGCCACCGTAACAGGTGTGACGGGGTTAAACCTCCGTGAATGTCAAAATAGGGGAAAAAGCCAACGTCACAAAAAACCTCTTGAGAGACTTCCACACAGTGATCGTGGAGCAGGCTTCAGTGGACCGGTAGATGAAGTGGAGAACGTGGAGCAGACGGTAGTATCAAGGCGGCAAGGCAATCCGAAAGGTAGGCTGAGGTCTGGTTCACTGGCGGGCTGTTGAGTACAAGGCAAGTGGCAGAGGCAATCCAAAAAGACAGGCAGAGTTCTGTACACGGGCTGGCGGATAAGTAGAAGGTGCGTGGCAGAGGCAATCCGAAAAGGCAGGCAGAGGTCTGGTACACGGGCTGGCTGATGAGTACAAGGTGCGTGGCAGAGGCAATCCGAAAAGGCAGGGAGAGGTCTGATACACTGGTGGGCTGTAGAATACAAGGCGAAAGGCAAGGGCACTAAAAAACGAAGGTCGAGATAAGAAAACAGGATAGTAAGAAAAAGAATCCGAAGAGAAGGTAGAAGCAAGCTGAAAATAAGAAGCGAAAAGGAGAAGGGACAAAAGGACAAAGGAGGCTAACAGGGGAGAGAAGGAAGAATCGGAACGAAGGAGAGAGAGTAAGAAGGAGCGAAAGTAGGAGGAGCAAGCGGGCGGAACAGAAGCTAGGAAGGGGAGAGGGGAAGGATGGAGGTGAGGTCCGAAAATGGGAACACACACAGCGAGAGCGACGGCAACACAGGTGGGTAACCAGGCAACGTTGCAACGCGTCCGTAACCCAGAAGTGGCTGAATAAATACCTCTGGTTACGTGCGCGTGCAAGAACTAGACCGGTAACACCCGCAAGAGGGAGAACATGATGGAGTAAGCTATGGCGGACCATAGCGCCAGCGGTTCCAAATCCGCCACCCTCGCCGAGACATGACATATCTAAAGACCACATCAAAAGCTGGTTATGGTAGAAAAAATGAAATATAGTCACCAGGCAAGGCCAAACCTGTGGGTGCAATTCATGGGAGTATGGTATAGATTTCTACTTTGGGTTTATCCTGAGGGTAAAAGAATGCAAATTTGGGCAAGTGCCCTGTGCATGCACTGCAATGCCACAGTGGGTGCTCGAAGACTGGGAAAGGAAAAGGCATGCTAAAACAGCACCAGATTCAAAATGGGCAAAGGTCAAGTCCACCCTAAATAAAGTTCAAATCCCAAAGTCTAAACCTACTCAATCTGTGATGAAAGTAGAAAGAATAGAGATGTCAAGACCCACACACAAAACAAAACTAACAGAATGTTGTGCTAAATACGTGTAGTTTCCGGATATATGTGGACAGGTGCACCCAGCAGGATCGTACAATGGAAGGCTGATGGCGCGAGAACAAAAAGGAAGGACTTGGTATGCTTCAATGAGTTTTTCATAGGCGAGCTGTATGATGATTGCAATTTGCCAGATACAGTAGACACAGTGGTTACACACTTGAGGCTTATTGCCACCTCAAACAAATCAGGAAGTCAGTACTATGACTTTGTTATAGAAGAGCAAACACAGTTACACCACAAGAGACATTATATCCTAGAAAGACAAATAGACTGTCAGCATAATTCCCTTCAGGGAAACCCAGATCTGCACAGTAATACAGAAAGTGTTGGTTCATGTATCCAAACCAAAAGATTATAAAGGAGCTGTTCTAGTACACACACAGATGGCATGGTATTGAAACAGTGGAACAGATCCAGACAAACTGACAATTTTAAATGCAGTGTTACGTACAATGCATTTTTTCTTGCCAATGTTCAACTTCCAAGCGATCTCTTACTTTCCAGGCTGACAGGACAGCCATTAAATTGGCCAAAGTGGAATGTGAAACCGGAGGATTCTGGAAGGCAGAATAAGGGATCGTAGAATTAGGTGGCCTCTATGCGGTCCATATATTGAGAAAAGGAATATAATTTAAAGCTGGACGTGTTCGGAGAGATAACCGTCTTTCCGCTCACAGAATTAGACGCAAGTGTGGGTGAATTGAAGATCGAGGATCTGACACGTATCACAAAGAATGCATTAATGAGTCTTATTTTCACCATCACAAATGAGGCCAGGAAGATGGAGTGGGCCATTGCTTGCCAAGAGGTGCAAGACTACCAGAATGATAGATTGAGGTCCTTTTGTCCACAAGTCATGGCCAGAAACTGTGAGGGAAGATGCAGGAGTACCAAACCATCTGTCGCTGTGTAGACGAGCATGAAAGTAGACAAATCGGGAGTGCAGTGTCAAGAAAGGAGTGTGTTGGCTCATCGCATATAGGCCTAGCCGACGCATAAGGGCTCCAACATACAAGCGTTTGACTGTCAAAAAATGGGACTGGCTGTAGGCTACCCCCAACGGTTTGGTGTGGGGCAAGTATACTTGCGGTGGGTTAAATTAGTGTACCCTTCGCCCGGGGCAAGGGCCAAAACAGGCTGCTGTGTCTTAGCGGGATGGGAGCTTGAAAAGGGTACCAGGCAAGGATGTCCATTGGCCCCAATGCTTTTTATTCTTGCAATGGAACCAATTGCGGCGTATCTCGGGGAAGGATATGTAGATGCAGGCATATGCATAGATGGGGTGAGGCATGTGATCTCTCTGTACGCAGATATGCTGCTCTACACACAACGGCATCACTATCAGTCGAGAGAAATCATGCCTATTCCTGATGGCAGGTTTGAGGAAGATGGGAAATGAACATCTTTCAACCCTGGAACTAAAATGGTCCACTGACACCTTTAGATATTTGGGTGTTGACGTTCATCACAACGTCAGGATTCAGAACAAGCACAATACACAAAGCGCCCTAGATAGGGTGACAAAATCTAAGCCTTTTGTGGTCGGCTACCTCTATCGTTGATGGGAAGGGCGATGCTTTTGAAAATGGTGGTTCTCCCCCAGCTGTCATATTATTTTGTGAATGTACTGTATAATATATAACAGTTTTTTTTTCGCAAATTGGACACTGTTATTAAGGGATTCCTCTGGAAAGGGAGCAGACACAGGGTGGCCTTAAGCATGCTCCAGAGTGTGTAACATCACAACCAGTGATCAGGGAAATTAGGGGAGACGAAGGCCAGATTTGGGACACCCAAGAGGGAGTAAATGAAGAGTTCCTTAGATATTATAAGCGCCAGGGGCGTTGCTAGGGGGGGTGAGGGGGCTATAGCCCCTGATCTTTTGGTTGTAGCCCCGGATAGAATCTCAGGAGCTACAGCCAAAAGACTAGCTAGCCCCCAGTCCCAACAGTTCCGACATCAGCTTAGCCCCGGGTCTTTTCCAGACCTAGCAACTCCCCTGATAAGCGCCTTTGTGAGGATATAGGAGAGGATAAGGCCCAAGAGATCCAGGACACATTAGAAGACATAGGTTTGCCCATGGTAGATGATCTGGAACGGGCAGACATGGATGCTCCAATCACCTTAGACGAACTAGAGATAGTGATCCAGCACCTGTCCACATGCAAAGCTCCGGGGTCGGACGGGGTCCCTAGCGAATTCTATAAAACATATAAACAAGAGCTGCTCCCCCCGCTGCTGGCCATGCTTAACGAGGCGTTTGAGCGTGGTAGGTTGCCGGAGTCCCTACGGAAGGCGATGATCATCTCGCTCTTAAAACCAGGTAAGCCAAGCACAGACTGTAGGTTTTATAGACCCCTATCAATGCTTAACCAGGACAGCAAAATCCTCACGGCAGTGCTGGCAAACAGGCTTAAGCGAGTCATCGGGAGACTGATACACCCAGACCAAACAGGCTACGTCCCTGGTAGGAATATAACTGACAATCATAGGAGACTCCACCATATTATTGACCAAACAGAGCAGGACCCTGGCGAACTGGCAATCGTTTCGCTGGATGCAGTTAGGCCTTCGACTCAGTGAGATGGCCCTGGCTGCTAGCGACTCTTATAGAATATGGAATGGGGCCGGGATACCTAAGGTGGGTTAAAATGCTATATAGTTCCCCAATTGCAAGGGTCAAAACGGGTGCTACTAGCTCGGATAAATGGCAATTTAGCAGGGGCACTAGACAAGGCTGCCCTTGGTCGCCTATGCTATATATCCTAGAGTTGGAGCCACTGGCAATATGCTTCAGACAACAATATGGGGAGATAGGGATCCACACGGAGGGAGGCTCCCATCTTACATCCTTGTATGCTGATGACATACTTTTATATCTACGCTTCCCAGAGGAGAACCTACAATATGTCCTGGAGGTGATGGAAAGATACGCTACCCTCTCTGGCATAGCAGTGACCCCAAGAAATCCAGTTTGTTTACCCTGGGGAGATATAGAAGTGTCCTACCGAGAAGCCTACCGGTATTGCCAATACCCTGGCGTACTGAGACGTTCCGATACCTGGGTATTGACATTTACCACACGACAGGAAAAGAACACAAACACAATACAGAAAAGGCAGTTGAAGGGTATTGACATTTACCACACGACAGGAAAAGAACACAAACACAATACAGAAAAGGCAGTTGAAGGTATTAAAAATAGCATGGGATTTTGGTCCAGACTACCCCTGGCCATGATGGGGAGAGCGGCCCTGATTAAAATGGTAGTCCTGCCCAGACTGTTACACTTCTTTGTAAACATCCCATATGTGATCCCCAAGTGCTTCTTCGCCAGACTCCACAGCTTGTGCAGGGGGTTTATATGGCATAACTCCAGGAATAGAGTGGCCCTCTGGAAACTACAAAACTCGTGTGACAAGGGTGGTATAAACCTACCGAATTTCGAGTTGTATTACTTGGTGGGACAGCTGCAATATGTGGCCAGGTGGTTGTCTGAGGAAGAAACGGCTGAAGCTAGGCTGTTATGTAAGGATCCTTAGAGAGACCGTGTGGTTGCCTAAGGCGAAGATACTGGGAATGGCGAGGCTGCTGGTGCTTGGCTGGGAGGTGTGGCATAGAGCATGGCGGACCGTGGGATATCCGGCCCCGCTCTCCATGCAGGTACCGCTAGTGGCGTTATGCGGAGAGGACACCCAAATGATAAAAGGGGTCTGTAAATACTGGGAACCGGTGGGCCTGGCTACTCTTGGGGACATATAGCAGGAGGGGGAGGTGCTGGACTTTCAGAGGCTAACAGTGGACACGGGAGTGCACAAGGGCCAACATATTACCTATTCCAGAATCAGACAGGTGCGAGAAAGGTGGCCTGCGGTAGTGCTAGCGGAACAACCTGATGCTACCATCGAGACGATGTATGACATCTAGGAGGGTGGGCATGAAATATCCCGCATATATGAGCTACTGGGAACCAGGGTGGGGAAGGAGTTGTTCCAACTGAGGCGAGATTGGAAGAGGAGGTGGGGGAACCCATGTCGGATGGGCAATGGGACAGAGCCCAAAAATATCATAAGAAGGTGTCCCGAATCGCGAGGCTCCAGCAGATCCGATTATATATCACTCATATAGCATATTTGCCCCCCAGCAAAATTGCCAGGTTTGGTGGCCCGGTGATACAGAAATGCCCTAAGTGTGGGGAGGAGGAGGCGGGGATGCTACATATGTTTTGGGCTTGCCCGGAGGTGGGAAAGTTTTGGACAGAACTGAAAATGCGCTTGGCAGAGAAAGGGATCACGCTGGAGGTGGAGTCAGCTTGGGCATGCATGCTTGGGGGCTTTCCCAGACCACACAACCTGAGGCACATTAGCAAGATGAAGGACCTGGCCTACATCCTGGCCAAAAGAAGGATTGCAATGGGCTGGAAAGCAGCCTACAGGCCTAGAATCGAGATGTGGTGGGCTGACCTTATGAAGTGGGCAGAGGCAGAAACGGCCGCCTGGTACGAGGAGGTCAGCAGGGGGGGGGGGGAGGTGGGACCCCTGATAGCATGGAGACAATTGGTGGCCTCGATGGCGGGTCCCTCCCAGGCTGACCATAGTGATGATGACATGGAAGAGACAAAGGCAGCGGATACGTCTGAAGATGAACAGGCTGATGATATGGACACAGGGGCTCGAGTTAATGGGGTGCGAGGGGGGGAAGGACAGAAGAGTGTACTCTGTAATGTTGTAAAACTTAAACATGGAAGTCCTAATTGTTTGTAATGTTTGGTGTGTTTAAAATAATAATAAAAAAAAAGCATGCTCCAGAGAACCTACAAAGCAGGAGGGATCAGGGTACTCCAGTTAGAATTATATTTCCGAGCCAATCAGTTGCAGTTCGTGGTTGGCAGACGAACCACACTTTTACAGCCTGCCATAGACCAGTACTACTTGAAGGAGTTTTTATGCATACATGAATCATGTCTCGGGCAGCCCCCACACTTGGCATTGGGCAAACAATTGTGGCACAGAGTCTGTACAGTGTTCAGTAAGGCGGACCCCTTTTCCCCACAGATCCCTCTGGTTGCCATACTGGCAGAGAAACAGCATGTTTATTGGGAATCCGTAGACATTGGGAAAGCAGTGGAGTTGTCACTGTGGGCCACCTGCTCCAGGATGGGAAAATGATAGATTTTGAGACACTAGTAGAGCAGACTGGTATACACATAGGACAATTTCTATTGCATCTGAGGCTGATACACAGACTCAAACTGAGCTGGCAGTAACTTCGGCAGGGTGTGGGGGGGGCTCGAAGGAAAAACTGGGCTAGAAACAATGTATGATCTGACAGAGGGAGGGCACGTGGTGTCTAGACTCTACGAGTTGCTCTTGGCTAGCCTTTGTGCTTCAGTCCTGGGAGTGCAGACTAAGTAGGAGACAGACTTGGTAGGCCTTCGACAGATGCTTAATGGCCAAGAGTAGTGAGGTACCTCAAACAGGTCTCCAGGAACACCAGGATGAAACATACACAGCTGTACATAATCCATAGAGCATACTTGATGCCCCGCAAGATCTCCCAGTTTAAAGGTGCGGATAGGTAATATTGCTCTAGAAGCATGGAAGAAAATGCAGGCATGTTGCACATGTTCTGGACTTGCCACAAAATACAGAAGTACTGGGTAGAGATTGCACACAAAGTGACCAGGGGAGGGATAGATTTAGACATGGGGTCTCCAGAAGCCTGTTTGCTAGGGGTGTTCCCACACAAGCGCGGTGCCAAGTACATGGTAAGAATGAAGGATCTTGCCTTTGTGCTGGCCAAACGCAGGATTGCGATGGCCTGGACGTCTGCAGATGGCCCTAAGGTGGATTCATGGTGATCAGACCTGCAGAGGTAGGCAATAGCTGAGACTGTGGTCTGGCACAGGGCGATATATCGAGGACTCGGGCAAAGTGAGGCTATTACGCCACTGGATGATGCGCTGATGGGGCTAGGATCGCCCTGAATGTAGACGGTGGTGCAGAAACATGGAGGCTGGAAGACAACACAATGGGGTATACACAGGGACGGTGGGTTTAGATTGGACAAAAAAGACAATGTTTTCAAGTTAAGGGGGTTGGTGGATTAACTATCAAATGTTTAGATGTTTTGGTTCGTCTATGTCACAGATGTTGTTCAATACTGCTATGCATAATATGTCATGGAGAATGTCATTACAAATTGCTAATAATTAAAAAAAATGTTTAAAAAAAAACAAAAAAGGGCTGCAACATATATGAGGACTACTGGAATCTTGGCAGGTTGCGTCTGGGACTGGATTGCCCACAGAGATGTTTCGAAGGTGTAAAATCCAGAAGAAGAAAATTTCTATGTACTGAGCTTGCCTGAACTGAAGTCAAGCCTTGAATTGGTCTGGGAGTGGACTGCACTCTATGGCTGAGAGAACCTCTGCAAGTCCAGTGTATGTAGAAAGTAAAGTCTGGAAACATAATAACTGTTGCAAGAAAAGTGTGCTGGGAAAGGCCCGCCAGAGGTTTGTCACCAAATGGTACCCATATGTTATTTATGAATGACCGTTACATGCCCCTCAAAATTAATTGGCATATGATTTGAGATTCTCACTCACCACACTAAGTTAACACTATGCTAACAATTGGCCTGCAGTAGTAAGATATCATATCCAACTGAAGTTTAAGATGAGGGATGATCGAACTGGTACAATCCCGTACTGTTTTGAGAATTTGAAACATTTGCATCCAGTGATCCATGAAATAGTCGATGTACAGAAATAGCTGTATGTTGTGGAAGCAAAGTATAATCAAGAAAAGCAGAGTTTTGAACTGGCTCAGCGAACACTCATGTTCTATACAACCTTGGGTTACATGGGCCATGTCACTGAGTGGACTGGCTAAATTGATCAGCCCTCATAATTGGATCAGGATGCCCATTGACATGTATTGCTGTGGTTATTTTGCTTTTGGTGCTGCCTTAGGAACTGTGGATAAAGGGCAATTTGTATCTGCAATGAACAGATCATACCGCGTATATAGAGTAGTATAGAGGTGAAATAGGTCAATTTTCTGGACGGCTAAAGAGGACCCCGCTCAGTGGAAGAAGCAATTCGACAAATTATGCAGATTGAATATGCATACTGTTTTTATATTGATGTGCTTATGTTACTTTCAGTCAAAGTCACAAAACATGTTAACACTACACTAATAAAACCGGATATGTAAGGGTACAAATGAGCCCCGTTTGGAGTTAATAAGGGGAGCACAAAGACAAATAAGACATAATGAAAGCTAAAGAGAAGCATGAATGAACTGAAAGTAAAATGAGGGTTGTGCTTCAAAGCAGAGACTGTGGATGTTGGTGTCATTTTACTACAGGTCTGTGGCTGTACATGAGCCTTTGACTGTACTGCACGGCAGCCATCATTGTGGCAATAACATAGGGGGTGAAGCCATGCTAGGGGAGGTAGCACAGACCAAATAGTGATTGGTTGGCAAGCACACATGTACCCATAGATCTGTGCAAGGATGATGTAAGTCACCATCTGAGGCACAGGTACGACCACCTACACGCAGTGGTCGAAGTGTACAAAAAGAAGTAGTGGAACTATGTTCCCTACTGGCCTGCACCGCTCCCCACAGACCCCATCGCCGCGCCTCCTCCGATGCACAATAAAAACCCCAACACACATGTGGCTGCTCTTTAAGTAAACATCCTGTGCAGTGCACTGAAAGTTCAAGTTCCAACCTCTTCTTACACTTTCAGAAACGGTTTCTTTTTAAAAATATAAGTATAGGAACGGTAAAACCTAATTAAAAGTAGTATAGGAGCACTGCTCCCGACCGCTCCCGTCCACTTCGAACCACTGCCTACACGCCTGGTCCTTAAAAAATGAAGGTAAGAAGAACCAGACGGCCAGTCATGTAATGTAAAGCTCCTCCAAAGGAGGTAGATTATGTCATGTGGGTAGACCAAAAGGAATTGCATCTTGGCAGAGAAGTGGCATGAAGTGGTCTAACAGGGGCTGTCAGTGCTGTATTTTTTCAGTGTTTGTTGGACGGGGCGGATCTTCAGTGAAAGAAGCTCACAGTGACTCCTTAATACATCAGACGACGTGCGAAGTAGAGAAGTGGCATGAATTCATAATCAAAATTGAGAACGGTTGATTGACGCAGCGTTTGGTGGTGAGTGGATTTACATCATTTTGCTGCTTTATTACTCTTTACGCAGGAAAAAACGATGGCAGCTCCGGTTAAGTCACCAATTATTCTAATGGGTTCTAATTTAGCACAGGTGCATATGATTTCCTCAGCACGCCAAGAGCAATTGGCTCTTCCTATCCTCACCACAGTCTTGGCTGCTCAATCACCTGATTACATCAATAATGCCCTAGTGCAACTGGCTTGTAGCTTGAGCGATAATTCCATTTTAAAGGCTTTTGTTTCTGACGCCTGTCAGTCTTTGCAAGACCTTCAGGACTTAATTTGGAAACAAAGCACATGGTTCAGTAGGACCAGAGAATATCATTTTCTTCGGATGCCCAAATTATCCCAGATACTAATTTGTTTGTTTCTCCCTCTTTATTTGTTCCAGACTCCCCTAAAGTGAGTGTGACACCAGAGCACTCATTTCCATGACCCTTTTCTCTTAAGACATTCTTGGGGGCGCACCAAAGCATGATGTCAATAATACTCCTGGCTCTGCATTACATGCGTTCCATTTTACTCTGTCTTCACTTGCTAAGGCATGCAATTGTATTCTTGAATTCCAAGAATAAAGATTAACTTTTAATTCGATGGCCTCTAAATTGAACTTTGTTGAGAGATATATATATACGGTGCTAGTAGGCATAAGCCATGTAACCCCAGCTCTCTTCTCCTGGATCATGCTATGTCCTCACCTTGTAGGCATGTGACGTTGCCATTCGTATCTTTGCTTCATTAAGAAGTAGAGGTTTGTCATGCAGTCAAAACCTCTCCTGATAAATCGAAGTTCCCAAGCAGATCTTTTACTTCCAAGTTCTTGATCGTCATACAGGACACAGTTTGATGCTTTGAGTGAAGTGCCAAAATCTTCTTTGAATTCTATTTCAAATTCTGTGCCACAGTCAAACACTGAGCAACGGAATGCATCTGTCCCAGCTATGGGAACGATGTGTTACCCCTCAGTTACTAAACCTTTAAAAAAAGAAATATGAAAAATATGCCTAAACCTAAGATTAAGAGCTCCCGCAATTTCTTAGGAGGATTGAAAGCCTGTTTGTTGGACCAGCCTAAAATTACGAACGACAAAGTTATTCCTAGTGAAGAGTGTGCACTTTCAATATCACCATCTACATCCTCAGAGTCGGCTGATTTGGTTACAGTGTCAAAAAAAGCAAGGAGTAAAAAGAACAATGCAGTTTCTGCGGGTACCGGAAAAAGTAAAATGACTTATTTTTTTAAACCAGTACAGGAGGAAGGTAGATTACCAATTATATACTATTTTATCTAACACAGATCATCCCCTTTGTAACTTCCAAAGATCCCGAAAACAGGGATACAGTTGCGATTTTGGCACAGCCGATACATCTCTCCCCCTAAGACCTTTTACCCCAATATTCCTGCCTCGTCCCTCTAAAATTCAGGCGACTACAGTATCAAAGCTACCGGATAAAGGCCTTCAAAATCAAAACTCTTCTTGTTTTAATGAAGAAAAAACAGTACTCTCAGTGAATTCTACTAAATTCCCTACTAACTCTGGTAGACAGATACCACTTCAGAACTCAATAGATCAATCCTGTCCCATCTACCTTACGTTGGAAGATAGAAGAAACCAACTTCCAACTTCCCGAGTCGGCTCAATTATTTGCTGTATGAGTAAGGTTTGCATCCCCATCTATCTCGAGGGTAATTGCTACTCAAAGGGACTGGACAAACCAGTTCACTTGGTAGCAGAGAGAGGATGGTTAAAGAGCCATTGATCTGAGTAAACTTTAGAGTCTCGGAAATATCGAACAACCTTTGCCATTCGGCTGAAAGAACGTGAAGCTCCCCGTAGATAGTGGTGAGTGTAAAAAAACACAAAGTGTCTTGCAAGACCAGGTGCGACGGGTCCCTTAGTTTCTATAGAATCCCCTCGCACATCTACGCGAAGCAGACCGATCAGAAGGTTGAAGAGGTGGACAAAAAAGGCAGACGATCCCGGGGGTCAGAAGAGGAAAAGAGGATATTGGTGAGTAAATAACGGAGTCAGTTGGCAAAAGAAGTGGGTAATGAATGAAGAAATAAAGAGAGTAACGCAGGGTGTTGGTATAAAATATAACGTGAGTAAAAGTGTAATATATATATGTGGGGAGTGAGACACTGACTCGAGTGTGGCCGAGCAATTTAAATAGTCGTGAGAGGCCACGATAAGAGGACACGCCCTGGCCTGCATTTTTATGACGTAACAGAAGAAGTTTGAACCCAAAATCCCATAGTTGGATGCTAGGAGACAATCCCGATTAAAGACGGGACCAAAGGGCTAACTTACACTCCAATCAGAGTATTTATAGAGGGCTAACGAGTATTAACAAGAGGATTATAGGAAATCTATGTAACCGGTTGAGTTTGTCTGTTTTATGTGGTTTTATGAACGATGACGTCATCGAAAAAAATTATTTGATTGATTATACTGAACCTGATGGTGGTTTTTAGCAAGATTAAAATAAAAATTGTGATTAGTGGGATTGGAGTTTGCAATGATTGGTGCTCGCTCATATTATGTTATTTTTCTGAAACGTGTTTTTAAAAATCTGTAATTAAAAATAAACGAAGTGCCACATAAAGTTAAGAGTAGAAGAGTTAGGAATGGAGGACGTTACTCCACTTGTGCATCTCTGTAAGCAGCTACCAAAGCATGCACCTAATCTTAGACAATACAGTGTGGAATGGGTTAAAGGAACCACAGATAAATATGCCGTGGCCCCAAGTAGGCTCACTATCGAAAGCAATTCTGCAGCATATGACGACATATCTGCATGCCACATACACCAGAAAGAAGCTAGAAAATCGATTAGCTAGTTTAGAACTTGGGAAGATGTATCAAATAGAACAAGATGTACCGCCACCAGTAGATTGGATACTTAATGTATGCAGAGAGGGGGGTGAGGAGCCCTGTGCTCCCCTCGCCCGACTGAAACAGGAGACGAGAGCAAGAAAGACTATGAGTTATACCCATTGAGGGAGCTTGAAGCAGCGACTAGTTATAGCAACCCAGCATATGAGTCACCTGTGCAAAGCAGTGACGAAGGAAATGAGAAAAATATTGAGAAAGACAATCTCGAAGGTCCTGAGGGACAAGGAGAGACGCAATAAGGAGAGAAGTGATCAAGCAAGTACGAGCACATCTCTAGGCATTGGAAGAGAGATAAAATGATGGAAAGGAGAAAGAGATAAGGCTGATGAGATAGCGCTTTTGCAGAACTAATGGATGGTCAGATTTTGCTTAAAGTCGATGGTAAAAGCATTGAGGATGTGAGACAACAGGAAAAATAGATAAAAAAGATATGGAAAGAGGAAAGATTGAAAGGCAAAGGAGCTAAAAGGAAGGCAAGGCAAAGACGACAGCAGCTATAATAAGAAGAGCAATCGAGTAAACAAGAGAGCAGAAGAACAGAAAAAAACGGGACAACAGACAGAGCAGTTGAAGACCAGGAAAGGTTAGAACAAAGAAGAATAGAAGCAGAGGCACAGAAGTTGAGGGATAAGAATACAGAGACGAAAAGATGAGGAGATTCGCAGGGCAAACGAGAGAAGGGATATGAAGAAAAAGGAAGAAGACAGGGTCAGAGAGGAAACAAGGAAACTAAGAGAATTTGATGATGATATGGAACGTAAAAGAAGGCAGAGAGCATGCAATCTTGATCGCCTGGAAAAGGAGATGAGAGCCTGAGCCAGAAGTAGCATGGGAAGACATAGAATAATTCTTCCCAGAATACAAGTGATTAAGTTTGATTCTAGGAGCATTGGGGAAGCGATCGACAAAGTATATTATGACATGAAAGCTCAGAAAAGCTTGAAGGGCTTAAAGGGGAAGGGAAAAAAAATATCAACTTTAGAGTATATATAAAGACCCTTATTACAGGCATTAAAGAAAGCACAGACAACACAGGAAAAAAATCATGTGGACTGAGGAAATGGAGGAAGTATTTGAAGAGCTGAAAAAAGCAATTTGCATAGCTCCAGTCTTAGGGATTCATAATTATGCTGAGGAATTCTTCATATTTACGCATACAGATGGTACCGTTATGACAGCAGTCCTTACTCCGAGAACCACATTGGGGTACAAGCCCCTTGCATATTACTGTGGAATTTTAGACCCAGTTATGAGGGGTCACTTTCCTTGAGAACAGTTGTTGGCTGCTGCTGCATTCGCCATAGAAAAAGCTGCAAGCATAGTGATGGGATGCTCCATGACATTATTTGTAGAGCATGCATTATTTGCCATTTTAGAAAAACCAAAAGGCAATTTCACATCTCAAATGGCTTCTGCCTATGAGGTGGTCATATTGAATCCAATGATCAAAATAGTTTGATGCAGAGTAGTGAATCCTGCCATGTTTGCAGCTGAACCACTGACAGAGGATGTGCATGATTGTTTGAATTATGAAGAGTTTTATGAGATCCCTAGGATAAAAGAGAATGCCTTGACAGGTGGAGAAATGGTTTCCATTGACGGTTCTTCGAGAATTGATCAAAATGATGGGCAGAGAAATTCAGGTGCCGCTGTGGTAAAACACACAGCCAATGGAGAGTTTCAGACATTGGTAAGTGCACGACTACCATCTCACTATTCAGCTCAAGGCGGCAGAGTTAGTGGCACCGATTATCACGCTCGAGAATCAAGCAGACCAGGAAGTAACAGTGTACAGCGACTCTGCCTATGTGACGTCAACGGTGCGCGCAGGATTAGCATGTTGGAAAAGGAGGGGCTACCTCCGAGCGGATGGCATGCCAGTGCAGCACGCTGCCTTATTGGACAGGCTTATTAAAGCACTTCAACTCCCAGTGGCCATCGCGGTCGTTAAATGCGCAGCTCGCACTAAAAGGGCAGATTTTATCTCACGTGGAAACCAAGCAGCAGACGAAGCAAAACTTGCATGTTCAGAAAACAATGTCCTTTGAAATATCTGATGTGAAAGAAAAAATGGTTGTGTTGATGAATGTGGCTGAAAAATACAGTGATTTGTCAAAAACACAGCTGATAGAAGTTCAGGGGGAATGTTACGCTCACCTGGTCTCTGCGGAGGTGTTGCGGCACAGTTGCAGCCCTCCGTGAACTTGAATCACCCCCTTCAGGCCTCTCCCTCAGCAGAAAAGCTGTGAGCGGTGGTACGTGGTGATACTGCTCCTCTGGGGAGATAACAGTATGTGAGTGTGCCAATCTGTGATTGTTGTACCTCTCGAACCCTTCACCCCAAAGTATGGTTTCTGTGAGCATACGCCAGCCCATAAAGCTCACCTGTGAATTATGGAAGATAAGCTCTCCGTCCTGCTACTTCTGGCAGGGGTGCGCAGAATGGGATCTACTTCCTTCACTGATCCCTGATAATGATTAGTCCAGTCCAGCTGCGACTATGCTTCTCCTTATGATTGGTAAGTCTTTCTTGAGCTCTTGTCATGCTGTTTGTTCTGTTTAATGTCTTTATATGTTGCTCCCATTTATGCCCGCAAAAATGTCTCTCTTCTGTTTTCTTCCCTTAGATGGAAATGCAGCCTCAATACAGCTGTGAGACACTAGACGTGGCCGGATGGAAGATGGATGCTACCACAATGATCAACAGCAGGTAAGTGATGGTTTAAGGAAAGGCGCGAAGTATGGTGAAGTGCAACCTTAAACTGACTGTTTTTTCAATGTCTAACCTGCTCTTCTGTTTTTCCTTGCAGGTGCTGCTGTTGTCGATGGAGCGTGTCGTGCTGCGGTGCCAAGATGAAGATTTTGGCATTCCGGAAAGTGTAAAGGTGAATACTTGGTTCGCCGAAGAGATGTACAGGTAAGACCAGCTTCCCCCAGTTGGTAAGTATGCTGGCAGGAAGCAGGATGTCCAGGAAGCAAGATCTTCCAAGGCAAGTCTGACCTCAGGCGACGGTGAGTGGTACGCTGCTTGCAAGTGCAGAATAACGCGAAGCGTCTGTCTTGAGGATTGGGGCATCTTATATAGCTGAGATTGTGCGCACGCCCATTAGGGCCGGCTTACCAGCGCACCCTGCCACTCCTAGAAAGTGAGCACGTGCGAAGGCAATCCATTAGCAGCCACACCCAAGAATACACTTGGGGCTGCTTAATGGATGGAATGTTCAAGGTTTATGCATCTGAAGTGCTATGTCTATAATAAAAAGCTTTCTGGTGTTAAATGGATGTTCTTGTTTACTTTTGTTCATGAGCCTGGCTCTGACAGTGTCCACCCAGGTCTCCTATGCATGCGACCCCCTGCATGCCTGTGCCCCCGACTTCACGACCATGACAGGGAAGCACCCCAAGATGAGAAGGATTTGTGGACGCGAAGAGGGTGTTCTTTAAACCCCTCTGAAGCATTGTGGCAACAAGACAGCACTGGTAAACCAGTGATGCCTGTAGCCTTATTAAGGGTGGCGTTGGAGCAGTTACACTACCCCGCACACATAACTAGGGAGAATCTTGCTGCAACGATTGCTGAGGATTGGTTTGTGCCAAATCTATTAAAGCACGTTGCATTTTTTATGACAAATTGCATAGTCTGTCAACAATTCACGGCTAGGCATACACTGCGCATAGTTAGGGGGGTTATTCCAAGACGCATTGGCCCCTTTCAGCATTTGCGCATCAACTATGTCGATATGATCTAAGTATGTAATGGATATAGATACATGATTGGTGTGTTATGTCCTTTTTCAAGGTGGATTGAAACAGGTCCCTGTACACACCCAGATTCCACCTGTGCAGCCAAATATTTAGTGCGAGAAGTGTTTCCCAGATGGGAAGTATGCAAGGTAATATGATCAGACAATGACCCACATTTTGTGAACCAAACATTTGAGCAGATCAGCTTGTTGCTTGGTATAAAGCACAAGTTTTCCTTGGCTTAACATCCGCAAGGAAATGAGATCTGTGAGATGCTTAATGGCTTGCATAAGGAAAAAATAGCCAAGTTGAAGCTTACTCTGAAGAAAGGGTGGTTTCATTGACTACCACTGGCATTATATATGCTTTAAGGAAACAGCCAGGTTCTGACCACCATCTCACGCCTCATGAAATTGTGACTGGGAGGCGAATGAGAATACCTTTAATGTCTCCATCCAGAGTTAGAAGTGATGCTCAGTAAACCACAGATTTGTTTGGAATGGAAATGCGTGATAATAACTGTATGACTTCCAGCATTTCTGTCATTTCAGGACAGCTGAAGCGACAAGGGTGCAGGGCACTACAGAACACAGAAGGAGATGCTTCAACAAACCAATTTAAAGAACTTTGTGTTCCCAAATTATTCGCCGGCGATGAGGTCCTAGTTCGTAACCACACGAGGAAAAGGTGGGACAAACCCCGTTTTAACGGTCCATTCATCGTGGAAGATTGAATGCCGTCTGCTGTCAAACTGCAGGGCAGGCGTGCTTGGATATTTCTGGGAGATATCAAAAACTTCACTGGAAAAACCTCTCTGCCCTCCGCACCCCACCGAGAAGCAAGTACAAGCATCGGGGAAGAACCACAGCACGTGCAGACTAGATCTATGATGAGGAGGATGCAGACGCTGACAAATAAAGGATAAAGACTTTGTTGGACTGTGGCTTGGTTCAGGACACTCTGCTGTTATTTCAGGGTGAAAGAAAATTGTTTGTTTGAGCCACAGAGAAACTTGTTAAAACACTTTGGACTGAGGCATGCTTTGATAACTGGAAGAGAGTGCAGTATTCCAACTCCTTCCACACCAAGTTCTTGTTCGGATTTGCCCATGGTGTTACCCAATGACGTTTCAAGGATCATTTTTGAAGTTTTTCTCTATGTGCTGCGTTCATATCCGGCTAATGCGGGGAGAACTTCTAGCGCATGTACTTTTTTTACAAGATCCGAAAAATGGCCTGATCGTAATAAGATTACTTGCAGTGATGATTGAGCAAGTATTGCAGCCAAGTACAGTGGGGATAGCACAAATGCCCCCGTCACCTGACGCTATACGCAGACTTATTATAAGAGTTTTCTTTCGTCTAATTGAAGTATACCTGCATCTTGTTGGTAGGTGTATGGATGTGCTTACCTTCCTAAGGGATCCTAGAAACACTGCAAAATTGAATGAGATCTGGGTAGAAATCACACTGCAAGCATGCTTTTATACCAAGAGAACCCACAGGACAGTTGTGTGAAACTTTCCTCTGAGGGACAGATAGAGAAGGTTGCTGACAGACAGACATTTTGTTTTATACCGAAAGACATTCATCATGTTGTGTGGCCTAAAGCAAATTTGAGGAGTTCACAGAGAGCTGTTGTACATTGTTGAATTGGTCTAGACATACTAAGATCAGTTTTCTTCTTGCTGGAAACATTCATATTTTGTATGGTAAAGAACTAATTCCAGAAAAAGGTCAAGAAGTTCTTATCGTCCAGTAAGCAGACAGTGAATCAAGAGATTGCAGAAGCAAGGCTGCAGTTTCAAGAAAAAGTGTAAAATACTGATGTATTAAAAATTACTTTTTCCTTCCTGGGGTAATAAAATGGGGGGAATAAATAGCAGCATAGTAATGCCAAATGTAGAAAGGCGTTCATGATGTCCACAAACTAGATGATGTGAGTCAACTTACCTCTGCCTCATTCATGATTGCATTTTGTTCCTAATCATATTGCTTTCACTCACGGTTCGCACATCCTACTACCTCGATATACATGGAGCTAAGACTCCAGTGACTCTTCCTGAGCAAGAGGAAAGAGTTATTGTGGCAACTACTAAGCACCCCAGACCCTGTGCAGTTATTCCTGTTCCAAAGAAAGACGATCAATGACTTGAGTCTGAGATAAGCCCCATTAACAACCACTCACATACAAGGAGGGTTGTAGACATTTTGGTTGGACACAAAAAGCAGGCTTGGCAAAATGGGCAAGACAAGAAACTGCCAGACAATGTGCCTATACAGGCAATACATGCAGACGCACCCGGTCCTGTAATAAATGACCCAAAGGTAACTCCTAGAAGGCAGACTTTTTTATGCCTAAATGGGCAGCTGAGCAGATAAGACGTTCTGAATTTTCTTCTACCCAGGGAACATTGAAAGATATACCCCATCCATTGATAAATGTGCCTATGATCGATCCAGAAAGAAGAAGTTATGCTGGTACATCTCATGATATAACTATGGAAGGACACCTGAGGGGAATGAGAACTAAAAGAAATGCGCCAGAAGATTATTTGAGCTAAATGACTACCTGGACACAGTACAGCTCATTTGGGAAATAACATTTGGTACCAGCATATGAAAGAAGTAGGATGGAGGACCTTAAATAAGGAATGCTTTGTGTGCGCACTCCTGCCATACAGTATGGGAAAGTCTAAAATCTTCATAGCTATTGAAATAGATGTCCAGACAGCTCATTGTCTTTCACATATAGCGCTTTGCAAAACCAGAGGCCAGTTCATGGGTGAGATGCCTACATGAAATGGGCAACTGAATGGACAGATCCAGATGAAGATGATTTTGTACAAGATACAAAGACAAGAGACAGAGAACACACGAAGAATCATGTGATCAGATATGAGAAACCTGGAGCAAAAGGTGCTGGAATCTGTTGGGAAGTGAACAAGAAACTTGACAGTCCAGAAAAAACTGAGGAAAACATCAAACACTGGAAGAACAGAGGCCAGATGCAGATCTGGGATCAGTATTGTCTCCAGATTGATGGGAAGAAGGAGTGGTTATCTGCTGAGCATGGATGGTGTACGATCATCCTGAATCAACTGTTTGGAATGTGCATGTGCAATGTGAGCCCCTGTGGAAGAGCATTGCCAAACTACTAACATGGGTCGAAGATACAGGAGGACCCCTGCAGATAGTGCCGTTGGAAAGTTCAAAGTTGTGCTTCAGAAATAATGGCAAAAGAAAAGTTGGAGAGAATCAGAACTGTGATAGAATCTTTGATGCACCAAGGATGACCTTTGGTAGTGCAGTGATCATGGATCACTATTGGGCTTGTGAATCCAGAGCTTATATCAGATTGCCTGCAGATTGGGGAGGAATATGTACACTGGTGAATGTCCATGTTCCAGCTTTGGTGATCCCGAAAAGTGATTTGCACATTGACAATTTCCCGAAAGCAGATGCTCACCTGAGAAAGAAGAGATCTGTGGAGCTGAAAAAGAAAATTAAGAAGTGAACTATTTCTCAGCTAAATCAATAGAAGCTTTTTATGCCATACCATATGAGCACAGGCTGTTCAGCCAGACTTCACCCGTGTTTACGTTAATCGTCATGCCGGCTATTCAAGATGGAGAAAAACCAAGTGGCTACAAATCACCAGATGGGAATTGCTGCAGACAATTAACACTACAATAAAGGGATTCAATACAATCAGAGAAAAGACGAGAGCCATAAGACTGATGACTCTTCAGAACAGATATGTCCTGGATATGATTACAGCAATGGATGGAGGTGTTTGTGCAAAAATCGGAGAATCATGTTGCACATTTATACCTTCTCACGACGACGAAAATGGAACCTTGACAGAGGCCATAGATATGCTGATGAAGCTCCATGGTCAGATGACAGATGAAGTTGAAGACATTGCTGATGACAGTTGGTTTGGATCCATGTTCTCATGGGTTCCACAGTGGATGGCAGATATGTTTAAATTTCTTGGTGCTCTGATTGTCTTGATATTGCTTGGATTTTCTGTGATCAAGATAATAATCTCACGATGGAAGACAGCAAAAAAGGCCATAGGGCTGAAGATTATGATTGATGTTGAAGCCGGATGGAACCAAAGAAACTGACAGATGAAGAAATAAGAGTCTTTGTGAAGGCCAGTATTCTTGCACCAGACGAGACAAAGTTCCTGTATCCAAAGAATCATAAGTAGTATGTGGGAAAATGGATGTACAGTAGTCCAAGTGGACAGTGCCAGCTCATGACTTGGAACAAGGATGAGCATGTGAAAACAGCAGGATGCCTGAAGGGAGTCATAAAAATATGCATCCCAAAGAAGCTGTTCTTCAGGCCAAGATGTCTGGATGTGAAGGATGATGTGAGAGTAGTCGATGAATCGCCCAGAAAGGGGGAGTATAGAGGAGGAGCCAAGTACCCCCACCTCAACCGTCCCACCCATTTTACCTATAGATTGGAAGCCAAAGTATGAGACATACACAGAACAGCTGAATCGACAAAGAGCAGAGTATGGACTCAGGCCAGTACCAGTTAAAGGTCCAGTACCTAAGGGTATCTGGGAGCCAAGGTAACCATTGAGAAAACCATATTTACATACAAGAAAATATGATGTGATTTATGGAAATTCCTGAAGAAGCAGAGCCAATAGGTGGCAAGAATGAATGGTAATGCTATTTACTATTATCAGTATATGTTACATGAAGCTGAAATGATGTACATAAAGAGATGCAGTAATCAGAGGATGCGGATGGTCTATAAGGAATCAAGAAAGTATGAAAGATAAGTGGCATCTTGGGATCAAGGTGAAAAGATGAAGATATTAAGTGTTTCACACGTGTACAGATGCAGAAGAAATGCAAGCAGCAAAGTAATCGTGAAGCTAGCTCTGAGCTTATAGTTAAATAGATTGCGGCAAGCGCCAACATATACATATAGGAATGGATGAACTATGGATGGTTTCCATTAACGTGTTATAGCAGGCTGGACAGTAGCAAAAGGCCTCATTCTAGTGTGTCGCAGTTAAAATACAGAAATTGAATTACAAGTGAGTTTCAGAAAGGTCGAGGTTGAACGAGCCAAGAAGCCAAGGTCTTATCAAACTGGAGCAACCTGACGTTGGATACAAATTGTGTGAAAGAACAGAACTCCTGTTCAAAAGGCACAAACATAACAAGGAAGACGTCAAGGGCAATTGGAAAATAATATTAAATACATGAATAAAACTCAATTTTATGGTCTCTAGTCACATGGAAGCATGAAGTTGGACGAGCGAGATGGTCACACCTACACACGGAGGCAGACTGTGCTCCTCACGCCCTAATTTTCTCAGAGCTAAGAACACGCTCAAGGACGAATTTCACAGCAGACCACTGAGGTGATGATGGATGAGTATGCTAATTGTTGGGAAGCTAAAGACGACCTCACCAGCACCTGCATGGCCAGTCTGTTTGCTGCTAACATAGATGGAATAACACTGAAGAGGGTTGAGTACCAACCAATTGTAGAGGACCTGCGTATTCAGGGGTCCTATAGTTGTGTGAACCAATGGGACGTTTGTATTGAGTGACGTTCATAGTGGTCATTTTATGGGCAGGGATTAGTTACACCACCTGATGTTAAGTAGCCAATCACATAGTTACACTTTTTTAGACCAGTATACTTAAATGTGGACGAACACCCTATCCCAGTTACTCTTAGGTTTTTGTAGTTTGGCACGTGGGATGACGTTGCTACAAAAGTGGTTTAGATGTAATTGATGACGAATATTGCTTATAAAATTTCTGTTTTTTTCTTAAATGCATTGAGTTGAAGATCGAGCGATTGCATTGATGTTCGTTATGCTCCCTGTTTTAGAAGGCTGATATTAAAACAGTCTTCCTTTTTGTCAACTTCCTGAGTCGGCTCCATTATTTTGTGTATGAGTAAGGTCTGCATCCCCATCCATCTCGAGGGTAATTTCTACTGAAAGGGGCTGGACAAACCAGTTCACTCTGCTTGGAGAACTGGCTCACTCACAGAAGGTTGAAGGTATATGAGCAGAAGAGTTGGGAGGGACAGTATTTAAGTAGGCATCATTGTGGATAGGTAGGTCCCAGGCCCCAGAAAGCCTTGCAGACAATGCAGAAGGTCTTGGACTTGATCCTTGCAGCCACAGGGAGCCAATGGAGGGTTTTCAGCACTGAAGAGATGCGGTCCATGGGCTTGAGGCCAAGGATAAGTCTTGCGGTTCTGTTCTGGATGAGTGCAGAGGGCGCAAAGCAGAGGCAGGGAGGTTGAGAAAGAGGCTGTTGCAGTAGTCCAGTCTAGAGAGAACCAGTGCGCTGGGGGAAGGTGAGAAAAGGAAGAGTACCTTTGAGGAGGTGCTGCTGGTAGTTGGACTTTTTAAGAGGTGTCTGAAATGTGATTGGAGAAGGAGAGAGTGGAGGCGAAGATGACCCCAACATTTTTTGCCTCACTTGTGGGTGTGCGCACAGGGCCAAGGAAGGCCAGCCAGAGTGGGAGTGGGAAAGCGGGAGTAGGAGTCCCAATACGAATAATCTCAGTCTTACTGGTGTTGAGGGAGAGGTTGTTTGCAGCACACCATGACTGAATTGAGGACAGTCAGATATGAGTGAGGTAGAGCAGATGGCTGAGGGTAGCCTGAAGGAGAGTTGTGCGTCACCCGCATAACACTGGAAGTTAGAGATGAAAGTGGCAATCACACGTGCCAGGGAAGCCATGTAGACGTTGAAGAACCCTGAGGAACGCAGCAGGTTGAAAGTGTGATAGTAGAGACAAAGGGCCAAAGTTCCACTTGGGATGGGCGGTCGGAAAGGAAGGTTAACCACGCCGGAGCCTGACCTGTGATTCCCAGGGTGTCAAAGAGACGTGCGATCAGGATGTTGTGGTTTACCATGTCAAAGGCAGAGGAGAGGTCAGGAAGAATGAGGACAGAGGGAGTGTTAGTGTCAAGATTTGAAAGCAGGTCTTCATGGGTGTTCAGGAGAGCAGTTTCCATGCCTCTGGATGATCTAAAGCCAGACTGATGGTCATGGAGCCAACCAGCAGATTCAGTGAGGAAGGGGAGCTGAGAGATAGCCAGTTTCTCCAGGAGTTTGCCTAGGAAAGGGGTGATGGAGATGGGGCGGTAGTTTGCCGGAATGGAGGGGTCGGCAGAGGGTTTCGTGAGCAGTGGATGCACAAGGGAGTGCTTAAGAGAAGTTGGGAAAACTTGAATGGCAAAAGAGATTGCAGCGATCAGCTGGAGCGAGAGAGTCAATGTTGTTCTTAATCGTTTTGGAGGGGCGGTGGTCCACCGGTTTGGATGAGGCCTTCATAGACAGGACTTGTCTGGTGACCTCATCAGTTGGGATGCGCGTGGGCGAAGAGAGTAGAAGTGGTGGAGGGGCCATTGGAGGCTGCAGAGGTGTTGGTGTATGATGTGGTGTGGAAGTGAGAGAGGAAAGGAGGTCTTGGATTTTTGCGGTGAAGTGGGCAGCCAGGGCCGAGCAAAGGTGCTGGGTGGGTGTGACAAAAAAGGAGGCTGCTGCAGGATTGGCCAGTTCCTTGCAGACTTTGAAAAGTTCAGCCATGTTGTTTGATGCTGCGGAGATGTGGGCTTGAATAAAGACTCTCTTCTTGGCGTGGATGCAGAGTCGATATTGCCTTTGGCGGAGGCAGGCCAGTTTGTCAGAGGGTGCGCCTGACGCATTCCATTTCCGCTCAGCTGCCCTACACATGTATTTAATGGCTGTCAGATCAGAGTCGTACCAAGAGTTTCACTTTTTGGAAGTCTTCAGTCGGACCCTCATGACAGGGGAAAGACTATCAAGGGTGTTAAAGATAGAGAGATTGGAGTTTGCAAGGGCTGTGTCAGGTGGGAGTCAGCTGCAGTAGTAGGAGGTGGAGAGTAGGGGGAGGCAAAGGCAGCCGCTGTCACTCTTTTCATGGGCCTGGTGACTTTGAAACAGAGTGGCCGCGCCTGGTGTGCGGATGCAAGGGGAGAGGAGAGCTTCAAGTGTGACGAGAGAAGAGAGTGGTCAGTCCAAAAGAGATAGGTAGTGAGAGGGATGGAGAGGGGGATGTCGGTAGAGATGATAGCATCCGAAGTGTGGCCCGCTATGTGCATGGAGCCAGAAGGTAAGAGAGAGGGGGAGAGAGAATCGCATAGGTTGTGGAAAGATCTTGAGAAGTCAGGAGAGTCCAGATGAATGTTGAGGTCACCCAGCAGGAGGAGTTGAGAGGAGGAGGAGAGTAGAGAGAAGGCCAGGTCAGCACATTCTGAGAGTAAGAGATTGGACGGTCATGGTGGCCGATAGAAGGTGGCCATAAGGAGAGAAGATTTAGGACTGAGTAAGAGCCTGCAGACTAGGCTTTCGAAGGAGGAGTAGGCCTGAGTGGGGATGATAGACACAGGTATCCATTCTGGGAAGATCAACGCTGCTCCCCCTCCAGAACCCTTGGGCCTGGACACAGAGAGGATCTTGTATCCTTCAGGGAGGAGTGTGTAAAAGCTTGTGACAGAGCTGTCTTTGAACCATGTCTCTGTGATGGCGAGCACATCAAAATCTATGCGTTCTAGGAGGTTGCAGATGTCAGATGAGTGTTTGACAGCAGAGCGAGAGGTTAAGCGTGGCAATATGGAGCAGCTTGCCATCTTTGAAGGTCTTCTGTGGGGGGGGGGGCGCAGGGAACGGTGGTCCCCCCTCCTCTGCCCTCCCCAGAGGGTGGCAACAGAGCCAGCTGGATAGGGAAGGATGGTGTAGGGGCCAAGGCCGACAAGGGAGCCAGGAAAAAGGTGCCTGTGGAGAGGAGGAGGAAGGTACACCAGACAAGGGAGCCTGTACAGAGGAGGAGGAAGGCACAGCAGGCAAGGGAGACTGTGAAGAGGAGGAGGATTGCACAGCAGGCAAGGGAGCATGTACAAAGGAGGAGGCCAACAAGGGACCTGGGACAGTGAGGCAAGGTAAGGGTGCATGTGCAGAGGAGGAGGAAGGCACAGTGGGCAAGGGGGCCTGTTGAGGGGGAGAGGTGAGCTAGGAGCTTGTCAAAGATCAGAAGGTTGGGTTGAGGACCCTGAACCATGATGGTTCTTTTCAGATAGAAATTAATGATGACCCTGGAAATGGTGAAGAGGTCAAGGAGGACCTCCCAGCGGTTGCCACCATTAATGGGAGTGGAGGCGATAGGGGAGAGAAAGGCGAACAATGTACCAGGTCCATAGGTCGGGTGAGGTAACGACAAAGATGATTTCTGTGAGAGTCTCTCTGGCGAAGGCCTTGACATAGGTGTCTGCAATAGGAAGGCCTGGGCTGGAGCCCAGTATGTCCTTCTTAAGTTTCTTCCGGCCAGATTTAGTGATAGTAGAGGGATACGAAATAGAGAAGCAGTTCGAGAAGATAGGAGAGATAGATAGTGACATCGCTAACTGCAATGGTGAGTAGGTGACTTACCAGGCTGATGTACAGAGGCACATGGTGGGAGGGTGAAGGGGGTCGGGGGGCAAACCTTCAGGGGGTGGGGGACAGAGGGTGCGACCTTCAATGCAGGGAGGAGGCACTGCAAAACGATTTTCAAGCAAACACAGGCTTTCATGCTGCAAACAGGCCCAGCTAAAAACGATTTTTCAGGAAACGGGCACTTTCAATGTCAGAAGGGGAAACAGCTAAAAATGATTTTTCAGGCAAACAGATTTTTGAAAGGCACAGGGATTGCGGCACGGAATACAGTAGGTGCTAAGTGAGTCACAATGAGTGAAGGCAGAAAACAGTCACCGTAGCGCACGGGGCAATTACAAGGTTGAAGACTTGGAAGGCAGAGAAGAAGAGATTCAATGGGACTGAGGCAGCCACTGAGCTCACTTGATAGCACGGGTCTTGAAGAAACAGTCAGGCAGAGCGTTGAGTGTGTATATAATCTTCAGAGGCATATTGATTGGTGATGGCAGGAAGAGGGGCCCGGAGCAAATCCAGGCAATGACAGGGCCTTAGATTTGAGCCTTAGAAGAGGGGGCCGGCTAAAGCCTGACGGTCTCCCAATAGGCCAAATGTAATCAGGAGCAGCCAATCAATAGGAGGGGAGGCGGGTGAAGAGGCACTCAGAGAGCCTTCTAGGTGAGGGTAAAGGTGACAGCCATCTTAGAAATGCTGTGTGGTACCAGGAAACAAAGGGCACACAGGCATCTAGATTTAGAGAAGCCCCACACAACCACACTGTCCGAGCGTTATGAGGCAGTGAAAATGCTGTAGAATGCCACACAGTTATCGGCTGTAATAGCTGACAAATTTGTAATAATTATCAATTTTATTTTCTTCATTTGCTATCAAAATTGCCATCTCTAATTACGGCATACCACATGTGGGATAGAGACAGTGTTCAGTCGAGTGAAGGCATCAGGGACAGACTGCAGCTTCAGATGTATTGTTGGGAACAAGGTCAAGGTCCTCCTGGCTCCGAGCAGTGAAGAGAAAGTGGGCAAAAACTGAGGCATTGTTGCAGAGAACACTTTCGATTCCCTGAGGTGTCCCAGTAGCAGTGTTACATCATGAACTAGGTTTAATCTCGCAGCACGAGTCAAATGGAGACTCTTGTAATTCTTCAGAAAGCTTTTATCTCCACCACTGGACAGCTTGTTTGTTAAACTAAATGTTGAAGCTGAACACTCTTTCTGTAAGGTGCTGTTGTACTGGAGAGATCAGTGTAATATTATCCTCTTGAATATTTACTCACTAGAGGAAGAGTTAATAAGTGTGCCTGCAAAACTCAAAAAGAAGCTTTTTGAGTTAAACTGGATTGAAAATATAGCGTCTTTAATGAATTATCAACTATCATTTTAAACCTGAAATTAAACATGTTAATGTAATTTCGCCCTATCTGAAGAAACATCCTTCTAGGGCTCTTAGAAATGATATGCTAAGGCTAAAATTGAATGTTTACTATATTACGAGACCCAGATAAAAAAAATCCAAGAGCTGAGAGAAGCTGTACATATTGTGCTTCAGATATTGCAACCGTGAAGAATCTTTTTATTGAATGTGGTGCCTTAAATGATCTTCGTATGAAAATGTTCTAAATAATTGCGTCCAATAGGAATTCCTTAGATAATGAACATTTCTGGAATAGAATTTTAGCGGGGCAGGAAACTAGCTCATGTATTACTTCAACAAAAGGTCTACATCTGATTTTAACATGATGATTTTACAGTTGTGTATGTGATGATCTTAATTGTTGTATCTTTGTAAGTACAAAGTTTAAGTACTTACATACACATGAATAAATCATAATTACACCTTGCTCAGATAGTCCTGTAAAGCCATGCCACTAGAATGTACCATTAGGAAGTTCATTGATAATGTAATAGACTAAATGTATCATACTGACTTATCATTATAAAGATCATTGTGTAAAACTACAAAAAAAACAAGACTTATGATTGGGGTCCAATTTTTTGGGATGGTGATACTATTCTGGTTTCCCAACCCATTTCTGTAGAGCTGTATAGAAATATGCCTTTTGTCTGCCTTTGCTGCCTGGTTCCTTATTGGATTATTATGGGATGAGCTCTAGCTTGCTACACTAGCTGCGCCGGAAAAGCAATGCAATGACAGCCAAAACAGGTACCCTCCCACTCACTTTATTGTTTTCTATGGAACCTCTTGCTTTTTGAAGAGAGCAAATGGCAGCATTGTCCTGATCAAACAAACCAAGTAGTTATGAGGGGCTTATACTAGTCTTTCATATGGACATAAGCAAAGAGTCAGCAGAAATACAGTAACTTCTAAGAGGTTATGTAGATACATTCAGAGAGAATGAGCCCAGGGATTTCTCAAAGACTTTGCCAGAATTATGGTCATTCACATCCTCAAGGAGGTTGTATTACACTGCTAATCTACACTCAAGGCTGATCAATTGTTTAAGCGTGTAATATGCCCTAGCTAAAGGGGATAGCGGGACAACAACTCAGGCTATCTGCTTATTAAGATACAATGAGGGTGGCCAGAGGCGAGAGGGGGCCTTGCAATCAGTGGTCCCTTCCCGATCCATTTCCATTTTTCCCATGTCTCTTTTTTGGTTTAGTCCGCAGGGAGGAGAATGGAGCCAAGATGAACACACCCTGTGATTCTATTTATCCAGTGAAAAACTCACTCCAGTGTCAAACTGCCCTTCCTTAAACCTCCCTCATTTCACATTTCTTTTTTTCTTTGATTATTATGAGACTCAGAATTCTGGAATAACCTAGATCATAGAGACTGGAGGTGTACAGCGAAATATAATCTGAGTAGGTAAATGGGGGAAATTATGAAAGAAAGGTGTTAGGAAATGGGGAAGGGGTAGTGGGACACTAGAATGAAGGTCAGGTGGGGCAGGATGCACTGGATAAAGTGACAAAGGGAGGAGTGTCATATGGATACAAGTGGAAAAGAGTTGTAGTTGATGAGGATTTTCAGGGGGAAGAGGAAGAACTATTTGTGAGATAATCACAGCAATAAGGGTCAGCATAATATAGGACAGGATTAATGGTGAGGACAGAAATGTGGGCTTGACACATAAATCCAAGTGGGATGGGTACAGAAATGTCTTCATAGTATATGAATGGAGTTCTAAACGAGTCCAATACAGATCAACTATCCAAATCTTGTTCAATATCTGCCTACAGGAAACACATTTATCATATCCACAATCCCTCCCTGATAAAAGGACTAAGCAGAAACGAAATGTGGTAACCTCACAGACTTCCAATGCAAGAGGGGTAGGAATGAGAAGGCCTGTGGTGTAGAGTATTTGCAGATGGTTCAACCCATGCAGAAGTGTATTAAACGGGCCAGAACTTCTCCGTAAATGGTACATTTGATAAACTGGGATCAAGTCAGAAACTAGAGGGGTGGATGAGCCAAGTGAAAGCAGATGTCAAGCGGAATTCCACTGAAACCGAGCTGGTAGCAGCTGCATATACAAAGTTACAGAACAGCAACCGGAAAATGTCAAAACCAAGACTATACAGACCACTCTGAAAAACAGACAAAGCAACCAGCATTTCACTATTTATGGTCTTTTTTTTGCAGAGTACGAAACTTGAGACCTACGCTGGGCAATTCATTAGAGAACAAGGTGCCAGGTTTTCTGAGGTATGGGAGTGGGGGCTCATCATTGAGCAGGAGGGGGATCATAGCTGGAAAGAATATGAAGATGTAGACTAAAACAAATGAGAATAGAAACTGGGGCATTAACAGTTATGCCCATAGTTAAGCAGGAAGCAAACAGATAATTGAGTGAGAAAAAGGAAAAATGCATAAAATGGGAAGCCCAATTCACTTCTTTCCTGATATGACACCAGCAACAATGGCAAGAAAAAACAATCTTGTGGCAATACATAAAGGCTTTAACAGTATCAGTCAACCGCTGACAACACTGTTCTCTGGAAAAACACTAGTGAAACTAAAAAGAAAACAAAAGAAACATGAAAAATGAGGGGAGACCACCTTGAGCAAAACATACCCCCTACAAATACACCTGTGAAATTTAGATTGCGGCATAATTGACATGAAAAGAGCTTCCCGTGAAAATATTAACAGCAGACCGCCACACAACAGTCACTCAAGAACTGACACTCCTGAAGTGGCCCCAGCAGGGACTCAGATAATTAAGACTGCTATCAAGTAGAGAGACAACCTAAACAAGACTGCTTCCCAAATGAAGATAAAAACACAGAGAAATTACATCCAAAGTTTGAATCAAGCAACCAAAGAGAAACACCCAACAGCATTGTTGCGACAGGGGCAAAATAATGCAGGTTTGAATGGTACAGAGCTGCATAATGCCGACTAAGCAAAGGCATGAAGCAGGAAGAACAGAGGGAAGAAGATGCAGCTATCCCTGCAATGCTCCTGCCCCTGGAGGGGAAGGCCAACAACTCAGACGTAGTTATCTGCCTTATGGTCATAGGACCTGCAAACAGCCGATGACGGACACGCATGCAGTTTGTCATTTTATTTCTGTGCATCCCTGATTGGGAGAAAAAAAAAACACTTTTCCTGGATTCACCAATGGTTAGGGTATGGTCTGCATCTTATTCTCCATATCTGGACTACAATTCTCGTCAGCCCTAGTCAGCATAATCAGGTGTGGGTTCATGGGAGTCATAGTCCAAAACATCTGGAGAGCTGCAGGCTGTAGTCCCATGGCTTCGGAAGAGTAAAATACTTTGGGAGACCGGCCATCTGCTCTGTAGTTTCGGAAAATAACTATTTCAAGTGGAAACGCCCTGCTTGGAAGCACTTTAGGAAAAGTGTGTCTATAATTGCAAACTATATTTATTTGCAGGGAGGTTTTTCACAGTTACAGAGCTCATTTAGGAGAAAAACTGCTTTTGCTAGTTGCAGCATCTTGAGGGAAACGTTCATGGTCGAAGTGTTGCCATTTAAATACATTCAGAAGAAACTGCAGTTACCTTAACCCCCACAACACTGGTCATCTGGGTGGTGGCCTCACATTTTTCACTGATGAAGACCTTCTTGATTTCCTGACAAGTTTATTTTACTCCCCATTGCTGCTGGGTTGACATCATCGAAATCGTTTATTGTATTTCACTCATTATGCATTTTTCCTTTCTTTCTTGCTGTGCCCCGTGGGTGGGTGCATCATGACTAATTGCTAGGATCCAACTTCGGATGTCATTTGTTTTAGCCCACTGCTGGAGTACTTGAACACGTATTAAAAATGCAAGTAAGATATGCTTTGGATTGACTGTTCTGATTTAGCTTGTTAGAAATATGGACATTTGTGTTAGTGGTGGTCTGGCGCACTGTATGTGCCACTCTGTGGCTTTCTGCTTCTCTAGATATTAGGTGCTTTCTGCGTGGGTAGGAAGAGTAGGATACCACAACCCCCATAGAAGCCATTTAAAAGACTATTTGCCTACCTCTCTACAGAGTAATGCGACTACAGCGGTTTCAATGCAATTTAGATGAACACGTATATTTTACATTTTCTGAACATGGCTAAATATTGTTGCAAATCTGCATGACTGACGTATGCCAACTTTGCATTTTAACATTACGTTTTTTGGTGATGGGCTGATATTCTGCATCAGAAATAGGGGCATACGTTATTTCTCAAGTGTTTTAGACCTTACAACGTTTGTAGACCGTTTGGCAGAAGTCAGATTTTGATCACTAGCAACCCACTCGCAACCTGGTCTTTAAATGTGATGGGAATGCATCGAAGTTACCTGTTTATTGTATCATAGCAACAGTTCATTCTCATAGCATCCCATGAAGCTCACTGAACCTGCCGCTTGGCAAAACATTAATTTGTTCGACAAACACATTTTGATTGCATACCAGCACCTATGAAACATTGTTAGACAGACACATTATTGTTAGTCCGTTATGTGTGGTGGTTTACCCGCTAGCCCAATCCACAGTGGCTCTGGATATTTGACTGCATGATGTGATTAGTTAGATATAGCAGACGGACAAGACGACATATTTGAAACAGTCTTTTTATTAAAGGAAAGAATGCCTCTTCTAACCTTACTTCTGCTAGGAGTTCCCCATTTTCTAAAGAAAACAACAAACCGGTGCTCGTCAGGATGTTTTACAAAAACTGTCCACTGTTCAAACCTAAGCTAACCTAACATCTGCACTACCACTATTACAAAAACAAACTTAACATAGGAAAGAGTTACTTCCTCCTTATGATTCCTAAGAGTGGCTAGTTTTCTGACCCCCACCCAAAGATTTCTCAGTTCTTTCTCAGGCCCCAGGCCTGTTGTTGTAGTTCAAATGTCCTTCACTTTTGCTAGTGGTTTTTGCTCTGGGTTCTGTGACAAATCCTCGGATGTCGTCCCTTCTCCCTTAGGGAGAGCCCCTTCTCATGAGTCAAGGGAGGTGAAGCCGCTACCCGACAGTTCCCTTGGGGGTGGTACTCAGTGGAGGATCTCATGGGGAGGGATCCCCCTATGGGACTATGGATTGCTGTTCGGGGAGAACGCGATAAGTTCACAATACATCCCAACCTCCCCTCATCCTTATTCCCTGAACACAGTACACTAGTCCCCCACATGTCCATATACTTGTGTGAAGTGGATTGGCCAGCCCTTGTGAGAACCACTGAGACGAGGAAGAGTAGGGACCACTTGACTGAATTATATTGGAAAACTGGGACGGTGAAGAGTCCAGCAAACCCAATAAGGAGTTATCGTACTTATACAGGGACAAAGAAGATGTGCAGAGCCATAATGATCGCCTTGCAGAACTCCAGTAAGAATCCTAGTTTATGTCAAGATCTTGCAAGTATAAAAACTGAGGAGGGACTTGTGACTGAGTCGAACAATCCATGGAGGAACCGCTAGGGCCAGCGTGGTCCAGGAAAAAGGCAGACTGGGATGCTGAGGCAGAAGCAAGATGGTCCGAAGCCAGTCCAGAGTGGAGGAACCGCTTAGCAAGCCAGAAAAGGGAAGCTCCCAGCATTCCTGAGAAGCGGGAAGGAAGAGCCACGCTACCCGACAGTGAACTATTGCTGCAGAGCTGAAGGACCACGAGGGTCGGGGGAAGCCCCGTAGCTGACAGGCACCAAGGAAGACCCAGAAATGTTGCGGACTATGAGAAAAGGTTTGCCGGGAAGGTGCTGGGGCCCCCCCGAGAAGGTGGTGGAAATCCCAGAGGGGAGAGAGAAGCCGAGAATACAAGATCTGAGACCTTCACAGAGAGAAAGAGGAACTCTGTTACACTTTTAAACGGTATGATAATACTTGGCAGGCAAGTGAACCACGTCCATCAGCAAAACCAAGCAAGAAAGGAGAGTCTGGGACCCACCGCCATAAGAGAAAGCATTTAAGAGTTTGTGTGAGAAATATTGGGACATTACTAAGAGGGTCTGGGACCCAAAGAGAAGAAAGATGAAGTGGGGAAAAGCCTATACCAGGCAGTATAGTGAAACAAGTATAGGGGAAGCCTGGAAAAGGTAACGAGGCATCCTTCAAGGTTCATCTTCCTCATGGCATTATCTGGCAGATGAGTACACCAGGTATGCCCAACTCAAGTCCGTTGGTCAGGCTGGACACACAAATAAAGCTTGAGAAAGCCATGCGGAAGGGAGTCATTCCCCATGGTGTTGATGAACATCGTGAAATAAGCCAATAGAAGGGAGTCATTCTCTTGGCTTTTTAAAGAGCCTGAGAAAGGCCAGGGGAAGGAAATCGTCCCACCCTGATGTTTGTGAACATTGTGTGAGAAGCCAAGGGAAGGGAGTAATTTCCTTGGCATTGTGAGAGGCCCAAGAAAGACCAGGGGAAGGAAGTCATTCACCCTGTCATTGTGAAGTGCACAGTAAAGGCCAGGAGAAAGAAGTCATTCATCCTGGCGCTGTGAAAAGTATTGAGAAACCGGAGGAAAGTTAGGGGAACAGAGATTCACCCCCCCCCCCCCAACACTGCAGATACACAAGGCTTACTTATTCCATGTGCGTTGGTGGAGCCATGCCAAGAAAGCTTTTGAGACTTTTGGTGTTGACCTTTTTGAAGAACCTTTCCTTTTTTCATCACCCGAAACTGAACTTTGGTATATTGTCCAGAAGAGGCGAGCCATTCCTCTGGACCAAAAAGATCACTCCTTTACTTAGTTTAATTTAAAGGGAAGGAAATACGTTTTTGACATAGGACAGTGGACTACTTGTTTTGGATGAACTTCTTAATGGAATCCTTAGTATTTGGTTGAGGTAGGGAAACCCCTCTTAGTAATAGGGCCACGTAGGCTTTTCTTTTATTTTATCCAATATAAGTTTATAGCCAAAAAAATACCACATGTGTGTCAGTCTCCTACTTCTACACCCTTAGATCTCCCACCCTAATGTTCTGATTCTTTCTCCCAGCCAAGCAGTGTCAGACAGTTCAAACAGTTGTAACAAATATACCCAATGTCTCTTGAATTGTGTTCCTCGTTGGAAACAACAGGTTCCAATAGTCTGGTTTGGTCTGTACTCACATAACTGAAAAGGTCTTTCACCCCTGCTCATGGTATCTTGTGCATCGCTGTGTTTCAGGCGGTTCCCTTGCTCACTCTTGTTTGGTAGTGGGACTTCTTACTCCCTCATGGGTATCTTGTGTCTTAGCGCCCAGCTTTGGCTCCCTGGCTCTTCAGTCCTTCTCCGTTGATTGGTTTTCTCATCCCCTCGTAGGAGGATTTTAATCTCATCCTGGCATGGGCTATGGGCCTGCTCGGCCCTGCTTTGTCAACTTTCTCACCCCCTTCATGGGGTATTTGGACTCTCAGCTCGGCATATGCTGTAGGCTTCTTAGCCCTGTTTTGTTGTTGTTTATTTCACCCCCCTCGTGCAGCCTTTGCATTCTCATCCCAGTGTGGGCTATGGTGTGACCTCACCGCCCTCTACCTCTGCCGCAGACCTGCTTTCGGGCAGTGGTGTTCGTTGGTGGAGACAGTCTCTCTGGCCTTTGCGGAACCATTCTTGTCTTTGCTCCGGTTTTCGCAGTCGGGTCTCTTGCATCGGTTCCTCCCATCTTGGACTGACAGGATTTCAGCATCGGTAAGGGAGGACGCCAGCATGCCGCTTCTCTCATGGCTTAAGTTTAATTTCATCTCGGTTACTCCGAGCTCCCCATGCTGCCTGCCTTCCTGGTAGTGGCAGCCTTCCGGGGGGTTGCCTGTTCCTCCACCCACCACGCTGTCTGCATGGCTGTGACTCCAGGCTCCTCCAGAGAGGGAGACGTTCCCTCATCTTCTGCACTGCTACGCAGGCCTGCCTCTCTCACTCTGCGGCAGGCTCTCTCCTCTTGTGTATGTTCCTCCCTGGAAAGAGATGGAAGAATCCAGTAATCCTTCATGTAATAAGGGCGCCACTAAATGCAGGTCAGAAACCAAGCCATCCACCTTTAAAGGGCCCTGTACATTACTGCACTGTTCAATTCCCATATAACCAACAAACACCTGGGATTCTGTGTTAACAGAAGGTGGTGAAAAACACTTAAATAAGAAAGGCATGGTATCAACAGTAGACAAAGACCGAATAGATGCAAGTTTCAAAAAGCTCTATTTTGTATTTTAGTAAGGTCGGGGGAATTCTTAACTGGCCCTAACTCTACAATGGGAATAGTCTCGATCATTAAACAAATAACAAACAAGTCCAAGTCAGTCTAGGCAAAATAAAAAGGCCTATACTAAAAAAAGAAAATAACCTTGCATTCCTTCTCAAGTGACAAATGAGCAAAGGGGATATAAAAAGGAAAAATAGTGTCTTAAAATAAATGTCAGAATGGCTTAGGTAACAACTCCCTCTCCACCTTCAGAAGCACAGGGTCTCGAGAGTTTCTGGTGAATGGCAGAGTTCTATCAGTCTTGCACACTTTACCTTACTGATACAACACTTCAAACCTGGGCTTCAAGCTTTTGACAGTTCAATAATACTTTAGGCTTTGTCTGCCTCGCCACAAATGCACAGTTATACTCATGACTTACTTTATCACAAATCAACACAGGATTCCCTCTGCTGGGCTTGAGCCTGCCTTTTCTCTTTGTGGGGGTTCCCTTCCCCACACTTTCTTTTACCCAACATTTTACTGTCAAAGACTTTCAAAACTGCAAGGATTTTACGTAGACCTGCATGACCACTTCGACGTTTCTTTGAACAATTTATCAATCAACAATCTTCTTCACCTTGCAACACCAATGCTTCATCTTGCTACTTGTAGTTTCTTATTCTTCTTACTTTGCCTTCTTGGCACCTTTCAAAGTTCATATACGTTGCCCTCTTTGCACATTCAGAGTTCATATATTTTGCTTTTCACTCAACCTACTCTTGTTCGTGACGCAGTTAACTTCTTGCCTTCTTTTCCCGTTTTATCTTAACTTCACAGAAACCTTTGAATGTGCGACTTCGCCTTGCAGGACCACTCTAATACTTTGTATACTTTCATCACAATTAAGCAATTGTCTTTTCCATTATGCATTTTATCAGCACACGTGCAACCTTCAACTCTTGTTACAGTCACGTAACACAAACCAGACTTTTGTTGCCTTCGATAACTCACTGGTCGTGTTAATTGGGTTTCTTTCATCAAAGCCTTTCAGGTAGCAGTCCTCTGCTCCTCCCCAACTCCTTCATTCACCCGGGAGGGTAGCTGTCCGCCTCGAAGTACTTTGAAGGTATATCCTTTCTGCTCGCTCGGTTTTGGAATACTTGCGGCCTTCCCCGCCTCCCACAGGGTCGGGATCCAAAAGCGATGGCCTTTCCCTGGCCACCGGAGTATGGGATCTCCGGGGACTAGGTTGTGAAACATCCTCTGGTTTTTACACTTACTTGGAGATTCCTTATCTTCTTAAGGGTGGGGGTCACCTCCAGTGGGGTCCCGCTTGTCCTGTCCCCTAGGGGGTGTTAAGCATAGCGGACACACCTCCCTAGTCCCAAAGGGGGTGGCTTCCCCTTCGGGAGAAGGGACGAATTCCCTGGATTCGCACAATGAAAATAGAATGTGGAAATGGTTTGCTGAACAGAACTTCGCTGTTGAGTGCAAGACTGGAACAAGCTTTTAATGCTTAAAATTTTAATATGAAAAGCAAGGGCAACTAAAAAGATGACACTTAAAGCTGTTGACTGGGAAGTTAATTAAAACTAAAATCACAGGGCAATGTATTCCACTTCTTCCTTCTCTACAACAGGTAAACTAACAATACTAATAACATGGTATGAAGAGGTTCTAGTCTTTAATTACCCCTGTGAGCCCACTGCCTGTCACATTCCAGCACTTAATGACAAAGTAGTCCTCAAGGGCCTCAGTTTTGCACATTAACTGGCTTTTGATCACTCCCAATAACCTACAGATGCTTAACTGCCAGATCTAATTTTCAAGTGCTTGTTCATGTAAATTGTCCATCTATTAATGCAAGAACCTTACAACTGATATTTAACATGTGTATCCTTTTTTAGATTGGTCTCATGCACTTTAGGGCAACAAGGAAGCGTATGAATAAAACTGAATGTGTGCTGCAGTGTGTACTACATAATGATAATGGCTGCTATGAAGTCCTGCAACTGTTAGGAGGACAAATCCAGGGATTTTGGTCAACAGGATATGCACTTGGGAAAAGGGGAGAAAACCTAGCCAATCACATAGGACACCAGCACTTTGGCCCGACACAACCTCAAGCCTTTACCTAACCTGCATCTTGAGTTCTAATGGAGCAGCCAATTTAATGTAATGTAAAGTGGCCTTGCTTAGTGCAATTCTGTTATTTGGGGGACTTGCAGCAGGAAGCTCTCTAAGGAAACAGGGAGGAGGGCATTTGTGTGTGACAAAAGGGAAGACCGATGTGAATCCTCGGGTGTTTATGCTTGCAGGCTGGAAAGTACCAGAGTCTTGAGTGTGGGTGTGATTCTAAGTGGGTAGAGGGGCAGACACAATGAGAGTATCATCCAGAAGGGAGAGCCCGAGCTCCATCTGTCAAAGTCAGCGTTTCAAGGACCTACTTAGCTGCTGTAGTGTGTGGGGGTGTTCTACATGTGTAATATATCACAGATGGCTTCAATTATGCAAAGACCCAAAGATATAATTTGGGTATTTTATTATCAACATCAATCAAATATTGACTGTTGAACAATAGTAGAAAGGCCAGACTAAGGGGGTCCCTTGCCTCACCCTTACCTTGGGCTCGCACCACCCTAGCCCAAGCGTCCCAACAAGATGTAATAGAAAACAATATAAAGACAGGTTATCTCTACTGGATAGTGCTAACCTGATCTTCCAGTGAGGGCTTAATGTCCATAGCCTTACTTCCTCTGGGACTTCCAAAGGGGTCCCTACTCGGATGGTTACCCCTGGTTGGGCTTTAATGATGGTCTTTTCACAGTCTTGCACTCTCTCTCACACTTTCTCTTTCTCCCTCTCTCCTTAACCTGCTCTCGCTCTTCCCATCTTTACTACGTCTATTTCTTCTCCTTTCTTCCCTCTCACTCCCCATCTCTGTCTATTTCTTTCTCTGCCTCTCTTCCTCTCCGCAATCTTTCAAAGTCCCCTATATCCCCCTCAAATCTATCTCACCTCTCACCCTCTTCTCCTCCCGCTTGCTACTCCCGCTCCCTCCTTCAGATCTTTTCATACTCCTTCTCATCCCTATATCCTCCCTGCTGTTCTCCAACCTCCCCTACAAGGCCTACTTCCTTCCCTACTATCCTTCTGTCTTCCTCTCACACACTCCCTGTCTCACGTTCTGTTACGCTCACCTGCTATCCACGGGGACGCCACCCAGCCCTGGTTGTATGATTTGCACTCTAGGACCCTTTCCCGGTCCCTTGGTAAGGCCTCTGGTTAAAGATGGGTCTTAATATTGTAAAAGGTGGATTCTCCGTCCTGCTCCTCGTGGCAGGGGTGCGTAGATGTGGGGGGTGAGCAGCGACCAAGTTACTTCACTGGTGCAAGCCCCCCTGTGGGAATCCAGGCCTGCTGCGACTCCATAGGTTTGCTGCTTTACAGTCTTTATATGCAGTTTTTATGTTCCTCTTCGTTCGAATAATAATGTCTTGCTTCTTTCCTTTTAGGTATGGAAAGGTATTTTGGTTTTGTCATGCAGTTTGAAGAAGAGCATGGGCCGGTAGACGAAAGCCCGATGCTGTCCGGTGAGTAATGAGCGATGCGTGGCGCTGTTTCACCTTTTATATTGCTAACCTGTGTCTTTTCTCTCCTTGCAGGTTGCAATGTTCCTCGCCGAGCGCCGTAATGTTCCAGCAATGATACCAACCAGGAGAGGACTACCCAGATAAGAATTGTGAGGCTTTCTTCATTCAGGAGGAAACGTGAGTAAACGCTTACTAATGCTGTCTTTCTTTCTCCTCTTTCCAGGTTATGGTATTCCAGGATGCATGTGGTGCCGGATGATGGAGTTCGTACCTTCAGGTGAGTGGAACTGAAGTCAGCGATGGATTGAAGACAGGATACTGTTCCAGGTAAGTTTCGTAGTGTTCTTTCTCTTTCTGCAGGTCCTTGGTTTCAGGTAAGCTGGCATCAAAGAACTGGACACGGTGAGCGTTACGGTGCCCACAGCAGAATAACGCAAAGCATGTTCTGCTGTTTGGGTGTGGTTTAAATAGTCTCAGGTAAAGTAGTCCAGGTAAAATAGTCTCAGGCCTGCCACACCCAATGTAGTCCAGGTAAAGTAGTCCCAGGCCTGCCACACCCAAAAGACTAGAGCGCATAGCTCAGTTCCTTGTAACTGAGCTATGTGTGTGCCTCCATGTTGGCTGAACCCCCCCCCCCCCCCAAGTTAAATAGTCCCAAGTAAATATCCCATTCTAATGTTGGTCTTCATGATGGCTATGAGCCTGGCATCAAAGGCGCCATGACTGACTCCAAGAGAGTCTTGGATGAGGCTTTAAGGCCTTTGACCTGGCCCTAACTGGAAGGCTGACTTGCCAGTGAGGGCCAGGGGCAAGGGCAAGGGTCATGACACGTTCCACTATCTACACACACGCCTCCTCCTACTTTCACATTCTCTTATCTGCCCACTCCATTTCTCTCATCTCACACTTTGATGCACACCACAATCTCTACAGTGTCTCAAGCTTGATTTGACACTCTCTCACACTCAATACCTTACCTGAACTTTCATCCAACAAGCCCCAAAACCTCTCAGCTCCACCATGTCACTCAGTCCACTTCCTTTCCTTCTGGCCTCAACCGAACACCCCTCATTATTCCCTCTAAGTGCTGGGATTTTATACCCATGTTCGCCTTGGTATGGACCTCTACCCCCTTCCCATTGGTCACTAAAGTCACCTGTTCTATTGGGCCAACCTCCCACTGTGCTTTCCCCTGGGCCAGGGCTTCCATGGCGCAAAGTTTCAAAGTCTGAGATTGGCCCCATCCCATTTCAATTCTCCAGCAATCTCCCCAGTTTCCCGGCTCGGGCAGTCGGTTCTTGCCACAGTGGCCTCTCTTTCGCTATCCAGTGAAGGATGCCTCTTTGAGGGTGTCTTTGCGGTCCTCGGCGTAGTGAGACATGCTGCGGTCGTCGTCCTTCCGTTGGTCTGCTGACACCCCCACGTTCTGCTGTTGATGCATGGGTATTTTGATTCAAGAGTTCTGAAATTAATGGAAATAGACAGAAAAAAGGCAGGGTGGAACAGACATTGTATCCAATATCTATGTAACATAAGGAATACTCAGTGCAGGAGTGTTAGGGACTGCTACCCCAAACTCCCTCACCCCACCTCTGGTGTTGGATTGGCTCTGGCATATACTGTCACGTTCTGTTTGTGGAAGCGCTGGCACAGATGGAGATTGGGCTATCCTATGCACTCGAACCGCATGCAGCGGTCTAGTGTTCCTCCAAGATGGCCGGCGGATGTTTATAGGAGGTCATTTCCGGATACGTCCTTGTGTTGTATCCGTCTTGGACCTCGCTCGTACTACTGCATTCATTCGTACTTTTCCCTGCATTCTGACTATTTTTCCCCTTTTTTCTCCTCTCTCTATATTTCTCTTGTGTTATTTCATGTTTTAACCCATCTTGCTCGTTTAACTTTGCTCTTTCCGGTATTAGTTTTCCTTTTCGTTTTCTGATCCCTATTCTGTCTTATTACTCCCTGCCCTTTCTTTTCTTCTGCCTTCCTTCCTTACTTCTATACACTCAGGTCTACTGTTCGCTCTAACTCCAACCTTTCTTTCTCATAACTCGGTTCGTACCTTGGTACGCTCAGTTCTACTGCTCACTCTGCCTCTTACCTTTCTTTCTCTTTCTTCGGTTCGTACCACTGTATGCTCCGTTCTGCCACTGGCTCTGATGCCTATCTTTCTTTCACTGTTGCTGGTCCGTACCTTGGTACGTTCCAGTTCTTTCCTTCCTTCCGTTGCTGCAGGTTCGTAGCTCTGTACATTACGTTTACGTAGCACGCTCAGACTCTTACCTTATTGCTTCTATCAGTCCTGTTTCTTTACACTTCCTGTTCAGGTCACTATTCCTATATTTCTATCCGGTTAACTCCGCCTTTGTCATACCTCATTTTCACACTTTTGGCAGTCTCTTACTATACCGTTTACTTTCTACAAGAAGAAGGACTTACTATACTTGACGTGACAAGGACCTTTTTTGGTCTACTTCGATACCTCATCTCAGAAGAAGTTACTTTAAGAAGCTTAGATCTTCCTCCAAATTCCTAATCTCCCTCTTGCCCAGGGTTTTTTCTGCCTTGCAAGGCTTATTTGCTGGAAGTTTATGGGAGCTTGCTCCTTGGGGTTCATCTTGGACCTGATACCTAACAGGGCACGGTGGCCTCCGAGGGAGCTCGCACACAAAGAAGGAGAAGAAGCCAAAGAGTACCAGGAAGGATCGAAAGAAGAGGGTATCCGAAGAGGTCAAATGGGAATCAGAAGATTCAGCTAAGGAGAGGGATCAGGAGTGTACCTTCTTCTCCGACATATACCCTGTTAGGCCACCTACCCCTTTTGTAATGGCTCAGCAGGTGAAGAACGATTGTCTGGGGAGTGGCTCAGAGCAATGCTAGAGGTTAGGATTCATTTCAAACCTTCGTCATCACCAGTTTGTTTTTGCAGGGATCCATGCTCCCCCTCGACATGGTCAAGAACTTCACCCTTTCACAGATTGGGCTACACAATTAAGCAGTGTCAATGCTCTGTTAATGTGGTGTGTTCGTAGGCAGCTTTAGGCCACGTGAGAGGGTTTATTGTTTGAGTGGTGTAAGGTAAGATTGACAGAGAAGAGAGGAAGTGGGAAGCTAAACTTTCCTTGACAGAGAAATGAACACACATAGGCTACACAGATCAAGTGGAAAAAAATATAACTAGAAAAACTAAATTAAAACTATCAACTAAAATATTTCTGTAGCAAGCATTTCAATTACAGAAGCTAGGCCTGCCTTTTCTTTCAAAATATCAAAGCAGACAATCTGACGTGCACGTTTCTGTTACTACGACTTTTACAGAGCGAAGGCCAATTACTGGTGGATAATTTCCATATATTGTGTGACTCACAGAGTACCTACCCCACATGATTTTGGAGATATTTTGGAAAATATGTTCAATCAACACAACCAAAATGTCCATTGAATTAAAATAACCAAAAGTGAAGAAATGAATCACACTTTCCTCTAGACGCATACCTAAGTGCCCACAGTTTTGGAAAGAAACATGTTATATTTCAAGCATAGAGTGGACTAATTTTGTCTGCGGGTCTGATGGGGGACAAACACCCCTGAGGACAGGATGGAAAAGAAAACATGCCTGGTCTAAACTTACTGAGGGAATAAAAACGAGCTGGTGCCTTCTGAGATGGATTGAACAGGCTGCAATAACAGGTTTCCGTCTAACCGCTTGTGAAATTTATTCAGATTTTCTGAAGCCATACATAGCGATGTTCTTTTTATTGCATTTGAAAAGTAAAAGTGTGCTTCGACTTTTTACTGAAGGGTAGAACTGTTTCCCAAACACACACAGACATTCACTCTCTAAATAATGAACACGACAAACCCATCTCTGCTGCGCAAACTGATGCACAATCATGCAGCATGTGGACCATTTTGATCAGCAATGTTCAAGAAGGGGGATGGGCACCGGGACCATGACAGCAAGGAAAGAAGTTGCAAATCAAAACATTAAACTTGAAAGAATATGAAAATGATAAGAAACCACCAGATGGCCACCTGCTACTAACAAGGCTCTGTAAATTGCAGTAGATGTATACGATTCCATTCAGGTGAAGCAAGGCCTTGTATTAGTACCAATGGGGGGCAGACTCAAAAAGCATATTGACACGTGGCCTGGTGTGACATATGCATAAGTACAGCACAAAGCCCTGAAACGCAAAACACTGGTTCAGGAAAGACACTCTGGATAATATATGAAAGTGTATCTGGCAGTGATTGTACACATTTTTACTTCCCATCATGCCTCGTGAGCTACTGCATGAAGCAAAAAGATGTGTTATGCAGGATTTGATGTAGTAACTCTGTGGGAGACTACTCAACCCTTGTCCTCTTGATATGCAGTAACCCACCTATTGGTATAGGTCTGTACTACACAAGTTGTTAGTCTGCCTGAGCAGCCAGACTTGTCAAGAGGGGTAAATGTGAGCTGTAGCATTGAAATTCACCAATACAAATATCCAAATAACACTTAAACCCAAGGTTTTCTAGTACAAAATGTATTTATTCAACAGTCAGTTTTAAATAAGCATTCTTTTAAAAGGGCAATGTGCAGCAATAAAAATACATTCTCAGAATCGAGGCAAAGCAAGTAGGTATTCTTTGGAGATGCTTCATACACACTTCCTATACCCCGAGGTGACTTCACTAACTAACTAGGACAGTATTGGCATTTATATATCACTTTTGCACTGTGTAAATTCTGAGGTTGGGTGAATGGAAAGGTTAAAGGAAGGAAAGTGGTTAAACAGGTTCTCAGAGCATGTTAGCACTTTTAAATCTCCCAATGAAGTCTAGATAAAAACCTTTCCCAGCAATATTAGTTAAAAAACAATGCATCACCTATGAGGGACAGTGAGAATCAATGTCAATGGACTAGAAGAGTCTGCAGGGAGCCAGGACTGCCACAGTCAATTGGAGCAAAGTCTATGGAGCTGAAGCACTTCTTAGATAGCAAAATGTCTTGCACAAAGGTGGAGAGTTTGTTGTAGAAATTCAATGTTGGGTCACAAACTGTTTAGAGCTGAAATCAACTCTAGAAAAGCAGCTATTGCAAGTCTCAACTGAGAAGAGCAGAACTACAGACATAAGGGTAAGTATTCCAAAGTCAGAACAGTACCTTTGGTTAGAAGTAGAGGATCCAGCTGCCTTCTGTCTGGTTGCAGTGATGCAGATCCTGTGTGCCTGGGCCTCAGTCGTGGAGACCAGACGGAGGATGTCTATTGGACCTCTGCGCAGCAATTCAAGGGTCAGCGGCAGATACTGGTGTTCTTCCGATCAGCGACACTTTGCGGTTTCATCGCTCGGTACAGCACCACCGTGTATCTTGGACACTGGTTGGGCTTCCTTCACTCCTTGAGTCCACCACTCTGGTGAGGTAACTCAAGCTTGTGTTGTCCTGATGCGCGAAGCTCCTCAGGAGACTCCAGGAGCTTTGGACCAGCTTACAGACATTGCACTAAACTATGGATTTCTCAAACCCTGGAACTCGGTTCCAGCAGCAGCAAAGAAGTACAGCCAATTGGGGAAGGTCTTCCAGCAAAGTTCGTCTCAGGGTTAGTTGATCCCACTAACCCAAGAGAAGAAGTCATCCTTTCCAGAGCTTCTCTTGTCAACCAGAAAAAAAATGTTTCAACACAGTAGCAGGGCTACACCAGGCAGTTCAATGTCCAGGAGGATGCAGCAAGTTTTGTTCACAGTTTCTTCGTCGGGGTGTTCTTCCCAGTGGTCGACTCTTTGTTCAGTCCAAGAAACTTCACCTTTTAAGCAGGATTCGACCATTCATACACCGCCCAGCTGTCACTCATACAGCAGGGTGGCTGTCCTCCAAGGACAGCCAGCCAGCCAGCTGATCAGGACTGGGTGCATTCAGGTTGCCCTGGAGACTAAGGACAGGGGAGTTTCGGGCACCTCCCTTATCTCCTGCCCTTGCAGACATACTAGAGCCAGAGGCGGGTTTCAGTCCAGAAGCCTGCCAAAGGCAAAACCAATAAAAGGCTCAAACCTGTTTTGGCGTGCAGAGTAAAACCCAAGAAAGATCTCACAAACAAGAAATGGTGAAAAAAGAAGACCGGGCCATTTTGACACAATGGTCACCCATGGGTGCTATACTGCAGCAGAGGTTTCAGCCTGCGGTAGAAAAGCACAATGGTAGGAAAATTAAACCACTACCACCAGCCATTTAAAGTATTGAGGGTAACATAACAAACGTTACATGACAAAGTAGGAAAAGGGGCTACTAAGTAACCCCCAGCACTCCCCATAAATGAGTTGTGCTGGATCTACAAAGAGAAAAGGCAAGTAAAGTCAATTTCACTTTACTATTCTTGGGAACAGTAGTTCTCACAAGAAAAGGTATTTATACCTTAGGAGAAATCTAAAGGATTTCTCTGCGACACTGCAGGTCATGTGTGTCACCATACAAAAAGTAGATGCCAATGGAGTTTGTCAGACTCCAAAAACAAAAGAAACATAATCCAAATCAGGTCTAAACACGAGAGTGAGAAAAAGGGCTCACTCACTCCAGGGTTAAATTTAAAAAGTCTTAAAGGCCAGCAAAAGAGATGGGGGTCTCTAAGGTGTGAGGAATCGAGCACTAAAATGAAAATTCTCCCTAACAATGAGGTCTACATCAAACCTACACTTAACAAATGTCGCCCCATTTCACACCCCTGAATTAATCGGAGTGAAAAACAAACACACTTCTAAATTAACATAAGTTATTTGATTAAAGAAAGCCAATAGCTGTACTGGCCCGGTACGAAAAAAGTCTGACCACATTACAGTCATTTAAAAAACTCTACACAGATGAATTACCTTTTGATGCCAGGTTTCAGATATGTATTGCTTTTAAAAGGTATCAGTATCCCTTGAATGTCTCACAAAAGATGGTTCTCTCAGGTGACCACTGTGAAACTAGAAACAAGTCACTAGCACTTTGAATATATAGCACTTGGAATATGGAAAGCAACCAATGCAAATGAAGTCACCTTTATTTACATATTGCTATCCCTTGAATCTGGAACACAGTTTTCTTTGTGTTCAGCTCCATCTCTTCTTAATTTTCACACAGAATTGACATTTCTTCTTCCTTACATTTAATGATCGATTTTAGATTCTGCATTTATTTTGATGTCTACTTTATTTGTTTTAATTGTTCTGTTTTAGCATCATTTAAATCGTATTTTATGAAATGTTGAATTGGCAAAGTTTGTGCTTTACCCAATATTCATCATACAAGCAAAAAATGATAAAATTAATGATATTTACAACAAAAGTCAATTATATCAACCTCAAAGTTGACAAAACTCACCAATTAACTAAAATAATCCTCTCTGAATGTGATTTAATCTTCAGCAACATGACCTATGTTCATAATAAGGATTAGTCTTTAAAATAGCCATACAATCCATAAAACACCTCTTGGATAAGTTAAAACCTAAACCCTACTATAATCACAACGTCAGTATGCCAAAAACAATAATAGACATCAGCTAAAAAATAAATAAAAAAAGGTAACCAAAATTAGATTCTCAATGTTCTCCACTCATTTAGTAAGTCGAATATAATTATCGTGGCAAGCTTCAAAATTTAATGGAATCAACATAAGCAGAACTTACTTATAGAAGCTCATAAATACATCTAGGCATAGTCTATAAACATCATAGGGAGCTTATTTTATTTCTTAATCAGATGAATAATGTGTTGCACAACAGATTTAAAAAATGTAGAAACAAAAAATAGCACATCAGGATTATTTAAAATCTACCTAGGTGTAAATTAGGCTCAAAATTATTTGTCCCATGGTTGCTTAAACAAGGTATCGAATTCCTTTTGCAGATATCATTGTAAGAAGGCCACAGAAAAAGAGTGTTGGATTGACTCTTTATAATAATAACAAGAAAACCTGGCCGGATCGCCACATGCTTCCCCACTATGAATCCCTGCATGATCAATCGCTACATTCCGGTGAATCCGCGGGAACATGCCGAAGAAATGCGATGTCAATTTCTGGTGCGCGTAGAGATGAGATCGGGTAGCCTGTCATTGATACGGGCATAAAGGATCATAGTGATGTCAGATTTGGGTATTCATGAGTGGATTCGGCAAAGTTCTTGTACATAAAGAGTTCAGGATCCTTATAAAGAACCAAAAACCTCCGGTTTCCTTTGTGGGTTGGGATTGGCTGCAGGAAAGCAAAACAGGGCTGATCCAGACAAGTAGTTGGAGAAAGATTTTTTAAGGTTTAGGCTGGATTTCCTTTCTTTGGGGACTGTGTATGTGCGATGTATTTGCTGGGAAACCTTAATTTTTGATTTATTACTTTGTGAGCCAGGCACTCTGGCAGTTTTTTGTTTTTGCGATTTGAACTTGAAATCCTTTTACTGAAGTTAGGAAAACCTTTATTATGGTTTCCATTTTGAAGTCCGTTTATTTGGGAAGTCAACTATTTTTTGTCATGGAATCCTTTGCTATTGTAGTTGAGAAACCTTCATTTTTTTCTTTTTTGGTGTGGAATTGATGAATTCACCCGTTCCTCATTGTTACTGAAAATCCTCAAGGCTTTTATGTGATCTTCCTCGGACCCTTGATCGCCACCATTTTCTTGGCCTTGATCCTTTCGAGAGGAAGGATCAACAGCCAGCAAAAATCCCAGGGCGAATAAATCTAATCTTGCTTGCCACAGTATATTTCATACAGCACCAGACATGAGCCATATTCTCACCACCGTAGAGTCGCTACCATTTAAGAATTCCACTTGAGAGAGGTCTCCCGATGTAACATCTTGAAGACTAGGAATGTCTTCAAAGGTCGCAAGAATGTAGGATCTATTCAGGCTATAGAACGGAGAGGGAGCAGAGTGGCATTTTAGAATCAAAGAATACTGTTTTGGGCTGCATGTAGAGATTGGACTTTAGGGGGAGCCTTAGGTGCCATTTTATGTACTGATTGCTCTGGATGAGGAGCTGCATATCTGGGTCCCCTTTGTCGAGGGTGAGTTTGGCATAGCCGTCACAGGAGAGGGATCATTTTGAGGGGACAGAGCAATGTTTCTGTTGTGTCCACATCTCCTGGATCGAAGGTTGAATAAGGGTTTTGATTTGTATTGATAAGGAATTATCCATCTCGCTTTGTTTTAAATTGGTCTGAGATGTCATTTCATCGCCCAGGGATAATGGGGCTTCACACTGTTTATGCAATACTAGATTGCTTGTGTCAACATGGTGTCTTGGCTGAGTGCCTAATGCTGTGAGTTGCTCATGAGGAGAAACACTGCGCCCTGGCAATAATTGGCTTTGTTTTGTATTTCTGCTTGTTTTACACCTACATCAGCTAGGGCAGCTATCAATAATGGTTTTGTTTTGTATTTCTGCTTGTTTTACACCTTCATCAGCTAGGGCAGCTATCAATTGGTTCAGATGGGCATGAACAATAGGACAAAGCTCTTTTATTAAATTATTGTGGCGAGTGGCTTTGAGTTTATTCGCCATATTACTCTTATTCGCTAAGTCTCTGCTGTTTCTTGATCTGATCATTGCAGCCATCGAAATTCGTTTAGCAAAAAATGATTTGCCATTGATTTTAGTCTGTGATGTTAAAGTTCTTCAAGGTTTTGTTTTTTTTAAACTGGTTGCGTCATCAGTTGTGCTGTTATGGGGTTTTAATTATACGTATTCAATGTGTTATGCTTTTCTATTTGTGGTATTTGGTGCATTGTTTTCTTATCTGGAATAGACAAGGTTCCACTCGCCGGCTCCCATGACTCTAGATTGGAACGTCGGGCGGAACCTGTAGCCATAAGTGAGCTGTCTTGCGGTGAACCTGACGAGGAATCTACCTCGGATCCTTGTTTATCTCGAACAGCAGAATTGCTGCTTTGAAGATACAACTTGCCTTTATTAATCTCTTCAGTATGCGACATTGGTGACTTAATGATTTGAGAAAAGGCTGGCAGACACTGTCGACGCAACCATATTATCTGATTTAGAGTTAACGGTCTGTGTTTGTGTAGAGGTAAACTTTTTTGTTTTTTTCCTCTTTTCTCCCCGCTCAACAATGTTCTTTTCAAAACATTCATCCACTCTATAATTTGATTGAGCTGGTTTGACTGCTTTGTGATTCTATCATCTAATGTTTCAAATAGTTTAACTAAAGCTGTAATTAAGTTGTTCATAGCTTGGAGTGTTACTTGAATGAGTGGAGAATAGTTGTAATTTGCTTTCTGTAGATCGAGCCTATCCTCGTGAGGAACTGCAGGTGATCCCAAATCTACGTGGCGTGGGATTTATAAAGGAGAGGGAGTGGTTAATCTCTGTGTATTCGTTTTTTTTCAAATAAACTCTGAATGATTAACGCTCACGTTGTACTTTTTCTGAGATTAGTCAATCGGTGAAAAGCATTCTGGTATACCAATTGAAATGTGGAATTTACTTTTGTCGTCTAGAAAATTCAACAAAGCATTATCTGCACTTGGAAGATCAATAATACAAGCATTCAATTCGCTCGGAACATTTGAATAAGTAAACACACTACACGGGGCTTGCAGAACCGCCCGAGAACTTATAGCTGGAGACAATGTTAGATAAGGAACATATAGCGACAGAAGGTAGTCCATGAGTCATACACTTGGGGCGTTCATCGATTTGCACATTTCAGACACCATTTGTGTATCTGTTAGAGAAGCCGACAGTATTGCTACATGTGGATCACGAGTTTCACAAGACGTCAGTTGAGTGTTGTTCTCCATTGTACATGCAGATATATATAAATGTTCCTTATGTCTTCGGTAACGTTTCTTTGGTCAACTTTGAATGAAGCCACTCCTGTAAGCTTCACTCTATTGCAATGGCCAGAGAAGGTTTTGCCGGAGTCGATTTTAAGGTGACGGAAGTATGAAAGATCATGATGTTTGCTGGCAGATTTCAAGGTATAAAATTTGTTTTGCATAAAGAGCACAGGCTTGCTTAAGCAAAAGGAAGTTAAACTGTACACTACTTAAGAGGCAAGGGACACGACTAGCTGTAAAATAAGCTTTAACCCGTTGCACGTTCGCTGTTCCGCTGTGCTGCGAACAGCAACTTGGTCGCAACTTGCTGGGAGCGCGCGCGCAGGCGCGTGCGGCCTCTGGTTTTTATTGAATGCTGGGTAAATGGGCGTGTCTTTGCCTAGAAGGTAAAATAAAACGCGTATATTACTCTTGAGAGTATATTTAAGCAGGAGTTAAAGTACCTATAAGAAAGCACAATGTGTGTGCATACTTATAAAGTAAAAGCAGGTACTCAAAGCGGGCATCCACTGATTGTCCAAGTTGACAGCAGTGTTTCTGAAGAGCGTGGTCAGCCACACAGCAACTTGGTCGCAACTAGCTCGGAGGGCACGCACAGGAGCACGCAGCCTCTCGGTTTGATTGAATGCTGGGTAAATGGGCTGTGTCTTTGTTTATAAGGTAAAAGAAGGTACTCAAAGCTGTCATCCACTGATTCTCCAAGTTGACCAGATCGTTTCTGAAGAGCGTGGTCAGCCGAACAGCAACTTGACTGCAACTTGGTTTATAGAAAAAAAAACCTTCTCATTTTGTTTTGTTCAGCAAAAACCTTTTTCTTGGAAAACAATGGCAGGGATGCAGGGGGAGAAATCTGATGTAGTGCTGTTTGTGCAGGAGTATGGCGATCTAGATCCAGTGGACCTGGATCTCTTAGCCTCCTACTTAAATCTGATGAAGGGGGGATAGAGTTGATCAGCATTCAGGGCATGAGGCACACAAAAAGCTGCCTCCCCCAGCAGATGATGCTGCTGCAGAAGTTGCTGGTGGGATTAGTGTTGATGAGGAGGATGCGACTGAGGACGATGGTGGGAACAGTGGTTACACAGAGGCTGAGGAGGAGCCTGAGCCATTAGCACAGCCAGTTCTGCAGGGATCAGAAGGAGAGGAAGTACCACAGAGGTTATGAGGAGGAGAACCAGTGCCATAGGGGTCAGGCGAAGGAGAGACAGCACCGCAGGTCGGGAGGAGGCAGAAGCCCACCATCCACTTGGGCCTAGTATTACTTTAAGGTGCAGTGCACCTTGCACCCAATGTCCTTAGGAAGGAGAAAAGGAGAAGGGGGGGTTATGATATATGATATGATGTGAAATTCATAACACGCCTGTACACAATTGTCTTTAGGCCCGACAGGACAAGGAGGGGGAAACAAGGGAGGACAAAATAATGATCTTACTAGGCCTTGTTTCATACAGATCGTGCAAGTGCGTGGAAGGGGAAAAGTGCCAGGGGGTAGTTGAAGGGGGAAGTGAAGTTAACTTGCAAGTGCAGCCAGCAGGTGGCTCATAAGTGCAGAGAGAAGGGACTGTAGGGTTGCAGATACAGAACCTTAAATGCTTGGGAGGCCGTGCAAGGGCAACTGGACATGCAGGAGCCTGGGCCCGAGTTTAGAGTGTGACCAGGTGACCAGTGCACTGAGCAGTCCGGTGCATCAGCAGGGGAGAGGAAGAGAAAGCAGAAGCAAAACGTAAGGTCTTGAGTTGCTTCCGGAACCGAAGGTGCTTCTACTCAAGTTTGAGAGAGGCAGGGAGGTGTGAGGAACTCATGGTGACAACAAGACAGACAAGTGATCACAGGTCAATAAAGACTTATTGAACAATGAAAATGTTGTGTGGGTTGGAAAAACTCCTAATCTAAACCTAAATCTAAGATAGGGAAAAGTGTCGACGATCAAATGAAAAATAAGGCAGACCTAGTGGCATGGTGTCAAAATAAAAGGGCCTATACTAAGAAACCTATTGTCAAGCCTCACAACTAATATAAAAAGGGGTGTAAGAAATTTCTTATGAAAAGAAAGAAGTGTTCTTAAATAATATGCCAGGTTTACAGCAGCTTGGGTCTTCCTTCCATGCGTTTGAGCACGGGGTAAGGTGGAGTTGGTGGAGCACAGTACAATTGCGGGCGATCTTTTCAGCTCTCAGGTTCTTCGATGACCAAGACTCATTTACTCTCGAAAGTCACTTGCTCTCGAGAGCTTTAGGTGTTCAAAACAGCAAAATAAAAGTCCCTTTAACAAATGATAAGTCTCTCGGGCGACATTGGTTCACCCCCGAGTTCCCCTCATCGGGGCAGGAACATTCTTCGGCTTTTAGCTGCGGTTCAAAATAGGGTGATGGTTTTCACCAGCTGGGTCCCCCTCTTCTGGGCTGACCCTTTCTCAATAGTATTTCTTTGCATCCCTTATTCTTTTCTCCTTTAACTTTGGGTGATCGCTTAACTCCTTGGATCTCCCTCGTTCAGACTCAGACCTCACTCGACTGTCAGCCCTTGGGTGACTGCTTCACTCCTGGATCTCCCTCATTTGGGCATGGACCCTTCCCAGTTCTTTGCCTGCCTCCCTCCTCTGGGTTCACAATGGCCTTCTCTTCCCTTCAGCGCGATTCAGTTCCTTTATTTGCTTAATGTCCATTCACGAATCAAAGTCTTTCGAATGTACAGGGCTTTTGCTCGACCCTCACGTATGACCACTTTGATTTCCTTTGGCAGCCTTTCTTTGGCCTTCTGGATTCTGTAGTTCTATTTTGTCGGGGAGTACCCAGCGCTTCTCGACTTAGCACCCACGTGGTGCCGGTTTCCCTCTTCAGCTCATCTCCCCTTTACACATTTTACTGTTCAGTTATAGTTCATTGAAATATTTTCAAAACTTGCCACTTTGCGATTCTCACTTAACACATTCCGGCTCTTATAGATTCTACCCTCTAATCACTGGATGTGCTGAACCGCTTGGTTTTCCGCTTCTTTGGAGTCAAGACCGGTACCACGGGTGCAGGAGCCTCCTCTGCTCCACCTTATCAGCATAGGCTGGCCCTGCGTACCGTCGACATCTGCAGCATGAGACACTGGGGCTATTCTCCGCCGTCTTAGATTCCCCTTGACGAAGGTTTCACGGGTCTGGGACGAAAAGGGCAAATTTACTTCTCTCCTCGCCCCCCTCTAGTTTCCTGCCGCCTTTCTCCTTTTTAACTGCTGCATGGTAGCCGTGCTGTCTACTGTACTCGCCTTCTCCGTCCGTCCTGTGCTCTCTGTCTCCACCTTTCATACCTGTGGGGAAGGGAAAAAGCAGTCGAGTGTCTGATTCTGATCAATTGCCTGACCTTGTCAGACCCTTGTATTGGGACATGTCAGGGAAAAGGCTCAAGTATAAGTCTGTTGTCTTTTGTGTTGTGCGAAAGTGTTAAAGTCAGAAAGGGGAGGGGGTAATGGTTTGGAATTTCCTACGCGAGAGGATGGGGAAAAGGTGTTAAAGGAAGGGAGATACTGCGTCTCACCAGTCAGCATCCCACCCCCCCATCCAGGTGATTCTACCTCATTGGTCCACCCCCCAGGGACTGGATCCAATAGCGAAGGCCATGTCCTGGCCACCTGGAAGAGAGATCCTCAAGGTTTAGGCAGGGCGACACCTTCAGGTTTCTCACAGAGGCTGTTCCAGAGGGAGGCCCCAGCTGTTGAGAGATCTGCCCCTCACTCCCTGCTTGGAGAAGTGTCTGACCCTCAGAGTTGGAGGTGGATGAGAGAAGAGCTCGAGAAGGAAGAGAACGTTTGAGGTAGAGCAGTCCCAGGCCCCAGAAAGCATTCTGGACGATACAGGGTCTTGAACTGGATTCTTGCAGCCACTGGGAGCCAGTGAAGAGATTTCAGAGCTGGAAAGATACGATCCCTGGTCTTGAGGCCAATGGCAAGTCTTGCAGTCCTGTTCTGGATAAGTTGTAAAGGTCGAAGAGTAGAGGCAGATGGATTTAAGAAGAGCCTGTTGCAATAGCCTATAGAGGACCAGAGCTCTGGAACCAGTGAGCTTCTGGGGAAAGTGAGAAAAGGAAGAATACCCCCGAAGAGGTGCAGCTGATAGTTTGATTTCTTAGAGAAGTCACAGATGCAAGGAGAGAAGGAGAGGGTTGAATCAAAGATGACACCAAGGTTCTTAGCCTCACAACAAGGAGCAGGAAGAGGGCCCAGAGTGGGTGACCAGAGAAAGAGGAAAGGAGGGAGCGATGTCCCAATGAGGAAGATCTCAGTCTTACTGGCATTAAGGCAGCAATCATTGGTGGCTCACCATTCCTGAATTGTAGCCAGATAGTCTAGAATGAGAGAAGAAGCAGAGTTGGCTGAGGAGAGCCTGAAAGAGAGCGGAGTGTCATCCGCATAACATTGAAAGAAAATTGGAGAAGAAAGTAGTGATGCAATGGGCAGGAGGGGCCAGGTAGTGTTCAATGAGCCAGGAACAGAGGTTAGACCCCCTGGGGAACATCACAAGTAGAGAGAGATAGAAGAGAGGCAAGACCCCAGTTGGACTTGAGCAGGTCGGTCAGTGAGAAAAGAGGTCAACCAGGCCAGGGCCTGATCAGTAATACCAAGGTAGTCACGGAGGCGATAGAGCAGGATGGCATGGTTGACCATGTCAAAAGCAGAGAGTAGATCCACGAGAATGAAGACAGAAGGAAGATTAGAGTCAAGATTGTAAGCAAGTCTTCAGGGTTGTCCAGCAGAGCAGTTTCCGTGCTTCTGGCAGCTCTGAAGCCATACTGGTGGTCATGCAGGCAACCAACATATTCAATATGTACGTTAAGCTGGGAGCTGGCCAGCTTTTCCAAGAGTTTGCCCAGGAAAGGAGTGATGGAGATTGGGCAATAGTTCACTTGAGAAGAAGGATCGGCCAAGGGCTTCTTTAGAAGGGGGTGCACAAGAGTGCTTAAGGGGGAGGGCAAAGTTCAAGTGGCAAAGGAGTGATAGCAGAAATCAGCCAAGGCTGGAGCAAGGGTGTTGATGTGGTCCTTGACGGTTCTGAATAAGCCGGGGAGAACCTGCTCTGACAAGACTTTGCTAGATCGGACTTGTCTAGAAACATTGTCAGGGGTGAAAAGGAGAAAGGAGGAGGAGAGACGACCTCAGACGGGCCAGGAGTGGTAGAGGAGGAGGAAGAGGAGGTAGAAGAAGAGAGGGTGGACAGGATGTCCTGAGTTGTAGTAGTGAAATGAGGCGCCAAGGCTGTGCAGAGGGCCTGGAGGGAACAGGAGAGGCAGAGACTGCAGCAAGATTGGCCAGCTCCTTGCAGATTTTGACAAGTTCAGCCGAGTTGTTAGATGCCGCAGAGATTCAGGCAGGGATGTGGGGCTCTCTTCTTATAGAGGACAGAGTCTGTACTGCCTTTGGAGTAGGTAGCAGGCCAGTTTGGCAGGGGGTGCGCCCAATGCCCTCACTTCCTCTCCGTCGCCCTACGCTTACGTTGAGAAGGGCGGCAAGGTCGGAATCGTACCAAGAATTGGACTTGATTTTGGGCTTCAAGCAGATCCTCATGACACGGACAAGGACATCCAGAGTTTTAGAGATCGAGAGATGCAGTTTAGAGAGGGCTGTGTCATGGTGTGAGTCACCCAAAGGGTGCTGAGTCAGACAGAAAGTAGCAGCGAAAGCCTCAACTGACAAAAGCTTCATGGGTCGGATGACCGAGAAGGTAGGCGGCAGTGCCGGAGTCAGCTTGACCTGCAGGGAAGAGAGAGAAAGGTGGGAAGAAAGGAGAAAGTAATCACTCCAAGAGAGGAGTGGTGAAAGGGTTAGAGAAGGGGAGTTCTGAGGAGATCAGAACATTGAGGGTGTGAGCTGCAAAGTGAGCTGGGCCAGAGGGAAGACGAGAGAGAGAGAGAGAGAGAGAGAGAGAGAGAGAGAGAGAGAGAGAGAGAGAGAGAGAGAGAGAGAGAGAGAGCGAGAGAGAGACAGAGAGAGACAGAGAGAGAAAATCGCAGACGATGGAGCAGGAGCTGCCAAGAGGGCACATGGGAAACAGCAAAGCTGCTGTCAGAACTGCAGACTTGTCCATGCAGTGAGTAGGTTCTGCTCACACAGTGACAGGTAGATACCTACTCAAAACAGGGCCAGGCCAAACGCAGGTCCTATTCCAATGAATGTGGGAGACAGGGTCAATGAAGGACAGTGCCTTGGAAAAGATTGCCCGGCAGATCGGGACATGGTGCCTAGTGTGCGGGGCACGTAGTCAGTCGGAGAGAATTGTTAAATGAGGTGGTAATGGCCATTGCACAACATATTTAGAGAAGCAGTTGAGAACATTGTAGTGATGACATGACTCAGGGGAATTTAGGAAATAATGTTTGTTTTGTTTCTGGTGGAGCGCTATATTTATGTTTTCTCCTTTCCTCCATTCAAAAAAATGAACAATTTTTTTGGGACAAAGGATCAAAATTTGAAAAATAAAATTTAAAACCAAAAACTAAATACCCCCAAAAATGACGGTAAACTTAATTATTCAACACCTAAAACATTACACCAAACTTAATTGAACACGGAAAGTGGTGGCGCACTACTTCCGGATTCATGATGGAAATAAAGCAGCAAGTCATTGTTTTTGCACAGCTGGATGGGTCGCTCAAATTCTCAACCACCATCCATGTAGCTGTAGGCCACAACTGCTACCTGTTACTCAACTAGGCCCAGACACATTCAAGAATGCAGAACCTTGAATAAAGTCCCACAAGAGTCTATGTGTAAAAGTTGCACCCCCTATTGGTGTAGTAGAGAGACCACTGCCAGATGAAGACAGACTTATTACTGTCTGTTGGGGATGCTCAGTTGTTGCTGTGCTTCATGCCTACGCTAGCAAGTGATGTTGAAAAACGTACCCAGAGTGGAGTCTTGCACATTCCAACTATGACTTCCGTATGTGTCGTCCAATTGCCCCCAGTCTGGAATGAAGCCACTTCAACCTTCAAACTGTAGTCAACAAATGATGCCAAAAGATACTCAATGTTTTCTTTCCTACATTAAATATGCAAGTCATTAAGAAAGATTGCTAGCAATTCTCTCACCAGTTGTACAATGACTGACTCACCCATGTAAACAACATGTTTCGTTACTGTTGTAGACCAGTGGTTCATTTCGAGAAAGTAGATACATCAAGTACCTCACTCAGTGAATGAGTTTTGGGGCACATACTGTGTTACTTCCTCAAAGGGCCGTAGCAACCAGCAGACATTGCACATGACCTTCCACTAAGTAGAGGGGGGGTGGGGGGACGAAGTCTCCATCCAATGCTGAAATGTAGTCATTCACAGCATTACTTTGCTCACACACACACCCGTGGAAGCATATACCAAGTTAAATTCCAGCAAGCTGAAACAGGCATTTTTTATCAGGTGGTGTCAGAGCTTCTGCTTCACCTGCAATGAACTAGGGCTGCATGATTGGCTGAAAATTAGAGTAGATCTTGTGTGCCACAGCAAGCAGATCACAGACAGTTGTGAGAAACCTGAGGTTTTCTCCCAGGCTATTCCCAGAAATCATTTTTTCAGGTGGCCAGGGGGAGGATCATCGCTCTTGGATCCCAACCCTGGGGGCGGACGAGCGAGGATCACCTGGGCAAAGGGTCCTTGGGGACTATGGAGAGACATGGTATACCTCCCTTCTGATATACCCCTACCCGACATCCCCTCAGTTGTCATGGGATATTGTCAGCAGAGTCCCATCATACCTCAGTACCTTTCTGTAAGGAAGAGAAAACGGTCAGGGCAATTGAAACCCAATATAAAAATCCATTTACCCATCACAATAAATTTACCACCTTCATCCCGACAAAAACCTACATGGTTTTTCCATAATCGCCAGGAAACCCTACAACTCTCACAATCCCTACTACCATTCTAGAAGTCCAACTACTGGGATGAAGAAGAGGCAGATCGGAGTCATGAGGATTTCCCATAGGAATCAATGGGCAATGGATTCCGATAGGCAGTCTCCATGTTGTCCTGATAATAAGTTCAGGCAGAGTCAGGGAGGGAGGGACAACTACTCACACCTGACTCCAATCAACTCTTTCAAAGAGTATATAAAAGGTCAGCCACCCAGGCACATTGAGCGAGCAGGGGACGCTGAAGGAACCATGAAGACCATAAGAAGTCAGCAGCTGGGAGAGCCTTGGGAAGCCTGAAGGGGGGACTGATTGCCAAGACACTGTGGCCTGGGAGTACAAAGGGGGCTACAGTGTGGCAGGGGAGCTGTGCCCCAGTGAACCAAAACTCCATCTACACTTTTCTGGTAGTGTTTAAATCAGTGCTTGCTCCCTGGGCGGGTTCCAAAAATCCAGGTAGTTGAGGGGCAGGTGCTGGGACCGTGACCTCAAGTAAATCCCCATTGCCCCATTGAGGACCCGCTAACACCTCATCACTGAGGGTAAAAGATGGAGACCCTGTGACTCGAGGGAAGCTAAGGCACCTGTTGTGTCAAGAACTTTGTATGAATCCCAGAAGTGCCTGTAACTTCTGAAGTGGAAGCAAAACCGCAAATTTGCATTCTGGACTTGTAGTGTAAGAGCAAAGCTGTGAGACAGAGTTGTCCAGTGCTGTGTGCGTGCACAATCGAAGGTCTCTAAGCTATCAAGTTGAGAAGTGGCAGAAATGAAAGTTAAAAAAAGTTGTAAAGAATTGTAAATCGAAGTGAACCTGCGACGGGTCAAGCAAAATCCTACGCACAATTGAAAGTCTTCGATTCTGGTGTCAAAAGGGATCAAAAGGGCTCCATGGTCCGAGCCCGTATGAGGGAGACCGAATTGTGAACATTTTGTGAAAAGGGATCAGAGCCCGGACGAGGGGGATCTATGGTCTGAGCCTGGATGAAGAAGACCAATTATCAACGTATGAATGTGACAATCTTGACAAAGGAAAGGAACTTTTTGTTTTGTTTACTACATCAGACCCTCTGTGGCAAAGAAGGTCATGATACTGATTAAACTGTGCACGTAACAAAAGGAACTACAAGTACCAGCAGTCATTGGGAAAGAAGGTAATACTATGCGTTTGTCAAGCAAAGTGAACTTTGTTTCAAGGTGGAGGAACCCTGTGTTTTGACAAGAGACACTTCTTTTGAGAAGCCTTTTTGTTTCTTAAAGACTTTGCCAGAGTGGTGTGAGACCAGCTGAACCACTGAACTTTGTCCTCGTGCAGAGGAAGCCAGAGTGTGCACGAGGCTCGAGCGTGCTGCCCTGTCCCGTGCTGAAAGAGTGGGGAAGGGAGGCCAACTGCCCAACTATCCTGACATATTGTTTCTTGAACACTTTTCCTTTTTGCATACACTACTGTCCCACACCATTGTGTATTTAGTACTAAGGATTGGCAATAGGTTTATTAGCATAGGCCCTTTTATTCTGACAGACTCGGCTAGGACTGTATTATTTGATGGTTGTAGCTTGCTTCCATCCTTAGATTTAGGTTTAGATAAGCATTTAACCAACCATTTAAAATTCAAAACACCCTTGAACTGTAATAATAATAATCATAATAATAATGTGTATCATTTATATCGGTCTTCATTGATGATACCAAGCCTTTCCTTACAAAGTGGAGAAATCAATGACACACATGGCATCACAAGGTGGAGAACATGTGCAAAGCATGGCACAAGCATGGTGTGCCCCAGTACAACGCAGTAATGACTTTGGAGCAATTGTCGGCTGAAGAAGCCTTTTGTGAAAATGTAAGTCTGGCTGTGAATTTGCAAGCAGGGATCAGCACTTGTCATGAGCTCTCAGAAATATTTTCTTTCAACAAAGGAGTATGGCAGAAGGTCCACTGTCTGCATTATTACTAATTTAGCAATGAGTAGCTGTACTCTTGGATCATTCTGATGATGCCTCCGACTGCGCTGAAACGGCTCACTTAGACTGGGCTGGGCAATCAACCTTGTTCCCCTACTGCTACTTTGGGTGTTGCTGATAGCACTGAAAAACGCACTATTTTGATGCGAGACTGACACACCTCCCAATTCTAGGTTCACTGCATGGGACAGTGCCAGCATGTGGCAGATTCTTTGCTTTCTCCCGGTTTATGTTGTTTCTCCTGGGTTATGATGTGTAGTATTTTGGTACCACTGTTATACATGATGCCACATGATTCCCACAAGACACAACCTTCCTGACTGGAGCAGATGGCAAGATGCTGTACAAAGAAATTCCACATCGTGGATACGCGTTGTGGACTCTCAGGGTGTGTCATTGGCTGTTGAGAACGAAGAGCAGTGTACATGGTGCTTCGCAAAGGCGCACAGATGCAGGAGGTGGTGCATGTTGCTGTGATGGGCTGGTAGGTGCTGTCGTTGATTGACTTACACCACTGTCACCTTGGGATCTCTGAGGTGTTGCATAGAAAGTACACACAATAAGTGCTTTGTGGTGCTATTTCTGCAATCTGAACCCTTGTGGGGTTTGTCGGGGTAGTAGGTGCCCTTTGAAACTGCGTTATTTCCTCCAACCCCGCCACCCCCCCTGGGCCCCGACTTGGGTTGGACTCAATATCTGTGCACCTAGCCCTGAAAGCCTCTCCCCTCTTACAAGAAGTAGGTGTGCAGTTCACATCCTTGTCATCCCCCGTCATCATCGTCCTCATCTCTACCATTGCCATTATTCAAATCAGTGGCTAAAGTAGTGGCAGTGTGGGAGATGCAGTTGGTGTGCTATACTGAGAAACATCCTTTTCCTCGAAGTGGGCATAGCTCTGCTACCCTGGCCTACTGATGAGAGATTCAAATGTAACCCCCACAGCCTCAAGAACATGGGCTCCTTATCCCACAGGCTCAGAGGCTGTCCCTTCAACTTGCACCTAAACAGACCCCTAGAGAACTTGGATATGTACACTGGTCCACTGAAACAAGAGAGCATGGGATACATCTTCCCTGGTGCCAGACTATGATCTTCAGGATGTTTGGGTGTGAGCAGGCTGTGGCAGAAACTGCTGCATTACATGGGAAGGACTGTTAGCCAGAGTTGGAATGCTTGCAGTACTTGTAGCAGTTGTGGATGTACAACATATGTTTCTGCAGTGAACCATTAACATTTCCTCTCCCCCACCCACGTTTGGCCTTTGGCTTTGAGGACTTATTGGTGATGCTTTTTGCATAAAACCCCAGAGACACTGGCAGGCCCTTTTTTCAAAAGGAGGTAGTGCTGCATTCTGTGGTGACAAGGAAATGACAAGACTGACCAACTGGTGCCATAGTGGTTAATATAAACTTTTATTTAACGTAAAAGACAAACCAATCTATCCTTAACACTAATGGGGCTCCCCCCCCTGTAATCTTTGCAACCCACCTGTTTCCTCCTTTTTCTTTCTTCCCCATTTGCATCTTCTCTTTGCGCTCCTTACCGCTCTGTTCCAGCACAACCCTCCAGTGGCAATGTCCCGCGAACAGTGGTATACAATGGTTCACTACTTTCTCTGCTTCTTCCTGGCTTACAATCTTAAGTATTTTCAACTTGTCGGTTGTCCCCTGATTACATTCAAAAGAGAGGAGGCATCTGGTTTTCAGCTTTCACCAAAAGAAAAGACAATGATGAAGACTAAGGTATGACTGTCTCCTTATTTCAAAAAGAAGTATTAACCCCATGGATTTTAACAGGCTGCCTCTTGACAGGGGTTTAGGCGTCGACCACCAATATGTTCAAAAGAATGACGATTGGTCCTCGCTTCGTAGATAAGCGCTTGACGATTCTGGGGTACGTGTGGGAGGGTCTGATATTGCCGACGTGTTCAGGGTATTATGTCTTTGTCAAGGATTGTTCTCAAAAGTCTCCCCCCCCCTAAAACTCGGTTCTTGCCAATGATGCTTCCGAAGACCTCAAAAGGGTTTCTGTTCTCTTAGTGTTAGAGAAGATAACCCCTCTAATATCCTTTCGGGGAGTTGGGGTTTAAAGTGTTGACAACAAGTTTCATTCCCAACTGCTGAGTTTAGTCTAACCTCTTGTTACGCTCACCAGGTCTCTGCGGAGGCGTTGGGGCATGGTTGCAGCCCTCCCGGGGGTGAGGTCGCTCGGGTCCGACTTATGCGGTGACTGGTGGTAATAGGTGATGCTGCTCGGGACTGCTCCTGCGAGAATAGGGGTCGTGAGTATGCCAGCTTGTGCGCCTGATCCCCTTCCAGACCCCTTCTGCCAAACCGCGGTACCCGTGGGATGCGCTGCCCCTGGAAAGCTCACCTGTTGATTAGTTTTGGCGAACACTCCGTCCTGCTGCTTCTGGCAGCAGCGCTTGTATGATCTGGACCGAGTTCCTTCACTGGTCCCTTGCACTTGGTAGTCCAGTCCTGTTGCGACTAAGCCACTATACTTCAGGTAAGTGTTCCCGTTTGCTTTTGTCTTTCGTCTGTTTTTGTTGTATTGTAAAGTTAGTTGTCTTGTATTGCTGTCCGTTCCACTTTTGATGTTTGCTCTTTTGCTTTCTTCCCTTGCAGGTGATGGTGCCAGACCGGCAGAAGCTGCGGAGCTCGAGGTGGCAGCTGGAGGGAATGAGGAACGAAGCTGCAGCGCTACAGTAGCTGGTAAATTGTTAACTAGGGGGCGCGCGGGGTTCAAATGCAGCGCGGCCCTAGGAAGGGTGTTCTAACCTTGTCCTTCACAGGATCCGAGTTCGTGGATGCGGAGTGCAATGCTGCGGCGTCGGGATCAAGATCACTGGATGTCAGGATATGAGTCTACAGATGAAGCACCAGTTTCCTGGAGGTGAGAATGCAGGAGAACGCCTGGTTTCAAAGGCAAGTAAATTGGTCCAAGCGGCAGTGAGCGTCACGTTGCACGTACAGTAACGTGATGCACCGGCCTTAAGGATGGAGCAGCTAATATAGCTGAGCTTCTGAAGCCACGCCCACCAGGTTCAGCCTGCCTGCCACACCCGATGAGTCAGCACATGAAGACCAGGCCTAGGGAGCCACACCCGATGAGTCAGCACATGAGGATGTTCTCTGGAATAAAGGCTTTCCGCTCCTGGAAAGTTCTTGTAAAATAAAAGCACTCCTGCACTAAAATAAAGTGTTCCTGCTCACAACTCTAAATGAGCCTGGCGCAAAAGTTGCCAAGACTGAGTCCAGCCAGGGCCCCTATGTTTATGGATCCCAAAGGGACATATGAGTCAAGTGACCCATTGCCTCCATCACTAGATGGTGTGGTTTTTGTGTTCTGTGGCCTGTGGCCATGACACCTCTCTATTTGTCGACAGTTCACTGTGCCCGATTTGTTACAATAACAGTCCTTTGACTTATTTTCCGTTGGCTCCCTCCTGGACTTAAACAACTCCCGTTACCTGTCCTCGGAGACGGGATGCTTCAACGATTCTGCCTGGGATCTTGTAAAGATGTGGATGCTTCACAGGTTCTGCCTATGATCTTGTGAAGATGTCTAGTCTCTTTCTCTCGTTGGATGCGTGGCTCCACAGGATGGTACTTTTGACGGCTCTCCTGTTAGTAGGGAACTCGACTGCCCCTTCTGTATCGGTCATTCAATCACCACTTCTTGGAATACTTTTCAAGTCGCCCATGCGGTTTTGTCGTACAATTGAGTTAGTGGTCTCTGTGCATTTGTCGGACCACGCGGCCCACCCATTAAAGATCACGCCACCGCAATACACCTCTTGTTCTTCTGTTAAGCCCCATCTTGGCCGATCGGTAAGACACTTTACAGACATCTCACGAACACACATTTGAGGTGCTGGAGCGTGGGACCACCTCTATTCTGTCTCGGTCTCCCCTTCGCCACCAAGTTTTGCCTGCATGCAGGATGCTTTCCTCCAACCTCTACTCATGCTACTTGTTACATTGTGAGGAGTTTAAAGCGGGCAAAACAAATGACTTTACCAGTGCTGTCCCCTCTGACAGATCTAATCTGGAGCCTTCTAGAGCAATCTATTGATTGTTTGTATGCTGAGAATTTCCAGGAGGATGTGCCTCTGGCTTATTGAGCTTCCATCGGTGCTGCTGCTCTGCACCTCGATAGTGCTGAGGTCGTGCTGCCCCCGTTTGGGCATGGGCATTGCCTGCATATGCCAGTAAGGGAATTGGAAATGGGGCCAACCATTGTTAGGCAGAAACCTGTGCAGTTCCCTCTGGGACCACTGCAAAAGATTTAAGACTACAGGTGTTGGGCAGTAAACCCACTTGGTAGCAGTCTGTACCACACAGATTCACTTGGTAGCTCTGGCTGAGCAGTCAGACTTCCCTCAAGAAGAGTTAGGCAGTATACAGAGTATTCACAATAGGTCAAGAGCACACAGTAGAACAAGTAAACACTGACCAATGCTTGGTGTAAAAGAGATATAATTACTTATTTAAAACCACATCTAGAAAAACACACAGGCACTAATAGTAAGCAATTCAAAAACACGGTCACTAAAAGATATACACTCCCTTAAAAGAATATTAGACAAGTCTTAAGTAAAGCCCCACTTATTTTCAGACAGTGGTGAGCACTTAACGCCAATGACACTCCAATAATTTGTTTTAAAAAGGGAGAGAAAAGCAGAGAATAAATTGAAACAGATCCCAACACTTTTTCACGAACACAACAAGGGAGGAAGGCAAAGTAACACTAGAGTCAGTAGGCCGGATCCGCTGAAGAGGGTCCAAACGAAATGTGTCCAAGGTCACACGGTTGCAGTGCACAAAAGTCTTGTAACGGCTCAAAAAAAGAGTTGGACCAAAAGAAAGGGACCAGTTAGAAGGTCAAGGCGGCCAGCCCAGTCCAGAAGGTTAAGGGGTTATTATTACCTAGTAGCAATCTTTAGAAAGGGAGGCCTGGCGGACACGGGACCTTACAGTGGTGAGAATACTCCAGCAGGGGCAGTTGTTCCTGGCAGCGGATGCAAGTCGGTGCTTTGTCTGGGGGAAGAGAGGATCTCGTTGGGGAGGAAGACAGGAGTCTGTTGCACTGCCAGGGAAGAAACCAGCCGCGGAGTTTCTCAGGTACAAGGAGCGGTCCGTTGATTCACGGTTCAGTGGTGAGTGGCTATCTGGCCGCCGGGGTGCTTGGCACGGGCAGTTCGACCACAAACCGGTCTGGGGTGCGAAGAAAGAAGGTAAACTGGTTGTGCCCACCAGTCAGGGGAAGAAGCCTCTCCAGTCGGGAGATCTTCTCTGTCGTCGGGAAGTGGTGAGTCGGTTCCGCAGGGCTCCACCGGTGGTGTCGTCGTGGTAGGTCGGCTCAGCTTCTCCCTCGTCGGATTCTCAGGTCCTGTGGCGACTTCTGAAGTTCCAGTCCCCAAAGCACTGCTTTTATGCAGCACACCCCCATTCACTCAGCCTAGCTGTCAATCAAACATGCTAAGTGGTGAGCCGGCCGGCTCACCACTTGGGCCAATCACACAAGAGTGCGACTTGAGTTACCAATGTAACTCAGTCAAGGGTGCCTAAACCCCCCTCCTGCACCCCCTGTGGTACCCAGACAGAGTGGCACCACTTTTGGAGGCTTCTGTGGAGATGCCCGCCAAAAAGAGGAACAAAGGGCTCGTCTTGGGTTAGAGTCACAGAAGAGAACACAAAAGCCATTTTAGAATCGAGTCCTGGCAAAAAATACCAACCGGCGAATTAATATTAATTAAATAAACCGGCGGTATGTTCGAGGCTATGAGAATTAAACAATTAAAGTTGGTAGCCTCGAACAATGGGAAAATCCCATAGGGATATATTCGCGGTCGAATATAAAAAGTAGTATCCACTGCCACCAGCCAAAACTTGATCAGGGGGGACGGAGACGTGCCCCCTCGACTAACAGACCCCGGGGCAATCGAATTGCCCCGACCAGTACGTCCACAATATGATGGTTTTTACTGGTTTCTGTTAATAATTTGTGACTATTAAAGTCAATGGTGACTTTACATGCCCTGGGAGACAGTAGTCAGTCCCAGGGTATGGAGTCTATGGTGGGGTGTCACTATGACACCCCTGTGTTACTGCACGGAGGGAGCTGTGTAAAACACATAGTAAAAATACATGAGACCCTATGGAGTAAATGACTCCATAGCCCATAAAACACATTAATAGTTTATGGGTTCTGGAGGTTAGTAGAAAGTGGGTTTGAGGGTGACAAGGCAGGAGAAATGGGTTACCCATTTCCATGAAGTCTTTTCTGACCCACAGGCGAGGGCGCCTTTAAGTTCCACAAGCTGTATAGTTAAGAGTGAGCTGGGTGAAGCACCGATATTTTCTCTTGTTGAAATTGAGGTGCAACTAAAAACCCTAAAAAAAAGGGAACGCAACTGGCTTGGACGGGATTAGGCAGGAAGTGAAAAAGTAAGTGGCGGGCACCAATTCTTGTCCAGGTCTTTAACTCAATTGCTACTGTGAGTATCCCCCCAGATTCTTGCAAAAAGTGTTTAGTAGTCCCACTCTTTAAAAAAGGTGACATGTTGGACCCTCAGTGCCCAATTGCGTTAATTAATGTTTCCAACAAGACTTTCGCTGGATGCTTGGCTGCTAAATTGTATGAATGGGTTCTGGAGAATCATGCTATCCCAGATGCACAGGCGGATTTCCGTAAAGGGTTCACCACTATCGATCAGTGTTTCATTCTAAATGCTATAGTGGAGAAATAGGTAAAAAGAAGGAAAACCTGACTGTTTACTGCTTTTCTGGATTTATCCAAAGTATTCGATTCTATTAGTTGAATCTTTTTATGGGATAAGTTAAACAGTATTGGGGTTCCTGCTGGGCTTTTGCAAGCTATTAGGGTTCTATACATGGGTGTCTGTCATATGTGATGGACATTCAAGGTATTCAAGGGACTTTAGCACTAATAAGGGCGGGGGGTCAAGCAAGGCTGCCCACAGGCCCCTATTTTCCTTTTTTCTGTGCAATTTTAATCCCTGTGCTCCCTTGCTAGCTTTAATACCTCCATCATTAGAGGGTGTCAAATTAAGTGCCTTGTTATACGCAGACACCGTTTTGATGGATTTGACAGCCAAAGGATTGCAGCATTTGGAATATGCCAACAGATACTTTAAAGCACATGGTCTTAGCCTGAACTTGGCAAAAACAAAAATTGTGGTTAAGATTAATACGGCAGTTCTTTAGGGTGCTTAAGTTTGGGGCTCGTCTTCGTGTAGGTGCTTAGAGAAGTTACAAAATGCAGGACTACAGAGGATTTTGGGGTTTGCCCAGGAGTACCCCCAGAGATGCATTGCGATATCAATTAGGGCTGGTTAACAATTCGCTTTTAACACAGACATCTCCCCCTACTCTCAAATATGCCACAATGCACCCCTCTGGAGCGTAATGTCCTCTTAGAGCACATACCGGATAAAGTCACATCGACTCTATATGCCATAACAGCCTTTACTGCAGCGGAATTTACCAACCTCAAAACAAAATGGGAGGCGGATGTGGGTAATATTGAACCAGAAGACTGGATACTGGATCTGATGTGCCCTCGTGAGATCGTCATAACCTCTACGCTCCGATTAATACAGCTCAAGATCCTGCACGGGATATACTATCCCAGAGTAGCATTGTACCGATGGAACCGGGCAACTAATCTGAACTGTCTACACTGCCACGTGGGGAGGGCACTTTTATACACATCCTATGTGAAGGCCCCCAAATCCATTGCTTTTAGCAACAATGCTGTGACAAATTGACAGCTGTTCTGGGAAGGGTGGTACCGATTGATCCCAAATTGCTGCTCCTGGGTATTACGGATGTGGGAACTACCAACCAGTGGGAGAAACTGTGTATGTCCACGGTGGTGGGACTGATTAAACATAATATAGCTCAACGATGGGGTTCACCTGAATGCCCACTTTTAAAGCAGGGGAGTGCTGATGTAGACATATGTGTGGCAATGGAACGTCTAATATATACAGCACGGGGATGCCAGGCAAACACTATGAAAATATGGGGGAAATGGGAAGATGGTAACCAACATGTACACCTCTGATCGGCTGGGTGTTGCAAAGGAAGGCGGTGATCAATATTGACAGTGATAAATTATTGTAAAGTTCGCATGGCATGTGAAAGGGAAGGAAGTGTTTATATGGTTTTGTGTTTCTAAAAACTAATAAAAAGATTTTTTTTTAAAAACCAATTCGCTTTTAGCCAAGCAGCAGTTCCTGGCCTACTTCAAGAGCCAGTATGTTACTCCCACAAATTCTAAACGTGGTGCTACTGTGAGGGAGCTTTGCAGTCATTTGGCTAATGTTCAGGACAGCTGGTTTAATTGTGGGACTAATCTGATGGTCCACTGGAAACTGAGGGATACAGATGCACTGGGTGCCCTTTCAATCATGCAGCAGAAGAGTTTTTTTTTTTTTAAAGGGCTTCCGAGTTGGAAATGGGTGCTTTTCAAGAAAGAATAGTTAAGTTGTCTGTTAAACTTCTATGACCCTGCTCGAGAGTGCCTCCATTTTGCTTCCTCAACAGTTAAATTACATGCACATGAAAGCTGCAGATTACTGTTAATGGCTCAAATTAATGCGTTACCGCTTACAGGTAGAGCCCCATGGTTGGGGTTGGGAAAGATATGCCCATGTGGTTTGGAATGTGAAGGGGATCTAATTAATTTCCTTAATGGTTTGCAGATTTTTTACTTATTTAAGGAAATGTTGGCTTAGGCCTCATTTTAACAGGAATAACATAAGAAGATGTTCATGCGCGATGTGCTTTTATATGACTAACAATGATGGAAAATGTGTATCCGATGTAGCTAATTTTATTAAGTATGTCTCTAAAGAAATTAAAGAATATCGGAGGGTTGTATTTTAGCTTTGTCCGATGGTTAACTGAGGTCGTTTGAATTAGCTAATGATGCTGCATATTTTGTTGGTGGTATTGTCCATTTTTGTATGCATTGTTGTGATTTTAAATTTGTTAATGGCGGCTGTGTCCGAATAAAATTGTATTTCTCTCTCATGCTTCTGCTATTGCCAACTCTCAGTTGGCCTGCGGGACATCCTCGTGAGTTCCCTTGAACCACACCCTCCATGTTTCTCGCTTTAGCTTCTCAGTTCGACCTTATGCTTCGACGTCCCTTTTGACCTGGACCTCGCTTACCAATGTTATCTTCCTCTGTGCCTCTGTCTCTTCTTCACCTTTGTCGTTTGTTTCGGGTGACTTGATATAGCCAGGTCCGCCCTGGTGTAACGTCAGTCCAATTGGCTACAGTTGGTCGAGCGGTCTTCTGAATCCACTGTAGCAGCCCTAGGTTCGTCCTCGTCCCTGTACTTAATACGGCCAGATTATCAGACCCTACACTATAACACATGGTTTCTGAACTTAGTCAAGGAACAAAAGATTGGGGTGATGTTCTTGCCTCCGGGGCTTGGGAATTACGGGGGCCGTGTCCCCAACTTGGGTCCCTGTCCCCAGGAGGGGAGTTGCTCTCTGTGCGGTCCTCCCTCATTTTACCCCCCCTATGGGGACTATTGGTTAGCTGCCACACCTCCCTAGCTTCATGGAAAGGGTCTGCCTCCTGGGGAGAAGTGACGCTATCTGAAGGATCACCACAATGCTAACAGCCTGTGATCACCACCACCAACCTCCAACAATTTTTTCAGCACCTGCAAATTCTTTTCTGTTCCCCAAAACAATTTGACAGCTTGTTGTGTGTGAGTGCGCTCATTCAAACAAATTCCTCTTCTGGCCTACTGCTCACAGTGTGCTCAATCTAATGGTGTGCTGTGTCACACAGCCAATCAACCTGCCATTAATGCCCAATGCCTGTGATCACTGCCACCAGCCTCCAACAATTTTTCTCATTACCCTCAAATTCTTTTCTGTTCGCCCAAAGTTGTGGCAAATACATTCAATTTAACTGTTTCTGTGCAAGCATTGTTTAATCAAGCAGTCACCGTGCATATATGCAAAGTCAATTGAGTTACCTGGCAGAGAAAGTAAAATCTCCCCAAAAAAACTCACAAAGGCTAGCCTTATTTTCTGCAAAATGCAGATTGCCTGTAAGTGGTGTATGCAAAAATAAAAAATAGAATTATAGCTTGTTAAGCACTGCCTGAAATCACCCTGCCCAAGTTCTGTCCTATATTATTAAATGCACACATGCAAGGATGCTTTACTTCAGCGTACAAAAAACCCACCTAAAAGTGAAAGTAAAATGATCTGGCTCTCAAACCGCAACAGACACCAATCATCTCTCTCTCTCTCTCTCTCTCTCTGAAACATTCCCAATGACTTGCATAGACTACCAGCATGCTTTCATATATATAGCCAGGCAATTTGGCCTATTCAAACTGGTTTACCCAAATCTCTTAAATGTTGGGTATGTTCGGGATCCCGAATGCAGCAGAAATGTGTGGGATTTGTAATTTGGACAAAAAGTTCAGCCCAGGCTTAGTTACAACCAGGACATACATTCAAAGTCTCCAATATTACTAAATAGTTGTAATAAAATTAAAATCCTAATCAATGAAAAAAAAGGCATTCCCACATCTGAAACAGCACTGCACACAGAAAAGCCCAGAACAACAAGTTACTTACCAACTGGTAATGTTCTTTTCGATTGGATGTTCCTCCAACGTATTCCTCATCTTAGATGTATTCCATCCAGTTTTTTTGCTCTTCGGAAATTTTTTCGGTAGAGGGCACCGTGCGTCGATGTCATCGAGTTGATGGTACTTTGAAGGCCTCCGTCAAGGGTGATATCATTGGGTGTATAAGTAGCACGCGTGGCGCCCATTGGCCTCAGTTCTGTTTTTCCCCCTTTTTTTGCCTGCCTGTGATCTTGTATTGTGTAGATTGGGCCGGCATACAGGTATCAGCCTTGCAAGATTTGTTATGGCAATAACTCAGAAAAATCTACTGAGGGGTAGGTTGGGAGAGCGATGAGGAATACGTTGGAGGAACATCCAATCGAAAGAACGTTACCAGTTGGTAAGTAACTTGTTCTTCGAGTGGATTGTGTCCTCCAACGTATTCCTCATCTTAGATAGACTCCCAAAGCAGTATTTTGCATACTTTCTCTGGAGGAGGGATCAGATTTTTTCCAATGCCTTTAGATGGCTGAATAAAGCACTGCTTTTCCAAAAGTCAGCTCCCTAGACTGGAAGCATCCAGGCTATAGAATTTTGAGAAGGTGTGTAGTGAAGACCAAGTTGCTGCTTGGCAAATGGACCTCATTGGAACACCTCTTTGAAGGGCCGTCAAAGAGGCGATGCCGCTGGTGGAATGAGCCCTTAACCCTTCTGGTGGGTCTTTTTGTGCTAGTCTGTAGCATTCTGAAATGCAAAGTACGATCCAGCGTGAAATTGTCTGTTTTGTCACCGATTGACCCAGTTGCTTTCCTGTGTAGCCTATAAACAACTGGTTGTCCACTCTAAGTCTGGAAAGTCTAGAGATGTAAAAGCTTAAAGCTCTTTTTGGATCCAGTCTGTGTCATCTTTCCTCCTCCTTAGAAGGATGGGGAGGAGGATAGAATGCGGGTAAAACAATTTTCTGACTTAAATGAAAATCAGATATTTAGTTTTGGTAAAAATAATGGTTTAACCTTCAATACAACTCTGTCCTGATAGAACACAGTATAGGGTGGCACAGAAGACAGGGCCTGCAATTCGCTGACTCTTCTTGCTGATGTTAGAGCAACCAAGAAGGCCGTTTTCCACGTTAGTATTCTTAATGGACATGTGTGCATAGACTCAAAAGGAGCACACATTAAGGATTTTAGGACTAAATTGAGATCCCAAATCGGTACTTGAAATGGGTGAGGAGGAAACACATTAGTGAGACCTTTTAAGAATTGTGTTATCAAAGGAATTTTGAAGTAGGAGCATTCTTCCGATGAGCGCTTGAAAATAGAAAGCGCCGCAAGGTAACCTTTTATTGTTCCGATATTTAGACCTCTATGTGCTAGGGTCAGAAGGAAAGATAGTACTTCCGGAATAGAACATAGAAAAGGATCGACATTCTTTTCTCTGCACCAGTTGCAAAACTTTTCACAACGGCAACGGTATAGAGACTTTGTTGCTGGCCTTCTTGCCGAAAGCAACACCTCCATAACATCATCTGGAAGGTTCCAATCCCTGTATCTCAGCTTTTCAGATACCAAGCATAAAGGTTGAGTGTTTTGACCTCTGGATGGAGAACCTGACCCTCCATTTGAGAGAGAAGGTTCCCTCTTTGAGGAAGACGTACTGGAGGACAGATGGACATATCTAGAAGGTCTGGGTACCACGTTCTCCTGGCCCAATCCGGGGCAATTAGGATCATGCGGCTCCCGAAGCGTCTCAGCCTCCTGAGGAATGACGGGAATCGGAGGGAACGCATACAATAGTGGGGAATTCCACTCCACCACGAATGTGTCCCCCAGGGCTCCTCTCAGGGGAAATTCCCTTGAGCAATACCTTTCGCATTTTCGGTTGGTACTGGTTGCAAACAGGTCTACCTGAGGGGTTCCCCAAAGGACGAAGATCTCTTGAATGACTTCCTGAGCCAGTTCCCATTCGTGGGACACCGTGCTCTGCCTGCTCAGAGCATCTGCCGTCCTATTCTCTTCCCCGGCTAAATGTTATGTTATGTTATTTTGCATTTATATAGCGCCTTATATACCATTGGTATGGTCTGAAGGCGCTGGTAGGTTGAACTCCCTTGGGAACCGAAGTTCGGGTCAGTAGGAGAGTAGAGAGAGTTCAAAGGTGCGTGTGCGCACCAGGTATGTGTGCAGCTGGTGCGGAATTCGTGTGGTAGCTGCTTCTTAGCGGTAGATGTGGTGGTTGAGAGATCAGGAGTATGTGTTCGCTCTGGCAGGATTTATCCAGTCCGAGTGTGGCTGTGTTAGGCCTGAGGAGAACGCCTGGCAGAAGCGTGTGAAACCAGCAGTGTTTACTTAGAGTGATGGGGAGTGAGCGGGAGCTGTTGATATGAGAACAGTTATACCGAATATAGTATCTCTGTTCTAGTTGAGTGGTGGTGTAAAGAAGAGAGTAAGCGTGGGGTGTGGTATGATATATGCCCTTTCAAATGTTCCATGCATTCCAAAGCATATTATGTACATCACGCAATTCTATGCGATCAGGTCAGTTCTATGCAATTTTTATTCATTTCAGGTGTTCAAGATTGCCCTACACACTCCTGTCTGCTCGACACACTCAGGCACTCTAGTCCGCCTTGCGTGCTCTAGTCTATCCCTCATTCTCCAGTGTGCCCCACGCATGCTCTCATGTATTCCATACGCATGCACTCCAGTCTACCCCGCACATGTACTCCGGTCTGAATGCCGTTAAAGAGATTCCCTCCTGAATTGCCCAATACCAGAGCTGCATTGCCTCTCTGCACAGAGGTAGTGACCCCACACCACCTCTTGTTTAGTTAATGCATGGCCACTGCGTTGTCTGTCATTATCAGGACATTCTTTCCCCTGACAGATGGCAGGAAGACCTTCAGCGCTAGTCTGATTGCCCTCAGCTCTAAAAGGTTGATGTGTAGTTTGGACTCCGATGGAGACCAACGACCGTTGATTGTCAAATCGTTGGCATGAGCCCCCCATCCCAGGAGTGAGGCGTCCGTCACTACTGTGATCTCCGGCCATGGTTGCCAAAAAGGTTCTCCTTTTAGGATGTTCTCTGTACAGGTCCGCCAAAGAAGATCTTGTCGGGAATCTGAAGAAGATCCGTCATTTGACCCGAGAACTGGGACCACTGAGTCTTTAGAGCCCATTGAAGGGATCTCATCCTCAAGCGTGCCTCTGGCACCAGCAAGATGCAGGATGCCATGAGGCCGAGCAACCTTAAAAAGTCGTAAGCCTGGAGATTTTGGGCATTTTGGAATTTGGAAAGCATCTGAAGAATGTCTTGAGCCCTCGCCTTTTGAGGCGAGCTCTTTCCCAAGGATTTGTCTAGCACAGCTCCTATATACTGAAGCTGTTGGGAAGGTGTCATCTGTGACTTCTTGAAATTGAGGGAGAAGCCCAGTTTGTGGATGAAGTGGCAGGTGACTTTCAGATGATCCAGTGCTTGCTCCGCAGAATGCGCTCTGATCAACCAATCGTCCAGGTAGGGGTAGACATAAATCCCCCCTCTCCTGAGGTGCGCTGCCACCAATACCATTAACTTGGTGAAGACCCTCGGGCGGAGGTCAACCAGAATGGCAGGACTCAAAACTGATAGTGCGAGTCGCCAACTACAAACCTCAGGTATTTTCTGTGTTTGAGATGAATCGGCACATGAAAATAAGCATCCTGGAGGTCCAATGACACAAACCAGTCCTGAAGTTGAAGGGCCTGAAGGATCTGAGAAAGGTAACCATCTTGAACTTGTCCTTCCTGAGGAACTTGTTCAAGTTTCTTAAGTCCAAGATGGGTCTCAGTCCTCCGTCCTTTTTGGGGCTAAGAAAATACATGGAGTACCATCCCTTGTTCCTCTTCGCTGCAGGTACTGGTTCTATAGCACCTTTCTCCAGCAGGGTTGAAACTTCCTGCTGTAGCGGGTTTGAAGACTTCAACAGGTGTCTCCCTGGTGGATTGCTTTGGGGTTGCTTTAGAAAGGGAAGGCAGTAGCCTTGCGCTATTTCTAGAGCCCAAACATCTGAAGTAATGGCTCGCCATTCTTGCAGATGCTGTGACAGCCTGCCTCCTACAGGTGTTGTGATACAAATCCTCAAAGTGGTTTTGTGACGGATGTTGCAGCTGCTGATGGCTGAGAGACTGCAGCTGGAGTCGGCTTAGCACTTTTTCCTCGTCCACCATGAGTGGCCTTTTTCTGGCCCCTTTGACTGGCCATTCCTCTCGACTTTCCATATGTGGTGTAATAACGATAGGATTGTCCCCTCCATGACTGTCCTTGCGCACGAAAAGGCTGAGGTTGCCTAATAGCAGCTCCTAAAGATTTGGCAGCTGCTTTTGAGGTCTGCACCCTCCCAAGGCTCTCGTCAGCCTTGTTGCCAAAAAGGTGAGACCCGTCAAAAGGCATGTTCAGAAGGCGGTTCTGTATGTCCGGTACAAAACCCGACTTCCGAAACCACGCAAATCTGCGCATTACCGTGCTAGTGTCCATGGACCTGCTTACACTATCCGCAGTGTCCAATCCAGATTGAAGGGATTCTTGCATGGCTTCCTTTCCATCTCCAACGATGGCTAGGAAACCTTCCCTTTCTTACCCTTCTGGCATGTGCTCCGCCGCCATTACGATGCACTCCCACAGAGTGTACGAAAATGTTGCCAAGGCACATGTGGAGTTGGAAGATTTTAATGCCATGCTCCCAGCTGAAAATACCTTCCGTGCCCAACCATCCACCCGCTTATCGTCCCTGTCTGGAGGGATAGAAGGGTATGCAAGTTTGTTGGAAGCTGTGGCTGCCTGTATGACCAGACTCTCGGGAGTTGGATGTTTTGACAGATAGCCGGGGTTGCTACTGGCCGGGCGGTATTTTGATGCGAGAGACATTTACCGGAGGAATAGAATCCGGAGTTTCCCAATTCTTGGCCACCCTGTTTTGTAAGGCTACATGAAAGGGTAGTACTGGGTCTTCAGTGGGACCATGGTCCAATATGTCTGTTAAATCATCTTGGACTAATTGGGCTGGTGGTCTAGCCCATCCCAAGTAATCTACCACTTTGTTCATTAACTGACGGTATGATGGACTGGCATGCTCTCCTGGATCTGGTCTACCAAAGTCATTCTCAGGAGATGTGTCAATGCCACTTGCATTGTGTAAAGACTCCACCAAATCCCTCATTCTGCTTTCCTCTGAGATCAAGCATTCTGGGACATTTGGGGTGCCATATTCCCACCCAAAAGGTACATTTTCCTCATCGGATCTCTCCTGTTCCGCAAAAATTGAGGTCAGGGATTTCAAAAACTCCTTCCTAGGGAGAGGCTTGAAAACCTTCTCTGGGAGAGGAGGAGGAAGAGGTGTAGTACCAGGCTCTGAGGAAATTACATGTTTTGTAACCTTCTCCTTCTCTTTTTCTGGCTTCCCTAGCTTGGCTGGAGCCTTTGGCGCCGAGGCTTTCGGCATCGACGTCGATAAAGGCATCGACAGGGTCGACGACCCAGTGGTCGTCGACAGGGTCCGCTTCGAGGGTGTCGAGGCGGTCTTCGACGATTTTCCCTTCGAGGTGTGATAGGTCTCGGACGGCGTCGGTGACCTTGAACGGTCGACTCGAGCGTTTTTCGCTCAGCGTCCTGGAAGGTTCCCTATCCTTCCTTTTACGATCACCCGGGCTCAAGGGTGTGCGAGTGTCCGAGCAATGACGCTCCCGGCCGGCTTCCGAAGAAGGCGCGGACCTTCACCTTCTCAAACACCTCCATCATTTTGACCCTGAATGCTTCCCACTCTCCGGAAGACGAAGGGTTCGTGAGGCATTTCATCCTTTTCGCAGACTCATCTGACGACGAGGTGGAGGGAGACCTGTGGCGTCGTTTCTTCGATTTTTTTTGACGAAGACGACAAGCGATGAGAATCGCTTCGGGACCTAGGTCGATGCCTTTCGCATCGAGGAGATTTCTCCTCATGGGGTCTCGACTCGACACTAGAGGCTTTTCGATCGGTTTTTCGACCTACCTGTAACTTTCCTCTCCTTTCTCGCAAGGCCTTCCCAGTCATCGCCGAACACTTCGAACAGGCTTCCATGTTGTGGTTTTGTCCAAGGCACCACAAACACTCACGGTGTGGGTCCGTGACCGACATTTTTGAGCCGCACGACTTGCACTTTTTGAATCCCGATCTCGGAGTCGTGGTCGGCGTCAATGACGATGACATATTTCTTCTTTGTATATATGATACTTCACAGAACTCGAAGCGCGCCGAATGTCCGAAGCAACATATACTGTGGAAAAACGGAACTGAGGCCAACGGGCGCCGCGTGTGCTACTTATACACCCGATGACGTCACCCTTGACGGAGGCCTTCGAGGGACCATCGACTCGACGACATCAACGCACGGCGCCTTCTGCCGAAAAATTTCCAAAGAGCAGCAAAGCTGGATGGAATACATCTAAGATGAGGAATACGTTGGAGGACACAATCCACTCGATAGAAAAATACTTGACACTTTTGAAAGGAAGACATCTTGGGGAATACGAGGAGGCACTCATGTTGTCCTCATTTTTGCCACAGGCCAGAATTCTGAGATCCACCCCAATTTCTCTTAAGTGTGTGTGTTGCCATCCGCTGATCTCCCCCCCCCCCTTCATCCTCCTCCTAAGTATTCTCTGACACTGCTATTCCTAAAGTAATAGGGAGAGAGCAGGAAATGTTTCAAAACACCTCCCCTTGGCCAATGCCATATAGTAAGTTGCCCCCAACTCTGAAGTACAGCCACTTTTGATGAATTCCACATTGAACAAGGTGCTATCCCGGGGGAAGGGCCTCTTGTGTTGCACCCAAGACATTATTACACTCGATGAGTTTATGAACTGGCGTCCTAGGTCCAGTTTCGAAAATGCATTAATGTAGTCACCTAGGATCATCCTTGAGGATCAATGGGGTCATAAACTGAGGAGTATGGTCTGTCTCAACTGATTATCTAAAACTTTATATGTAATCAAAGAATTATTTGTCATACTTTATTGAATTTTTAAAACATTAGACTCAGATTAATGTATGCCATATATCTGGTGATACGCGATAGTAAAGGGTGATGTTCTATTATTCACACACACTGAGCAGTATGTACGTTGCACCTGTCTCGGGAGGATAGCTCAGGGGCAACGTGCTCTACTTGGAAGCAAAACAACACGGAGCACAACAGGTTCGATCCCCGGGTCCGCGCTTAGAAACCGCTGGGTATTAAGCACGTTATAAATAACCCATCATATCACCTGCCCTCCCCCAATACTGCTCTTCACAACATCTATTAAATGGTAGCATGGGAACCATGATGTGTTAAATTCTGGTTTGAATACATGTTTTTGCCACAGGCAGAACTTAAGAGTAATCGTCTTGACACATGGTTCACCAGATCTGAAGTGGTCAGGATAAAAGATTTAAAACACTGGTTTTGTGATCTTCCAAAAAAGAAGACTCAGTGAAAATCTTGGAAATAATTTTTACCGGTCAAGACACAGCTACCAATGCCTACAATGCTCCATGTTCGGCAACCTCTGCTGGTGGTGGCAATCCAATTAAAGTCTTGCTTTCAAAAACGGAGTTAGTCCGTCAGGTGATTCTTTCGCATTATTGTGGAAGTGATTCGGGTACACCTTGCGATTAGAGTGCTTTTTTCAGGCTTTCAAACCCCAATCCTACAAATAACTAGCTCTTCCCTGTTCCTACCGTTTCTCTTTATGGAAGCACTGATGGTTGGGATTAATGGAGGTTTTTCGGGTGCCATTGCATTAGGGAGTCTTCACTTTGGGGGCTCGCAAAAAGGGCTCAGGTCATGGAAACCTTCCATAGAACTAGCCTTTATGCACAAGGACCAAAATGCAAATATTAAGTTGAAGAACGTAAAATATGTGAAACAAACCAGAAGAGCATGCTGTCAGAGATAACATGGGATGCACCAGGCATGGTAAATCAGACAGGAGTAGGCCCTCCAGGTGATACACTAAGCAGGGAAATGGGCTGACCTGTGCTTGATGGTCTTTGCTGCTGTGCGATAAAGCTAAGCAGATCATGGATGCTTTAAAGAACATTATGTGAGGAACTCCACTGCATGGTTCTGAAGACCAAGGTGTGACTCTGGGAACCAGCAGCCTTCCGAAGCCAGTATATGATGGTCCTGGGGGAAGTATGAGGAGTAACCGCTGGTCACATTCCCTTTGTGCCAGTCACTGGGCAAGGGACAATCACAATAGATCAGTGCAGGTCAGATCTGGGGGTCTGGACTTTTCCCCAGCACCATAGTAAATCAGGGCAGGACAGTCCTAGTGGCCTTGACCCTCTCAAATAACCCTGGTTATAAAAGGGCCCTCTCCCCAACTGAGAGCCTGAATCTCTCACCAGGCAGCCTCAAAGTCTTGGAGTGAGAAAACAAACCTCTGTCTTTAACCAGAGTGAATTTCCTTCACAAAGTTAAAGAAGCATTTGTCCTTATACTATTGCAGTCCAACTTGAGGTGTCAGAAAAATCACTACCAGCGTTTGAAATAATATTACAAGTTGCTGGGTTTTTTCCGATTGCAGGCTTCACTGTGGTGTACACTTTGTTGCCAGATGAATGTGGTTCTCTGCAATCTTGCCAGGTTGCTTGTTTGACTGTTTTACCCGTAGGTGATAAAAAATTACAAATTCACTGTCTCCTGGCAGAGCATTGCCTTGAAGACCTAGAAATTCACCTTGAACCAACTAGCTGTTGAGCAGTGACGGTTGTTGGAGCAGGAGGCTTGAGTTTGGAGGGGGTTAGAGAAGAGCAGGTGCAACAGCTGGAGAGATGAAGGAGGCTGGAGGGTCAGAGAAATAGAGGGAGGGAAATGTTGTACAGGTAATATCAGGAGCCTAGGTAGTAACTTCAATTGACACTCTGGACACTTCACTGGCTGCCCATCAGCTGACGGGCCTCTTTCAAAGCCATGTGCTTTGCCTGCCACGCCGTCCACATGAAAGACCCTGAATTTCTCCAATACAAGCCCACAGGTTACCGTGCCCCTCCCGATGCCTCAGATCAGGCTCTGCACACCTCCTGGTAGTATGCCCCTCCCCTTGAAGTTCCATGTTCCTCTGGCCTTGCAACCACCTTCTCAAACTCAGCTCCCCTCACACTCCATCTCAGAGGATCACCTGGCCTTCAGGAAAGCCCTCAAAACCTGGCTGTTCCCTCCCACTTCCTGATTCCCCCCACCCCTTCTCTGCGCTCCCAGCCCTTCTCCGCACCCCCTTCCTCCCACAAGTCCATCTCAGCTACCTACCAGTCTTCTCTGTAATCTGTGCACGGTCACCTTAACCACCCCTGGGGAACCGCCACCCTAAACAGAGGACCCAAGAAGGAATTCTGTTCTTTGCACATTTTAAGAATCCCGACAGTGGGCCGGATATTGCACTCAGATGGGCTCGGAGGGTGGGCAAAGCATTGCACTTAAAATTTACCTTAGAGAAACTCTCGGATCTTCCGGGAGGAGCACGAGCAGGCACTTTCGTAGTCGGTAATGTATGCAACTCTAAAGTAAATAAGGCCGGGCCACGCCGCTGTAGGAAATCGTGAAAGGAGGGTGGGGGCCTGTAAGCACTAGAAGCAAGTAGGGATGGCAATTTAGCACATTAAGATCCTCTCAGAGGGTATTCTGTATTCCTTCAGCACTTAGATCGTCTGTGAAACATAGACGGCTCTTTGTGCACATAGATTGAATCCAGGGTGTAGACGTTGTTTGTACAGCTAACCCATTTCTCCCCCACACACTGCAATTTCATAACTTAGCGGTAGGCACAGGCTCATTCCACACACCCTGCACTCACATATAACACAAACACTATTGCACAACACCTCTGGCATAAGAATGAAGCTACCTTTAATGACAAAAATTCGAATTGTAGCTTCTTACATAATTCTCTATCTCCTTAAACACAATCCACCCCTGCTTAGTTCATAGCTTACCTCCGTTGTGCCCAGCCACATTCCAATCAGGCATGGGTGACTAGCAGGGTCTTGACTCCCCTCACTTAACTTTAATGACTGAAATGCACACACACAACAGCACCTCCCAATTCTGCCGAATTTGGACTCTGGTCCCTCTGAGGACGTTCAACCAACAGCGCGTTGGGAACATAGTTGTGCTGAAAGGCGCTATACAAATGAAGGAATGAATGAATGAGAGACATTAAGGTAGAAGAGGTGAAACTAGGAGGTGGCAGTAGAGCGGAGGCAGTAACATCAGGTGGCCACGAGAGCATGGAGGTGGAGAAGGTAGGTCAGTCAGGAGGACCACCAGTAAAGGAGTTGGTGACAACAAGAGATGGGGTTGGAAGAGACGATGAGGATGTGCGAACATCAGGAGGAGAACGTGGTACAGAAGAGGAGGAGGAGGAAGAGGAGGAAGAGGAGGAGGAGGAGGGAACATCAGGATGTGAGAAGAGGAGGTGGGGACGTTGGGTGATGGAGTTCAGGCTGAGGAGAGGAGGAGTGAAGTCCTATAGACAAAAGGTTCTGGTCGGCGAGGTCACCTCTAGGCAGGACCAAAAGGTTGGAGGAGGTTAAGCTCAAGTAGATCAACCATTTTGGTTTGGGGAAGATCATGTTTCTACTTTAATTTGGCCCCTTCAGTAAATATTTCCCAAATTAAAAGTTTGAAATGGAGTCTACGGTCTTGCTAGGTCCCACGCAGCTCTGTGAGAATGGTTATAAAGACTGTTTGCTCACTGGCATATTTGCATTGGACCGTGACTAATGTGGTTCTCGATATTCCGAATTCAGCTTTTTTTTCTGCAGTTCTGTGGAAAACCGTTTTCCCGAAAGTATTGCATTAGAAAAAGCTCAGATGCATTCAAAAGGGAAAACGCTATAAAAAGCCTCTTGCATAAACTAACAATATGGGTCTAATGACCTCATTAAGACTATTGTGGTAGCAGTAAAAATATGCTACATTTTAAATCCCTCCTGTTTTTAAAATACCAGCTAAATATGCAATGCTACACAAACTCATTTATCGCATCAGGTAAATACTACCCATGTACCCCATGTAGTTAAATACCCCAAGCAAGCCAGATTCCTATTTAGTATTGCATTTTGAAAACTCTACTAATTAGACTGATATCAATCCAAGACATTACTTTGAATCTAGTTCATCCAACAAAGCTATTAGCTCCAAAAGTAGAAGGGCACAACAGAGTGGCACAAGAAACATATTCCTTCATCTGGGATCAGGTGCTGCTTGATTAGACAGTTAAACAAAATAGCATTTGTTTGTATTAGAACTCACCACATTTCTCGTTCTCCCAAGGTTACTAGGCTTCTCATCTGTATCATTGTAGAAGATCCCAATGGGTTTCTCAGAGGGAAGTGGTGGAGGAATTTGCAGATCTTCTGAAAGAGCTTAGCATTTAACATAGGAAATAGGTTAGCTTAATATCAAGGATTTGGGACTGAAATTACACGCAGAAAAAGGTCAACTATTACATCTTCCACTTTGAACCAACCTGGCCTATTGTTTACCTTAGCAGGAAGGGATGGATGGGGTGTTACCCAGTTCTGTAGGATGCGACAATGTTACCTGGCTGACCACAGGTGTGGGAAGAGGAGTGACCAAGGGGGCTGGGTGCTGCCATCTACTCTGTGATAAAGGGCTCAGGCGTGATGTGGGGGATCCTTAGGTCACTTTAGCGAACACCAGGGTCCGGGGCTTGTCACTTGGGAAACACATGAACCTCTGAAAATTTGTGCCCATACAGACCCACAGTGCATGCACAGTTTACACAGAATGAAGGATACAGAAGGAAAAGCTACAACAGAGCTCACTGATGCAGCAGGGGTGAAGTCAGACCACAAAGAAGCTGCTCCGTGAGTTTTTTCCCCCCCATCAGTTTTAGGTGGTTTCAGATTTAAATGAAAGCCATACTAGCCATAGAATTGTAGATGTGCATTTTTTTTTTTTTAAAAAGAGCACACGAGCGGAGTGGGCACTCTCAAGAAAGGAGAAATTGCCATATCCACCATCAGGCCAGAACCGTTGGCCATAAAACCATAATGCAGAATACTGCTGGAGTCAGGACCAAAGCGGGTAGATTTTGGTGGGTAATCCGAAAAGGTAGCACCATTGATCATGGTAAAGCCAAAAGAATACAGTAGAGCAGGCCACTCCAGACCCCTCCTGCACAAACGGGAAAACAAACCATTGTCAACAGGAGAGGATGACATGCGCCCATCGAGGCCAACCAAGTTACACATAGCAGGTATCTGTGAGAAAGTCCCCACAGATGATGCAAGGGGTGCAAGAGATCAGTCCACCAATTCGTGCCTCAATTTTGATATTACCAAGCCATGAGGTTGCCTATGGGGGGTCATAAAGATTGAGGATAGTGACCTCCGTACTGCCTCCCCCAAGAGAGATAGTGATCCTAGCCATTAAAATATTGGGGGAAGAAGTTGGCAATCCTGCCAAACTATGGAAGGTCTTTGCACCCAGAAGCAAGCCACCATTTGGGTGCTCAAGGGGGCCCTGAATAGCCAATATTTGTGGATGAAATGCCACCCGTCCACCACAACTGGTTCAGTCAGCCATGTTTCCTGAGGGCCACCACGGAGTACCGGTACAGTTCATCAAAGAGGCCACCTGCCTCAAATAGATGTGAAAATCTGTGAATGTTCCAACCAATGAATTGCACCGGACTAGGAAGACCCAGAACTAGAGGTCAATCGCCCCTCTTCGTGCAGCCAACTTGGTCAGCCATGTCCAATGGCTCTTCTCCCCCGTTCCAGCCACACCAGTCCCTGTCCCAGATGGCAAGCTAGGGGCTTAGCTGGGGATACACAGGGGGGGGGCCATGTGCAAATTATTACTTAACAGTTAATCGAGTGCTCAGCAATGTACCAGGTAGGCTCGATAGAAGATAATGAGGGTTTTGTTGCAATCACCCAACTTTCTGGAAAGCCTGGTGATAGTGCAACATTTTGCAACATTTCACAATTTAGGAAAGCAGTAAAGTGTGCCTCATTAACTGCCAGACGGACAAGCGTGGATGTGAAGTGTCATACAAAAGAATCACTTCAGTGTTCACGAGAATTTGGGGTTTCTGAAGACCTTGAAGTTTAATCAGCGAGTATGGAATTTCAAAGATTAAGGGCCAAGCTGTTTGAATATTCTTCTAGGTCAAACCTATTTGATAGTTGGTCGGGTTAGCTGGGACACCTTGACCATCATCCAACTGAGGTAACCAGACATTTGATGTCTCCGACTCACCATAACAATTAAGGAATATTGAGGACCCAAAATGTTTACTATTAAGAAAACGAGAGACATGTTTGTTGCAAAGACAAAGGCTTTCGATCCCTGATGATGGTGACACGAATGGCAGCAAAGCGGATGGCACAGATCAATGTGTTTGTCTTGTAAGCAAGACAACACAGAGCAAAGGTTTGAATCCCCGTCACCTGCTGAGAGACTGGTATCCAGTATTAAGCTTGTTATAAAAGAATACAAAGGGGCAGGGAGGGAGGGAAAAAGGGCAGCACCACTTTTAGTAACTGAAACACATTGGAAGAACGCAGCATGGCACCAGAACAGTATGGCCTGAGGCCCAGGACTGGAGTGGCAAAAGTCAAAAGGGGTAATGAGTGGGGAGTGGAAAATAGCCCATGGAGTGTGCGAATACCTGGCAGGTGGCAGGGTGAGGGGCTGAATAGAGTGAGACTGGGGGCAGGTGTGGCTGGATGTTCACACAAGTCACCGAAAGGAGAAAGTCCTCTTGTGCTGGCTTATGGAAGAGAAAGCAAAAGGAGAGAACAGTTAAGTCAGTAAGGCAGTGCATCCCCCTGATTGCAAGGGGCGTCATGAGAGTGGGGATGGCAAAGGCTTAAGTTGTAAACGTGAAAAAGAATGAACTTATTCAAACTGTGAACAAAGCTCACAGCATTGAACCAACCTCACCAACTGGAGCCGTTGGTCAGCCACATTTATGGATCAGATCAGAGGGAAGTACTTCTTCATTAGCACATCACAGCTGACTAACACAACTGTATTGTCGAATACAGGTTACTATTGCACCATTAGATAGTCTACAGGTGAAGTCCTGAGTTGTCTCGTCTTTCGAGAGCTCCTTTACTTGTTTAGTAGGGAACACATTCAAACGAAATCACAGGAATTGTCTCCTTAGGTTACTGGAAGGAAATTTTGTCAAGTAGCCCGGCAAAGTTCCTCTTTTTCTCTCATCTTTGCCAAGATTACCCAAACTGTTGAGCTTCCCTCAAGACTCCAGGGTGTCCGTCCAATGCATTTCAAATATTTTATTCTTGACTAGCGTAGGGTTGGTCATCAGTGTGTCAGTGTGTCTACTGTGTGGTACGCACTGTTGAAGATCGCTAAACAAGCCAAATTCCACATCCTCAATGATATGATGGGTTATTTATACCACGCTTAATACCCAGAGATTTCTAAGCGTGGATGCAGGGATCGAACCTTCGTTGCTCCGTGTCGTCTTGCTTCCAAGGCGAGCACGTTGCTGCTGAGCTATCCTACCAAGTGATGGTTCTCTACTAGCAGACAATGCTCTTGAGTAAACCGAAACCACCTTCCTCTTGGCCCATTAGACACTTCCAATAAAGTGATAGAGTCTTCCAAACCGTTGTGGTGTATAGTGAAGGAAGTCCCAGCTCTGCTCCAATAAGCAGAACCGAGCAGCCCTGTGGTAAAGTCAGGACGTTCCTCCAGAATATACCCTCCAATTTAGGCTAGATGGTTGATTCCAAAGAAAATGATGTCTCTGCCCTATAGGTTAATATTGGAATCACTTTCAATTTGTAAAATTCCACCACCGGTAAGAGTGTAAATATACAGTGGCGGGCTAGTATCAAAAGAGTTGAATTTAACTTGGACAGCCCTAACCAGTCATTGACAAACAGAAGGGTCATGACATGTGATTCTTAAATTATAAGAGAATACATTGGGCCTGCTTCACAGTACGTTTTCCAATGGGATTGCACCATTATAAAACGCTTCTGTGAACCAGGCCCTTAATGTTGAATAAAAATGCTTTAAATTGTGCATTAGCATTTACTACAGTCACTATCCAGAAAATTATGTCCCTCCTAGATAACCCCTGTGGCATTATCTCGTGTTTCTATCCAATTAAAATCCCAATGCATCCTTAGTCATGGGCCATAGTTTGGTCTGTCATAGCAAGTACTTCTAGCTGTTCAAGGTATAACGGGCATGTACATTTTAACAAGTAGTACAGCGTGACTCCACACCGATTACGTCAATGCTTACGTGAAGGCAGGATGGGGTACTTACATTTACTGGACTTGCTTGGAATTCGGATTACAGTGGGCTTGCGCAGTAAAGCTGGTCCAGGTGGCTGCTCTTTCAAAGGCTCAGGTTTAGGGAAAGGAAGGAGAGGCTCCACTGGGAGAAAACATTCCAATTAGGGTATTTTTCAACACATGCAGATCACAGCCCAAATATCCAAAACTTGCACTTGAAAAAGCAATGTTAGATTTTGAAATGACAGTGGAATTTCATAAAATATAAGACTAGACAAATCTGGACATGAGAACGACCCAAAAAGTTACAACTTGCAGAAGGAAGCCTATTTTAAAAATAAACATTTGAATACAAAACCACCATGCAGATGAAAAATGAGCTGATAACATGCAGTCAGGGAATTGATAGTGTATTTGACTATCAGTCCAGTACAACTATATGTGTAGAGGCAAAATTACAATGTTAGGAATTGTATATCGAATGTCAAAGAATTTTAATGAGACAATTGCATGTTGTCAATGTGGCAAATTCTCCACAGAAATTTACCAAACACTGAAATGACAGCTCACCACCAGTGGGGCAGGCAAAGATTTGCGCACAAAAAATATTTTGAAAGAAATCCCAAAATGTTTCCGTAGCGCCTTTAGCGTGGAAAGGAAATATCTTTAGCTCCGCTTGTTTTGTACATCTGCTGTGCGCTAGCAGCAATGTAATTTGTGTCTCCACTATGTGGCTCAGAGAAGGATCAGAGAAGCATTTCTGTAGTATGCCTGGGAGATTCTTGGGAAGAGGCCTGGGATTGTGAAGGTTTTCCCAAATGCTTAAATGAAGAAAAAAAACAAAAACAAAAAAACACCACAACAGTTTTTCGCCATTCAACTACATTCATTGTAAACCCCAGGCTTCACTTTTCAGCCATGCCTTTGATATGTTTTGTTGTACAATAACTGGTCAGACCCTCAGTAAGGTTGTAACTTGGGTTTATTGGTAAGTGTTAAGACGGATTTCTGAACTCTGTCCTGGTGGCGCAGAAGTTCAGAAGGCCAACCTAATTACTTGGAACAGGGTAACCTCTGGACAAGCCAGACCAATCAGGGTAGCGATCGCGGCGGTCAAGACTAGGTCTCAAGAGGGGTGAGGGTGACTGAAAGCCCGCAATGAGCACACAAAGCAAGGACACTTACAAACTACTCCAAACAGGTGTTATATTAAAAATATATACACATTTATTCCAAGGCCTTTAAAACAATGACCGTAGCGAGAAATCACAATACAACTCTAGTAAACCAACACATACCATACCAATACAATATATATACAAATACAAACAAGTCTGAAGCGTTAGATGCGCGAAATGTGTAGTCCACCTAAAAGGGAAGGAAAACAGGCAGTGCGAAATAATGCTTAGACCCAGTCCGCCTTCAGAGGCACCTAACTAAAAGGAAGTCCGAGCCCTACGAAGAGTGGAGCCTTGTGCTCAAAAGTACCTGCACACGCTGGTGCCAACGGGCAAAAGGGGAGTCTCTTCGAGGGAAATCAGGCAGTTCAGTTTAGTGCACAAATGAAGAACAGTGTTCCGCGACTCAAGCGCAGCCTCCACTGTGGGCAGAAGCAGAGCGCGAGTACGGAAAGGCATGCTGTTTTGACACAGCGGGGAAAAGCTATGGGCTCCTGCAGGAGGGCGACCAGTTCCTAGCTATGCTACTCACCGGTCCCCGATGCAAGCAGACCCAGGCTTCTCCGCGTCAGTTTCAGTCGCTGGCAGGTTCAGAAGAGCAGGGGACGTCTCGTCGTGTTGAGCCTGCAGCAGCAGAGTTGAGTAAAAGACGTCCCAAACGAAGGAACCCGCACAGTTTGTTACCACAGCAGGGCAACGAAGCGGCCGTGTGTATCTGAGCCAAATGTACACTACTCACTTCAGACCTGGGAACGCCAAGTGTACGGTGCGTGTGAGAGTGACAAGGACTCGAAATACTACACAACCTGGCGGCGGTTACAGAGCAAGACTCCTGTGTAGGCTGGTCAGTCTGCTGGATGGCCCAGAGACGCTTCTGAAGGCTTACGAGCAGGAGATGGTGCAGATGCCGAGAATAGCTGTTCCCGCTATTCCAAGGGTCGAAGTACCAGTACAGGCCTTCTTGTTCGATCAAAGGTGAAAAGGGTTTCACAAGGCGACAGCAGTGCAGAGGAGCAGTCCTTCAGCGGGTCACCAGCGATTCCTCGGTTCAGCCTCTTGGTTGCAGGATACTTGGCTCCTGTATTCCTTCGTTCGTGAGAACTCAGGAGATCGACATGGTAGTGGTGTTTCCAGCCCCCTCTTATCCACGGTTCTCTTCGCGCCAAAACGGAGGGGACCCAATGGGAGATCCGCTCATCAACACTCACACCATTCGTGGACCTATCACGGACCACGGTGGTCCCAGGCATTCACACCACCCTAGACTCTCTGGCACCCAGGATGTGTATTGGGACCAGACATCCCAGCCCACATCCTGGAGGCACACACCAGGCATGTAGAAGCCCGAGAAAGCATCCGTGTTTCGTGGGAAAGTACATGCCCAAATAAGGAAGGCCCCGGGTCGGCTCTACTGGGGGAAGGTGAAGGGAGCAAGACGGTCAGCGGACAGGACAAAGGAGCCTCGTGGTCTGGCCATTTTGCGAGCCAGGCCACCATTTTGGGCTAAGCGCGAGAAACGCGCTTAAAACGCCAAAAGGAGCTCAAAACACAAGAAACGATCGCTGCCACCATTCCCGTCCGTGAATCACTTGCACCGATCAGTTACAATCCTAAAAGAGTATCTAGGGCCTGTAGAAGGCTAGAGACCCAAGAGAGCAGTAACTTAGCTTACAGTGCCCTCTTGTGTCAAGTTGCACGAAAGCCGCAACATGATAAAAGAAACTACGGAAAACAGCGTTCCCCGGTACTGACTGTCTTAAGGGCATGTCAGTTTCCCCGTAAGAAAGGAGCGAAAGCCCAGAGGAGTGCGGCAGAAGGCTGCACTTCTCTGGCAAAGTCGAGAACAAGGTGAAAAACAACAGCAAAAAGTTTAGGGGTTGCCACATGGAAGGAAAATTACCTACAATTACGAAATCTTTCCTAACAGTAAGTAACCAAGGTAGCATAAATAAAGATAATAGGGCAGTTTAGTTACATGCTCTGCAAGTAGTGTCCAAGCCTCTGGGCTGTATACTAGTCTTTTGGGCTGTAATGGGTTTCTCACTCCCCGTGCAGCAGGAGCGCCAGGAGCTGCTTCTGCTCGGTGGTTCTCAAGGCCCTTCAATGCGGATGCCGCTCACTGCAGCGTTCCGCTCCTCTCACTGGCAAACCTTGCAAGATCTCGGCATTGCCGGGTATCACGAGCAGTCCTACATGCTTGATCCTGGAACATTAGAATGCACCCTTCTCATGAGGCAAACGGGGAGCAAGACCGGGGTGCCGAAGGGAGAACAATCAAGAGGGGGAGGATGAGGCACACAAAACTCTGCTTATTTACGGTTTGTTGCCAGTGGAGCGCCACTTTTTGTCGCTCTCAGTGCACAGAACAATAAGGCTCTGGGAAAGAGTGGGTGGGAATCAGAGCTGTACAGTTAAGTTAGCTACCTTTAGATATGTTTAAATAAATGGTTTTCAGGTACACAAGGCATCCCAGAGTGGTACAGTACATCTAACAGCAAAGGATGGCAAAACGTGTGTGAGAATTATGCCAGATGCAGAAAACAGCAGACTGTAACATAAGGGAAAGCAAGGGCAAACACATTTGGTTGAACTTTGAACAACCTGAAATTTCAGGGTATTTGGAGTTCCAAAAACGACCACATTTTTATGAAGTATGAGCGTAAATTAAATAATAAAACCTGCAGAATGTTCAATTAACATGTCAGTGAAAGGTTATTGCTAAGTACCGACCTTCTGAGTCTCTCTCCATGGCTTTAACTTGAAAGCCCAGGGTATCTCGTATAGCTATCAACACCCATCCCCCATCTTCCCCGCTGCGCTAGCTTGGTAGATTTGACGGTAACCCCTTATTCTCACTTTATGTTTGTCCTGATTCCGGATGTATGTTTCCTGGAGGGCTACTGTTCCCGGCCCCTCACGCCCCAAGAAGTGTTCTACTTTCTTTCTTTTCACTGGGGCGTTTATCCCCCTAATGTTCAGGGAGATGATCTTAAGCGTGTCCCTCTTCGCCATGGCCGTGGTATGTCCCTCTGAGTGCTACTGCTGTAAACTTGTTTGGCCATCGAGCTCAGGTCCTTATCTCCCACCTCTTCCGCCAGGCCTTTTATCCTCATATTTGATCTCTTTGAATGGTTTTCAAGGTCTTCACTTTGGATCTCCAAGTTCTGCGTGACCCTAGACAGTTAGTCGATTTTCTTTGTGTTGTCAGCTAGTTCCTACACTGCGTTTTCAGTAGTATCAACTCTCTCTTCCAACTTGTTCATGTCCCCCCATCACCTCCTGCAGTGCTAAAGACAAGTCATCTCTCATTTTGTTCATTTGCGTTTGTATGGTGTTCGCACATTTGTCCCCAAAGTCCAGAAAACACAGACGAAGAACCTCTTGAGTGACCACCTGGTCGTTCACTGACTTTGCCTGGAGCACTTCCTCCACTGGTCTCTCCGGGTACTGCTCACATTCCATCCGAGACCCCCATCTTTGCACCAGAGTCTCTGTATGTTGCCCTCTTGAGACTTTTTTTTGCAGATTTCGGTTGATATTGGGCGTCTTTTCCTTTATTCTTTAAACATCGTATTTATTTATGTATTCAGTCATTTGTAGAGCACACACAAACCCTTAGGCATCTGGTTGCTGTTGCTTGCATTAAGTTGCATGTTTTCTAGGGCAATAGGCCGGAGACAGCAGTATATGTCAGTTACGGTAAGAGAGTACATGGTATATACATGGTTAACAATGATTGTGCAGTATACACCATTCCCAGGAGGTTCGTAGGACACAGGCTCTAGGCTTGAGGGGGATGGGTGATCAGTCAGACAGGTTTTATTTGAGGGCTCTTTGGAACGTCCAGTAAGATTTATTATCTCACTTCTGAGAGCAAGAAGGAGAGAACTTCTGAGAGTTCCATTATTTTCCCGCAATGACTGGGAAACTCGCCCCCCACTAGCTTTCGATCATTTTAACCTGGGTTGAGCTAGTCTGTGGGTGTAGGGGGTTCTGGTAGGTCTTTAAGAATGGGTCCTAGTGATTTTGTTGACTAGGTAGGGTGGGGCCGTTTTAGAGAGGCATATGTGTGTGATTGAGAGCGTTTTAAAAGTGATTCTCCCTCGAATGGGAAGCCAGTGCACCACGTAGGGCGTTATTTTGAATGGTCTGCAGCTTCTGAATATTGTATAGAGAAGTGCCAGCAAATAGCACATTGCAGTAGTTGTGTCTGGTGCCAGCTACTGTGTGGGCGAAAGTTAGGCAACTCTCTCTAGAGAGGAAAGGTCTGGTGGCGTTTAGCAATTTGGTAGCATATGCCGCACAGGAGGCAACAGCATTTACTTGGCAAGACAGAGAGAGGGTTGCATCAAGGTAGACTCCAAGAGTCTTCACTGCTGGAGAGACTGGAATCCTGGTTCCATCAATATCAAAGGCTAGGTATTGAGGGTCAGGATTTTTTAGGACAGTATATGGGCCTAAACGGAGGAGCTCGGTCTTTTCGCTGTTCAGACAAAGGCCATGATTTGCCATCCAGGCTTGGATAGTTGCATAGACTGAGCTCAAGGTTGTTGCGTCATTTGGGTTGTTGCCGGAGAGGGGCAGTAGAATTTGCGTGTCATCAGCGTAGTTGGTATATGTAATGCCACATGCACCCAGGATGTCGAAAAGCGATTTTGTGAATATAATGTATAGTGTCAGTGAAATTCATGAGTCTTGAGGGACACCGCAGCTGATTGGAGCAGGGGGGCACTAGTGTTCTCAGAGAAGACTTTCATCACTCGGTCCTCCCCCCAGGAATGAAGCAATCCAGGATGTTGCTTCAGGTGAGAATGCTGCTGTTGAGGCGAGATGGTTACAAAGAATTTTATGGTCAATGTAGAAAAGTAGGTTCTTTGGACACATCTGTCAGGTTCCATTGGTAAAAGTTTATTCCATACACATAAAGATCCATCAGGATGACAAGTGTGAACCACTGGTTGCCATCCCCCTGGCTGGGGCTCTCCAACTGACATACAGTGGAGCCTTCACTACAGGCATTCCTACACTCACAGCTAAACATTCTCTCAGGCACACCAACATTCTCTCATGCATTCCCAAGCACCTGCATTCATATCAAGCACATTACAACACATCTCCCTTCTTCACACACACAAATCCACAGGAAGGAAACATACAGCGAACACTCAATGCAGGGCACCTTTTTTGTGAGAAGTGAAACTCAAGGAAAAGGCAGAGGGTGTCCCCCCTACACACTGGCTGTGCCTCCAACAGCAGCCACTCATTCCTACGGAAGGCGTCCTTCTCTTTCTCCCCATTCTCTACATCTCTTGGTCACATGAATGGGCAGGAGTCCCCCCCTCCACCTATTCACTTACACATCTGACCCCTTCCTCACTTCAATTAAACTCTGCCATGACCATAATGTGTGAACCAAAAATACCAATGACCAAGCCTCACACCAGAGGCGAGGTCCCACTCCATTCCATATCACAATGGTGTTGGCTCAGTGTCGCCACAAACCAATAACCACCCCTCACACCAGGGATGTCCCATAACATACTATACACACCTCACTCATACTCTATAATACTTGCACAATGGCATTTTAGCATTTTGACATTGTCCAAAAGTCCACAACTAAAAACATCTTTTGGCCTGAAATTTGCTAAACAGGTGCTCTAACCCAAAAACATAGCTCCAAACTCTTTTACAGAAGATTACCTCATCTTTTAATGGCAATGACGTTCCCAATCTAAACGTCCATAGTCGAACACAGCTCTAAGCTTGTAAATTCTCAAAAATGCATTAGTCCCTTGCATCCAAACATTCTCCCAATGCACTTTCCTCAAATTAAGATTACTAGAAAATAACCAAGTCGCAGCCAGCAACCTAAAAGTCCATGTCGCAGCAGGAACCTAAAACATCCATGTTGGCCCAGCAACCTAAGGCTAAAATTCCCCCAAAAAGTTCAACTATAAACCCATCACATAATCATACTTAGATGAGTAACAAACTTTCACACCAACCACAGCATCCGGACATATTTTTGCTTCTACACCACTGTAGCAACTACGCTCACTGCACCAGCATAACCTCACACAGTGGTTCCTGTACGTAACACTTGTTAGCACATTACCCATGCATGGGGATATAGTGTCCTACACACTACATAAGCACTTATTTTAAACTAACCTAACTATACTAACACTAAAAGTCTATAGCTGGTGAGCCAGCTCGAAGCCCACAAATGTCGATACATAAACAATACACTGCTTGCAAAGGAAACGTTAGCTCACACAACAGCACAGCACAATGTCGACATACACTGGACTGTGTGCGCCCGAATCAGTACAGCAAAGCGTCTCTTCAATAGGCTCCCAAGCACAACCTCTCACAAGGCTATACCTGTCTTTGAGGCACTTGTTATACACACCGTCCCCTTCTGTGAAAGCACATCTTCTTTGGGTGCCTCATATCGCACCCAATAGAATACCATGTATACTCTGCACTTTACCTTAATCCAACGCAGACTCCACACAGAATGCTCCGCTTCGATTACAACCCCAAACATCAAAATCCCTGCTGCTCATTTGTTCCTCGTACAGCCTGCTCTGCTTCCTTCGGTCTGCAACCAGGGTTCTTTCCTTTACTCCTCCAAGCTTCCTGGAATGCATCAGCACTCACCAATCCGCTCAAAGGTGCTTTCCTCAAATGAATGCTGCCTGTCTTTGAAACCTAGCCCTCCTCTTTGTTCCAGAACTGTAACTGAGCGCTCGCTGGCTACATGACACAGGAAATTCCAAACTATCGCCATCCCCCTCTGCACAGCCCGGACGTCATATCCCTCACAACCACGGTGAGCAGCACAGTTCCGCTGTTCCTTCTTCGTCTCAGAACATCAGTGACAACATCTTCCCAACGCCCCCCGGTGCGCTGATCACCGACACAGGGAAAAGCTCTAGTACTTGAGCACTGTGCACTGTTATACTCCTAGTGGCCTTGTGACTCCCCCTTCTATGGGCACTGGCTCACAGAAGGGGGCTGGCTCATCTCTCTTCTCTTCACCTCTCTTCTCCCAGTGCCAACTCATGGGCCAGCTTCCCCTGCCTCTGTAACCTGGGTTGCAGCTCCCCCTTTTCTTGGCCTTGGGTGACTTGCTGGGGTGCAGCTCCCCCTATTCATTTCTCTGCAGTTGCCAAACTGTACTGCAGCTCTCCCTCTTACTTTTATCTGGGGTATCATGAGGCTACAGCCCCCCCCCTTTTCGTGGCTCTGGGTGATGGAACTTATTTGTGTGAAGGCAGTGGTTCCTTTCCTTCTTCTCTGCAGCCCCCGCAGCAGACTGGTCACCTTAATCTTCATTTTTGCCACGCAGGTTCTTTTTCTTTACTTGAAGAAAGACCGACTTGTCGCCAGTGTAGAAACGCAAGTTCCTTGGACACATCCGTCAGGTTCCATAAGTGAGCTTTATTCCAGAATTTTTAAGATCCATTAAGATGACAAGTATGAACCACTGGGTCCCATCACCCAGGCTGGGGCTCTCCAACTGACATACACTGTAACCTTCACTACAGGCATTCCTACACTCACACCTAAACATTCTCTCAGGCACACCAACATTCTCTCATGCATTCCCAAGCACCTGCATTCACATCAAGCACATTACAACAGTCAACCAAGTCAAAGGCTGCTGAGAGGTCTAGGAGGAGAAGCAAGGCAGGTTTCCCTTTATCCCTAATCTCATCCATCTGGTTTTTAAGGTCTATGAGAGCTGACTCAGTACCGTTGCGGGGGCAGAAGCCAGATTGGTGCACTCCTATGATGTGATTATCCTCTAGTGGCGTTGAATTTGGACATAGGCTGCTCTATCCAATATTTTTAGCAGAAAGGGAACTGTGGTAATTGGCCGGTAGTTGTTAGGCAGAGCTGGGTCGAGAGAAGGTTTTTTTAGTACGGGGGAGTACCCATGCTTCTTTTAGGCTGGATGGTACTGAGCCTGTCGAGAAGCAGGAGTTGATAAAGCTTTTGATGAAGGGTGCTAGGGATTGAGCACTTTCTTTGATGAGGGTTGCCAGGTAGACGTCCCCTTTGTATCTTGAGGGTTTCATGCTCTTTAGGATATGAAGGGTTTCCTTCTCTGTGCCATTTTTAAAGTTAAACAGTGGTGTGTCTGGGGAATTAGCATCCTGGTCGTGGTGGGAGAAGCAGCTCAGTTTAGTGTGCTTCAAGGATGACTTTTTGGCCAGGATTCTGTTATGCAGGGTGTCGATTTTATGCAGCATTGCATTCTGAATACTCAAACACCAAGTTGCATCTTTAGTGAGAGATGAGGGAGGGGACATGGGGGTTCCAGTTGCTTAAGGATGGAGAATAGTTCCCTTGTATTTGATTTGGTGTTGGCAATTCTAGCGTTGAAGGTGGTGGGCTTTAACTTGGATGATGGCAGGTTTGTACTGATTGGAGAGATTAGAGAAAGTCTGCTTTGCAGAGCCACTCAGGGTTTTCTTCCAGGACATTTCAGCAAGCCGTTTCCAGGTTTTGAGTTCTGCGAGGTCCTGGGACAAACAGGCACTTATATGCGCTACTGGTTTGGCTTTTTCTAGAGCCAAGGGCGCTATGGTGCCCACAGTGAAGGTTAGGGTTTTGGCATAGAGGTCTGCAAGCGTTTTGGGGTCCTATGTGTCAATGTCTTCCTGTTTCTCTAAGAGATGAAGGAGGCAATCCCTGGTCAATTTCCGGGAACTACGCGCCAGGGATGATGGTAGTAGGGTCCTTAGTCTTCCGGTCAAGAGGGATGGTGAAGGCAATGACCTGATGGTCAGGGCAAGGGGAGTTCGACAAGACGGAGATATGGCAGTTTATCTTGCCCATTGCTGTCCAATGGGAGATTTTAATAATATTCTAGGGGTGGTGTTTCCTGTCCATTCGGGTCAGCACTCCCCCACTCCCACCGTGCTCCGCAATGGGTCGTTGGGTGACTGTCTTTGTGCTGATTGCACTTCTGATTAGGTTGTTATCCCACACTAGTGGGCCATAGGGTTTTGATTTGTCCAAGTTGTAGCTTGGGCTGTTTCTTGCTGCTTGCATTACCTCCTACCTTGTGCTCCCCGGTCCTCTTGGGCCTTTGTGGTGCCTTGATGCTGGGCAGGTCACCCCTCGGGGCACTGTCCACTCTGTCCACACTCCCTCCAAGCTCCTCTTCACACCACATGGAGAGCGGCTGGTGTTTGGGCCAGGTGCCTGTCTCGTTAATATCCTGGGGGGGCGTTGTCTGCAAAGGTGGTCAGTCAAAATGTCGAAAAAAAAATGTCGAATGACAAAAATGTTGAAAAAAAAAAGTATTTTTTTATTTATATGTATTTTTTGGGTTTGGTAAGTATAAAAAATGGGTAAAATACAAAAGAAAATTTTAAAAAAGGGGGTTGGGGGAACCCCCCCCATTTCGAAAAAAAAACGTATTGAAAAAATAAATTCATGACTTTCGACATTTTTGTTCTCGACATTATGACTATAAACCGTCTGCAAACAGGCACGCAGCACCTGCAGTCAAGTCAGCAGGGGCCCCAGCTCCCTCTCGCCGAACACAGTGCCCCCTTTGCAGCAGTCCGTGATCACAGGGATCACAGGGCTCCGGGAGCCGCCAGCCCTCCCGGTCGATTTGAGTGTTGCTCTGGCTCGCGCCTTCCCCTTCCAGTCTTCGTTCGGCGTTCGCACCTTGCGGGCACTGCCAGAGGTGAAGCCCACTGTGGATACGGGGGCCCAGGATTGCGATTTGGGGGAGGGGGGTACAGACTAGAACCCTGCTGCTCTTTCCTCTTGGTGCCAGTGGGTGGCGCCTGGGGCCAGGTGGAAAGCTCCCCAAGTCTTTAACCTCCTTCCGTGACTCTGCTTACCGCCCGCCGACTCAACTTGCACTGATGTTGGGGAACTCTTCTGAGCTGTCTCTCCCGACCTACCGTGCCACCTCCTCCTCCGCAGCAGGTCCGTGTGGGTGAGTCCTCGCTTTCCCCTTGTCTGATGTTGTGCCCACTTTCTATCAGGGTACCCCTCCAGAGCTTTTCCCAATCCTACTGCACTTCAGGTTGCATTGCGTTTGCAGGGCCTCACTCTGTTACGTGTCGGGCCTCCTCCGTGTTGGCGGCTGTCTGGCACCTTTCTTCACTGATGCGCCCCTCCCCACCGCTCCATTTCTGGATGTGTCTGGCCCATTATAGGCCGGTGTGAAATTTGGATGATCATGAATAGCCACTGCTTGCCTTGGAAAGGTAGGTATATATATTTTTTCTGAAATATTGTCCCATACCATATTTGCTACCTTTATTAGGATAAATGTATTCATGGCTAAAGGTAGTTTTTGTATAGCCTAATAAAATAGAGTTTTGTTGGGGTAGCCAGTAACACCATCTTAAATTAGTTTCCACAATTTCCTAGAGTGTAGGGGTTCACCAATTGTTTAGGACCTGCAATTGGGCAGCCTACTATTTTAGCAGGAAAGAACATATCATCCTGTGTTGTTCTGTATATCTATAAAGGGAAGCTTATGATCCTCTGTGGAAGCAAAAGGACATTTCCTCCCCTTTGTAATTGTTTAAGTATTGAGAGCAGTGCTAGGACTGGTAATGACTGAAATAGGTACCACTGGCAGGGAAAGCAATTCATTTTGACCGCCGCTACTCTTCCAAGACATCATATAGGCTGCTTTCTCCATGAACCAACATTTCCTTTAATTTTGATTAACAAAGCGTGAAATACAGCAAAGCTTTTAGCAGTCAGAGATATACCTAGGTACTGTGGCGAACCAGAAGGACTTGGACCAACGACTGACATGTTTTTAAGGATTTTATTAAAAGTAAAAGAGAACTCCTGACTTGCCCTATTTCTATGGGGGAACTTCCCTACATATCAATTAAAACTAATGGTGCGCGTCAAAGAAAAACTTTGTGGTCCGAAATCCTAGCCAACAATCTGGCCCTACCACTTTGGAAAACTGAACTAAAAAGAGGCCGGAGCAATGACCTCTAATCTTCGTCTTCTACCTGGCCCAACCACTTGTATGGTCTGTCGATCATTCCAAATTCATTATTATCAAAACAAAAAAAGTTCACATCATTCTTGCAGACTTTGTTAGTTCAAATAAAAGTTTCTCCTTATAGTTCCATCTGCCTCTGGAAAACAAGGGTTTTCCGCAATACCTCTATAGGTTCCCTTTTAACACAATTCTCTTTATAACAGTCTCAGGGTTCTTGGGCTCCCTAAAGTCCTACTGTGTTCTGACACACATGGCGCTTCCCCATTAAGTATTTCTCAGGCTCCCACAACCTCGTCGGCTTTACCGACTTTGATACAAAAAGTCGGTCTTGCTTTCACTCTCTTTCACATAGGTTCCTCGCCTGTTCAGATTTCTCAGGGTCCCAATCTCAATGTGATTCACATAGGGTTTCGCCCCTTGGGTTTTCTCACAGTTCCATAATCTTGTCGGGTTTCCCCAGCCTGAATTCACAGCGTTTGTACCTTTTTTTCATCTCGATGCACATGGGTGCTTGCCTGCCTCATTTACGCAGGCTCCTGTGACCTTGTCGGATTTCCCAGCCTGGACTAAAAGTATTCGTACTTCTCTTGCACCGATTTCCATGGGGGCTTGCACGCCCGGTTTCTCAGGCTCTCATAACCTCTTGGCGCGTTTACAGCCTGGAGGCAAAATGTTCGTACCTTTCAGTGGCACTCTATCAGTGTAAGCATTTGTCTCCCTGTTGCTGATCGTCTCTGTAGCCAACGTCCAACGGGTATAGAACTTGGGGATCTGGGCTCTTCCCAGTGAGCTGGTCTAGGTGTTAGGGAGGATTCTCTCTTTAGGCTGAATTTCCTAACCTAGTGAGTCCCCCAGCAGCTTTGCTGGATTTCTGGAGTTTGTTTTTTTTCTCCTGCCAAGAGTGAGACTCTTTTTCTCCCACTCTTGGGCGTGATTTATGGTGTTCCTTTGACTGTTAATGTGTTTACTGGGCTATGGGGTCCTTTACTCCATAGGGTCTCATGTGTTTTTACTATATGTGTTACACAGCACCCTCTGTGCAGTAACACAGGGCTGTCATAGTGACACCCCACCATAGACTCCATACCCTGGGACTGACTACTGTCTCCCAGGGCATGTAAAGTCACCATTGGCTTTACTAGTCCCAAACTAACAGAAACCAGTACAAACCATCATATTGTGGACGTACTGGTCGGGGCAATTCGATTGCCCCGGGGTCTGTTAGTCGAGGGGGCACGTCTCCGTCCCCCCTGATCGAGTTTTGGCTGGTGGCAGTGGATACTACTTTTTATATTCGACCGCAAATATATCCCTATGGGATTTTCCCATTGTTCGAGGCTACCAACTTTAATTATTTAATTCTCATAGCCTCAAACATACCGCCGGTTTATTTCATTAGTATTAATTCGCCGGTTGGTATTTTTTTGCCAGGACTCGATTCTAAAATGGCGTTTGTGTTCTCTTCTGTGACTCCAACCCAAGTCGAGCCCTTTGTTCCACTTTTTGGTGGGCATCTCCACAGAAGCCTCCAAAAGTGGTGCCACTCTGGGTACCACAGGGGCTGTGGGAGTGGGTTTAGGCACCCTGGACTGAGTTACCTTGGTAACTCAAGTCGCACTCGTGTGATTGGCCCAAGTGGTGAGCCAGCTGGACTTCAGAAGTCGCCACAGGACCTGAGAATCCGACGAGGGAGAAGCTGAGCCGACCTACCACGACGACACCACCGGTGGAGCCCTGCGGAACCGCCTCACCACTTCCCGACAACAGAGAAGATCTCTCGGCTGGAGAGGCTTCTTCCCCTGACTGGTGGGCACAACCAGTTTACCTTCTTCTCTTCACACCCCAGCCCGGCTTGTGGTCGAATTGCCCGTGCCAAGCACCCCGGCAACCGGATAGCCACTTACCACTGGACCGCAAACTAAAGGACCGCTCCTTTTACCTGAGAACTCCGCGGCTGGTTTCTTCCCTGGCAGTGCAACAGACTCCTGTCTTCCTCCCCGACGAGATCCTCTCTTCCCCGGGACGAAGCACCGACTTGCATCCGCTGCCAGGAACAACTGCCCCCGCTGGAGTATTCTCACCACTTTAATGTACCGTGTCCGCCAGGCCTCCCTTTCTAAAGATTGCTACAAGGTAATAATAACCCCTTAACCTTCTGGACTGGGCTGGCCGCCTTGACCTTCTAACTGGTCCCTTTCTTTTGGTCCAACTCTTTTTGAACCTTTGCAAGACTCTTGTGCACTGCAACCGTGTGACCTTGGACACATTTCGTTTGATCCTCTTAAAGTGGATCCGGCCTACTGAACTCTAACTTCACGGTTTTACTTTGCCTTCCTCTCTTGTTGTGTTCTTGTAAAAGTGTTGGGATCTGTTTCAATTGATTCTCTGCTTTTCTCTCTCTTTTAAAACGAATTATTAGAGTGCCATCTGCGTTAAGCGCTCACCGCTGTCTGAAAACAAGTGGGACTTTACTTAAGACTTGTCTAATATTCTTTTAAGGGAGTGTATATCTTTTAGTGACCGTGTTCTTGAATTGCTTACTATTAGTGCCTGTGTGTTTTTCTAGATGTGGTTTTAAATAAATAATTATATCTCTTTTACACCAAGCCCTGGTCAGTGTTTACTTGTTCCATTGTGTTCTTTTGACCTATTGTGAATACTCTGTATACTGCCTAACTCTTCTTGAGGGAAGTCTGACTGCTCAGCCACAGCTACCAAGTGAATCTGTGTGGTACAAACTGCTACCAAGTGGGTTTACTGCCCAACACCTGTAGTCTTAAATCTTTTGCAGTGGTCCCAGAGGGAACTGCACAGGTTTCTGCCCAATAGTTGGTTACTGGGCTCAGAGACCACCACGGCTTGTCTGTGGTCATGCCACCAGAAAAAATTGGTGCTTCTCCATTTCCCCGATCTGGATTTCACGGTCAGAGAAAACACCAGACTTCCCGGTCTCTGGCTAGCGCTGGGCATGCTCTCCACGCTGCAGTGGGCACCATGGCCCAGCGTGGCTCCGCCCCTTCAGGACGTCTCCTCGCCTCTGCGTAGGGATTACACCCCCATACGTAAGTTCCCTTTTTTCCATTCACAGTTCCTCTTGTTTAAATACGTCATGATCAACAAAGGAGTGCCCATCTTCTGTGTCTTTGGCGCTCAGATGAAATCCAGCATTGCGTGAAGCTAACGGAAAGTAATGGCCGTCACGGGTTGGTGGAGTCAAAACAGGAATAAAATTAGGTTGTGTAACTCCCATGTAGGAAGACAATGCATTCCGGTCTTGGGGGGTTCTTATTAGGCTGGGAGCCCTTTTCTTCTAGAGGGGAGTAAACCCCATCAATGGCCTACTTGCCCAGACCCCTAGGGACGGTCTTGCAGGGTGAGGGGAGGGACACCTCCCTAGCCTCACAGAGAGTGGCTCCCCTCTGGGGAAAGTGACGAAATTACCAGATTCGTCAAAGTACTTAACTTTAATCCAGCGAAATGGGGTCTCCCACCACAATCGCCTTTCAATAACAGAGCGTAGGTTAAGGGTAAGAACATTACTTACATTGAGATTGATCTGGAAACCCAAGATGGGTTTGTATTCGTGGAGTAGGTTTTAAAGTGCTGCAATTGACAAGGGATGAGGGTGTGTTTGTGATGAATTAGATGGCATCACTCCTTTCCCGGACATAGCCTCTCTCTCCTTATGTTGCCAGGGAACGGCAGCCGCTACCTGATCCTGACACAGGTGGTGGCTATACGAGGGAGGATCACATGAGGTGAGGAAACCCTCAGGGGGATGAACAGGCATCATCAGATGAGACATGGTATCGCGCTTTCCTTTTAGGGATATCCGTTCCACTCCCCATGCCTTGATGGAATAATGCGATAACTCCCTAAAATATCACGCAGTCTGCTGACCGAACTTGTCAACATGTTACACCTATTAAAATAGCATGTGCTCATATGAAGAAGAGGGCTGCCATGAGAAATTGTGTGAACCGTAAGGCGCAGTCTTGTTCTGTGAAAAATATGATTTTTCCCAGCCTTGAGGCAGGAGTTTTAATCAGATGCTGCAGGAAAATGGAGAGCTTCCCTTTCCAAGAGTCGGCTTGGAAGGCAATGTAAAAAGCTGATGGCAGTGCAGAGCAGACCGTGTCCCAATCCGGGAGTGAGCCCCAAAGGAGAGAGGGAGCCGACCCAAGCACTCTTAGCCGGTTGGGCATACCATGAAGCAGAGGGGACAGAGAGCCGTGGCTGCAGAGCACTGCCGGCAAGAGGAGAGGTGAAGAGGAGAGCTCCAGACCGGCCGCGTAGAGAATCAGTGGCGGTTGAAGTGTGTTTGCCCAACGAAAAAGAAGGAAGTTGCAGTGGGAAATGGAAGCCATGACAGGCTTAGTTCCAATGCAATGAGCGAGAACGCTCTGCGCCGCTGACTGGGGAAAGCTGCTCGAGTCTAGCAAATACATAGCTGAGTACCCAAACGCATATCAATGGAGTGAAAGAACATATATGTTGTAGGTAGACGCAGAGGGAATAATGGGATGCCGAAACTAAGGCAAAGAGACCCGGGAAGAGTTAACTCGTTGCCAAGACTGGAGTGGAGAGTAATCCTTATTGGAATTAATGTCATCTTTATAGTCGCAGTACTTTGTCGTGAAGTAGCTTGGGGATGACCCATACCCCCTTGTATTTATTGAAAAGACTGATTGAAACCCAAAAGTCCTGGCAGGAGAGTATACCAGGTCAAACTGCGAATCTAGGATTCACACTCATAAGGAACTGTCCAAATAAACCTGGCAGGCGTGTATGCCAGGTGCCTAACAAGTCTGGGAACCACATGCACGTTTTGTTGCTTTGGAAGGAGAATCCCAAGGAAGACCCATACCCTTAGGATCTGAACTGCATCGAGTGTAATAAAAAGCCTGGGGAAGGGAGTAATTTCTCCTGGAGTGGATTGTGACGCCAAAAAGTAGGGAGTTATCATCTTCGGTTATTCTTTTGAACTTTTGTTTTGCTGGAAAGAAACCTGGGGAAGGGAGTCGTTCCCTGGAACTGTGAACATTATCTGTCTGGAACCTTTGTTGGAATTACACCTTTTGTCAAACTTGAACATTTATGCACAGTCAAAGCTGTAGACAGCATCCTTTGCACCTTAGAGTACGTTTTTAGAATGAGAAGGCTAGGGTAAGTATAAAGGCCTAAAATGCACATTGGTGACAGAATATGACATCCAACAGGTCAGAGATGAACTCATGGGGAACCCGGAATAGCGAGACATCTCGAAAGGGCTAATGGGCCAAGAGACAAGGCATTCCAGGAATCCGATGAACACGCCCCCTTAGGGGCAGCTATGCAGCTGTTTTCTTTCCCAGGCATAGGGGATGAGTAAAAAAGGTTATTCTAGTTGTTGCCTCTTAAATATGGACAGGGGTCTTAAACCCTGTCACAATGATGAGGAGGGTAAGAGTTATGGGTGATCTGAAGGGCGGACAGACTCCAGTGAGTTTCACGGATGGGGGGGCCTTGCAAATGAGGAATTTTGGAATTTGTGGTTTCAGACTGGTAACGCGGTACCCACAGGTGGTCTGGTCCTTCTGGACGCTCGGGATTGTGGGCGAGGGTGGGAGGTTTCTCTAGGGAGGGCAGAGGGGTGGGATGTTGGGTTAGGATTTGGAGGTTTATAGGTTCTGTTTTTGACGGTTTGTTTCCAGTTCACGTGTCCAGGCACAACATTAGGGTCGTTTTTTTTTGCCAGATAGCAAGGCACATGATCAGCATTGATTAGATGAAGTACCTTATTCTCAATGACGGGGATTGGTTTTGAGTTTACCATTGGCTCCCTTAACGCAAGGGGTATTAACTCTCTGGCCAAATGGTCTTTGGTCCTCAGGGAACTCCGTAGATCCAAACTGGATGCCCTGTGCTTGTAAGAAATGCACTGGCAGAAGGGCAAAGAACCCAGTCTGAAAACTAACATAGTAGGGGAAGGATTCAAATCTTTGGCCTCAACAGCCCAAATGACGTACAAATTCCATTCTGGGAGACGGTGAGGGATACACAAACTATTTGTGGAAGGGAACCGGTTAGTGGGAGGGGACTTCAACATGGAGCTTCACCTGTGACAAAACTGCAAAAGATTGGGAGTGGCAACCGCAGAAGAACAGAGAAATAGTGACTCCAGACGTTTTAGGGAAGTGAGCCACTTGCTTGGGCCTCTCAGATTCCTTGACTGCACCGTTGGAAGGTGACATTGTTCACTTACTTTTCCGTTATACACAGCTCATTCTCCAGAATTGTCTTAATACTGGTGGATGACTCCCTTAAATGATTGGTCTCAGAATCCTGATGTGCTCTGATTCCGTGGCCCGATCACGACATGGTGACGATAGGAGTAGGCAATTGGGAGAGCCATGCAACAAAGGGTAAGTGGACGTGCAGCGACTTCCCGCTGAAAGATAGGGAGGTTGCCCAGACCCCCCCCTTCTTAGTTATAAAAGAAGATTTTATGCACAATGATAATGGATAAGTGAAGGTCTCTAGCTTATGGGATGGGGCTCCCAGAAAAAGAGGAAAAGTATGAAAGAAGAGGGAGGAGCCTCTGAGATTCGCCTCACCCCGGTGGCTGCTAGTAAACTAAAACTCTATAAAGCCAGGCTCAGGTCCCTTCTCATTCAGGACACAGAAAAAAGTGGTGTTTTCTCAAGCAGAAATTCCACAAAAAAGGGGACAACGTTGACAAAATCCTAGTACTGAGTCCTAGGGAGGAGAGGAAAGAGGATTGTAATCTCCCTAAAATATTCGGGAGGGGCCAAGATTTATGAGGCTGGGAAAAAAAATCGGGGAGGAATTCGCTAATTATCAGAGCTGGTACTCCTCGGAATATTCAGGGGACTTCTAAATATCAGCTTTCCCGGACCGATTGCCAATCCCACGGATCTCACAGGACTCCTCCACCACCCATGATATGCTCATCACACCGAGAGAAATCTTGTACAGAATCAAGGGTATGAAGTAAGGTGCTTACCCAGGAAGTGATGGCTTTACAATGACATTTTACAAAATGTACCAACACTGGCACCCTACTTGGCGAAGGTCTGTAACGCAGCCTTTGCGTGAGACAACCTCCTGGTCACCATGTAAGAGACTATAATTGTGGTTATATACAAGGAGGGGAGGGATCCATCTCTTTGCGCCTCCTACAGGCCAATTTCACTATTGAACAATAACATGAAAATTCTTGTAAAGGTTTTGGGGAACAGAATCGACTCCCTGCTTCCGTCGCTCATCCAAGGAGACCAGGTAAGCTTCAGCCAAGGCAGGCAAGGCTCCGACAAAATAAGGAAAACCATCAACCTACTGCATTACGCAAGGTCGTAGGATCTGGATGCATGCCTGGTTGCGATTGACTCAGAGAAGGCTTTTGACAGGGTTGAAAGGCGCTACATGATGCTGGTCCTGGAGAAGATGGTTTTGGGGGGCAACTCTCTGAAAAGGGCACAGGCTCTTTATAGACATCCAACAGTCAGGTAGAGGGTCCACCTTCTCCCCTCCACCTACTCCTGTGGCTGACTCCCATCCTGACACAGCACATTCACCTCTCCAACTTTAACACTCTGGATATCTTTGTCGCGGTTATGAAGATCTGCCTGAAGCCTGCCACAAAGTGCAACTCTTGGTACGACTCCGATTTGGCTGCTCTGAAACGAAAGTGCAGAGTAGCTAAGCAGAAGTGGGGAGCTCCAAAGGCAATACAGACTATCTTCTCTATGAAGAGGGTCCACATTCAAGCTTGCATCCATTTTATTTTTTATTTATTTTTTTCATTTGTATTGTGCACACAAACCCTAAGGCATCAGAGCGCTGTGAAGGATAGGTCGCATGAGGCCCGAGGGAAATAAAGGACATCGAGACATTGTCTCTAAGTATACATAACATTTGGTGCAGGTGTGATAAGTGCCCATTGGGTGGGTAGCCAGGTAAATAGTAGCCTCTAACACGGCTGAATTTTAACAAAATCTGCAAGGAGCTGGCCAATCCTACTGCAGTATCCTCCTCCTCTACACCCACACAGGCCCTCTGCACGGCTCTGGCTCATTTCACCACTAAAACCCAGGACATCCTGGCTGCACTCTCCACCACTCCTCTTCTCTCTCCCCGACCCCTCTCAGGCATGACTTGGCTGCCCCCCTCCTCTCCTCTTTCTCTCCTGTGGGTGTTTCACAACTCAGTCCCCGGGGATCCTGTACTCAGGTGGCCAGGGAAGGGCCATCACTTTTGGATCCCGACTCTAGGGGTGGACAAGCGAGGAAGGATCACCTGGATATGGGGTGTGTAGGACAAACACTGGATGGCGAGACATTGTATCACCGGTGAGAAACCTGAAGTTGTCTCAACTGCTAGTTCCCGGGTTCTGTCATCCAGGTGGCCAGGACACAGTCATCGCTTTTGGATCCAGTTCCTGGGGGTGGACCAGTGAGGGAGGATCACCTGGATGAGGGGTCTTCGGGAGTGGAAGTGGGACACTGTACGGCGAGACACGGTATCCCTTTCCCTGTAACACCTTTTCCCCACCCAACCAGGTAGGATACTTAAGAACTCAACCGCCCCACCCCCGTCCCCCCTTTTCGACATGAACACTTTCTCGCGGACAGCTCACTGTGAGAGACAACGCACTAACACCCTAGTCGTATACCTGACACGTCCCAATACAACGGTCAGTCAGGGTCAGGCTATTGCTTATCATTACACACACACCTGACTTCCATTACACTTCCCCACACAGATAAAAAGCGGAGCACGAGAGCACACTCTGAGCAAGGCAAAGCACACAAGGAAGCAGCAGTTCCAAGATGGCAGTTTAATACAAGGAGAAAGACGGCAAGACCGAAGAGGGTTACAAGGAAGGAAGTGCCCTTGTCCTTTTCAGAGAAAGACTTACTTTCATGAGCCTCCGAGAACAGGAGATGTAAGACCTGTAATCAAAGCTGAAGAAACCTGCACGATGTGTCGGAGGTACTCGAGGCTCTCCCGTGTCGATAGCCAAGGCAGGGAGGATTGTGTGTCGCTGTGGTACTGTCCTTGACTCCCACAACAAAGCAGCACCTGTGAAGTCAGCACAGTCGTTGAGTTGGGGAGACTGATATCAGACCAGCCTGTGTTGAAGCCAAGGTTGCAAACTGCAACATTGTATAGAGAAAACTGAAGAGAACAGTGTGTGAAACGTATTTGACAAGCAAAGCGAATATAAACAGCAGAGCGATTGAACTTTTGAAGCCAAGACCGATAACGTAAACCGAGTGGTCCGGCGCCACGTGGGTGCTCATTCGAAGGTCTAGGTTAGGTATCCAACTGAAAGGTGGCAAATGTAAAAAGGAATTGTAAAATCGAAGTGGTCCTGCAACGGGTCAAGCCAAACCCCATGCATTCGAAAGTCTTTGATACCTGATGCTAACTGAAATTCGTCCGAACCCGGCTGAGGGAGACTAATTGTATTAAGAAGGTGATCTGGGCCTGGCAAGGGGAACCATGAGTCACCCGAGAAAGAATATCTTTGAAGATTGTGAAAGAGGATCCGAGCCTGGAAGAGGGGCATCCAAAGTGACGATTGTTGCATTAAAGGGATCTGAGCACGGCTGAGGGGGGGGGGGATCTAGGGTGAATAGTGAATCACCTGAATTGAGTATTTGTTAAGAGGAAAATAACTTCTGGTTTATTTTGTCGTAGCAGGCCCTAT